>NC_046332.1:48172110-48798666 GCF_000738735.6 Corvus cornix cornix
ATCTTCTTATATATGTTAGAATATAAGTATATAAGTATAGAACCCTGATGAGATGGTTTGAGCAGAGTGATATTGATACATAAAGACCATTATGGAGCTAAAGAGAATAATGTGCCCCATTTGGGGACTGTAGTAAATTATAAAATATGGCTAATTTATCCCTACCTCTTCCAATTTAGTTCAGATAGATGTAAAATATTAAAATTGCTTGGACAGTAAATAGGAATTGTATTACGTGCATCATGGAGGAAAGCACTGATTCTGTCACTGTATGGAAAACTTGCTGCCCATGGTGCCTCTTTACCATTAGAATAGATTGTTTATAGACTAAGCAACTCCCCTGGGACATTTAGGAACATGTAGATATCCTCCTTGGCCTTTAATTACCTAGGAGTCTTGCCCTGTGAGGTGCTAACTACATTGTGTTTCCACTGAAGTCAATAAATATTGTAAAACATACCCTGTTAAGTCACTTGTTTTGTGCACTTAATTTTATGTTTTAAAATCTAATTTTATCAGACTTCTTTCTTCTTATATTTGTTGCTAATCCTGCACATAAGGAACACCTTTCTTTGGGGAACTTACCTGTATTTTCTCTTTCTAGTAATGAAACAAAACTACAACTTTTATGAAAAGTGTTTTTTTAACTAACAGTGCACATTTTCCAGCCCATGTTGATCTGTGTCTTATCCACAGACTTCTTCATTCTGCTTTGAAGGGCAATGTGAGCAAGATCTGTTGGGACAGAGCTCCACGCAAAGCATTTTGCAGAGGCACATTCACACTCTGGGCGTGGACCATCAGCAAAATGCGTAGCAATATACTGGTGACAATGCACAGACAAGCAGTATTGCATGGATAGGAAAGGCTAGCAAAGTTCATTCTGGGTCATCAAATCCCGTCCCTCCCTGTTGCCAAATCCCATAGCTTCTTCCCTAAAATGATCAAATTTCAGCTTGAAAGTCATTATATTTTCCTCTGTTTCTACCAGAGGACTGTTTCAGAATCTCTTGTGACTTAGGTATGCCCAAGTTCATACCCTTTTACTCTTATGTAAATACATTTTTTGACCTTGAAGTACTTCTGCCTCTCTTAGTGTTGTCCTCCCTGTATTTATAGAAAGCTGTCACTGCCAACTTTACTGTTGTTTTCTTAGAAGAAGCAGATGTGTATTTACACAGCACCCCTCCGGTGGTGTGGGCTATATCCCTGCCTCAGAACTGGTATCCCCAAAACACAGGGGACCAGAACTGTGTGAGGTTTCAGCCGAGATCTCTCTGTGGCTTTTCTTAAGGCATTTAAACTTCCCTCTTAGTCTTTCCTAGAGCCTAAGGCTGTATTTCCTTTGTTCAGAGGTGTACCATAGACACAGTTCTCAGTCATCCCATGACTGGATAAGCAACACTTTTTTTTGCTCTTATTTCCAGCTGATGAGTTTCCATCTTCTACTTGAATTTCCTGTTATTTGTCCCTGTGATTGGGACCTTGGACTGCTCAGTATTCTGTATTTCTTATTATGACCACTCCTATAGCCCTAAATAGCATCCACCTTGATAAACATGGTGTTTTGACTCGCCCCTTGATGGACAGTGCATCCATCATCTCATTAGCACTCACTAATATATGACCAGGGTCAAAAGTGAACGACATAACTTGCCCCAAGGATTGATCTTTGAACAGCTCCATTCATTATCTCTGCTCAGTCCAACAGTTCCATTTACTGCCACTCCTTCTCCTCTCCCCCAAAGGCCTCCTCCCTGCTTAACGCTTTTTCTGCAGCTCCCAGTCTTTCCCGGCCTGATGATCAATGTTGTCGTTGGCACCACATGGTCACTTGGTCCCCAATAGGTGGGAGTTACATATTACTCTTCTCTAAAAGTATCAATTCTTTTGGTGTACAAAGGCAGCAGTCTGCACTGGTGTGGATCTACCTGCCTTTGGTGCTCTGTTGTGCTTAACAAGGTTTTTTTAAAGTATTATTCCTCTCAGTATTTGATCCAAGTGCCACATGGCCACTGAAATCAGGCAGATGACTCTAGCATTTTAAAATTAAGAATCAGTAATTTATAAACCTTGTTTTGAACCTGTTGTTTAAAGTCCCAGTTCTCATAGAATTTGGGTGTAGGGGCTGTCCTCTCCTCTGATGTGCCTGTTTTGCTGAGTGTTTTGCTCCTGTCTCAGTTATGTTCATTTCCTTTTCTATATCCTTAATTCCTGAGGCATTGCTGCCTTCAGGTGTGTGTTCAAAGTCCTCCACATGGTAACCCACCTGTCAGCAGGCTGCCACCACAGAGACCTCTCCTAAATTCCTTCTTCATGCTCCTTGTTCCTGCGTTTGACTGAGGAATTGCTTTTTAAAATAGTTCCCATTTTGTGTTTGCTTTCTCGTATTGTGTCTTTTCTCACCTTAAGGCTACACACCTTGACCTGAAAGATGAGGTTTAATTCAAATTGAGGTTGGTCTCACTTTCTCCAAAAGGATCTAAGCTGACCAAAGAGCCCAGCAGCTCTCCCAAGCACATCCTTATCCTTTATCAATCCTAAATTGGCCTCTGGGGCCTCAATTGACCCTTGCCAGAAGAACAACATGTGATTTCTGCTATATTTAAGTTTCACTTAAATATTTTCTCTTCCAGTTTAGTGCTTAAGTGGTACTAAAGTGGTGCATAGACCTTGCTAGCTAATCTTTACCTCAGATTTATAATCACGTGCAAACAGCAAATCCCCCCTTATTAGCAAAGTAATTGAAGAAGATGAGTACTTCATTTTAAAAGCATAGCAAAAGGAATAATGACTGGGTTTTATATTCCCTGCCTGTTAGTCAGACCTGTGGATCTAAATACTGTAGTTCTAATAGCCAGCTCAGAGAAATGGCTGTGGTAATTTGTCTACAGGTGGTTATGTGGGTTTTTTAATATGGTGGTTAGGAAGTTTCCTGTCGGGATTTGGACTGTAAAAGATCCAAACTACAGACTTCAGGTTGTGTGGCAAAAAAAGAAGCTCCTACAGTGAGGATGAAACTATTTCACCACACAAGGAAGTCTCTTTTTACCTCTACTCTGTAGCTGTTCAGTAGCCAACCAAATTAATTTTCAGATGCTGTAAAGAAAATTAGGTCTTGAACACAAGTGTTAAAAGACATGTATTTGGAGTGAAATTTTTAATTTGGTTTGGTGTTTGGGTTTGTTTTTTTGTTTATTTGTTTGTTAGGTGGGGTTTCTATGTTGTTGGGTTTGTTTGTTTGTTTGTTTGTTTGTTTTTAATTACTTGATTGTGATATTCTAAAACTTCAGTTGAAGTCCTGGCAGGGCTGAGGAAGAGCAGACGCAAACTGAAGTTACCTGAACATTTAAATGTAATTTAATACAGTTTTGGTGGACATTCTTGTTGGTTCCTATTTTCAAAATCACTTTTATGCATCACCAATCACTGTTGAACATACATTAAAATAAAAACAAAAGCACCTGTCCAGAGAAGCACAGATGTGAGCATCTTTCCCAGCAGAAGGCAGAGCTGTTCAGCATTAAGGGCAATGACACTTTTCTGTATGTTTGGTAGTGATTCGGCTTTCAGGAAAATAGTCGTTTTCAGGTTGCGAACAGTGAACAAACACCACCTTGCGTGTGAGTCACTGAACTCTTCTGCCTTTTCCCAGCATTGTCTTGAGTGTAAATTGTTAGAGGAAAATATGTCGTGCCAAAAGCAACAGCCCAGGAGAAGTGAGGTTGCTGCAGCTCCATGTCCTGGGTCCTGCCAAGGAAATGTGTACCCAGTGGGCAAGTGGATACAGACCGGACATACATAACACACCCGCGTGTATATGCAGGTCACGGTTAGGGTTAGGTTATGTGGTGTAAATACATATATACATGGCCAAAAAAATTACGCCAGCCGTCGAGGATTACAAAAGTCTCTGGGTACGCTGCAGAGATCTGGTTTTGCCATTAAAAGGAGCCACAGAAATCCACAGGGTGTTCATCGTCCTCGCGACTTAAATAAATGACTTCTGGGAAAATCCTTTCAGGGAGATTAGAGCGTCTCGGGAGGCTGGGGGACACCCGGTGTCGCGGTCTGGAGTGAGCCGCTGGCCGGCAGCGCCCGCGCCCGGCCCCGCGGAGCCGCGCAGCGCTGCGCTCGGCCCGGGTCGCGCCGGCAGAGCCGCGCAGGACCGCGCAGAGCCGCGGGGCAGCCGCAGAGCCCGCACGGCGGCCGGGGGGCCCAGTGCGGCAGAGGCGCCGTGCAGAGGCACCGCAGCCGCGCTGCCCGAGTCACGGCAGGAGTGGATTTGGGAGCGCTGCGGGAGAGCGGCCGCGCCGGCAGCCGGCCGGGGCACGCTCAGCTTAAAGGCAGCGTCCGGGCGGCTGCGGAGCACGGGGACTGCGGTGATCAGTGACTCTGGATGCGGCACGAAGATGAGAACGCAGCGGCACTCTGGCTGAGAGCCCAGGCTCACTCTCGGATTTCAGCGCGTTTGGGGCTGTCGCTGCGAAGTTTCCAACCCCGTCCCGGCAGCCGCCCGCCCCAGCACTTCCCTGCGATGGCGCTGCTGGACGTGCCCTGCTGTGGGCAAGCCTTTGCCAGCCGGAGCGACCTTTCTCGGGAGAGGCCGGACCCAGCGGGCGAGCAGCGGTGCGGCGGCAGGGCGGGGAGCGGGCAGCGCTTGGCGGGGGGCGATCCTGCCGCCGCTCCGCACCCGCCGGGCTCCGCTGCCGCCCGCCCGCGGCACCGTCCCGGCCCCCGCATCCCCCGGGGCCCCGGGAGGCATCAGGTTGACAAGTCCCCTTGGCCGGTCTCGGCGCGCGGGGACGTGACATCCTTTCTGACAGTGTCACCGCCCGGGGCTCATCGTCCGGCTCCGGGCCAGGCTGGCGGCAGTCCGGTGGGTGTCGGTCCGGTGGGGGTGGCTGTCCTGCCAGGATGGGCAAATGCTGCTCCACGTGTTTTCCCCCCTCTCTGTGCGAGGACGAGACGGTACTTTTGCCTGTTTTTTTGGTTTTTGTTTTTTTTTTTTTTAATCCTTTAGGGAAAGGGAAGGAAGGTAGCCGTGATAGAGCCTGTGCTGCTGCTTCTCGCTGGGGTCGGTGGCGGATGCGCTTCCTGGGTGGCAGAGAGGGGAGCGATGCTCGGCTTGTTTGCAGTGTGCTGATCTCCCCTTCACCAGGGACAAGTCTAAGTGTCGCTTTCTCATTCACTGCAGTGCCTTACATAAGTTTATCCTGCAGTCTAAATGTAAGGGTTTTATGCTCATGAAACAAGGAGGGACCGCTGGCATCCTCTGTAGCAACAGTCGGTTTGATATTTTGCTCTGCTTTTCATACATTTTTAATAGCCATGTGGAGAACAAGTTATTAAGGAAACTTGCAGAGAGTTTCAAAGTTTGAAGAGAGATTATTCAGCCTCTAGCTGTCCTAAAGTTTTACATCTCCAGCAGAGGATTGATCCTCCAATCTAGGAGAAGTGAAACAAGACAAAACTACCTGTTTTCTCATGTTTGTGTGAATCTAAATCAAACACATTCCTAGGCACCAAAATGGGTTATGTAAGAAATGTCAGTGCAGAAGTAACTACATAGCTACAGGCAGCAGGAAAATGGCGTGTGGAAGAGAAGGTGTGGGACATTTTGATCACATAGGTTTTCCCATTATTCTTCTGAAAATTTGCCTGGATTTTATGCAGAGAAGAGTGAAAGAATGAATATGTGCATTTAATTTGCTTAATAGAAAATATCTTGGCAGAAACACGTTTGTATTCTTTTAGAGTTCGGTTTTGTGATATATTCATATAACTCTGTTAAATGAGAAACTGATAGCATCTCCCATTTACCTAATAATAAGTTCAAATACAGCTTTAGATATGCTACTAACCAGGTTAAGAAAAAAAGTGTGGGTTAATATAAAACTTGTCAAAGTGCAGTCCCTGTGGAATATCTAAGTGCTTGTCAACTTCAACCTAAAGGGTGTTATGAGGAAGGATTACCTGACAACCAGCATGATTGAACAGCAGTGTTAAAACACCTCTTCTTGAAGGAAGACTGCAGGTAATTTTGAATATCAGCTGCAGTGGGATTCACTTATTGCTTCTGACTCTTCACTTATTGTATCATCTGAAATATTTATTGGTACAAGAGAATTCCCAGTATGTATGATTGTCTTTCCAATTATAATATAACACCTTGCCACAGGGAAGTCTGAATACAGCACAACAGTGACTAAGCACCATTTGCAAGTCAGGGATTTGGTTTCTTTTAATATTTTGAAAGCTCTGCATACAGAAAAGCTGTTCTGGAGGAACAGTTTTAATAACAAGTGCCACAGAAGATCTGTGTGCAGAAAGTTTTTAGGAGATACTGTAGAGAACTGAGAAGTGTTTGTACAGTGGAGACACTGTACATACATTTGGATCTTAGAATGTAAGCAAACATTAAGTAAGTTGGCAGGGTGGAGAGTCATGTCAATTTGGAAAGGTAACTCCAGGCTCCCGTGTTTACTTCCTAGCTGCTGCTGAAATCCGATATGGTTCTGAGCAATTTTCTGATGTTCCTTGCCTGATCTGACCCATTTCCATTTCTATGATGGATCTACTATTACTTACCTATTGTTAAAAAAGTACCTGGAGGTTTAATTAATTAGTATTTCTAATTCATTAGTATCTCTTGGGTAGGTTGTAGTTCTCAGAGGACAGAGACTCTAAGACAAACCTGAAATCTGCCTCCCCAACCCACAATTATTCCTGGTCCAAGGTAAAATCTTGACTTGTCTCCCTGATGATGTCTCCTTGAGGATGTCTACCTGTCATCTGAAGCTCCATGCAACTGAAGCAGAGCCTTTCATAGAATCACAGAATCATAGAACAGTTTGGGTTGGAAGGGACCTTTAAAGATCATCAAGTCCAAGACCATTGCAATGAGCAGGGACATCTTCAATGAGATCAGGTTGCTCAGTGCCCCATTCAGCCTCTGCCCACAAACTTTCATCACTACTTCCTTTCTTAATCTGTTTGGACAGCACCAGCATCTTGCCCATCCTCAGGTCCATATTATGACATCTTCTACCAAGTTATTTTTCCACCTCTTCCCATGGGGTTATATCTAAATTCAGCTGATTTTTTTCTGAGTTACACTGCTAGGTTTGGACACTTATTTAATTGTATGAATTCCTGTTTTCTTCCTACACCTCTGCGTACCTTCTTTCCTACCTGCCTTGTTTTCTGGAGCTGTTGCACCAATGTAAGTTATGCCTCAGTCCATCCAGGGTGTTTTGAGCTGAATGGAGAACTCACATGTGCCATTTTCAGTGCCTGTTTCACTTGCTGAAATGCAGTCCAACATCCAGCCTTTCACAGGAGAAATATTGGGAGGCCTGTATGCTATAAAGATGATGACAGGAGAAAGAGTTGCTACTGTATCTTCTATTCAACAGACCAGTAGGGCAAACATATCATTCTACCTGTTTTATTCTACTTTTCGTTCTGTCTGAGGAGATGGGACATAGTCCAGACACAAGACTTAATTGTTATGTTGCAGAGTTCAGGAATGAGGAAGAAGTTTTTCTTCATCTCCATCATGAGCATAATCTTATTTTATGAAAATTACTTCACTTTCAGAGTAATTTCTTGGGATGCAGCCAACAGAAATCCTTTGTCATAATTTTTCTAAAAAGAAATGCAGTCCATCATTCATTAAAAGTACATGAAAAGAAAATGCAACATTTTAATTTGTACAAAACCTATTCTTTTGGTTTCACATTTTTGGGCGTAAGAAATGAATTCCAGATAACATCAAAGGAATTTTTTTTCTTCCTTGTCCTTTAACTGCTGCTCTAGAAATGGTGGATATTTGCACGATCTCCTTACAGGGTCTCTCATCTTTTCACCTACTGAAAACAGGTGTGTACAGTTGCTGAAACCTAAGTTGGATTTGGCCCTTAGATGCTCACCCTCAATGGCTCAACTCCAAGTGGTGGCCCAGTAGAGAGTCCTTACAAAGCTCCTTTGATATCCTGAGCCTTGGTGGATACAAAACTCTTGGGAGGGCAGCTGCTTACCCTGTCTTCTCTTTCAAATACTTTGTTGAGATAAATGTTAGTGAAGACTGATTAACCCAATGGGACATCTATAGGAGAAAGTTTCACGAAGGATGTCTGGACTTCAGGCGGCTCTCTTGAAAGCTGTTTATTGCATAGGCGAAGTTACAGCAGCTCAGGGAGTGGGGATCCAGAGCCAGCCCTACAGCTGCCAGCTCCAGCTGTAGGCATACCTGAAGCCACCTTCTGTTCAAGTTACAAAACATTATATACTTTTCTTTGCAGAGTATCTTAATACATAACAACCAATAAGCACCATACACAATACCTTTACATCTGCCTATAGCCTATCATAACTACTACCATCACCATATTATAGTCATTATTATCCAATCACAAGAGTAAGTAAGTTACAATTTAAGCTTACAGTGGAAAATTCTCAGACCTCTCTTTTTCTTCCTACACCGACATTTCTTGTTTGCCTGCCATATCTCTCTTTTTGGTAAAGACATGTTTTCTATTTACTTATGCTCTTCTTGAGACTTATTTACTTGGTGAAAAACATGTCTTTGTTTGTAGTCACATACCTTTGTCCTATTCATAAAAATCTCCTTCCAACTGATCTCCAACCTTTGCCTTCTGAGTTATTCAGTGGTCAGTGTTTCAGCAAAACATCTTTTACTCTATATCAAAACTTGCTTTCATTTCTATCTCATCCCCAGTTTCTACATTCAGAGATCTTTCTGCCAAGCCTACATATCTGTGACACTTTCTTACCAAACTTTCATCCTCCCCAACAGACATCCTCTTGACTTGGTTTCTTATCCATTCGTTTTGGGGAAGTTTTCCTTGTGTGCTTGTGAATTTTTGAATTGCTTTGATGTTTAGACAGTGGATATATAGGAATCTCAGCACTGAATATGATAGCTTTACATTCCAAAGTCAGATCCAGATTTGCTCTACTGTAATGTTTGGTTTCCTTAGTGCTGGCATTCCCAGTTCCCTGGCTACCCTGACAGGGAGGTGCTGGTTATCTGTGAAGCCAGGCTGATGATGCCAAGCAGGGGCTTTTTTGTTTTGCATTGCTGCCGTGTTTACAGTGTCACAGGAACACGTGCAGTCCAAACATATCGTGTCACACTGACGCAGCAGGTTGCAGTTACAGAAGATGTCGAGGGTTTGTGAGTTCACTGCACATCCAGGAAACCATGAGGCTGATTTGATGATCAGCCAAAACTGCACCTCACTTCTCTTGCACAAGCGGAAGATAAGGACTCGTGTGCTATTGCTCTCTAGAAGAACCCTCTGAGAAACGGGGACTACTTGAGGCCTTGGCACTGAGGGCAACCCTTGCACATCTGACCTCCCAGGAAGCATAAATATGAGGTCCCAAAGAGCAGATAGGAAGCTCTGACCAAAATAAAATGCAATGCAAGAAGTATTGGCAGGGCAGTCAAATGACAGCAGAGGCAACTGAGCTGTGCTGATCTGTCTGCTCGAGGTAGTCCCAGGGGCTGCTCTGCTCCGGAAACCACAGCCCCAGCATGGTGGTAGGCAGATGTGACCCCCACTGCCCTGGTGGGTTGGTGCCCGTGCTGGAGCTGGAGTTATGGGATAGAATTTTTAAACTGGCACCATGGCAATTCTCCACACCTTTGGAGAGAATCCCACCACCAAGTATCCTCAAGGGTAGGAAAAACCTTATCTAAGATAAAACATCATGTAAAATGTGGAGCCTGTAATATTTCTTATGGGGAATCAAAATTGTAAATACTTTTTCCCCCTGAAATGTAGGTTTTTTACTTGCTTTTAATTTTCGTTGTGTAAATAGAGTAGTAACAATCCCGCTGAATTCTGCTTATCTGTAGGTGCTGGTAATGATTTGTGCAGAGCTCCCTTGCTTTGAGTGGCTTTTGTTTCAAACAATGAGAGCTGGTAATTTGAGTGGGCGCTTCCCATCTGCAAGTCCTGCATCCAGTACATCCCTGTGCACACGCCTTCAAGGGCACCAGGCCTGGCAGTCTGTCAAGAGCACCTCTTAATATTACTCCAGTGAGTTAAACAGATGGTATGGGCAGATGCAATGGTATTCTCCAAAAGGGGAAACCTTGTCCCTGTAAGGCTGCTGGTTTGGGAATCTCTGTGAAGGGATCTGGTTTTTTAACATATCAGGCTGTATTTATCTGGAACTTTTTTTTTCCCGTAACTTTTTGACTGATTAGGAAAAAGAAGTCCATAAGAAGTCATATCATTTTATTCTGAGCCTAATGCAGTTGGTCAGGACTGGACACTCTGCAGTCCTGGCACACAGCCCCCTGTGCATTACTCAGCAGAGTATGGAGCTGACTGGAGGAGCCAGGTCTTGCATTCCTGGCTTCTTCCCATAACTGAATAAGAAAGATGCCCACATCATCTGGGTCTCCTCAAGCTTTCAGGGCTCTCAGATCAGTTCAGTTTATCACTCCATTTACAGCAAACTTTCCAGAAAGTGTGTCCTTTGAATCTGGTGGAAGTCATCCCAAAAGGGCAATATGTAAAGGATTAATTCAAATTCCAGATTCTATTACCAGAAGGTATTACCAGAAGTAAAGTTGTGTTGCTTCTCTTAACAGAGTTAAAAGTTAGATGCAGGAAAAATATACAGAAACATTAAGTTCTGAAATGTTTCTTTTCCACTTTCATGTTTTTAATATAGAATTGACTTGCTATCCTATCTGCTATGTATCCTGCAGCCAAACTAATCCTGTCTGTGCCCTAGATTTTTATTAGCCTTGCTTGCTTAATACAGAAAGATTTGGTTTCTAGGACTCCTTTTAATTCAATTTACTACTGTACTGCTTTTTCTCTTGAATATGATTTTTCTGTAGTGTCCTTTAAGGATTCTTGACCTTTTCTAACCCGGGACATATTTATAGTAACCTGATCTAGTTTTATTAATCATTAGTGATCTTCCCAGCAGGATACATTCGTTTGTCTTCTTTCTAATGTGATTCATGATACATCGCAATTTAAAGTGCCCGTATGATTGAACCGCTGTGCTGGGATTTATTGTACTAAATCAAACTCCAGTGCATGGAGATAAGAATTTTGTTTGTCAGTTTGCACAGCACTCATCAGATATCTGCTGTCAAAGTCCTTGCATTTTGGTAATAGCACCTCCTTGCTCATGTAAATACGTTTTAAGTTTCCTTTAGCCAATTCATCTGTTTTACTTCCTTAATATTCAGATTTCTTCTGAGACTAGACAAGGAAAGGAGCCCTAATAAATAAAATCACAGAAATAAATGTGGAGATAGGCATGAACATCAGGTTATTAGTGGTGTCTGTATGGGAATGCTCCCCATGCCTAGAATGGTGTGAGTACAGCAATCTGCTCTGTAAGTTTGACTCTGTGAGCATATTGATATGGTTGGAGGTGGTTAAATGCAGGCTTAAATGGATGAAAGAATTTTAGCAGAATTAATAAATCCATCTTGTACATGCAGTCCAGCTATAAATGGTACGCAGATTGACCACAAATTCATAAAAAATACAAATGTCTTTTTAGACACACAGGAGTAAATAGAGTATTCTGTGCTGTTGTGTGCACGTGAGTGTGTGCACATGTACTCGTAGGCATACAAGGTACTTGTAGCCAGTGAGTTGTGGCTCCTAAGCTTGAGTTAAAAACTGAATGAGTTCATTATAATCCCACTCCCCTCCCCTAAAAAAAAAAAAAAGTAGTATGAGGGTATGAGGAATCAATCTAATCTGCTTTACTAAATGAACATGTGAAACTGCTTATCTGGCATAAACTTGGGTACTATACGTATTTCTCTCTCTTTTTCCTTAAACAGAATGAAAATGCCCTTGTGAAAATAAAGGAGTTAGGAGTCGAGCTTGCAAAGATCAGGGAGGAAGTTGGTAAGTAGTACAAGAAAAGTAACAACAGAGTGATTTTCTCACTTTACATGAAAGCAGTTATTATGATTCCCTGTGACCTGATCCTGGGGAACCTGCATACATGTGATGAAGTGTCTCCTGAAGCCCACTGGCAAACGGTTTTGTGACTTCGGAGGGAACCTTGATTTCACCTCTCTGCTGTGCAGATGGGCCCATTACCACACATGCTGAAGCCAGTTGTGCATCATCTTTACTAGACAAATTGTTTTTCATGAACCCATGGCTTCTGTCCTCAAACACCAGCACTGCTGAGGAGAAAGCACAGTGTGATGAGGAGTGGGAACCTGGGACCATTGCAGTGCACAGTGACTGGGGATGCACTGCTAACTTAGGAACATTGCTGTGTTTTGCAAACAAACCCAAGGACACCAAGCCCAGAATTTTCTTGTTAATATCTCTAAGGTCTCTTCCTGGTTGAAAGGCAGAAAGAGCAATGCATCCCATTTGTGTGTGTATTCCCTATATATCTGCATGCCCCTCTTTTCCTTTTTGGTTTTTGATCTAGACAGGAGAGAGAGTGTAAAGATATTGCCACTCCTGGGAGAGAAGATGGGCTTTTGCTCTGGCTTCAGTCAACAGGCTGAGTTCTTCTGGACTTAAATCTCCCCAGAATGAGTGTGATGTTGGGTTCATCTACCCCAGGGTAAATGGAGAGGAGGCCCACTGGATGAGGGGACACCCTGAGTACCAAAAGGTGTTGGAACCACTGATGACTGGAGCTGTGAATAGGGGGGACCTCTCAGCTTTCCCTGCATGTGGGAGCGCAGTTCCTGGGTCACCCATTAAGGACAGATTGTGCCATGTGGCTGGAAGATGAAGTGCTCAGGCCAAACCCCTGTGGGATGGGCAGAGCTGCAGGTCCTCCCTGTGCTTTGCCTTCACCTTGCCCATGACAACCCACTTCAGAAAAGCTGAGCACAGCCCTTTTCAGATGCTTACCAGCTTGTGCTCCCTGCTTTGCCCCTCTGAAATTCTTAGGCTGATTGTCATTTCATGGAGAGCTTTATTGTCCCCACTGCCAATGTATACTGCTGCAATAGCGAAACAGGTTTCCAGTTATTCCCTGATGCCTGCCTTCCCCATCCTCTGCATCTCTACAGCTCTTACAGAGGAGTTGTTGCCACTGGTGCTTTCTTTAGGCTGGGCACATCTGAAGCTCTCGGTTCAATAGCCACTTCTCATTTGAAAGCCCTACCTCAATCTAGCAGGTTGGGTTTGCTCATTTTTGTGAGTGCTTTTTTAAGTGGCAGTGACATGGGAAGGAAAGAGAGGTTCAGTGCTGGAGATAAAGAGCTCTGCTTCCATTGACACCATGTTTGTACAGCTGAAGTGAATACAAATCCCTGGTGGTTTTGCTGGAGAAGAGAACTTTGCCAAGGATGTAACAGCCTGTCTGTTTGGGGGTCACAGAGCAGCATGTTCAGTAACAGGAGATCGCTGCACTGCCTGCCCTTGCCATTGCCCTTGCACATGCAGCAACAGACACCTCCTCTGCACAAAGCTGAGTCCTGATGGCACATGTGGGGACCGTTTTGCTAAGAACCACAGACACCCCAGAAAAGCAGCCTGAGCTGTACCGCTTCAGAAGGGAGAGGAGCTGTAGAGGTGTATGGGCTTTCTTCCTCAGAAGGGGGAAAGATGGTGTGAGAGAGCCCTTTCCACAGTGGTCCTGTGGGCATGTGTAATGGAGAGGAGTCATTACAGGCCACCTCTTCCTCCCATCACTCTGGGAGACATGGAGATGCTGGGTAGAGGCTGTTTAGGAGTGGCACAGGTGGCTGGTCACCTGCTTGGTGGAGGTAATCCTCTCTGTGCAACCCTGAGATGCAACATGGCCAGGTAGAAGGACTCCCAGTAGGGACGAACAAAAAGATGAACATGTGCAGGTATTGCACTTCAGCAGAATGTGAAATAATTCATCAGCAATAAAAATCATAGTATAAATCCCTACATATGGAAGGTAATGGTCTATGTTTTTTAGTGTAAGTCAAAAATTGCTGGGCAGTCTGTTTTCCTTTGGTATAAAATTATAAAACTTAATTTTGTGAAACAACCGAACTGTGGACAAGGCGAGATGATAAATGCCATGTACATGAGAGCATTTCTCATCAGCACAGTTCTCTGCAGTCTCTAAAGCAGTTCCAGCTGAGGTTGTTACTGGAGACATGAGGGTGCTGCTGGAGACATGCAGCCCACCTGTGCTAGAGGAGGATTATTTTAGTCTCACTATCAGATGAATCTGTGTGTTGCACAACATTGTACAAGATTTACACAAATAAAGAATGAAACAGTCCTTTATTTGACGACAGCAGTCTTGGGTGATTCTGTGAAGAAGTTCAGGGAAAATCAGAGCGTGTTTTGACTACAACCAAGCTGTAGTTCTGACTTGCCTCCGTCACTTTAATAAGTAGTTTCTCATTAATTTAAAAATAACGAGTCCAGTTAAACACCATGTGTGTTGGTCAGAAATTCCTGGTTGCTCATGTATAAATTCACCATGCCAGACTCACTGATGCAAATGCCTGTATGAATCAGTAAAACAAGGCTGGACTAGCCAGGGTTGATAGAGGCAGTGTGTCCAACATTTGGTTGTTGAGGCAATACCTGTAATTCAGAGTTACAATTTGGGTTGGTTTTCATAGCATGCAGTCTTTAACTTCAGCAGAAACTACAGGATTCTGCTATGCAAAGCAATGAAACTGCAACAGAAAAACTGCTGTTCAGAAAAGTAAGAATTTATGTTTAAGGAAAATTCTTGTGGTAAATAAAACCATTGGTGAAGCAATAGCAGCAATGGACCACGTGTAAAAATAGCATCGGGACACATGCATCCTTCCGGAGCCAGGCAAAATATTGAGGTTCAGACAACACTGTGCACTTTTACCCCCAGCACTGCTGGGAAAGTATCACACCACATCTGAAACCAGCATGGGTGAACTAGGAAAGTGATTCTCCCTTACCAGGTCTGGGGAGGAATCTTGGCCTCTATAAACGCTGAGGGACTTGTTATTTTAAGCAATAAGATTTGCTCACGTATTTTGCTAGAAATAGCAAGGCTAGGAAAACATGACAAGCAATCGTTCTGCACTCAAGACACCGATCCTTATAAATTATAAATATAAGCACTTTTCAGCTGCAACACTGAGTCTCTTGAAATAAAGAGGTTTTGAATACCAGCTGTTTCCCTTCAAATTAATGGAAATTAAATGTCAGAATTACCTGCTCCTTTGCTGTCAGACCAATGACGTGAAGTGAGTTGAGAGGAGGTATGGAGATGCATAAAAAACCTAGATGAAGGAAAGGCAATCAGATGTCAGGTTTAAAATTTGTATTGCCTGGGTTCATGAGAGTTTGGAAGCCAAAGCCTGTGTGCCATCTCCTCCTGGATATAACACCCAGTCAGAGGACCCTTAACCTGAGTGCAGTGGCTGTGATTTGTCTGTGATTTTGGGGCCGAGGCTCAGGAAGAAGAGCCCATTTGTTGTGTCAGAAGGAAACAGTCCCTCTGTGAGGCCACAAGACGCCAGCCCCCAGTTCCCCCAGGAGTTGCCCTCCTGAGTGCAAAGTGCCAGGGCTGGGAGGCTGCACTGTGGCTCCGACTGTGTGTGGTGGGGGGAGGTCAGTCCAGTAGTGACATCTACCTTTCCCTCACCTTCCCAGCCTGGCCTGAAGTGGGTTTTGCTCATCTGTTGTGCACTCAGTGCCCAGGGAGTAGGGAAGCTGCAGTAGCTGGTCTCATTTAACCCAGCATGCTGTCATCCCAGGAAATGCCACGTTGCATCAGAGTCATTTCCAGCCTGTAAGCAGCAATGAAGATACCTACAGAGAAGGAAGAAGAAAACCAGGGTGTAACTTTTCCCAACAGACCAGTAGTGGTTGTGCTCTGCTTGTCTTGTTCCGTGTCAGTAATACATTCATATAACTTTTCTGAGTGATTTTTTCTTTTTTCTCCAGGAGTAGCTCACTTTAACAGTATCCCTGTCTTGATGCCTGAAAGCTCAGTTCACTGTTTTGCAGCAGCATCAGCAGGTCTTCTGTTCAGGCATCTGTTACAGAGTCCCTGCTGGAGGTGTCACAGCTGTTTCACCAGGAGCACACGCTGAAGCCACAGCTCCAGCAGGGCAGGCTCTCCCACACTGGTTCCTGCTCCCCAAGAAGGAGAGCCACAGACCCTTGGGCTCCATGGGTGTTGCCTTCTCCTATGCCTGTCCCAGGAGAGCCAGGCCCAAAGGTCCATCTCCCTACTAAGAAGAGATTCAGTTTTTACTCAACACTTCAGTCCTCAGCCTCATTTGTCTTAGTCTGAGACTTGGTAGGGATCACTCCTTCTCATTAGAGGTGTTTCATATTCTTTATAGGGCAAATTTCCTCATTTTCTGCCTCCAGTAGCATTGTTGGGTTTATGGGGACCATGGCATGCAAGTGCACTTTCCCTGCTTCCCTCTTCCCTCCGTTTTGCACCTGCATTAGGGCCTGATTTGTGAATAGTCTTGTATTTCAGGTTGCAGGATGTGTTTCAGATGGACTCTCTTTTGGTTAGAGCACATTGTTTCATTGCCCAGCCCTCCCTGTGTGCTGGGTAATCTCATTAGAGAGGCTGGAGCTCCTATTTAAAGCTTGAGTAAGTTTGAATTCTACTGAAGGCAGAGCTGCAAGCATAACCCCTCCTGCTCTGGGATCACTTTACATGCCAAAGATAACAAAAAAGCAAAAAGCAAGAGAGAGGGTTTAGAGCTGTAATCCAGACTGCCAGAAGACAAGACATTCCAGCTAATGTACCATTCCATTCTGGATATAAGGCAAGTGGGAAAGCTTTCTATGTGCTCCCACTGAGGTGCTAAACTCACTGGTTCACTTGCTTTCTGTAAGGAGCAGAGAGCCTGACAGGGACAGAGTCCCTCACGGTGCTCCAGAAAATACCAGGATCACAACAGGAGCCCAGTAGTGTTTATCTGTCTGGACTTACTGAGCAAGTCTGGATATTGGTGTCCAGTAAGTGTAGAAGCAGAGCTCTAAATAGGGTGAAAAATAACTATGTGGGGAAGGGAATGGTTAGCTTGGGTGCCCAAACTACCTTGCATGGGTGCACCTAACATGAGCTGTGGGCACAGCACTGGTAACTTGGACAAATTGTTGCTACCCTGGGAGAAATGAGGGCAGTCTGACACCACAGTAGAAGGAGGCAGAAAAATACAGGTATTGAATAAGTATGTGGCCATGGGATATATATGGGTTTGAAACATTCAACATGGAGACAGCTACTCCCAATCCTCTGACTTAAAATGCCATACAGGTCTGTTGACGGCATGTGCATTTTGAAAGGCAAAGGAAGGATAAATATGCCATCAGTTTGTTCAAAAACCTGATCATCTTTCTAAATCAGCTATGGGTCTAAATCAGAAAGAAGATGTAGCAGGACCATTAGAAACCCATGCCTTCTTCTCTAGTATTCTGAATGTTATGGTCATGATGATTTTAATCACTTCTTACCTGTTAGATCTTTACAAGTGAGCAAACTTGCTCTTTAAATGTAGTCTGTCTGATCTTGTCCAACTTGCATCAAGTCTTCAGTATCTGGATTTATTGCAACTGTTCTTTAGCAAAGCAAAAGGCCGAGGACACAATGTTTGTGACACTGCTTTCCTGGGACCTGGGGAACAATAAAGGTGAGGAACCAAAGGGGGAAATGGACTGATTATCTTTGACTTGATAGAACTGCTGGAAAACAGTAGTGTGAATTCTGAGATACAGTCACTGGTTAGTTCACTAAAGTAAAAATTCCACATGTTCTGATTGCCTTCAGTATCAGCCTTTCATTTGTGCTCTCTGACACCATGAAGCACACAAGATAGTGGTTTGAATACAAAATTATTTTAAGCAAGTGTGAATTAATGGATTTGAATGGTTCTTGCTGGAGCTGGAGACAGGTTTATGGGATGAGCAGCTTTGAACAGCTCGAAAATGGGATGTATGAGATACATATCCTTCTGGTCAAGTGGTCAGTCATACCCCTTGTACAACAGAGTGGGTGAGAACCACCAAGCTCATTGCTCTACAAACCAGTAGACCAATGCCTCTGCTTGGTCCTGGACAGTGTGAGGACTGTGTGGTCCTGTCTCCTCCACAGACCTCAACACGGCGAGATGGAAGAAACTACTGAGCGAGAAGGAGGAGCTGGAGAGGCGCTTCGAGGAGGAGGGGAAGCAGCTCCGCAGGCAGCAGCAGGAGGAGATGCAGGTGTTGGAGCAGCGACTGCAGGAGGAGTACAACACCAAGAAGGAGAGCCTGCAGGAGCAACACAGGCTGCAGCTGGAACAAGCCAGATTGGAGCATCAGGATCAGGTCAGTCTCCACCTGCTGCCTTTGAAGAATAGTTGATGCTAGTAGATAGGGTTCAGGTAATGAAATGTATTGAACACTCAAACGTGAAGACACTGGTAATGAGTTACAAGTAGAAAAATGTAATCCTGAATATCTTTACTGCTGTTTCTCCCTATTAGTTCTACTGCTTTTCTACACAGTAGTCTATTACATTGCCATGTCTTGTCTTCACATGCTTCCTGATGTTTTACAATAAAAATATTCACATTATCTCTGCTGCCCACACATACTTGCTCCTCAACCCACCTATTTTAGTCAATTTATGACTAAAACCAAGGGTGAACCTCTTCCACACTGGTAAGGCCAGCAGAGCCATGCCCATTGTTATTTGCAATGCTAGTTAAAGGGCAGTACAGTGAAGGGATAGTACCTAAACATTGTGCACATGATACTCTCTGGGTCCCCTGATTGCTGCCCCACCATTCAGTCTAATCTCTTGGACTGTACATCCCAAGAGTTTCTCCTTGCTTTGCTCTCTGTACTGGATAGGAGTACCCTCACAAGCAGCTACTTTTGTCTGGTTTTGCCAGAACAAATACTGTAACTCACCTTTGGGCACCTCTCACATGCTGGCAGAACATCGGGCACTGGGTTATGGCAGTAATGCCTTTACCTGGCCTTTTCCCATTTTTCCTTCAGTGAGCAGTGGATTCTGTCCTGATTTTTCCAGCTGCAACTCTTACCCACTACCCAATACCACAGATCACAAGGGCTTTTCTCACATGTGAACCTGCTGCACCCAGGTGTGGTGTGTAAATCTGTGCCTTTAGGCTTTGTCATGCCGCAGCCCCTGCTGTCATGGGGCTGCCACCCAGGCTCCTGATGCAGCAAAACCCTCCTGGGCTGGGAGCTGTCCTTGCTGGCACGTGAATCAGCCAGCCATGTCAGACAGACACAGGGCATCCCAGCCTGTGCCTCAGAATGCCTGCTGCCCTGGCTACCTCTGTGCAATTCAGTTTGATTCTTCAGGGCAGGGGTGTGAAGGACTCCCACTGGATTTTACCTATTTTAATTGCTGAGCCTGATAGTTGTTACTGATTGTAACATGCCAAACAAAGGCTTTATGCAAGTGGGCTGTTTTGTCCTGGACAAACTACCTATTTCTGTTAATTAATTGATTTCCAAAGATGTATTAGAAGGTGCTATCAAATAGATTTTCATGTTCTACATCAGATTTTTCAAAATATTTCTCTCTAAATGGTTAGAACCTGTGCTGAGCCATGTCTTTTGGTTCTCATTTCAGATTATACAAGTTGGTTTTCTTGCAATGCCCCTCAAAATTTCTGCTTTTCTTTCTGATATGAAGGAGAGGTCATGTTCCCAAAAGCCTTGACAATTTTTTTCCTTTCATTGTGTCAGTGTGTCAGTCTGCCTGGTAGAAAATGTTGGCTCTAGCTGTAAGGCTTGCCTCTCCTGGATCACTCGACATCAGCATTTGTGAAGGGATTTGTTAATTTTTTGCTGAAATAGCTTATAGCTTAGCTCTGCTACTCTTTGAAGTATTTCTGCAAGCTCTCAGGACCACAAGAACAGATGTTGGTTCTTCTTCTCTCAAGCTGATCAGCGCAAGAAAGGGTGATACAGGTCGTTGTAGGACTTGACTAGAAGTATCCTTATTTTTCTCATGTTTTCATCTGCTGTGACTCTGTTCATCATCACAGTGGAAACACATCTTTCCCTCTGTGGGGCAAATGGTTCTGGGTTTGCTCCAGAGCTCCGTGTTCCCTGATTACTGAAGGTAACACAAACATTCCTCTCCATTGCTTTGAAAGTGCTGCTGTGACCGTACTATCTCAGAGTTTTAGCCCACATTTGCAATTCATAGTTTGGTTAGCATGATGAGTTTTAGCAGGTTTTCCCTTTGAATCCCTGCTCTGCTGTATACCCATCCTGTGTTGAGCACTCTTGGATCAGGGGAGGCTGACAGGCTGTGCTGGAAAGCTGCTCACCAACAGTGTTTCTTGGCCAAGGAAATGGAGCTCTTATACTGTACATGAGGAAAGCCTTGTCCTTGAGCTGCCCATCCCTGTTGGGGGGATTTGAATTTGCATTCATGAAGGCAGTAACAACAGCAGAATCCTTCTGACCATGGATCTGCATGTATTTCTGTATCCATACATCTAGTTTGGAAGATAGTCATTCTGCTTTCATGGTTTCCCGTCACAACCTAATCTTCCATGCTGTGTTGCTTCAGTCACCACTTAGTTCACTGCCAGATAGCTGTTATTTCTTTGGAGACACAGTTCCTGTGTCAGGTTTTGGAGGTTCAGCTGTCTGTGAGGATGTGGCAGAGCATGAGAGCCAAACTCCTCACAAACTGATCTTGTGTGCCAGTGCACTCTCACATCTCCTTGCAGCTAAAGGCAGAATTGCAAAGTAAAGGCTGTGATCTGTCCTGCCAGTGTTTCTCACTTGAGGTGCTCAGCTCAAGCTGTTTTGTGCAGCAGCTTACTGAACTTCTCCCACTAGAGCCTCCTCTTGATTTTACTTTATTAAACCTTAAAATCCCACCTGAGGTACTTTCCATAGCCAGAAATAAACATGACTTGTGTTAAGTGAGGTGATCAAGCCTACAGAGTAAATTAGAGGTGAAGTTGGAATTAGCATCCAAGGCAGCTGCTTCCCAATGCCAAGTTGACTATCTGCCATGAAAAACTGCAGACAGGACGTCACACTGGAAGATTAAAATGAGTCGCTTGGGATGTGGATGTGAAACACACAGAAGACAGAAAAATCCCTGTAGATCATTTGGGACATATTTAATTGGCTTTGTAGATAAATAACTTGCCAAGGATGGTGTCAGGGAGAGGAGACCCCTTCACCTCGTGAGGGAGTTGGTGTTGAGCATAATAATTCCTATGGGGTGCTGTTCAGTTGAGAAGCAATTAGAGTAGGAATAAAGGCTTCAGCAAGGGTGAGGTGAAGAATATGGCAATACTCATGAGGCTTCAGCTTACAGTCATCATGTACGAGGACACTGTGCTCTGGAAAAAGTCAGGTGATAGTCCTTGCCCCATCAGTAGCCCTTTGAGTCATCTGCCCTCCACCTTTCTCAGCTCTGTCATGCAATGTATCAGCAGACTGACTCCCCATTATTTTGGAAACTGTTCTTCGCCACTGAGTTACCTCCCACATTATTATGAAAATTAGTTTGGACAATTTTAAATTCCATGTTAAATGCCCAACTTTCATTCTAAGAGCATGTTTTCTCCAATATGATTGGAAATTTTGCTTCTGGTGGGTTACTTAATACGTATGTTTGACAGTTAAAAGCAGCGAAATAACATTTATTCCAGTCAAAGCAAACTCAGCTGCAGTAACTTTCTACCATTATTTACATAACTGTGAGCAAATAAAGGTGTTTGGAGTCAAGTCACTTAGCCATGAACAGCTGTTTACTGTAAATGTGAATACTGTAAATGAGGATCTTGGCAGATATGGCAGATAGTATTGTGTTAAATGTATCAAATAAGATCAGTGTGGTTACAGACCCTGGAAAAGCAAATCGATGCATTGCATTCAGAATGTGCTCTGGACCACTGACTTAAACTTGATTACCACTTCTCATTGTAGTTCCTTTAATGATGCATATTAAAAGACCATCATTGGGGATCTCACTTTGCCTTTAGCCAAGTCTAGTAACAAAACAATACACTGAAGGAGTCCCAAGCACACAGGATGCAATGGAACACAGGCTGCCCACAGCCCTCTTCCAGCTGCACTCCTCACTCCCATGATGGCTGTGGGCCATGTGGTCATTATTATAATTTAGATTAATGGAATGTCAAGACTTCTGAACATTTAATAAACAGCATCTCCACCTAAGGGCTTTCGCTTTCTTATGTACTTCTTCATCACCATTAAGTTAAAAGAACAAAAATACCATCAGCAGTGACTACACGCTACCACTCAAGGTATCAACATGGCAAAACTGGCTCAGGTGCTGGAAGTGACACATTCACTACATCCCTTTGTTGTTTCCAGATCACTGGAGCTCTCCAGCAGTGGCTTGTCAGTGTGCCACAGCCTGTCTAACCATGTGTCCCATGTCTGTGCTCACTGTTGTTGGAACAGGTGGAAGATATCACAGCTGTACATGAAGCTGCAATGTCCCAGTTGGAAAACAGCCACATTGTGGCCATTACAGTACTGAAGGATGAGAACGACTGCAAGATTCAAGGTAAGCCAAAGACAACCCAACAGCTACACAGCTGCTCCAGAGCAGGAGCATGACACTGTGTTTCTTCCTCCAGAGCAGATTACACAGAAAATTTGTGTTGGTCTAGTGCTTTCACGTGGGGTGGACCACCAGGTTCATGCTAGGGCAGAGGGAGAGATGTCTGCAGTCTGTATAGCATCTAATTTTGACCTGAAATTATCTGAGGGGGGTCTCTGGGTCAAAGATAAGGCTTTCTCTATGTGTTGCTAAAATAGAATCCAAATTCCACATCACTTCGCACACATACTTTTTCAAGAGCCTAATCTTCGGGTGCTCAGGAGGATAGAGCTCTTGGGATATCTCTGAATGTAGGTGCTTAAATGCCCACACTGCTTCTAAAAACAAGACTCATTATTTTCAGTAGCAAATGTCTGGCCATGCTTAGCAGACCAAAGCCACTCACTGGTGCAAATCTGCACCTCAGCACTCTTATCTTTATTTTGTGTTACAGTTTGGCCACGGGATTGATGCTGCAGACAGATCTCTTTCTTCCCTACCAGCTCAGTGTCTGAACACATGCCTTTGTGCATGCTTTAGCTGACATTTAACAGTTATCTG
Organism: Corvus cornix cornix; assembly: GCF_000738735.6. Lineage (NCBI taxonomy): Eukaryota > Metazoa > Chordata > Aves > Passeriformes > Corvidae > Corvus > Corvus cornix. The sequence goes on from NC_046332.1 coordinate 48,195,232, forward strand.
TACAATCTCCCTATTTTTTTCTACGATTTAAATATCTCCAGTAGGTTTTCCCACATTTCCCAAACCAAGCCATATTGCTTAGCTCTGCATTGTGTCAGTTAGAGACACAGTCCAGAGCATAGTATGAACTGAGAACAGTCTATTCCCCTCTCTCATGGGCAGAGGAGGTATCTAGCATAGCATTTATAAATTAACATATGCGATTTTGAAAATAAATAAGTAAAAAGCTGTTTCTTGCTTGAGGATATTCTTCTCTCTCCGTTTTTGTTCGTATTTTCTGATGATAAAATTCAGTTGTGGTTCAAGGGTCTGGTGGCCAAAGTTTGTGCTCCCTGTTCCTGGTGCAGGTCTGAAATGCCCTCCTGTGCCTGGAAAAGGCACTGCAGCAGCCGCTGCGGGAGAGTGCGCTGAGCTCGGCACTGGGGCGATGGAATCATCGCTGCTGGGACTGTGGCTGCTGAGCAGGGGTTAGAGGGCACAACCCATGGCTTTGGGAAAAAAAACACAAAAGATACAGTGTCCATATACTAAAAATGCAGGTGCTACTGCACTGAATGACAGTTGGATGCCATTGCTTTAGAGATTAAGCTTTAATTCACTTTGTTTATGAAACTTCTGGTTATTAGTATGTCCAGGGTGAGTTATTCTATTTAATAATGTTTTTTGTCTTCTCTGTCTCACTACTGGAATAAACCTCATAGTTCATCTATCACAGCTTGGGGAGAAGCACTGTCATTTGTATTTTTGCATCTGAGGTGGTGGCCCTCTTTTCTCTCTCTCCAAAGAAATTGCAACCCAAGCTTTTAAATGTATCCAATTTAAAATTCTTTGATTTAGGGATACTAACTCTGAACTGGAAAATGGCCCATTGCCAGACTGACCCTTTTCAGATCAGAATGCCTGGGAGCTGAGAATTCTGAGCAGTTCTGAAAAATCAGAATCTGGTCACACAGAAACAGAGGTATCTGCAAAAAGTGAAAGATCAGGAAATTCTGATTTTCAGAACAATTTCCCTAAGGTCACAGGGCACATTGCTACCAATTTCCTGCTCCATTTCCACGTCCTAAAACTGCATCCCAAATTGCGCTTGGCTCATGACGTGTGCTCTCAGACCCTGCTTTGCTGGACTTCACTCTGTAATGTCATGTCTGTGTAACTTCTCCAGAACTGAATACTGCTCACAAACTGGAAAAGGCACAACTAGAAGAGACTTTTGAAAAGCTGCGTCTGTCACTCCAGGTTAGCAGTTTCTTTATTTCCCACCTTGTAATGGTGCTGTGGAGCAGCTGACGGGGCAGCCCCAGATACGTTGCCTGCTGCCAGCACACCAGCCTGTTGCCTCTTACCAGCTGTGGTACCTCTTGTGCTCTGCCTGTCCAAACTGGGATCTAGCAGCAAACACTCAGGATTTTTCCTCTCCCTTGGCTGGTTCACAAACGAGAGAAAACCTAAAGGGACAAAAAGGCATCTGGATAAAGCAAGAAATGTCTTTTTTACCCTGCTGGCAAATTTGAGCTCTCTCCTGCATGGTGGGGAGGACTCTGGCACCTGCAGTGGCTATGAGCATCACCTTGTCTACATGGTACCTGCCAACAGGCACCCCCAGGGCTCAGAAACATCTCCTTGCCTGGCCCTGTGCCTATGTCTGTGATTTATAAACTCCTCCCTGCTGCCTGAATGTGGGAAAGCTGGTCCCATGCTGTAGACACATCTCCAGTCCCACCGGAGGGCAGTGCAGTCCCTGATGTGGGTTGCCCCAGGACTGGCCCCGATGTGCAGCCAGGCTGTGGATGGCCCGGGTCAGCCCTGCACATCACAGCTCCCGCATCCCACTGTTTAACACCAAGATCGAGATTGTCTAACCCTTCTAAAAACTCCATGCTGTTCTCACTCCCTAGATGAAGAAATCATAAGGAGTGGAGGGCAGAACTGTGCCCCCGTGACACAAGCTAGGTTTGGACATGTGTGAACAAGTAAAGATGCCACAGCAAATAATGCAAGCCCTGTTTGATTTCACAGGCAGAGATGAATTACAATTTTTCAACGCCCTGACTAGCACATACTGTTGCACTGCTGCAACAGCTCCAGTCACGCCAGCAGTTTTGCAATAAGGGATGATGTAATGTTCCAGACAAGAAATCACAACTGTGAAAGATAAAAATACCATTTTCACAGCAACTGTGGCTTTTACAGGTGTTGTATAGACAGAAATGCCTTTGATAGTAACAGAAATATGATTGCTTAAAATAACATGTTGTTCCCACGTATAGCTCTGAGATGAAATGATGATCATTTTAAAGCCCACACCACTTACTCATCACTTCTTGTTACCCTGTTAGAAGCCTAGAAAGGGGAAGGAAGCAGGTATCTCCTGCCTCATTTGGACTCTAAGGACCACACAATCATGCATGTGATACAAATGCTGGGTCTCCCAATAAGGACCTGTCTATTCTCATCCAGCACAAGGTGATGGGGTGATTTATCATCAGCTGCAGGTGTTTTAGGGATTTTGTGATTCCCTAAGGCTTATCAAATACTCCACTCTATGTTCAAGAGGCCTTACATAAAAAATATATCCCCTTACAGGGGTTTATAATCTTTGTTTAGCTTGCCTGGTAGTTTCACAGTGCAGACTGACCAGTATGAATGTAAGAGGGTTGGTAATACAGTTGATGTGTTAATTGGTGTGTTTCCCCCCCAGGACCAGATAGACACCCTCACCTTCCAGAATCAATCTCTTAAGGCCAAAGCAGACCGGTTTGAAGAGGCTCTGAAGAAAAACACTGAGGAACAGCTGAAGGTAGATGACAACTCTAACTATACAGGCATCGAGACACGTTTCTAAGTATTACACATCACCTGATTCAACGAAGAGCAATGGGATCCTCACTCCAGGGACAGGGGGGCAGGTCCCAGCTGAGACCCCAAATACTGAGCTCTGAGGAAGAGTCACAACTCTTAGCCAAAGGGGTGTCAAGGAGAAAAATCAGGGGTCAGATGGGCTGCAGAGGACCAGGTCCAGGTAGTTTTCACACCACTGATTCTCCTAAACCACAGGGTTCCATTAAGGAATCTCCCTCTTAATGGCTTAAGATGTATTTATGGCTGACATATCCAAATCACTGATACTTTTCCTAGATTGTGCAAGCTCCGTATCTGCACTTAGAAAAAGATTTGAAGAGCTTAAAACATGTTCTGGAAATGAAGAACCTCCAGATTCACCAACAGGAGAAGATGATCATGGAGCTAGAAAAACAGGTGAGTTGTCATTTTTTCTGCAGAGGAGACATCGCAGAGCTAATAAAGGAATAGTTTGGTTAGAGCAGATGAACTTAAGAGGGGTGAATAAACACATGAGGTGGGGGCAAGACTTGGTCAAAGAGGTTCACATCCATCGATCTGGATTGCTTCTTCATACAATACCTGCTCAGCGTGTTAGGTCAGACAGTGAGGTGAGTGTGTAGGAAGAAAGGAGGAAGGGGAAATTTGTGTTAATCTATGGTACACCAGCCTGCATCACATGCCCCTACAGGAGTCAGGTAGCCTTTTAGGGCTGGAGAGAGCAAGTGGGGGAAGGTTGAACCGTGGTGTGTCTTCCTGCTGCTCCTGCAGGCATTTAGGGAGCCATGTAGGAATTAGCAATACTCAGCAAGCAGTTCCTAGCAAGGCTTACTCCAGAAAAGGTCTCCCCAGCCCTCCAATAATGCTTTTCTGCAGGCTGTGCTGTTTTCTCATCCTTTGCTTGTGGGATTCCCTAATGAAGAACTCCCCAGTTCACCATCAATTACATTTTTTGTGGGAAAGGGGATTAATTTTGTACAGCATAACCTGCAGTGACAGTAAAATACAGTGTGGTGACAGGATGAGGCAATACCTCAGCTGGGAGCTGTGGCAGCTGGTTCAGCATAGCATTCAGCAGGATTTGTTTCCATTTACAGGGAAATTTGAGAACTCCGATGATTATTTTGCTGAACAGATGCTTTAGTAAGTGGAGGTAGAGAAAAGTGCCACTTTGCAACTGAGGCTTATTATCTGTGCTCCTTCCAACGTGCTGCTCTTGGAGCTAAGCCAGAATTTGGAAACACCAGGAAAAAAGAACCCAAACAACAGCCTATATAATTCCTGGCCATTTAGCTGCTTTTGCTCATTAACTGCATACAAGCACACAGTCCTGTTCCTGCCCTTTATCACAGTAAAACACTGGGTTTGCTGTGGTCAAAAGGCACAACTGCTTTCCATTTCAAGATATACCTTTGTAAGTTCCAGAACACCTACAGGATATCTCCAAATGCTCTGAAAGTTGGGGTGCCTCACAAGGGAGCAAGAGGGCATTTTTAACTCAGGGTCAGCCTTGGCTCCTTGGCAGCTGAAAGGGAGGCTGGAAATGAAGGTGGCACAGCTATTACTTGTGAAAATTACTGAAGAAGCAGAGAGAGAGCCCGTGATGGTGATTCCTCTCTCAGAGCATTTCAAAACACGGCCAGAATCCATGTTCCGCTCTAACAAAATAAACTGGGACAGACCAGAATATCTGAGAAACAGGAGTATCCTTTACAATTACCTGCATAGAGCAGAAAACACAACCTAAAACTGATGTCTCCACCATTGTGTGAGTTATTGCTATCCCCAGTGCACAATATTTTGGTTCTTTATAAAAGGTTGGGAAATACAATAACCAAGCTCACACAGAGATAAGCTTACCCTGTCCTATCTTGTTTTCTTTCAAAAGCGTTGAGTTCAGCAAAATTTAAACTGCTGAAAAACCAAGAACAAAGGGGATGAAGTTTGTCAAATTCAAAGCTTGGGGAAAACAGGGCACCTGAGGCTGTGGAACATGCCTTACTGATGTTTGATTACATTGCTGCTGATATCCCTAAACTCTGACCTTGAACTGTGCTGAATAAAAGCTGCCTGTGCTTGGGGTAGGATTAATTTCAATTAATTACAGCTTAAAGTTAAATGTCTGATTTAAGCCTGTCATTTAAGCCAACATTGTCAGCAGTAGTGAGAAGAGTCTCCAGAGGCCAGCCAACCTCATGAGAATGCAGCAGCACTCTAAGGCTGCTGCTGGGGCATCATCCTGCCCTGGTGGGTGACTCTTTTCTTCTCCATAACTGAGGAATCATAATCCTGGAGGCTGGATGTCAGACTGTAATGTCTGAAAGATGTACATCCCATCATCTTGCACTTCTCCTTCATCACTAGACTGATCACTCATGCCACAGTGCTGGGCAACTTTCCATGCTGGGTATCCTCATGCTCCTGAAGTGTCACCAGCACTTTCTCCAACATCTGGTAATGCTGGCTCCCTGGGGGACAAAAGTTGTGGGGGCACCTCTGGAGAAAACATCTGTTTGCACTGAACAAAACTAAGACCCTCCTCCTCGAGGACTCTGTTAGAAGTAAGGGCTGGTTCAGCTCTGCCCCTGCTTAATGCTCTGCTGATGGCCCCACTTACTTCATCAGTATGATGTGGTGGTGTGAGTCAGATCTCTAAGTCTCAGCTGCAGTCAATATAACCACCTCCACCTATCCTCAAATTTTAGAAGTTGCTCTACAGACTAATATAGAACAAATTATCTAGGATCAGGTGCTGAGTGTTCTTCAGACTTAACAAACCTTCTTTTGCTGCAGGTTGAAAAAAATTTAAAACTGGAAGAAAAAATCACCATGCTGCAACATCAGAACGAAGAACTCAGAGCCCGGATTGAGCAAAATACTGTCATAACAAGGTTTGTGCTGGTGTTTGCAATCTGTCTGAGCTTGAAAGGAGGCTCCAGGTCTTAATTGTCCAAGGCTGACACTTACTTCAGAAGGGGAAAAACTTATTTCCTCCTGAAAGTGTATTGGTGTTCTGCTCTGCTTTTTTATTAAAAAATATTTTTATATTAGGATTTGCTTCCTTTAACACAAGGAAGGGCGTGTATCTGTCTATGTATTTTCATGATTTTGACACACTACTGAGAACAAGCTTGCCAGTGGTTGTGGTATCAGTATCAGTGCCCTGAGACCCGTTAGCCAGTGGGTAATGAGGATGGGAAATGGGAAGATCTTGGGAAAGACATCCTAACAACAGCACTGTCACCCAGGCGGGATTAACCTTTGGCAGGTTTTTTCATCAGCACTGCCTTTTTGAAACCTTGTCACAACGTGACAAGGGTGACAAGCCTCCTTGTGTTAGGTGACATACAAAGAGAAGGGAAGGACAGTCCCTGTCCCAGAGAGTTTATATTATGCTGTAAGGCTGGAGACCGCAGGTGGAGCCAGGGAGAAGGGGTGCGAGAGGGAAAAATTGGAGCTGGTCTTATCCCAGCACTGCAGCTACCTAGCTGTCATTGCATCCAGAAATGATGCCACTGGCCAAAAATGAAATTTAATTTTTAGCTGTTTTTTTAAACTGTCAAGTGTCTCATCTGTGATTTTAGTTTTTGTCTTTCTCATGCCTTGTTTCTTAATGACTCAGCCTTTTGAAATTGTCTCCAGTATGTAGATATTCTTAAAAGCCAGCATTGCTTGTGCTAACATTCAGATCAGGGTGACGATTACGTTTTCTCTCACCTGATTGTAAATACCTGTGACGCATATCTCTCTGTCTGAGGTGGGTGCCTACAGCATTTCTGTGCTGGGGGAGGAAAACTGGGTATTTCTAAGGTCTGGTTCACCAGACCAGTTTGAGACACCTGCTTTTGGGCTGGATGAATTGTGGCCTGGAAGTGGCAGTCTCTCTCCATACCTGACAGCAGCCAGGGTGCCTGGTTCAGTGCTTGGCATCTCTGCATTGCAGCTCCTGGTCTCTGGGCGAACAGCACCCTCCCTCTACTCCCTGCTGGCATCCAGCTGCAGCACTTTGCTTGTTGCCTGCAACTATGTAGGTACTGCTTTCAAAAACACCTTTTAGGAGAAACTGAATTCAAGGTCAGCCTGGAAAGTCAACTTCGAGGAGAATAATTTTCAACAGTAATTCTTTGGGGACAGCTGTGGGGCAGCTATAGGGACAGCCAGGGCTTTAAAGTTGGAGTTATTAAAGCCTGTATTTTCCTGGCAGCAGTAACCATCCTGACTGCTGATTTCTGTTGTACTGGCACTGCCTGTGAAGTGCAGTGTGAATGAGCTCAGGGAGCTGCCCTGGATTAGAGCTATTTCTGCCAGCTTGCAGTTTGGGTGCCCAAGCGGCTGTGGCAGCCCAGCAGCAGTGAGAGGAGGGAGGGGAGCCAGAGCAAAGCCAGTCTCTGCAGCACAGCCAGGAGGGGGTCCCAGAGGCACTGAGGGGTGCACCAGAGAGATACTTCCAATTACAGCCAAGGGCAGGTACAAAGGGAAGGACAAGAGCCTTGCAGGGTAGATCATGACCCAGTTTTGGATGTGGGAGCTCCACAGAGCACCTGCTGGGATTTCCCCATGCACTTGAATAAATAATCTGATCTCCCAGCATTTCAGATCCTCCTGATCTCCCAGCATTTCAGATCCTCCCTCCAAATAAACCAGTATTTTTTTTGGTCGTTTGGACTGAGACTGTCTGAAGAATGATCGTTTCCAATAACCGAGAGATCAAGGTGACTCTGCTAGCCACTGCTCCACAGTTCAGAACTTTCAGGGACTGGGAGAAGAAACACATTCTTGATTACATGAGCTACATTTCTGTAGGAATCAAGGCTAAAAAAGCAGAAATTCTTTAAAAATGTCTTTTAAACAAAACCAGAAACGCCAACCCCACTCTCTGATGGGCTTTTGGTGAGTGGAGCAGCAGTCCATGACATCTGCTACAGCCTTCAGGCTACACCCAGAAAAGGAGTTGTACAGAATTTTTTTGTATGCATCCAAAAGCCACACCCAGCTGCTGCTGAACACTGAAAACACCTAGGGGAAGGTTAGGTTCCTCCCTGTTTATTTCTATAAAATCCTAAATTGCCAGTAAACCAGGTGAGGTGCCTGCCCAGAGCTGCTGCAGGTTGATCACGTCAGGAACTGGCTCTTGTCCAAGCATAGTGGGGCTGCAGAAGCCTGGTGCTCCTGCATGCATCCTTTCAGACATCAGTGTTGTCAGCACATGCCCAAAACATGTCTTGATCAAGTCCCACAGTCTACCTGCCCTGCCCCATTTGTTTCAAAACCAGTCACCTGGTTACATGAGTGCAGACTCACCAAGGTTGTGGTGCCCCTAGGAGATTTCCATGCCCCAGCTCCCAAAACTGGGCATTCTGGGGAGAATGCCTCTCTGGTCATTACTGGTCAAGTTTCCCTAGTGTTGCAGTCAGGAATAGAGGCTATTTTGGGACCAAGGAGGAAGGAGCTGGAGAAGGGCCCATAGCCCTCATCACTTTTTACAGAGTGGAGGGAAAGCCTTGAAGCTGAGCTGTGTCCTGCATCAGGACATCAGCTAAAATGGAGCATGTAAAGGGCAGGCTCCTTTTCCTTTGCATGCCATAGCAGCGAGTTGAAAAAATCATGGATGCAACTGCTGTCACTCCTCTTTGTGCTTACTCTGACACTCCACAAGGCCAGGGAGAAGGGCTGGGGCTCATCCCATCTGAGCTTTGGCAGCTGAGATGCCTCAAAGAGGTGTAGAGCAAAGACACAGGTGCATCTGGAAGCAGAATCGGACACTATGGGGAAGCTGTGACTTGTGGAGATGCCTTTCTCACCCAGCAGTAAAGAGATCTGGGGACAGCTGTGCCCCAGCTTCAGCAGCTCATCTGCAGCCCTATGGGCAGGGGGATGGGATGGGATGGGATGGGATGGGATGGGATGGGATGGGATGGGATGGGATGGGATGGGATGGGATGGGGTGCTCAGTGCCCTGCCTGGCCCTGGCTGCATGAATGCTGTCTTTGCCCTGGAGTGCCTTACATGCTGACCTGCTTCTCTCTCCAGGCAATTGTCAGAGGAGAATGCAAATCTTCAAGAATATGTTGAGAAAGAAGTGGAGGAGAAGAAGAAGCTCAGCAGGACTAACGAAGAGCTCCTGTGGAAGCTGCAGGAGGGAGATGCCGTGAGCCCAGTCAAACTCCCACCCGCACCATCCACTCCTTTTTATCGCTGCTCATCAGGGAACTCCTCTCCAGCAAAAGTCAGAACCTTGCGGCGATGAATTGGCAGCTGTGTGCCGAAGGTTCCCTGCCTTTTAGGCATTTCCAATCTGCAAATTGTTACCATCCAAGGAAGTACTACCATCAACAGGCACCCAGGGTTCATGGCTGCAAGCATGTTCAGTAGCTGCATAGCTTTACACTAGGCAGGGTACTCTTATAGTCCCCATGTAGAAACTCTTGGTTCTGACATGTTGACTAGGGTAGCAAAAAAGATAGCCAAGAGCTAGAACAGCAGAAAGTTAGGATAGCAAAAGGTTTAGTTTGATGTGTGAACATTTTAACTATGGTTAGAGCCAAAAGTTGGGAAATGCTCTATTAATGGTTCATCAGAATGAACTTTTGCTGCAGTATTTCAGGTTAGTTACAAATACAGTTCAAGTTGTGAATATTTCTGTATATGTGTCTGTGTTTATATACATGTACGTATTGTACCTTTATACTTATATATAGACGCACACACATATATATGTAGTTGCAGATGTTCTGAATTGCATTTTTTATATTATTGGATACTACTAAGTGCTGATATATTTTCATTACAGTCAGCAGTTTTCTAACTCGTGCCTAAGACTTGTATCTAAACAAAATGCATTTCTGTTAAGCCTCCCAGGAATATTTATACCCAACCTCGAAGAAAGTTACACAGAAGTAGAAGCGCCTTCCAAGTGACCACCAAGTGGTACTCTATGAACACCAGCGAATTTGAAATTCTAAGACAGTACTGCCTTCAAAACCATCACCTTTGCATTGAACACCAGAAAAGATATGCATACCATCCACTGCTTTTTAACTCTTAGCATTGGTATTGTAAGTGGAGATAGGCTAGAGATGAGAAAACTGACGGTTTTAGCAAATTTGGTAGAGGTTACTGGTTAACATGGTTCAATTTTAGTGTCTTTAAATCCTAGTCAGATCTTACTTTGTTTTACCTTGTTGTGGTTAGGATGCAATCAAAATCTCTGGCTCTACGTTTCTTTCCATTTTGTTTTATTTCAAGTCCCAGAAGCAAGGAGAAAATAAGTTTTTCATCCTTGACCTTTGCTGGATGAGAGGTTTCCAATACTAATATGAGATACTGGGCACCTGCTAAGGCTGTAGCTTCCTTCCACCTCAAATGCCAAATAGAGCATAGTAAACTACATAGGTGCAAATGAGGTCAGAATTTCTTTCCTTCCACATATCTGCATTATTTCACATTGCTACATCTTACCCAAAGTTACAGAGCACTTTGAAGATGAAATGAGTGGCTAAACTACCTTTAACTTTCCCATTTAGAAGCAAAATGTTCACCCAGGCTTGGGGTGACCTCCCACCTGAGGGGATGGTGAGGCCAAGGAGTAGTTGGGGTGAGACTGTCTGCAGGGCCCTCACGGGCATTGCTAACAAGATAAAAATATCCCTGAGCACAATTTCAAAAACAAAGAGACCTGTGTGATGCTCTTGTACCCAGCTTAGGACAAAAAGCCTGCATGCAGGCCTGCTCTGTGCACTGCTGTCAAAGTTAGCAGGGAGACAGTGTCTGGAGGAAATCCCTGAGGTGCAGGAGTGCTGCAGGGAGAGTGGCTTTCCCACCCGGGTGCGTGGTGGCACCAGCAGGCCCTGCACCCACAGGGGTGGCATTGCACAGCCCTGCCATCCTGCTCAAGTGGGAGCTGTGCTTCAGCTTTCCTGGGAAGTACTCAGGATTCACAGGCTGCAGCTTAGATACAGCTTCAACCACCGTCAAAGCACCTGTGGCCTGTTCCAGTGTTAAAAAGAAAGATGATTTTTTTTCTCCTTTTTAGAGAAATTTATTTTTGTAGCAGCTTTTGCATGGTACTGTGATACTGAGTAAACTGAGCATCTTGTTAGAATAGATCATGCCACAGCAGCTACTACTGTTGAAATGCATTGCTAGATTTTAGTGTGTCCAGCAAGTACAACCTGAAAGTAAGATAGATACCTAGCACACACATGCACACAAAGCCCCTTCTTGCCAAGTATGACTTTAATCACTTTGATACTTGCTAAGTGCACAGCTATTCGCAATACCTACAGCATTGTCATCTTTCATCCCACCAATATAATTCTGATACAGTGAGATCACAGACTCATAGGGTGATTTGGGTTAGACGGGAACTCTAAGACCATCTAGTCCAGCCCCCACGGCCATGGGCAGGGACACTTTCCCCTAGACCAGATTGCTCAGAGCTTCATCCAACCTGGCCTTGAACACTTCCAGGAATGAGGTATCCACAACTTCTCCAGGCAACCTGTTCCAGTATCCTGCCACTCTTATTGTAAAACTTCTCTTCCTTATGTCCAGTCTAAACCTATCCTCTTTTCAGTTTAAAACTTGTCCCTTGTCCTATCACTACAGGCCCTGGTAGAAAGTCTCTCTCCATTTTTCTTACAGGCACCCTTGAGGTTCTGGAAGGCTGCTAAAAGGTCTCCCCTGAGCCTTCTCTTCTCCAGGCTAAACAACTCCAACTGTCTCAGCCTGTCTTTATAGAAGAGGTGCTCCAGGCCTCTAAGGTCTTTGTGGCCCTCCTCTAGACCCACTCCAAGATGCCCATGTCCTTCTTGTGTCAGGGGCCCCAGAGCTGGATGCAGCACTCCAGGCCGGGTCTCACAAGAGTGGAGTAGAAGGGCAGAATCCTGTCCCTTGCCCTGCTGGCCACAGTGCTTTGGATGCAGCTCAGGATACAACTGACTTTCTGGGCTTTGAGTACCCATTGTTGGTTCATGTCCAGCCTCTCATCCACCACTATTTCCAAGTCCTTCTCAGTAGGGCTGTTCTCAGTCTCTTCCTCCCCCAGCCTGTGTTCTTACCAAAGGTTGCCCTGACCTACATACAGGACCTTGCACTTGGTCTTGTTGAATCTCATGATGTTCACATGGACCCACCTCTTAAGCCTGTCCAGATCCCTCTGGATGGCATCCCTTCCCTCCAGTGTACCAGCTGAACCACTCACCTTGGTGTCATCCACAAACTGCTGTGGATGCACCTGATCCCACTGTTTGTGTCATTTAAGATATTACAAAGTACTGGTTCCAATACTGACCCCTGAGGGACACCACTTCTTGCTGATTGCCATTTGGACATTGAGCTGTTCTGGATGCAACCATCCAGCCAATTCCATATCCAGCTTCCATCCATCGAAGCCGTATCTCCCGAGTTTAGTGACAAGGACGCTGTGTGGGACTACGTCAGAGACCTTGCAGAGTCCAGGCAGGTGACAGCAGTTGCTCATCCTTCATTCACCAACACAGTCACACCATTGCAGAAGGCCATCAGAGTGGCCTGTTGGTAGTTTCTAGGATTCTCCTTTTTACCCTTTGTAAAAATGGTTAAGATGATACAACTGTAGTTGTTACCAAGATGCTACTCTTAATTTTAAATGCACTAAAAGCATATTATTGGCCCAGGACAGGCTGGCTGAACCTGGTATAAGTTATCCATCTTTCCCCATTATATCTGGTGCTTTCCTTATCACTTTGTTGGTTTAAAGTCATATTCAAGAGATGCTTCCAGCAGTGAATTGGGAGTGGGGGCTTTTATGGTGGGAAAACTGGGACTGAACCCAGAACCATCATTATTTGGTATCATTGCCAATCCCTTTCCGATCTGATTTTTGCCTCCCAATCCTGCCTTTCACTGGTTTCTTCCTTGGCACAGCCTCTGGGGCCTGCCCAGTCACTAGCAAAGCTACAGGAAGTTCTGCCTAACTAGATGGACCCAGCAATCTGTCCCTGTGGGGGGTGTGAAGAGTGGCTCCTTCTGGTGCAAGCCCAGAAATACAGACTTTTTCCCCATAAAAGGTTATTCCTTTTTTATACTTTTCCTCTGTCCTGTCTTTCTTTGCCTCTGCATGCTGAAGTAGGAGCAAAAGAAAAGCCCAGGTCACTTGGACAGTGGGAGGAAGGGAGCAGCCCTGAATGGGGCAGCCATTCCCAGGGAATGAAGACCCCCAGTTGCATGGTCAAGCTGGTAAGCCCTGCTCTTGCCAGGGAGGTGCAACCAGGCAAGGTGAGCTTGGCATTCCCAGCAGGGTAGGGGCTGTAGCTCTAGTCCATGCTCCTTGCCCATCTCTGTTCAAAGACAAGCAAGGGGAAGCATCTTTTGCTTTCTCAGGGCTGGAGACGTCCTGAACACCATGGCCACTGTGGGGACTTTCCCATCTGGAAATAGCATGGCCTTTGGCAGGAGAGGGAATGTGGCCAGCGCTAAGCAGAGAGGGTTTTATCACCTGTCTTTAAGGAAGTTGTTTGATTAATGTTAACTCAATGCAGAAGGGTGTGGCGGCAATAAAACCAGCCTACAGCTGCTCCCAGGGGGTTCCAGAGACGGGCACTGGGAGCAGGTATCAGCCGTGGGATGGCAGGAGAGCCGGCAGCAAGCGGGGAACACAGAAAGCTCCTTTCTATTGTGGGAAGGTACCATTTGGCCCTGCTGGGATGGCAGCTCCAGAACTGTCGGCACAGATGGGTTGGCTCAGTCGATGCACAGCAGCAAAAGCTTATGGTGGTGACACGCAGGGGGAGGAAAGGAAAAACTATCAAGTGCAAAATCAGGTATTTTACATCTCTGCACTGATGGTGGTTGTGTCCCATGGACACTCTGAGGAGCCTCTGTACAGCTTCCCATGCAGCAGTTGTTCTGTGGTCCCAATTATTATGTGGCTAATGATTACAAGAAGAGTTTGTATTATTTCAAGTATGATGTACAGATAAGTGTAATATATTCCTGATAATAAATCCGTGCGTCAGTGCACCTGTGGGCTGACGCATACAGATCAGCATGTCCTGCTGTGTTTTCTGTGCACACAGAAACTGGGATGAATGGGAAACAAAGCAAAACCCCATTAGAGGGTTACCCCATTAAGGTAAAGACTGAAGCTACACAGTCATTAGCTTCTGGGCACCAGGGCGGGTCAGCTGGGTTACCTGACACTGGCTCACATGCTGTGAGTTTCCATGGACTCATTTTCTAGGATGCTTCCAATATGACTGGGGCTCCCAGAACAGCGATTGTGGTCTGCAATGTTTCCGTGAAGGTGGTGTGCTGCAGCATGTGGCAACAGGAATATTTCTGCCAGTGGTTCAGGCTCCTCAGCAAGCACCTGAACTCCCCAGTGTTCCAGTTCACTCAGTTTCAACACCCCAGCCCCTGTCCCCTTCACCCTGCCCTCCTGCTGAGAGCCACCAGGCCCCTGGCTTGTTCAGTGCAGATGGAGCTGTGGCAAGGACACAGGCTTCATGTTTTCATTGAACAGAAGCTGGTAACCAGGAAGGGAAAAACAGCCTTATATTTTTAGTACAATAGGAAACTTTGATCCTGAGTTTTCAATCTTGTTGCCCTCCCACCATATTTTCAGTGCCTTTTGGGAGGCTGTGGAGTGTGTTGACCTTGTCTGTGTTTAAACAAAATAGATGTCAACTTAGTGGCTTTTAACATCTATATTCATCTCTTCCTGCTTGAGTAAGACTTTGTATATGCCTGAGGAGCAAAGGCTTGACAGATGGTCAAGACCCAGTGACTGGAACAGACTCCCGACTTCATTTTGTGGGGAAGCTGCACTCAAAACACACCCTGAAGTGCACCTGGGAGGCAATGAACACATTGCCTTCACTTCCTCAAATTCCAACCCTGCCAAGAAAAGCCTCCCAGTGTACTAGAAACAAGCCAAGATTAAAACCTTTCAGTGGGCAGAAAGGCTATAAAGTCTCTCTTGGAAACGTCAGAAATGGTCCACAATCTGGCCATGTAATCCAGGAGATGGTCTGATTCCCCTTTCTGCTGCATCAGATGCCTGGTGAGACCCTGGGCAAGTCATGCAGGCGTCTATTTGGTTCTCCAACTCAATGACAGGTACAAGAGCCCGTTGCTTCAACAGCAAGAGCCATGCTGACAAACAAAGATTGTCCAGCGTTCAGAGGCAGTAGTACAAAGGACACCTAGGAAAGCATCCATTCACATCGGAAAGGGGATTTCTGCAGTATCTATTTGGGATGCTCCAACCCCAGAAGTGTTTGAGGTCAGGCTGGACAGGGTTTTGAGCAACGTGACCTAGTGAAAGATGTCCCTGCTGATGTCAGGTAAGCTGGACCAGATAATCTTCAAAGGTCCCTTCCAACCCGAACCATTCCACAATTCTATGATCTGTGTTTCAGTACAAGCTGAAGCGTGAATTTAAATCATTGGCATTACTTGGGCATGGCTCACGTTCATGGTGCTTTAATAAGCCTTTTTAGGGTAGTGGATTAATGTGGCTAGGGAAAGCTGTTAGAGAGAATTAAAACAAAAAATCATTTTACAGCCAAAACCAAGGCATTGCCAACCAAACACAGACCCTGGTCTCAACTCCAAATCTCCTGCCTTTCACTACAGGCAGGCTCTGGAGGTGATCTCCAGCCCCAAAGGGAAAGCTCCCCTCAGCAAGTCAGACCCTAGAGCTTAGCAGTGTTTTCTGGGCTGCATGCTCTGCTGGGACTGAGAAGCCCCTGCACTCCCCCACAGCCTCCCCAGGGCAGGGGGCAGACACCAGGCACTGCTCATGTATGAACTTCATGCCTCTGAGGATCCTCCTGTGCTTCCCTTCACAGGGCAGGAATGTGCTCCACCCGCCAATGCCAACCAAAGCATCACTGCCAAATCCTTTGCTAATGCCAGGCACCCAGCACACAAAATTCATGTGGGGGAAGGAAAATAGGGCTCCACTTGCTATCAGAGCTGGCTCAGTTCTGCTGGCCACCCCACCACTACAGCCATACTACTGGTGATTTCTGAGGCAGAGAGGTAGGATGGCTCTTTGGAGACACCCATTGTTTTCAAGCCTTTGCAGTACTTGCACCACAAAGTTTCCTGACTAAAGCTGGCAATTCCTCTGTGGAGTGTACAGTTGGGAGAAGCACCTGCTGGCATTACCTGTGTGCTGGCAAGCGATCACTCACCTGACAATCAGCAGCCACAAAGCTTCCCAATATTTCACAGCAGTGATGTGCTTTAAAGCATGTGAGCACACAGCTAAAAAAAACAGTTAAAACAAAAAATGTAAGACCTGATACTTTAAAAAATGCAGATCTTGGAGGTGCTTTCTTAACCTGGTGAAATCTAGCGTTTGGTGAGAGCCTTTTTTTTTTGTGCGTACAGAGGGTACAGCTCACATAAGGTAAAGGATGGATCGGTCTATGCCTGACAGTAGCACTGCAAAATCTATTCCATGTATGATCAGGTAGAATATCTGTGGGGAGATAATTCCCGGGGCTACTGAAAGAAGGACATTTGTGAGGCCTGGTTTCATAGCAGCATTTGCACACAGAAGCAGTTCTCTTTCTACAAACTGGGGAAAAAAAACAACAGGAGAGGGAGAGAGGGAAGCGCCCCAGATTAGCTGCCAGTGCTGCTGGGAGTATGCCAGAGTTGTCTTTTCATCTTGTGGTCCCTTTTAACTGTGCTGCTAAACAAACTGCAAGCTGCAGTAACAGAGCTGGGGAGGCCTGCATTCTGCTTCCTTTCCTGTATTACTGATTACAGGTGTAATCTGGTTCAGGATCCCCACCACAAAGTTTCTTTCACTGCAGCCATTCTTCAGTCACCCGTAAGCCAAACACAAGTCATTTACAGCTGTCTGAGCCAGTGTCTGTGTTTCTCTCCACTTCTGCTGAGGCTGTGTAGCTGGCTTCCACACTGTGCCATATTCCATAGGTAAAGTAGATGATAAAGCCTGTGGAAGCCAAGGGAGAGAGCAGCATTAGCTCTGTAAGGAAATAGAAACTGCTACGCACACCCACTGACACAAGTTACACCAGTGTAAGTCCAGCCATCCTCATGGTCAGCTTCTAGCACACAGCCACTACCTTCCTTAGAGAAAAAAAGCCATTAACACAGGCACCAGCCTTTAAAAGTCAATCTATCCCAGCCCCAAACAGGACCCTGATTTGAGCATTTCAGGCAATTCAGCCTCATCTACATGGCTGCTGGGAGCATCTTGACATGCAGCTTAGCTTCTTCAGCTCCAGAAGCACAAGCACCACCACCTGGACAGCAGCTCAAGGCCAGCCAACAAGAAATGCTCTATGGTTTCTTGTTGGCAACAAGACCCATAAGATGGTTCATGGGTTGTTGTTTTGTCCACACAAAGGCTTCAAGACCCTTGAATTTGAAACAAAGCTTGCTACACGCTGCCTAAATGGCTTCAGTCAAGTCACCAGACTTGCCCAAGGATGATCCCTCCCTGGAATGCTACAATAAATTTATGGTTAACAAAATCTAGTAACTTTGAATATTTCTCATTCTAACTCACCTAGAAGCATCCAGATTGCAAACCGGATCCATGTGCCTGCGTCTAGCTGCATCATGAGGTAAATATTCACAAAAATACTCCCAACAGGAAGAAAGGGCAAAAAAGGTACCTGAAAAAGAACAAGAGACATGTTACATCCACAGGCATGATTAACAGGTAAGAAAGAACAGCACATCCCTTGCAAATGGGAAGTGATGGCTGTTACCAACTCTTCAGCTGCCAGATCTGAGAAAAGACAAGGTTAAACCCAAAAGAAGGACATCAGTCCACCATAGCAGGGGGATGTGAACGATGTTGTTCACCTGTTTTAAAAGCTTGTTTTGTGGTCTAGAAGGAGGCAAGGGGCAAATTTTAGTGGCAATACTAAATACTTGTGGGGCAAAGGAAAGAAGAGTAAAAACCAAGGACTGTATCATGATAGGCACCTATTGAACACCAAGAGGTGAAGCTAAGGGGAGTACCAGAGGAGGGACCTGAGGTCCAGCAGGTACCAAGGCAATGAAGCAATAGAGAGCAAATTATCCCAAGGCAAAGAAAACCAGCAAATACCACAAGAGATGACTACAGCTGTACAAAGAATGCCTTAGTGGTCTGAGAATCAAAGAAGAATGAGACAGTAAAGCCAAACTGCAAAAATAAGAATATAAAAAACAGCACTGGTATGCAAAGATAAAATCAAACAAGGCAAATTGTAACAATAGAAAGATCTCTGAATATGGTGGAACTAAGTGGAAAGTGAACTTCAGTCCTAAGGGAAAAGGAGATTTACAAAAACAAACAGGCTGAAATGTGGGCCTTTCTTGATTTAAGTTTTGAAAAAAAAAAAAAATTATGCTAAGTAGCTGCTCACATAATTAGAGAAAGGAGATAGGCACACAGAAAAGAAAAGAATATATTTATAAATTTGGCTTTATCAAGTCAGTAGAGACAAATAAATTTCCCTAGGTGGGTGAGTTATGTACCCAGAGATTGCAGAAGTGATCTCTGAACTATTAAATAAGCAACTCTGACAGCTCTTGGTAGACTAGTACAGTCTCTAAAGACTGGAGTAGGGAGAAAAATTACCTATTAAAAAAATACAGAAAAACAACTGGGAAACAAACAGATCAGCCCAGGATTTCCAGAGTGATTTTGGAGAAAAATCACAGTCAGGTTGTAAATGTCTAAAGAACAGCAAGGAGATAAGAAACAAGATTGTCAAGCATTGGAACAGGCTACCCAGGGAAGTGGTGTAGTCATCATCCCTGGAGGTGTTTAAAAGACATGTTGATGTGGCACTGAGGGACATGGCTTAGTGGTGGACTTGGCAGTCTTGGGCTAATGGTTGGACTTGATGATCTTAAAGATCTTTTCCAACCTAAATGACTCTGTGATTTTATGATTACAGATTTAGCTGTGACAGATATAATTTTTCTTTTTTCTCAGACAGGGTAGTGGCTGAGGAGAAAAAAAGAAGGTAAAATATCCTGAGTGAAAGGTGAGCAGACTTCCTCAGAAGCAAGTTCAGAAAATAAGGTCTAGGTGAGAATTCCTAAGTTTTCTGCTCCTGGACATTTCTGCTTCCACCTTTGGGACCATAACCCCAAAATGAGCTGCAAACACTACCTTGGAAAACTCTGGTTGTATTAAGTTATTAAAATCTGTGGATTTATTGAAAAACTTTAATTGAAGAGCAATCGAAATGAAAGCAGTTTGGAGGATGGAATTATAATCCAAAATTAATTTAATAAATTGGGGAGCTACCTGAAATCAGTATGATACAGCATGACTTGTAGGATTATATTGGGGGAAAAAACTCATCCCAGTGTTTGTTTAATACAGAAAGGATGGTGTGCTTGGAAAAGAAAACAACAGAGTTCCTCATACTTAAGGCTGCTTAAGAGAGAATGGTCATCCCTTAGCCTCCATGGGGACTAAGGAGGACATGAAAGTGCACTTTCTTAGAGATTTAGAGCCTTGGATCTTCACACACAAGTTTATTTCTTGGGTTCTTTCTCCTTCTGTATCCATGATCACGTGTGGCCCTTCACAACCATCCCCTTTCCTCCAGTCTCTATCTCTTCCCTATCCTATAACCATCTGCTTTCAAAAGCAGGGTCCTGCCCTTCCCTTCCAGCCACACCTCTGTAGCAGGTTCTGCCCTTTCAGCTTCTCCTGGATAGAAAAGCTCACATCATGCCTATATTCTATGCATGTCCATATGCATGTCCATATGCCCTCCTTCTGATACAGGCCAACACACACTTCCTCCTCCAACCACCTCCCAAACAGCTCTGTTCTAGCTACATGTCCCAGGACATTCACCTTAAAGGAGAGTTTGGTTTTGCTTTCAGGCTGTTTCCGTATAATGAAGATGATAGTGACAACAAGGATGGCGGCAATAATCTGTACAGTGTTTATCAGAATGTTTGGCTCAAGGGAAGTCAGGATACAGATACCCACAATAAGGAAACCTGTGAACAGACACCAAAGATTACTGATTTATTTTTTTTTTTTTAGATACAGGGAAAACCTAAGAATAAATCATAAGCAGGCAAAGCAGAATCTGGAAGCTCAGCAAACAAAACAGCAACTCACAAAAACCCTTACCATAACAGATATGCCTTTCCCACTCTACACCCCCACACACCCCATCTGTGGATTTCTTTTTAAGTCAGGAATTTAATCTGTAGACCTTCAGTTATTTTGGCTATTACAAAAGCTCATCAAAATCACATCAAGGAGGTGAGTTTTTCCACCATGGTGAGTACAAAGCCCTACCAGCTGACTCATTGCCCCAGAGACACACTGCCCAGCACTTACCAATGACGAAAGTTGAGATGTTCACCACCAAACCAGAGAATTTGGAAGGATCCGAATCTGTAGAACACAGTATGGCTTTGAGGGAAAACTTCTCCTCTTCCTCTGGCAGAAACCCAGCCTGTGACTCACTGGTGCTCACAGACTCGTTATTATCTGTCTCCTCTGTCGACCTAGCCATCTGGTACGCCAAATTAGGCTGCTCTGGTTGGTACCTAGTAAAAGCAAATGACACAAAGAGCCTGTTAGTTTGGCTTTTAAATGAGGCTACCACAAATTGAAAAGCCCCACAGACAGTCATGGCTGCACGCCAGACCTCTACAGCACCGGGACAGGCCTACGTCACGTCTATACCCTTCTGCTTCATGGGGGAATATGAGGAATGATGTCATCATGAAGTAAGCAAATATGGCCAGCTTTTATCACCTACAGCTTGGTAGTAATGGAAGTGTTTTGAAGTGGACAGTGCTCCCTTTCATGAATCCTGTCATCCATGTCACCAAGACATGACTGGGTGACAGGAGAAGGAAACAGCAGAGGGATAGACAGATGGTCATAACCAGGCCATTGTGTCATCTGTGGCAAATCAGCTCCTGCATTTTGGCACGGAGGTGGCTAAGCCAACAGCTCTGCAGCTATTGCACCCTGCAGCAACATTCGTGGTGCCTCTACTCCTCCATCCCAGACTCTTCTGCTAGCTTGCCTGCTGCCATAGGGAAGGAAGAAGTGAAGCAAGAACAGTTGGTGCATGTGTGGACAGCACATTCAACACGGCTGTGACACACAACCATGTGGATCCACAAATAAAAATCTCTCTTCCAGCCTCAGCTCTCTGTTACAGAAGGTTTTGTCAGTGACTCAGCCACATATCTGACTGAAGGACTGAAAGTCACCTTAAAACTGTTCCTATGGGGATGTGTTCACAATGAGGCATTTGTTAAACACTGAGAATTGTGAAATGCAGTGAAATCCTTGGGTCTAGCCACAGCAAGAAACTAGCGGCAGGATCTTGCAGCTTTGGAAACAATTCAGCTGCTACATCATTAAGCAGTCAAGGGGCAGACAAATCAGCTGCCCAGGCCACTACAAGACAGGCTGTTGGCTCTGCCAACCCATGATGGGGGAAATGCAGTAGGTACAGCAGCTTGCAAAAACAAATTAAAAAGCCATATTTAGCTCTGAGGAAAAGAGTAGGCTGGGAAATCAGGAAACTTAAGACGGACAAGGTAAATCTGCAAGAATTTTCAAGGGGCAGGGCAGAGAGCACAAACACAAAGCAATGGTACTACAGAACAGCACTGGCCCTTCACCTACTGCAAGACTGTTCTTAGTTCAGTGCAATTGCTGTGAAAGCCTCCATCTGATTCTGAATAAGTCATTCAACACACAAAGGTATTTTTCAGTAACATCTTCAGACATTTTTTTCATGAGTCGAGTGCTGTTGTCTGTAAGGTGCCAAGCACTGAAGACCTGAGATTTTTAGCTTAGGTTTGGGAAGATGTGGGAGCTCAGCACTTCTAAAAGACACACACTTAAGGCACTGATCCTGCAAACACATGCTCAGTTCTTTTCCTGCTGCTAGACTTCATCTTGAATCCCCTTTCAAAAGGAGGACAACCTGAAATTGTATCCCCACTGGGGACAAGAGTGGTGACAAGGAAGGCATCCAGGATCACACATCTCTCCTCCCTATCCCTTGGCATCTCTCCTGGGGCATTTAGAGTTGACCACAGCAGGACTGGCACGGAACAAAGGTTAACCAAGTTCAGAGGACTTCCCTGTAGATCCAACTAACATAATCCCCCATGAGCTTAAAGAAACAAGCTCTTCACATGTCTGCAGCTGGAGATGTGCCCAAAGAAACTATGAGGGCATCTGACTGCTGTGCAGAATTCTCTCTGTGTGACAGAAGAGACAAAGCTTCAACATTCTTACCTCAGTACCAACACACAGGCTGCTACCAAGGAGTAAGCCAGGAGGGTCCCGATGGACATGAGGTCCACAAGATCTTTCAAGTCAAAGAGAAAGGCCATAACAGCTGTAGGATGAGAGGAAGGTGAGAGAGAAGAAAAATCAGCAACATGGCAGAACATGCACATCTCAGGAGGACTAATAATGATGCAGCACACATGTGACTCTTGCTCCGGACTTGGCAGGGGAGCTGAGGATGTCCCAAGACAAGGAGAGGCAGGCCTTGGTGCATGAACACTCTAAGCCCCCACAGGCTGTCACAGCCTCAGTAGCAGAAACAACAGGAAACGCTTACTACAGTAAATTCCAGCCTGTTTGTCTCATGTGGGTATGCTCACCCAACTACCTACAATAAGCAGGGGTTTAAGCCACAACCTCATTGTCAGTCCCCCAGTGTAGCTGCAGTACTCCTGAAGTCACAGCTATTTCCTGGAAGTAGCTAGAGGGAACAGAGGATGGGCAGCACCTTGCCCTGGTGTCTCAGCTCAGCTGGAGTGAAACCAGGCTTGTGTATGCAATGGGACCAAGCATCAAAGAGGGCATCTTGAAGTAGCAGGTATCATCATGGGAGTTTCCAGAAAAAGGCTGCCATCCCTTAGGGATTACCCTGCTTACACACCCTCACCAAGTAACCCCAGCTGTACAGGACTTTGTATAGGGCTTTCAGAAGGCAAGTAAGTGGATAAAAGACACACAGTCAGATGTCAGGTGACACCAAGAGTCATATAAGAGTGTAGGGACCTCAGAGCTGAGCTTGGCCCAGCCTGTCCTTAATGCACAACCTGGAGCCCAACAACCAGCCCAACCTTCAAACTCAGCTGGCAAGAGCTGTCCCTGCAGCTTTGTGTGGGTTTTTGGTCATAGGCACGACTTAGATGAGACTGCAAAGCTTTTTTTTTTACTTTATATTGCTCTTTTCCCTACCCCACCATGGTCTGGACCCAAGAATACTTGAAGAGGAAGGTGCAGGAGAAGGAAGCTGTGAGGAGGCTCTGTGAGTCCCACTGGCAGGAGCTGAGCCCTTTCACAGGAACTCAAGAGCCCAGGGCAGCAGTCTGGCAGCAACTCCCCACCAAAGGCATTCTTGTACCCACAGCTCATCCTGCATTTACAGCAGAAGGTAAAGAGGAAGCAGCAAGGCTCTCCTCTTTGCCAGGCATCAAGACGAAGGGGGTGGCAGCAAGAACAGGGTAAGCTGCTCATCCTTGCTGTCTGGGAGGTTTAATTCCCATATTTGTGGGGAGCCAGGAGAAGGAAGGGGAGAACAGGATGGCTGCCAGCTGTGACTAACTGATTAACAAA
The DNA here is from genome assembly GCF_000738735.6 of Corvus cornix cornix. Lineage (NCBI taxonomy): Eukaryota > Metazoa > Chordata > Aves > Passeriformes > Corvidae > Corvus > Corvus cornix. The sequence goes on from NC_046332.1 coordinate 48,218,678, forward strand.
TGCCAGTGCCACAGGGGCCATCTGCCTGTCTCTGGCTGCTCTGGCATCTTCTGCAGAGCTGCTACCCACAGGCGTGTGGTGTCTTCAGCCAAGCCAGGCCAACAACCACAAGGATGCTGGGACACCACTGGCTGCCACCTTGCAGGGAGTTAATTACTTTTAAGGCTGGCTGAGCAGATAAAGGCAGTTCCTGGCATGAGACAGGATGGCAGCAATGAGCTCTGAGAAAGAGGGACAGGCACACAGCAAGCTACGAATGCTCACCCAGACTCTCCAGGGCATGCCCTGGAAATCCAGGACACCCTCTGGGATGTTGTGTTCTGCAGTATATCCAATTAGTAAGTGGGCTAGAGTCAGGCGGACTTATCTGCCCTGAAGATGAGCTTATATCTCCTTTCCACAGATTTGTGCAAGTCTTTGGATCCTACCTGCAGTAGCTCCTGATGTCACTGTTGCAATTAAGGGAGTTTTTCTCTTCTCGTTGACTTTAGCCAAAAATTTAAAGAGAAGTCCATCTTCTGCCATAGCATAAATTATTCGAGGCATCGGAAACATGGAGCCAAGGAGACTACGGACACAGGAAGGAGAAATAATCTACTTATATTACCTCCTGCTGAGCACAGGCACACAAATGAAATCAAGTTTATGGCAGTGTAACTGTCGAACAGGTGGCTTTTGTTCACTTCAGCTTCTCCTTCAAGGACTCCCTCTGAACACCCATGTTACTGATAACTGCTAACTGAGGTGCAGCTCTACGATTTTGGATAGCTAAACTTAGCCAAGGGCCATAAAACCAGCCTGACTTTCAGGTAGTAAAAGAGCTGTCACTTCTATGAGCCTCTGCAAGTTGCTTACCTAATTGAGCACATCTAAGTTGATCTGAAACAGGCCTTCTGAGTTCAGAAGGTGACATGTTCTGCCTCCAGCTTGCCCTGCCTCCCATCCAGATGCCTGTCCTACAAGTAACCTGCAGACATATGGCCCTGGATATGGTATGCCCCATGCACTCCTGAAGATGCACCCTGCACTACCTGACACAAGTCTGCTCTCCATCCAGCAGGCTAGGATGTCTTGCACCCAAACTGTGTTTGCATTGCATAGCTGCCTTCATGACTTAGTCACTCAATCCAGATTTATATTCCTGAGATGCACCTGCTGGGTGTTCTGCTAAGATGGGAGTTTCTGAACTGATACTGGTCACCTGTTTCTCTGGTATCTATCACAGGATGAAATCCTGGTCCTTTTGAAGTCAGTAGCTCCAAATTTCATCCCTGGTCTCTGCTCCATTTTTCAGAGGAGGTGGAGATACATGTGTGCCTTGAGAGATGCAAAAATGAAGAGCAGTGCCTTACCTCGTAGAAAGTGCACACAAGGAACCGACAGCCACTGCATAATTGGCTCCATCCCAACCCACATATTTAAAGGCATTGGGTAAAGGGCTATTGGTATCCAGCTGGTAGTAAGGCATCATGAGTGTCAGGGCAGCTGACACGCCAAAATAAGCCACAAAGCAGATGAGCAGAGATGCCACAATGCCAATAGGAATGGCCTTCTGAGGGTTTTTTACCTCCTCGCCTAGAAGAAAGGAATTTAAATATCAGCTAAATGACCAGCAAGAACTTTATCCCAGCCTAGGGCAGGAGTGCTGGCTGGGGCTTTCAAAGGTTTTGTGGGCACAGACGTGCTCTTTGACCATAATACTCCTCATGGCCTGCTCCATCCACTGGGAATACCCACAGCCTGTTTGCTCCCATTTCTGCTGCTCCTGTCACTTCTTCTGACACACATTCATGGAAGCCTTGTAAACTCAGGCACAGAAACAATCTGGATTAAAAATAGTCTTTTCCCCAAAATAGATCATCCTTCTATACTCCTTCTATCCTACTGATGGTGCACACTCAAGAAGAGTTCAATGATCACAGATGATGAAACAAGAAATTATTGTGCAGCTGTAGGGAAAATCCTTGGATGCCCATTTTAGTAGCATCTCCACCAGAACTGATACACCATGATCATGGCACCATAGGTGTCCAGTTCCAGAGAAAGGCAGAGTACCTGAAAGTCATATGAATCTTTGAAAATGCATCTTAGAAAAAGGACCCCCTCTAGTTTTTATGGAAAATTTTCAACAAACAAGTAGGAAAAAATGTGTGTAAAAAACCAAAATTCCTCAAAATTCAGGCACTGATCAAGTACAAAACAGATTTGCGTATTCCTAGTCCTACAAAACTGCTCTGGAAGCAAGAGCTCCTGAGGTACAGCATTTCAGCAGGATAAACTGATAAACATAGATCCATACACCTACAAGTCAAAAGCAGATGAATGTTTCTCTTACAAGGAGAGGCTCCAGGGCTGGCTGGAGTAATTGAGCACTTCTCAAACTCCTTGCTTAGAACAGGACATAGTAATCCTTTATCTGTCTGTAACGATTTCCTTCTCCCTCTGCTCCAACCGTTCTTGCCAAATGTGAAATTAAGGATAATCCTTTCTTCAGGGAATTAAGATTCTTCTTAGCCACAAGAAATATAACTATGCCTCTCTCTTGAAATGAGACCTCTTAACCTTTAGAGGTAAAAACTCCTCCTGATTCTGAGGCACAGCTTTAGGGTGCAGATTACTCCCCAGAGGCTTCCTCTTTCTTTGGATCTCTAAAATACTCCAAGCCATCAGAGCCTCTTCAGCTGAAGGCACTGAAGAACTCTGTCCCAGAATAACCTGTTGATTAAAGTATCATCTGGAGTTAGAGGCTCAAACTCATCCGAACCTGGGCCTTCCCTGTTTGCCCTAGCTGGTAAACCTGGACATGTTTTCTGTGGAGTCTGACCTGGTTAGTGTCGTATCTGACTATCCACAAGCTTGGGCCCTGCAGGCAAAGAAGAAAGGAGGAAGCTTGTGGGTTATACAGCCTATCTGCATGCCACAGCAGCTAGAAGTCAGCACTTGGGCACTCAGGGACTTGAACAAATTCAGCACTTTCACTATTAGTAGCAGCTGAGCCAAAAGCCTATTTTGAGCTGAAGTTCAGAGGGATGACAAATGCGGTGTCGTGAATTCCCTATTATCAGCACTCTGCAACATTACTGAAAGTCAGTCTACCGGCAGCCAGGTTCATAACCAGAATGAAGACATCTTCCCTCTTACCTGTAGTAGCAATACAGTCAAATCCCACAAAAGCATAAAAACACGTGGCTGCCCCTGAGAGGACTCCTTTCCATCCATAGGGCATAAAACCTCCAACACCGTAGAGCTTTTCTTCCTGTGTTTGACTGAAAGGCATGGCACTGGGTTAGAAGTAATCCTGACTATCTGGGAGGCACAAAGCTATTCACATAGCTCATAACAAGATCCAAAGCTGAAGTTTGAAGGATCAGGCTGTCCCTTTCATATGCTAGCATACAAATACCAGGCAAAATGCTAAGCCCTACCCACTGCTGAGCTTTGGACTGGCCTGCAACAGGCTGGGGAATGCACGGAATAAAAATGGTTCACGCTTTGTTCCCACCACCTGTTTTGTGGGGTGGATAAAAATGTCTTGGCTAAGACAAGGAGAAAATAGCATGAATATTAAAAATCCTCTCCTAACATTACTGCATGTGTGTAGATACACATTCATTCAAACAGAAGCTTTAGGAAAAGCTTTTGGAAAAGCTGAAGACTGAGAAACAGGTAAGCCATCCACTTTTTACATCAGATGGACTCAGACAAAGTGTAGGTGAGTAGACATAAGAGAGGAATGCAAGGTGCCATGACTGTTTAAAATCCACCCCATCTTCCATTCTCAACTTCCAAAGTCCTTATGCCAAGCTCATACTCAAACCATGCTTGCAACCATGAGAGAGAAGTGGAGCCTGGATCCTTGACACACCAAATGCTTTGGTGAGCCTTATCCAAAGCTCATTTAAGTCAGCAGACAAGCCCAGGCTGATCTCAGTGCACTTTGGATGGGGACCCCAGATCCATGTGCCTTGTGTTGAGTGACATATAACAAGCATACCCTTCAGTTCAAGTGATTTAGGTCACTTTTTCAGTGAAAAGCCTTTGTAAAGATGAATTAAGGCAGTTAAACTAAAGTAAATCCCAAATCTGCAAGTCTTCTCACATAAAAGCATCTGAACTCTCTCATTGCAGCTCTGCTGACACTTAGATGAAAACTGGCCTACAGAAATAGCACAAGCCAAATGTGGATTACTCTGGAAATAATGAGAAAATAAACCCCAGACAGATTTTACAAAAATATTAAGTCCTACAGGTCAAAGAGCTGCAGCTATACTTTGAAACTCTTGCACTAATTGCTCCTTGCATGGCAATAGCAGCAGGGAAGGAGAGGGTACCTGTCCTATAGAAGCAATTTGTTTGCAGCAGGTTGAATTTTGAAAAGAGGCTCAAGAAGCGGCTTTTACAGAAGATAAATTTGACCCACACAATATTTATGAATCTCATCAGATTTTGTGCAGCTGTGCTTCCTTGCAGGCCACCATAAAGAGTTTAGGTAGCAAGCCAGGACTGAGCTGATACCTGTGGAGATATTTAAAGGTCCTTATTCTGTGTTGTACAGTCTCAAGAAAAAATTAATAGCTTTGTCTTACTGGTAAGCCTTGTAAGCTCCTTAATTTTGATCTTGTATAGGATGACAGAACTTTGGCCAAACAGCAAAATGTAATTAAAAACATATTTATGATATGCTTGCTGCAATGCATTAAAATAATCTGCAACTTGCCTTCACTTTGTTGAGGCATTTGAGACAAGGTGTCTAAAAGGTGTAACAATGCTCGAAACATATTGCCCAAGTATTCAGAGAAAGTACACAGCTGTACTTGGACATGGCTTCATACAGACAGGAGAGCCAGCCCGGTGTAGCCTTGAGTAGGACACTGTCTAAAGAGCTCTTTTCTCTCAACTTTGGACGCTATACTGGTCATAAGGCTAGAAATGGTCAGTCCTACAGCAGAGCCCACGATGCAGCCAACTCCTAGCACTTTCAGCCCATAGGAACAGCCTGCTTTCAGCAAACACGCACCAAGGACAGCTTTGCCTCCAAGGTATCTGGCAAAGGAGGCAGCCATCTCATTCACTGGTTTTCTAACTCGGTCCACAACCCCCCATTTAAACTTGCTGTTGAAAATGCACCAGCTCCTGAGATGAAAAGAAAACATCCAACCTACTTGTATTTGGAAATGCTATGGCTGGTGTTGTAAATGTCCTGTTCAGTCAGATTCCAGTTTTTAACAGATCCTTTCACGAAGCCGGAGATCACGACAAATCCAAGCACAAGGATGTTGATGCAGGTGAACACTTTGTTCACCAGGGCAGATTCTTTCACTCCAAAAGCTAAAAGGCCTGGGGAAAAAATGGCATAGGTCAGGTATTTCACCACCAGCAGCAGGCACTGGGGACTCGCAGATGTAGCTCAACTGTGTTCATGCTGTGCTCCTCCCAAATTATCACACTTTGTTTCTTCACAAATCCAGGCAGCTCAGGATTAACTCGCCCAGAAGCAGGATGAAGACTCCAGACTAGATATTACTGCTGCAGAATGTGACACGCCTTCCCACCCAGCACGCCCATGTGGACTGTGTCCCTGATAAAGTGCTTTGCTAACACACCTTAACTACTCCCACAGCCTCCAACTCCATACAGAGACCTGGAGAGAAAGCACAACAGGTGGTTTTTCATGAAGGAACATTGTCTTAGAGGTCTTGGCCAAATGTAGAAGTTATGAACAACACTCAACTTTCCTTAGAAACAGGGAAATATGAGCAAGGAGTAGAATCCAGGAGGATTCTACCTCTAATAGCTACTTCTAGCGCTGAAGACAAAGAAGAAGGTGGCATCTTGGGAACCCTGCTCCCACCTAAATCAGCAAGAGTTTTGCAAGTGAGTTCAGTGAGAGCAGGATTTCAGATTGATCTTAAGATCATTTATCTGGAGAAGAGCATGGCTACAGGCCTTGGCAAACAGAATTTTACTGAGGCATAACTTGGCTTCTCAGGTTGACAAGCTCTCTTAAGTTCCTCTTCAGGTGCCTGATTTTTAAGAACTGAAACCTTTAACCCAAATCTAAGGCTGAAGGAGAAGTAAAAAAACTTCCTACGGGCCTGAAGAAGCACAACAGTGTTCTTTTACTGCTACTCCAAGGGACTTGAAGGAGCATCCTGTGTACTCACCTTTCCTTCTTTGAAAATAGGAAATAAGTTGACACTGCCATATCAGGAGTGTTTGATAAGACTGCATACCAGCCCATGAAAATCTGTAAGGTACCATTTAGAAATCTGAAGCTCAAGACAGTGCAAGCAGAAGTAAACTTGTGGTGATTATATTTGGGACTAAAGCTGCTCATTCAGCAGCTTTTTTTTAGAAAAGAATGGTTTGCCTTTTTTATTAAAATCCATGGAATTTGCTTCATGCAGGAGCATAATGCCACCTTATTATAAAGTAACCTTTACCATTTCACACCTCAGCAGTGCTTAAGTTAGGAGTTCTAAATTTTGTAAATTGTATATGAGGTGAAAGACCAGATTCTGATTTTAAATGAGAGCAATTCATATTACATACAAATGAACAAAGAGGAAAATCTCTCCCATTCGGATGTAATCCTGAAAACAGAGGGCTGCTTCAGCAGCCCTCGATGTAATCTTAGATCCAAGTGCAAACCCAAATGCTAAAGCATCCCTTGTTTATGAGGCCTGTCCCTGTAAGCACAGCTCACACCATGAGAAGGCCATTCCAATCAGAATGGGAAATGTCAGGATAACCTTGCTAGTGTTACACTGCAGCTTCTGCGTGCTGGAAATCACAGAGTACGGAAGCGTAATTTTTAAAATTTGCCTAAACTTGGTAATGCTTTGCAAGATCCAGTTGGAGCAGAGGTAAACATTCTGAAGCATTTTGATCTTCCAAGTTGTCAAAACTTTTCCAATTTATGATCAAAGCCTTGGCACATTTTTTAGAAAAAAAAAAAGAGGCGCAGACTGTCTAGAACACATTTATTTCTCTGGAGTCTTGTGTTCACTTTTGCAAATTGAAGCCCATATATATTTTTAGGAAAAAAAAAAAAAAAAGTAGTACATGAGATTGTAACCAAGTCCTCTTTCTTTTTTTCCCCTCACTTTCCTGGCTCAAGGCATCAAAAACTGGCAGATTATCAAAAAGGGAATAAGGTTGATAGAGCAACTGCATTAAATTCTTGTGTAATAGGATTTGTGGAGGGAAGGATTAAATTTCCATACCTGACTGAGGATAACAAGTCATCTTTTCTTTTCCTCCTTATATAAAATTTGATTGAAGGTTTTAAAAGTGGCTCAAAAAATATCAGGAATGCTCCCCTCTAATTAAAAACCTTGTAAACAGGCTATGCCCTGTGCTAACTCCACAGCAGCTATATAGGTCAATCTAACACTTGCAGCAAAGAAAAAGCCTTTAATATGTTGTCCAAAATAAATCAGGACTTTATGCTCATTCCAAAAGCAAACAATGGGATTACAGAAGGAGGTGCAAGACTCACAAATCCCTCCAGTGCCTCACCTGTTAGGATGACGATTATCACCACAGCAAAGATGTCTGGGTATTTTGCTAGCACTCCAGGAGCATCCATCGTCATGTATTTTTTACAAAATTTTTCAATGTGCTGCCCTATGATTTCATCAAATGTAGCACTCCAGGCTCTGGCCACACTCGAGGTTCCTGCCAGAGGACAGAAAGGATAAACATCACCCTTTGTAGCTGGCACATGTTCCAAACCAGGGGGAACCTTGTAAGGTTTTTCAATATGGAGGGCCTCAAAGCAACCATGCATGTGCTCCCAGGTGCTGGGAGTAGACTTTCCTCTCCATATCCAGCCCACAGCCTGTGTTTTTGCTTGGCATCTGCTCTGATGGTAACACACACAGGTGGTGGGCCTCAGACTTATGCTGAGCTGACAAGATGAGAAAAATCCTTTTAGTCAGGCTTCTTTGCAAACCTCAACTTTGCCTTAGATACTGCCCTGACTGACCTTTTCGTTACACCCTCAACAGGCCGACCTTCCCCCAAACCTGGTAATTTCTGTTACCAGAGAGGTCCAAATGTAATGCTGGCACCAGTCTCTGGCAGCCCCAGTTAGGTGGCTGCAGCCCAGGCAGAGAGACCTTACAGAATCCAGCTGCCCTCCAGCAGTGCAATGCTGGAGCACCAGAGACTGGACCACACCACTTGCCCAGCTCTGCACTCTGGCAACACTCAGGTCTGCTCCAACCTCCAGTGCTAGAGCACGTAAGCAGGAAAAAGACCCAGATACAATTTACGTGTTATCTGAGCATAAGTCAGCCTATTGCAGAATGCTGGTGATGATCACAGCAAGTGGCATAGCTCCTGCCTCCAAAAGTGCTCAGACTTCACCCTCTGGGGCCGCTGTTTGCTGTGGTTCAAGTGCATTCAACTACATGCAGCTTTGTTGGGGCAAGGACTGAACCTGGGGTCTCAGGACAAGCAAGTTGGGGACAGTGTCTGGGCCATAAAAGTAATTTGAGAGAACTGAAATAATAACAATAAAGAGCTACCACCAGACAGTGACAGCATTTTGTAAAATAAGTAGGTTTGGGTAAAAGCCACCTTCTCGCTCTCCTGTGTTTAAGTGGCTACTGTTACACTCCCAATGTCTTATACAGTACATACACTATATATAACAGCACCTAATTGCATGTTATAATTACTACTGTACATAATTACCTAGTTAAAAAAAGAGCTTGGCTTGGTTTTGGCTTGCAGAGCAGTTCCTCAGAGGATGCCATCAGGAGCCCCTTTCCACCCAGAACAGTCTGTCCTGCCACACTCACCTGTGAGTGGGTGTTCAGGTCCCAACTCCGGCACCTGCAATCCTGTCAAACAATGTCTGTGCTCACCTACAGCCAAATCCTCTGCAGCAGTGGTGGGCAGCACCTGCAGCACAGCTGGGAACACTCACCTGCCCAATCCAGCTTTGCAACAGCATAAAAATTAAGCTGCAGAACAGACCTGTTGGGAGACTCTTCTGTTAACCAGGACAGAAGAGTGCACAGTGTGAACACCTTTAAAGAGTTTGGACATCACTGCCACCAATTTAATTTTAAGAAATTGCAAAAGTTATCGTATACCACATTAAAAATTTCAGCTTAGCCTTGGCACGATTTGAGGAAAAAGACTATTTTAGTGCTATTTTTTTGTCCTAGCTCTAATATTTTACGTTCTAGGACAGGAACACCCAGCTCCTGCATGTGTTACATTAGATGCCAGCTGCTTGGATGCCAGTTCCACATAACTATCAGCCATTTATCCAGAACTCTCTGTAACCAACAGGCTTGAGGGAGCAGGGGGAATCTGACATTCTTTCAACAATGCAGACACCTGGATAATATCTTGCTGTTATTAGAGAGCACAGTGCAAAGAGATTCAGCTTGTACCCAGGAGGATTTACTAGTTCTGGGTCAGCACAGCCTCACCAGATTGGATTTGGGTCCTGCCTACAGCACACAGATCCCAGGAGAACTGCAGAGCTCAGGTGCTGGGCTCGCTGCAGGAACAGGCACAGATAAGGAGGTCACCAAGTGCCAGGAAACCCCAGCAGCAGCTGCTTACCAGAGATGCTGCTACTCATCATACTACCAGCTCCCACCAGTTTCCAGTTCCTGAAATGCATCCCACAATCTGGCACAGTTCCCCAAATCCACATCATCCCAGAAGAAAGTTCTCATCAGATCCTGAACACCTTCCTCCTTTTCTCTAGACCATAACTGATCAGTTGCATGCCCATTTTTTTCTCATCACCCACCTCCAAGACTCCACACAAGCCTTCCCCCAAGTCAAGTCACTTCAATTAATTAAAACCTACTGCCCACCCATCCTTGGACCCCAGGATTTCTTTTTCCACCTTCATAACACTTCCTGAGCATATATCTGAGAACCTCAGCATGAAAACACCAAGCTGGTTGAGCCCGTTAGAGATGCAAGCTCATTTTCAATGCACTGCTTGGCATTTTCTCAGCAAGATTAAGAAAAAACTTGGCTTTCTGCCCCCTCAAGCCTTGGCTCTGAAGTGCAGCATGTGACTCAAAGGACTGAAGTCTCGAGACATTTAGTGATGCCTCTGTGTGTGAGAGAGAGCTGGTCAAGCCTTGCCCTGGTGAGGCAGTGCCCTGCCCCCACACCCCCCAGCCTCTATTCCAGCCCGGCATTGGCACACCAGGAGCATGACTCCACTCCGCCTAACCCAGCTCCTGAGTGGCCAAATGACCAGAATTCCCACCTGTGGGGAGGCCCCACAAAGGCCCAGGGTTTTTTAAGGTGGAGCATAAGTCCAGCACATCTTGACCCTACCTTCCTCATGGAGTTGGTATCTGAACACTGCTGGAACTCAGGAGCTGGTAGCTATGTGTGCTTTTGTATGTCTTTTCTATCTTTCACTCCTTATTCTAATTCCCTCTTCTTGGAACATTTTGAGTACCTTAATATGGAACAGGTTTAAAGTTTGCTAAGTTGGATGGGCTAAATCAATGCTGTGAGAAGTGTTTTATGTTGACTGGATGTTGTACTAAGTTTTTTGCGAAAGTCTCCTGATTTTTCTAAACTTTGCCAGTAAACTTTTGTGTTGTTTTGACCTCTTGAGAATATCTGGTTGGTATTTCTCCCATGTGTCTAACCCAGAGTACAGGAACCATTATAAACACTTTCAAAAGTCTCATCAAGCGAGTTGATTGGGGCCTTACAGTGGCACCCAACATATCTTTCTCCTCCATGCCCCAGAAGCTGCTGGGAGTTGTCCTTGCTCACAAACGGGGCAATTAGCTCTGAGAGAAATGCTGAGTGAGATAAAGAGACCTCCTATACCTCATATCCTCCCCCAGTGTTTTTCCATCTTAGCCGCCCTTTCTCACAAATTATGAGAAAGACAGTTTGCAAATACACATTCTTGACACAGGACTGAAATAAAAGTCACAAAGTTGTATTCAAACACATTCACGGATAGTATCTACTTATTTGTTACTGTATTTTCTGCCTTGTGACAATACAATGAGCAGTCAACTCTGAGATAAAAACTGAGGCAGTTGTTCAAAATCCATTATGAGAGGGGGAAAAAAAAAAATCTCAGAAATACCACTCTGAGCCCAGATCCTTGGAGTAGAACATTCAGTAGGCAAAAGTTTTCATTGTGCATTTGCAGAATCAGGTTTTGGGACAGCAACCACCGCTATGTCACTCATTTTGGTCGTCCAGTATCATGGTAGGAAGGGCCCCAAAACCAACTAGATGAAGGGCATGAAGGAGACGATTTATCATTACTTTTCTGGAACAGAAGAAAAATTACCAAGAAATCTGTTCAATTTATCTATGTGTAGCCTAAGCAGAGTCCATTTTAGAAGTCTGGAGGAAATTATACACTTAATTTTTTAAAAAGTATTTTTATCTACTCATTGCAGTGAATGTTATTCACAAAATAGCTACAGGACTCTGATTTCTTAAGGACATGAGTTTAATTGAATCTGGCTTTTCATCTTCTCTTTTTTTTTTTTTTTTAGAGGAGGAGGAGAAGAGGAGAAAAATATTTCAAGTAACACACAGAGGAAAGCCAGCATGATCTCAGACAGGCAGCTGCTATGCCACTATGTTGTTCTTGATATGATCTCCAAGCACCATGGAAACTAAATTCCAAGGTAATGCTTACAGATCCCATAAAATGCAGTTAAAAAAAACCAACTCTCTTTAATAATTTAGCATACAGTCGGTTTTCAGTTTAACTAGCAAGCTTTCAGTCTCAACTGGTGAGTCTGTTGCAGCCTTAATTAGAGGTGTGATAACAAGCAGCCTGCCCAGAATGTGCTTGAAAAGACAGGAATCCTTAATTAGCAAAGTGTGGCTTAGTTTTAATGCATCAGCTGAGTTGCACAGCGCATGCTCTGAGCTTGATCCAGGGCCTCTCCTAGTGGGAGTCAAGGGCTTAGAAGGGATTTGGTTTGTATTTTCCAGAGACTGTGAACCTGCAGATCATCTTAAGATTAATTCTGCAGCAATTCACAAGACAAAACTCTTATCTCCAGATACTTTAAATAGATCCCAAAGGGACCAGAATTAATCCTTGATCAGCTGTGAGTACAGATGCTCTGTATAAAAACATCTTTCTGTGAGCAGCTCCTTTCTCAGCAGAGAGGACACTCTTTTGCACCCTAGCAAGTGTGCAGCAGCCAGGGAACGCCAGAGGGATGAGGTGGAGATTCAGAGGAATTCCCAGCAGCAAAAAGCCCACATTAGGATAAACCCTCAGCCAGCAGCACACGACTCGACTCACCTCACCAACTGGCAGGAGCCACCAAAAATGCATCTCGCAGACGAGTCCTGAAATCCTCAGTGAGTGCGTGAGTGAAGCATCTATTGGTAACACAGGCACCCAAACAAGGGTGACCTTACAGACCAGGCTGCCACCTTGAACTAAAGCTGGGGTCTGGCAGCACACCCACCATACTTACCGATAACATAGGAGAGGATTAGATTCCACCCTGTGATGAAGGCCCACAGCTCACCCACAGTCACGTAGCTGTAGAGATAAGCTGATCCTGTCTTAGGAACTCGAGCACCGAATTCTCCGTAGCAGAGTCCGGCAAGCACTGAAGCCAAGGCGGCAATCAAGAAGGAGATAACGATGGCAGGTCCTGCATTTTCCCGTGCCACAGCTCCAGCCAGTACATAGACACCTGCACCCAAAGTGCTGCCCACTCCCAGAGCCACCAAGTCAAACGTGTTGAGGCATCGTGAGAGCCGACTGTCTTCTCGAGTGCAGTCCACATTTTTCCGACGAAGAAGCTGGTTTCCAAAATTGGTAATTTTCTGACACTCCATCTTCTTTTTTGGGTCTGCAAGAAAGATGCTGCCATCATTATCCAGACCAGAATACCCTCCTACATCAGCATCACTGCACAGTTATAATGGTACAGCCCTGTTACCTTCCAGCAAATGAAACTTCCCATCTTCCACCTTTTTACAGGGCAAAATGTCTCCTTTAGCATTTCATCTGCACTTACCATGGGTAATTAAAATAAACAAAACTAAAGCATTTTCTACTTCCAACTCTCAGTCATGCTGCAAACCTTCTGCAATCCCAGGAGAGAGGCAATACTCGAATACAGCTCCCACCCCACTCCACAGTCACCCAGGCCACACACAAGTGGGCAAACTAAAAATGCAAATTCCATATTTCAGATTTCAGAAGGGTTTTCCTGTTCTGAGCAAGAGAGTACTTTAAAAGTGAATATCCCAGTTGCCCCATTTACCACACTGTGGTTCACACTGCAGAGAGCTTGTGGAATGCACAAACCCTGTACTGCTGGGATCGGTTTAAACCTGAGGATGTTGTAGGGGTGTATGTAACATCTCCCAAGCTGATGGGTACTCAGCCTAAGGAACAGCTACTCCAGGACAACCTCCTCTGTAAGATGTGCTGTGCAGACATCACATTTTCTCTGCTTTACTCTACAAATCTACAGGCTGTGTGGCCACAGCCTGTAAGGATGAACCTCATCTTCTATCTCAGACTGCATCCTCCAGCTCCAAGAGCCCCACCCTGGTATTCACACTGCACCATTAAGCCTGGCTTCAGCAAAAGGGCTGTAAAAATGTTTCTTCATTAATTATGCAAAAGGAAAAAGGTTATTTTATTTAGATGCAATGCTGGACTGAGGCATATGCTTTCCAGCAGCACACATTGCACACCAACAACAATACTATGCTGAGAATAACATGCAGGCAAAAATACTCCTAAATGCAATTTACAGTACAGTTCAGTGAGATTGGTACTTCATCAGCTGCAGCTAAAACCCAGCGTAAAAGGTGGGAAAATACATGCTAAGAAACTTAATTAACTGAGTCAACTGTTAAATCCATGCTTCAGTTTTATCACCACAGCATCAACTACAAAACCAAAAATCCTCTTCACTTTTCCAAGACACCGGTCATAAGTCCCGGCTTAAATCCCTTTCTCTTGGCTTTACACTAACTCCCCTGCTATGAGAAAGTAATTACAACTGCAGGAACAGCTGAGAATTACAAAGCCCACTGTGTCAGGAATTGTATCCCACCAACAGCTCTCAAACATGCTCCCAACAGACATGGATTTAGACAAATAAACACAGGTTTTAGGCCAATCTTACAAAACTCTTGTTTCATTAACTATGGGAGTTCCCAACGCATTCAGAGAGGGAAAACTATCTTCTCCCTTCAGCAGGAAGACAGGCATAAGTCTTTACCTAAGTGCATTTGTATGTCAGATTGAGCAAACAATCTCCTTCCCACCTGAACCTTACCCAAATCCATGTCAGCCAGGATTGCTTCTGGCTGGACAACTGCCCAGCTCTCTAAAGCTGGGACAGGGCAGTCACAAACTCTGAACTGGGTTAAATGGGCAAGAAGATTGTGGCACTGGAGTATCCCCTATGAATTCTGTTGCTTTCTAGGATGACACAAGTCCTAGGTTTTGTTTAACTCCCACCAGAGTAATGCAGAAGAGATCCCACTGCTGCCTTCATCATCCTGTGAAGATCCTGACAATGGGGCTAACTCATCCACTCTGCCCAGCAGTGGTGCTGATTTACATTCAGCCTGAAGTTCCAGGAAATGGGAAGAATGCCAGTGCCATGCAGAAGAAAAAAATGGTGAAGGTACAAAAAAAAGCCCTCCAAAACAAAACAAAGAAATTCCTGCCATAAACTAGACCCAACTAAGAGCAACATACACACAAGAGATGCGTTAATGAATTTATGTTCCAAAGTTAGTGTGAAATGCAAGACCAGTTTGACTCAGAACCAAACTCTGAATTTCAGGACAAACACAGATCTATTCTGAGGTACAGAAACGTCAAGACATACCAAAGGACTGCTGCAAAACAGTTTACTTTGTCCTAAGTCAATATTTATGGCAAAGTTTAGACATTCAGTGGCCCAGACAGAGGAGTTAGAAGCAATACAGAAGACCACAGGGAAGGCCCAGCTGAGGCTATTAATAAAGACAGAAAAAAAGAAAGCAAGCAGAGATGGCCCAGATCAGGGAGAAGCTGAATGTTGAGCCAGGGAGGTCTGCAGAGATGAAGCGCAGCTGGACTCATGTGTCCTTTGCACAGAGCCGTGGCCAGGCCTCAGTGGACCCCTGAGGCTGAGCTGGACCAACCAGAGAAACTCAGAGATTTTCCTGAGACATTTCACCCTTGGGAAGGCTACAGATCCAGACCTCCCCAAACCACAGTGACTTATGCACTGTGTTCCTCAGGATTTGCACCTCCAAGTTGACATCAGCCTTGCTGAACATAGTGCTGAACGTTTCTTATGCAGAAAAGCAAGGTGAGGGAGGAGGGTATCTTGCAGTGTTGGACCATGCAGTGTGCAGAAGGAAAAGGTTTGTGATGCACACTTGTTCATCAACGTGGGGGTTTCTACAATGCCCACACACTGCAATGGGGCTGAACCCTAACTGCTAGATAGCACTAATGATACACTTGCTTGCAGTGTGAAGTGACCTACTGTCCCCATGCACCACACAAAGCTCCAAGGAGGATGCACTCTGTGGTGGACAAAAGCAAAAGGCAGAGGTCAGGCTGTGCAGCCTGACATTATCTTTGTCCAGGGATGTGCTTCTAGGGTGGACCAAGTTTCCCTGCAGGTGAGAGCCACTCTCCCTTCTCCTTCCCCCACCACTGACCCCCAAGGAGCTGTGGATGCTAAGACTTTCAGGATTTGGCTTAAGGGCTCTTTTTCAAAAACATGCTACCTAACAATAATGGTAGACTTTTTACTTCTTACGCAGCCATTTACTTTAACAAAATCTGGTATCCTGCATAACAAACATGATTTACTGGTTTTAGTTCTGCACTGAAAATGAAGGGGTAACTGGTACCCAATTCCCTGCCTTCTCACAGACACACATGTCATGAGAAATCACTTCCTTGGCAAAAACAGGGCTGGTGAGGGGCAATGTCCCCAGAAGAGGAACAGACCCTTGGTGCAGAGATGGAGGATCAGGGTGAGAACTTGGCAATGTCCAAGGGGGCAGGGGGACATACAATTTATTCATTAAAAAAATAACCTAGTGAATTATTTCAAGTTTATATATCACTCAAGAGTGCAATTTCATTTGGAAGTTCCCTTGGGCCTCTCTACAGGTGTTCACAGCTGTAGTACAGCCATCAAGAATAAAACAGAACTGCTTTTTATGGATAATTTGCTTAGAAGAGGGGCTATTTAATTATGACAGGCCTGGAAATTAAGACCAACATCCTGCAATTGGCTTAATGCCAGCAGACAGTGCTCATCTAGCTGATTTCCAGATCAAGATATCAACTCCCTCTTTCCCAAAAAGCATCTTAAGGTCTGAGCATCTCCGTTGTGAATAGAATACTTCCTACAGCCTGCAGGTAACAAACAGGGAGCTGCATGCAGGGCATAGTGCCACAGTTTTGTGGCCCTCACATACAGCACTGTCATTCATCTCACAGGCCACTGATCACCATCCTAAGCATCTCTTACATGTCTTCTTTGGTTTTGAAACAGCGGGTACCAAATCAACCTTTCAATTAAATTCACTGTAGCTTGACAAAGAGACCTTCAATGAAGACAAGTGGGTTTTTTTCAGGAGAACAATTTTTTTGTTTAGAAGGATGTTTAGCAGTACAGAGTCATTACACCTCTGCCCAAAACCTTCTCTGTATCATTTGTTATCTTTGCAAGTGTATCAAAGGGTGATGTTGGTGGAGTTTATGATTTTTCCCCTCCTTAGAAGTTGCATCCAGCTGTGATTTTGCTTTCTGAAGCGGTCATCCTTGACTTTGAAGTGACCCTTTGTTCTGGGCTGGTTCCACTCCCAACCTCACTTGAAAAGATGAGCCTTTTTTTGAATGTACAGTCAGTAGTCCTGTGGCATAATGCAGTCCTAACAACATAAAACAATATAAATTATTCCAGAAATGTTACCTGGTAATACCTAACCACCTTCAAGATGAGGAAACTTGAATCTGAATGAATATAGATTAGCTTTGTTCTGCTCACACCTAGCTCCTCTCACCCCTGCTTTAGCTCTGGTTTTTCTGATAAGAAACACTGAGCTGCAAGTCCCAGCCACTCAGACCCTGGGTAGGAAATGGCTTCACCCCAAGGCTTTGGGTATCTCCATGTTTTGGCTGGAGCTGAGGTCTTTGAGAGTGGTGGGAAGCAAGGACACACCTAGGTAGCCTAGCAGGGTGGACCCTGGGCCAGGGGCCACATCCTTGGGTGAATCCTGTCCCACTGAAGTTGATGGCAAAGCTCCCACCAACTTCAATAGTCCAACTGCTACTGGTACTCGTGTTTTATTTATAATTATGTTTATTACTTTTGTTCCCTATCCAACTTTTTGTGTCTTGACTCTATTGTATTTTCAAATAAAGTAAGATATTCTTCCTCCTTTTATCTAATGGTTAACATACCTATTATATCAGGTTGATAGATTTCCTTCCCCATTCTTCAAAACAAACCCATAATAAAATAAGCAATCTGCCATGTGGTTGACAGAAAAAAGTAAACTATAATAAACATCTGTCCAGCTAAACATAGAACACCATGTGTAAAACTAAGCTGACAGAGCACCATTTTACATAAGCAATACTATGACTTCCTCAACAATTACAAGTTGTTTCAACTTCTGAAACGCTGCTCCTTACCTATTTCAAGGCATTGCTGTTCCTGAGAATTTTCTTCTCCAATTTGCAGAAGAGCATAAAACTAAAGCTGATTACACAGAACAAGGAGTTTTCTACTAAGCAAAGAACAAAACCTAAGCCTAAGCTTGCTGCATGTCCAGCAAAGTCCCCAGACATCTCCTTGGAAGACGAGTGAGCAGAAATCCTCATTCAACATCGTCCCACATATATATGCTTATTCCATTTGAAACACGTGGAAATGTCTACTGCCATCAGTACCCTTCTCTCACAGCAAAGTCATGTACTGTGGACAATCTAACATTTGTTGAAGACCAAAAGGATGCTGAGGAAAAATATCCCCCATATAGCTGTATAATCACTGCTACAAGTCTGCAGAACAAAGAGCTTGTGGAACAAGGAGCTTGTGCTTCCACCAGCATATTTGACAACATGGAAAGGTTTTCACCCTATATTTTTAGTTTAAACATGGTCCCTGAACAAGTGCGTAGTGATGATGCCAACCAGTTGATCAACACATAGGTAACAAACCCTTTGGGAACCCTTTCCAAAAGGCTGATTTTGCTGCTTCCGTCCCCAAGGCAGCATCATTCACACAAAAGTCCTATACAGGAAAAGAGGTGGAAAACATCAATTCCTACTACTGCTGTTAGCATTACAGGTATTTTTGGGGTGTCAGATTCAACTGCAGACTCCTAAATGCAAATGGTCATAATGTAAGTGACCAACTAGAACTCCTGAATGTTTCTAAAGCATCATTCAGGAAACAAAGTCACCAAGGCACATCAGTCCTGGGTGTCATCCATTCCAGTATAAAGCAGGAATTGTGTCAGATATGTCCTTTCAAAATGTCTTGCCATGAAAATCTCCAATGTTTTATGTTACTCTGCAACAAGCAACAGCGTAGAGAAAAGATGGCTGCAGAAGATGCTGAGCTTTTGCAACAGATATTTGAGCGCCTATCTCTAGACTTTCAGAAGCAGAAGCAAAGGATGTGGCATTAGACCCTAAGTTTCATCTGGCTGTCCCCTTATCAGGTGTGCTGGAGAAGGTAGGCAGTTTAGAGAAGACGTGCTTGGGACAAGTGCTGAGGACCAACTCAGAGACTTTGACTGTAGCCATTTGCAGATGCAGCCAGCAGCAAAGACAGCAGTGAAAGCAAAGGCATGACCAAGCATTATGCAAAGCTGGAAGTTATCTCACTATAGCACCAGCAATGGCAAGGAGTCCAAGCCAAAAGCCACCAGAGTAGCTGCAATTCTTTGCATTTGTTTCATTGTGCATGAAGAGATGTTGTCCTGCTGAAGTATTTTAACCAGAAAAGGAAGGTATTGTCTATGTGCTGTTAAATTGTTCCCTTCTTGATTATCATAATTTTATTTTTCTTCTTTTTCATATGTGTGCAAACATATGCATATATCTCAATATACATTAATCTAGATTACATCAGAGTGTGTGTATATATATATACATATATGGACATTAATGTTATATTCTTTACCAATTTTGTCATTAAAAATCAAGATCAGCCACTAGCAAAGCATTCACTACTCAAAGGAAGGGAGCCATGCACTTAAATATAAATGACACATTAAACAAAGACACGGGCACACACAGGTGTGGGTGCGCCTTGTACACAAAACCCAATCTTACTCACCTGCTTAAAGGCACACTGCCTGTCTGAAGGGGATCATATTACTCTCCTTTGTTGAGCAGATCCTTTAACACCAGGAGGGAGATGGTGCTGGGGGACCAGCCCAATGTCACAGATGGCTGGGCATGCTGCAGGTTTCTGTTCCTCAGACTCCTGAGTATTAGGAACATTTTCAAAGTAGCATTGCTCACTCCTTTCCAGGTGTCTCATAAACCTAGAGGATTTATTCCATTGGAAAAAGGGCAGTGAGGTGCTCTTTATAATCCCTATACCACCCACTTACCAGTAATCAATTACTGAAAGGTGACCACCAAGTCCCATTGGACATGAAGAAGGTGCTCAATTACTGCCTTGGGAGAACATCAGGGTGCTGCAGCTCACCCACCTGCTTTCCAAATTGTCACGGCTCTGACTGTATCAAGGTCAGAAAATCCTCTCATCCCAGGACAACTTCCAAGATGGCAAAGACCATCCCTTTCCACAAGTTCAGAGAGGAATTCTCAACTTCCCCAAAATTTCAAAGCAGGCAAACTCCAGTGTTTTTTCTCAGTATCTGCAGAAAAGTTGATTTGGGTTATCTGTGACGATACACAAAATCCATTTTGAAATGAACAGTCATTTTTGACCAAAATAAAGGAGGGAGGTTCCTGCTGTGGAAGTCATGAGCAGAGTACTTCAAACACTCAGAATTCAAGCTTCAAAGTCTCCAAAATGGAAATTGTGATGCCCTTTCTTCTGCACAAAGCTCCAGCTGTGATTATCAACAAATGTGGCAACACAGTAAGCCATTCACCAGGGAAAAGGTTGGATAGGCATTAATTCCCCTACTGCAGAAACACTCACCATACAACGCTTAATTTGCAGTGGGGAATTTGATGTTACAATCACTTTCCAACTGCAGGCACAATGAAAGGTTGGGATAGGATTCAATACAAGATCACCACCACCCAAGTGTTGCAAAAACAGGTTAGAGAAATACCTTTTAGACTCACACTGGATATAGTGCACCCTGCCTCAAAGCAGGGAAAACTCAGGTGCAGCCAGACATGTTTGTTTTGGCAGGGTTAAATCATTAAACCACATCTTCCTCTCCCCAGACTACTGCCTATCATCCCACAGCTGTACCTGTAACCACCTGGGCAATCATGCTGAAAACAGCACCACTGAAACAAACTCAACACTGTGACTAGAGCTGACCGGATGGCAAGCTACCACAGATAGCAGCCAGGGCAGAGGAGAGGGATGTGACACTTTCCAGGATAGATTCCCATCTGAGAAGCACCATCCAGTGAAAGGTGTCTTCAGTGCCCTCAGCCCTTTTAGCCCACACCTCAAATTTCAGCTGGTGAGGATACTATCAGCTCAAAACAGCACCCAGATGTTTTGAGGAGGACAGCACCACATTTGCCATCCACAGCTCCTCAGAGATAAAAAGTTAAGGAAATGTCTTCCTGCCTAGCCAATAAAGGGCATCACACTTCTCTAATTACATGAAGCACTATTTTCTGATGAAAAAGCATCTAACTGAAAAGTCTCCCACCAGCTCTAGTACAGTCTCGTCAAATAGTTCCTCAGCATGACTTCAAATTACACCTTGCAAGAAAATTGCTTGATTTAACTCCCTCAATTGATCATAACACCAAAGGGGATCTCCACTGATAATTAAACTTCCCAAATGAAAGCCTGAGACACGCTGGCAGGAATTCACCTGAAACAACCCATCGCCCATAATCTGCCAGGGACTCAGCCTTGGTATTGAGCAGAAAAAAATTAATGCTCTGGGAAACAATATTTAATAAGTGAGCTTCTATTTCCTTAAACCCAGATAAAATGAAGACAGATCTTTGCTTAGCCAAAAGTCCTGGTCGTGTCATTCAGCATACAGCAGTTGTGGTCCTTGGACAACATTGCTCGGAAGAAGGTGGGAAATGTCCTTAGGGGATAAGGAAGTAAGTTAGACAGCAACAGAAGTTGGTTTGTTATTAAAACAATAGTGGAGAAACAAACAAAACATTAAGAGCCCCAACCTTCATGCAGAACAAAAAGTATCCTGCACAGACATGGGACACATCTAATCATACTGACAGAAGAAAGGAAGGAGAAGGCTTCCCCAAACACCTTTATTTCACCAGGACGAAGGGCACAGCTGAATTGAGATTTTCAGGTGCAGAAAACAAGCAGATCAAAGTGGGTATAAATAATTGGATTTTGCTATGTCCCTGAGCAGTGGGGAGCAGGTGGAGGCCAGCAGGTAGGTCATGGTGAACAGTGGCAGCTCCAGCTGGAGGCAGGGCCATGAGGCAGCAGCAGACCCTGGTCACCCTTGCCAAGCAAGCCATGAGCATCCTGCCTGAGTGATGGGCTGGATTATGGACCTGTGGCCACTCCTATGGATCAGCATGTCTGCAGGTCAGATGTTTCTTGAACAGGCACACTCCCAGCACTGCTGCACCAATTAAAAAACTGTCCCAATTAACAAAACGCTGTCTCAATAAAAACTTCCTCCATTACCAAAAAGAGTACTGAATTGAAGCAAAAGGTCCCTTTACTGGGAAAGCAGGAGTTGTTTTTGTGAATGAGGTGGAAGTGTTTGAAGAGCTTTTTCAAAGGAAACACTCCGTAACAAACCTCAAAAGAACTGCTCACACAAGGCAGAACACAGCGTGTGCTGGACCCACACTTGTTCAGGGAGGAAGTGGAACAGAAATTTTAAGTGGTCAAGTCATGGGGCTCCCTGTGCCTTATGCCAAGGTGGTTGCAGGCTTCTGAGAAAGGTTTTGCTCTCCCTGGGTAACCGTGTATGCAAATTAAGCATTCAGAGTCAGGATGGATGGGGCTTTGAGTAACCCCATGGCAGGTGGATTGGACTGCATGGAACTTCAAAGGTTTCTTCCAATCCAAACCATTCTAGGATTCTATGAAAATTCAAATTATGCTACATCACTCCTTTAGGCTTCTGCAATCAAAACAAAGCAATTAGAATTCATTTTTGTTAATTTAGTTTTTCCACTGATTTGCAGGCCATTCAAGGGCTTGCCCCATGCAGCATTCCAAGTGAGATCTATCAGCCCTGCACCCTGGTGTGGCTGTTGGAGAGTGACTCAACACAGTGGAAGAATTAAGAAAAACTTCCATTTTCTGAAGAAACCAAAGTTAGTTTCTAAAGGAACACACAAGCTGAATTTAAAAATATATTACGACCTTCTGAGGGCACTTGCATGACTACAGACCTAATACTAAAGCATTTTGCAAGTATGATTTGCACCATACAGAAGAGAAGCTGACTGTGAAAGGAGCTAAAATGTTTGCTTTTAGATTCAGTATTCCCACATTCCAGACATGATTCAAGGGCTGGGGAGGGATCAGCTCCTTCCAAGCACCACATGCTCATCATTGCAGGCACAGACAAGCACTTCACACCCCTTGGCTGGTGTGTGCAGACACATCCTCTCCTGCAGCAGAGAGGCTGCTGCACGTCTGCAGTTTCAGGGGTGGCTCTTCCAAGTAATTCCCACTGTAAAATTCTTCAGAAAAGCCTTCCCCTGAGAGACAGTGCCCTGATGCATACTGGAATGATTCAGCAATGACTGAATCCTACCATCTGATCCAACTAGTACTGCCCATTGACCAGACACACCCCACTGACCAGGGTCGCTCAGTGCTGAAGGAAACAACAAGTGCACAACTTGGATGGGCCACTGATGCCTCAGCTGCCTTGAGCAGCATGAGAAGCCCCCACACAAGGAAGCCCTAAATGAGGCAGTCTGGGTAGCCCAATCCAAGGCAGAGAAGCATGCTGAGCACCAATGGTGTGGCCACATCCCCACTGTAACTGGGATATGGCAATGTTCCAACTTATTGGGCAGTAAATGACTCCCTTTCTCTGCCAGTCCATGACATGAGCCTCACCAGGGACCGTCGTTTTGTGATGGGAATTGGTTGTGCAGGTCAGTCGCAGAGCCTGGCTGCCAGGACTACAGGATATGCCTACATCAGTGTAGCCTAGACATACACCCACAGAAAAATGAGAGCAGAAGATGGTGCAAGGAGGTGGAGCAAAGGAGATAAAGCATGGGGCTATATGGAAAAAAATTCAGTCTCAGAAGTGTTTTGCAAATTATCCTACAAGCCATCACTGCAAAGACTTCACAGCTCCTAAAGTGATGGGTTTACAACAAAATGCCTCAGAAAACTGCATCTGTTTTAGGCATTTAAGTCCAAAGTAAGTACAGAGCATGGCAAATCATACAAGCATGATGTTTGATTAGTATGTCAGTGGGGTAACCAAACATTCCTATTTTCACACACAGATATCAGAACCTAGTTTTGATATATTCTACTTAAATAAATCTCATCAGAAAAGAGCTAAAACACTGATGTGGAATTAAATTTCACAGTGAGGAAGGTGTGGAGGATTTTTGCTTTGGGTAAATACTCTTTTCTTAGGCACAAGTTCACCATTCAGCTCTCTCCTGCTCTGGGACAGGAGAGCTGTTGTTTAAGAAGAGTTTTGCCTCCACCTAATCCAAACATTCAAGGCTGCTGATGGGGAAGAACTGGGGAAAAGAGGCATCCAAACACAGCCCAATTCATATTTATCTCAGAACATCTATCAAAACTATAACAAAAGGCTTCCCACTCCTGTGTCAGATGAGAGCAAGACTTGCTGAAGTTTGTGGGATTTTAACGGGTTTTTTTCCCTCAAAAAGCAAAGATGACACTGACCAGCCAAACTGTGAGCCAGACCACAAGCCACACATTTCAGATCTCACTGCTGACAATGCCATGCAGAGGGATCCTGCACCACCTCAACACAGGACTCCACACTGGGCAGCCCCAAGAGGGATTTGAGCAGAAAGCTGCTGCATGTAATCATTGAAGGAGCAGGGACAATGCAGAAATACCAGGAGGTAAGAAATGCAAAAAGTTGACAGACTTGGCCTGAGCCTAGCCATGAGGTCACTGCAAAATACACTGCAGATTCAGCCCCCTGGTTTGCACAAGGAGAAGCATTACCTTGTAGCCACTCTTAACAGTTTATTTTGCCATCTGTGTGGCAGAAAGCCAGGTCTTACAACCCACATCTCTCCATGAAGAGAGCTAGTTCTAGCTCCCTTGGAAGCACAAGTCAACTTACAGAAGTAATTCACTCCTGTGAGCAAAAAACCAGATGTGTCATCTACTTTTTATTCAACCCCATCAGCGTTGTAGTTATCTAATCTGTAGGCTAAAATCTTACTCAGATTTCTGAATTTACTGAAATAAATAATAGCCACCTGCACCTCCCTACTCTTCATGCAGAAGCCTGGTCTGCTCCAAAAAATGCTCCTGCAATCCAGTG
Source organism: Corvus cornix cornix (assembly GCF_000738735.6). NCBI lineage: Eukaryota > Metazoa > Chordata > Aves > Passeriformes > Corvidae > Corvus > Corvus cornix. The sequence continues at coordinate 48,243,350 of NC_046332.1, forward strand.
ACAGAGAAGTGAAGCCACGCAGCACACAGTCCTGTCAAGGGAAGTTACACTGCTCTCCTTAAAAATAATTGTGTCCCTATCAACAAAATACAGTGTTTGGAGTAAGTGTGCTCTTTTTATTGGCAGAAAAATTACTAACATCATCCAGTCTAACTTTTTATAACATTATTATATTTTTCCACATCATCATTCTGGCATCAAAGGAAATCATTCCTAATTATGTTTATGGGACTGGGGGAATACACAGAGAGACCTAGATATGACAGTCTAGGAGAAGTATGGTGAAATGCATAATGCAACACCTCTCAGAACATGTACAGCGATGTCTGTCCCCATGTCACTTACCTAGAACAAGAAACTTTGAAGTATAATAAGTTCTGCTGCTGCAAGGTGCTTTAAGTGACAGCAAGAAGGAAACAAACTGGCTGTAAATATTCTGCTTAGCTCCACTCAGCTGGGACTTGCAAAAGAAAATAGGTGGGTTTAAAGCAAGGCAAGTGAAACAAATGGTAATTACCATTTTCACCCCAAGGGTCTGAACAGGAGCATGAAAAGCAAAGCACTGCTGTTGTGTTTTTGATGGTGCTCTACACCATGCTGTTCTGCTCTCCAGGTATTTCCTTTGAGGGAAAAAACAGGTTCAAAAGTTCTCTAACATCTGTGACCATTTATCTGGAGCAGCCAAAGTACAGCAGTGTGGTTTCATCACTGATACAAGTTTCTTTGGGGGTCATCCTTGTGTTTCTTCACACGCCAACCAGGTTATGAGGGGCAGGATTCCTCTTGATTAGCTTCAGCCTGCTCCAGAGCAGACACAGGGACTTAGGGCATCATCTCACCCCCCTCTGTAACCAGCAGGCTAAGACAGGCACCTCCAGGCATAAACTTACCCCTTGGAGGAGAGATGGGAGCTATGGCCCTCCAGAGTTACTTGCTTTCCCTAGCTACTGCAGGGCTCTAGCAAACATCTACAAAAACTCCACCAGACTAATGCTCAAGACAGGGACTGCACGTGGACCCAGCTGAAGGAAAAAACACCTCAATGAATTTTGACAGGTCTTTCTGTGGACAGTTAATAAAAGGATGTGAAAGTCTCTGAATAGTCTTAGGGGTTTTAACAACTCAGACATGCACTTCTCTCACAAGAGCAACAACTCCTCCTTACATTTGCTTTCCTCAAAAATAATAGTGTTTTCTGGAGAAACACTTGGATTTCAGGACTGTCCAAGCACTGATCCTAGAGCTTCCAGAGCAAAGCATAAACATTTTGCTTCTGCTCTTCTCCAGTTACTTAGCTGTTACACTTTTCACTGTATTGCTTGTGTTGGTACTTTTCCTGAACTATAAAGCTGCTAGAAGCCAAATTTCTGTTCCCATCTCACAGAAGTTCTCACTTCCAAAATCCCAACAAACACCTATTGTTTTTCTCCTCCAAGATGTAGTACCTCCACCCTAATCCATCTATCCAGCGCCTTCATTTTGCTCGCAGTGCCAGAACATTTTGCTCCTTTTTTCCAGCCAACTGCACAGCCAGACATTAGGTCGTGTCTAATGTACCTGTACTCAGCACAGACAGACATAAAACGGTACAGCACTTCTGCACTTCAAACCTAGATCAGCCAAGTGCTGTATTCTTCTCAATGGCCTCCTCTCAGCTTTTGGAAGCTATAAGCACATAAACCAGCCTGTCCCTGCAACCTGAGACAAAGAGTAAGAGTCTTCAAATCACATATGTTACAGGTCACCCTGTTTTGTGAACTTTTTGGAGGGAGAAGAACAAAGTGGCATGCAGCAGCACCCTTTGCTTGGGCAGTATCTCACATGGGTCATCAACCAGCTGTCAGGCAGTGTGCAACCCCAAGGAAAATTTCATCAGCAACCTAATGATAAAAGACTATATTCTGGTTACCTGAGATAACTAATCCCCTCTGGAATATTTTCTAAAGATACAACACATTATTTAGTTTGTTAACTGAAACTGCTTTATAAAAGAGTTACTTCAACAAAACAACCCTAGTTCTAAAAATTCAACAATGCATTTTTCCAATAGTTTAAGAATTTGTCACCTGACAAAAGCAAGCCTACTGTTCAGTTTAAGGAAACAGTTCATTTATCAAATCACAGTAATTTCTTGTTCAGTGCATTTACTCCTGCTGCATAGCTATCCCAATAAACCTCCTACATCAGCATTCCCAAATGAAGCTATGACTAGCATTAACAATGGACTGATTTTGCTATGGTTTGAAGCTTGTACTTTTTTTTCCCCCCCCTTCCTTTCTTATTTTCCAGGACTGGTTTGGCTTACTGACTCCAGATTTCACAGTAAACAGTCTGGGGCAGCAGATTCTTTGGAAGCATGTTCTCCCAAGCCCTGATGTCAGAATGCTTTACCCATAAAATTAAAAGGGGATTTTGCATGGCATCTCTTTTATAGCAACAAAAAGTGGCACTACACCACAACCCACAAATACCCACCAAACTCAAGGCAAACTCACCTTTGGTTTAATCAAGCCACCGAACCAACGTGGCCCACTGCCAACACATAGAGCAGCACAGTTACCAGTGCAGACTTGTTTCCTTACAGCTCCAAGTGCATCATCTGCAGCCGTAAATGTACCCACATGCCTGATACCACCATTGCCTTTCACCTCCCAGACATCATCCTCACTGCTCTGTGGGCTGAGCTCTCTGTGCAGTATCCCAGACCACTTCACTCAAACACTGCTAACCAGAGTTACAAATATTTTCTAGAGAAACACCATACTATTTGCTTTGCCAGCTGAAACTTCAATGATATAACCTAGCTGCTAACTCATGTTAGCAAAGACCTACCAGTGAAGCAGCCTGTGCTTCCCAGCCTCGAGGTGACACAAATCTGAAGAGAGCTCTCCTAGATGTATCAGGCAGAAAACTGAAGCAGCAATTGCCTCTGCAGCTGGGATGCCAGTGAGCAGCTGCCAGCAGCAAACTCTTCAGTAGGCACAACTGCAGCCACAGACAATGTGCATGCACACTACAGCTCATTCTTCTCAGTCGTATTAAAATACCTGGTAGTCTCTTGCAGTCAGGTCCACACACATCCACGTGAATCATGGCACACACTTTCTCTTTGACAGAATGTGTTTCAGGAATAAGTAAATTATCTGGTATGGGGCATTTTAAACTGCTTACCTGAATCAAAACTGGGGATAAACCCTAGTTAAACAAAAAGCTCATTGACATTATACGTTTTTAAACTCCACATTGGCTTATAATAAACTTTGTGCAATGGATGACTCAAAAAGGCACTAAATTTCAATAAAACATAGCTTGCTCAGTAAATAAGGGTCGTAATTAAAAGCAAGTCCTCAAAAGCAAGATATTAAGTGAAATCCTCATCCTTGTAATTAAAAAATTAAATGGGCCACTAAGATCTACAAGGAAAGATACAAATGAATTACAAGGATGCAGAAAATAAGGCAAAAGTGAATTGGGAAATTTGTACAGCTCAGGAAAGCCTGCTAAGATATTTCACTGCTAATCTTGTGAAAAGGAACCCAAGAGTTACTCCTCATCTCAGAAAGGGGAAGGAGAAAGAGGAATGTAAGAAAATATGATGCTAAACACTACCATTAAGTAGACTAATAAATTTAATGTTTCCGACAACATAGCAATCACATGGATCTCTCAGACAAAGGGTCAAGACATGGCACAGAAGGCACTAAGGAACTGGTATGATTTACAGAAAAACTGAAGGAGGGATCCTGTGTTGCTGTGAAATAAAGTTTTCTGAACTGCTTTTCACTTGAATAGGAAAAAACAAAAACAACAAGACCAAAACCAAAACCAAACAGAAACTGAAAAATTATACCTAGAACCAAACATCTCACAGTATTCTATTTTGGAAACTCTGAAGTCAGGCACTTCTGATACCATTCACAGGATTTATGATCCACCACCTTGGTGATCTCCGGCAGCATCAGGGACCCTGGCAACGGCAGCAGCTGCCGACTCACCATCGAGGGCAGGCGGCTCCAGCCAGTGCTGCCAGGGCAAGAGGCATTAGATTTCTACAAACCACAACAGGAAGGTGGGAGCCCCAGCTCCTGATTCCTGATACCCCCAAACTGCCCAGGAACCACAGGCAATAGTCAAGAGTCCTGCAACAAGTGGGCCCGTCATATGGCAAGTGATAGACCTCATGTTTTGTTTGACCATCAGACTCAGTTATGCCTTTTTCTTTCCCTTTCTTTTTCTTTTTTTTTCTTTTTTTGTTTCCAGTAGGTTTTAGTTGCCAGTAACGTTGCAACAACTGCACTAAGGAGGAAGTGCCCAAGTACCAAAACAATCCCACCCTTATGGCAGAACTGTCATAACTTTTTCCAAAGTCCTTGGGGTTTCCAAGAACCTCAAAAGTTTCTTGAGATAAACACTTAGACCATTCATGCCTTCTTTTATACTCAGTGGAAAGCAGATGAGTACATGAGCACGTCAGGTCACAACTCATTTATTTAAGTGTACTGGGCTGAGGTGAAGCACGCCCAGGAATGTCCATCCCTCCCCTGGCTGAACACCCTGGACATGGATGAGTACATATACCCAGATGAATGCCACCTTCAACACCATTCAGCACATGACCGATTTTCAATGATTTTGACCCTGGGATGATGAAGGATGGGGCTATAACAGGTAATGAAAAAACCCCTAGGATACTGCCAAACAAACAGAGCACCCACCCTGGGTTACTAACTATGGGTCAGTATTGACACAGCTGACCCCAACCAGCTCTGCCTGAAGCACTGAAATAGCTCTCCACACCACACAGCCTCACAGTGCTGATGGTCAGTAGCACCAGTTTCTTCACATACAGTGTTAAGTCAACAGGACTTCTTAGCTCACCCTTCAGGAGAGGCAAAGGGGCTGTGTCGCATCCCCATATGCCTCTGTCACCAGGACGGCACAGCCAATAAATCTCACCAGGATCAAGCCAGCATCTACCCAGCCCATCTGCAGACAAAGTAACTCACACTCTTTTCCTCCTGACCCACTCTACACCGATGCTTTTGGCATCACAGATATGGGTCAAGAGAAGATAATTAAAGTTGCCACTGTGTTTTCTACTCACTTAGAGCTGGGATACAATTGGAAGCGACATTTCTGAAAGGCTATCAAACTCTCATTAACCTGTCCTCAAGGTTGAGGAGCTTGCTAGAGCAAGGGTGAACTAAAGGTAGCAGAGGCAATAATTGCAGTAAGACCCCTGCCCTCCTTCACTCGAACCATATTTCTCCCTCTTTTCTTTCCCAGCTGCTTTTTCTTCTTTTCCCACCACTCCTTTTTTCCCTTCCACTCACATACACTAGGCCATCAACTGTGCTCAACACCAGGCAGATTGGCACTTGCTCCTGTCATCTCAGATTCATGCTCTTAAGGTTGGAAAAGGACTCCAAGATCACCAAATCCCACCATTTACCGTGTCACACAACTTAAAGCAGAGACACAGAGCTCAGGCCCACCACCATGAGAATGAACGTTACCTGCCATCTGGCAAGAGATTACACAGGAAAAAGGAGGGAAAAAAAAAAAAAAAAAGAAGGGGAAAAAGAAGGAAAAAAAAAAAAAAGAGGGAGTGACAAATCTTTCAACAGTACACCTTGGAACTGGTTTCTCCAGTAACTGGTTAAAGAGTTACTAGCTTCCTCTTCCCTGAGTCAGTTGCTTCCGTTTAGAAAAAATATGGCAAGAATATACTCCAGGAGGAGTCAAGAGCATATTGCGTCTCACCCACACTCACAACTGAGCTGCTTGAATTAGAAGCCTAGTAGGCCTCAGACTTCTGTTACAGCCCACTCCAACAAAGAAGTGCCTTCTGAACACACCTCCTCACTGTTAAGCACAGCCCTACAAGCAGCAAGGCTCAAAACTTTACAAATACCACCAAAGTGGCGTAAGTCGGGGACTAAACACCCATTAGTTCCCCTGCTCAAGAAAAGGCTTTATTTCGAAGCCAATGTGACCATCTAAAGAACGCATGTGATGGAGCACAGTCGAGGTCTGTCCCTGTCAGATCGTTCAAAATGCAACATACTCAAAATACTTGAATGCTAAGTAAATGTCAAGACTTGTAGCAATGCATGAGCTTGCTCCTGCTTTGTGCCAGGGTCAGCACTTGCAGCTATGGAGCCTGCGCCATTACACAGTCCCTCCTCTTTCGCATTAGATGGAAAGCTTGTCCAAAAACATGTCAGTTGGCTGCTGAAGGTAACAGAAGTCCACAGAGTACCTGACAGGTAAATTTGCACCTGTTCTTTCCAAGTTTTCATTGTATTTGCCTCTAACTTGGAGACAGCAGACACTCAAGCATCAGCGAGTGACTGAAGGGCTTCAAGAGGCATTGCTGTCCCACTGCAGAGGGTCCCACATGACACCGGCATTGCCATGTGTGACCACATCTTCACCACTTGTCCCCATGGCTTAGCAGAGTCCACAGAGGTGGGAAAAGGGAGGCAGGGTAGGATACCGCTAGTTCTGCTGATGTTGGACTACACGTTGAAGTTGTTGCTCGAGCACAAAGTAACAGCTGCAAATGACCACAGGGAACATGCTAACTCATGAACCTTCAGCACCATTATCATCTCAGCTTTCCTGCCCATATCTGCAGCCTCTCTAGAGCTGCAACTGCCTTTCTGTCTTGAGTCTATACAGCACCTACAAAAACACCACTGTGCTCCAAAACTAAAGTTTCTAGCAGCTGACACTAGAACCAACTAGCAATTCCATATGTAGTCTCAATCTTCCTCTCCAGCCTTAGCAGCATATAAATTTCCTCTTAATAATTTTTAATAAGTTCCCCTTGCTCCACCCCATCTGCCACACACATTCACACATACATATGCAAAAAAAGATGAGAGGCACCTGTCAGCCAGGACAGCTGCCTGCAAAACGCTGACAAACCAAATGGAGACAAGTCCCTGTCCTGATCACAGGAGTTGGTTCGGGAGCAGCAGACTGCAGGAACTCCTGGGGTACGGGGCTAGCTCGAGCACTATGAGCCCTATGGTCGATACTGGCATTTTTGGTAAATTCTCAGTCTCTTTTGCAGTTTGACGAAGGAAGCCAAGCACAGTATGGCAGTCTCTCGGGAGCTACCCTGAACATAGAAAGGCCGTCAAGGACGGCTTCTCCTTAGCACCTGGGCCTTCACCTCCAGCACAGCATGTTCCCTGCGCCGCAGAGAAGACAAGCAAAAAAAAGGGTTAGCTCGGGAGCAGGCACACACGGCTGCATGCTCCCCAGCTCCGCGCTGGCCCTCTCCATCCCTGGCAGTTCCCTGGGGACACTCGCTCCGGCAGCGCCAAGAAAGGCCCTTCCCGCCAGCATTGTGGGGGCGGCAGAGCGGCTGCGACCCGACCCGGCAGCCCGGGCTGAGGTCAGGCGAGGGGACGGGAGAGCTCCCGGAGGGGACCGCCCGGGGGCCACAGCAGGCCCTGAACGCGCACGCTGCGCCCGCCGCAAGATGGACGCGCCGCGTACGGCCCCCGCCCGCTCAGCCTCAGACTCACCCAGCCGGGGGGCTCGGGCAAGCGGCGAGGAAGCACAGCGACAACCCCCACCTCCCCGCTGCCGCTTTAGATCTCCTACGCGGGTCCGCCCCAATGAATGGGAGGTGCTGTTCCACGTGGGAAGAGCCCCACGTGGTGCAGGGATGGGCTAGTAGCGGGGGGATGAGGGGGAGGGGCTGATGGGTGCGCAAGCGAGCTCGCAAGGCAGGTGGAGGTTACCTGCGCGGGGCAGAAAGGGGCTTCCCAGGCCGGCTATCTGCCGCTCATTTGGCGTGGACTAAAAAGCTGCTCGGTTTTTCTTTTCCTCCTCATGCTCCCTGGGAGTGAGAACTGAGGGGCTGGATTGTACTGAATCATCCATTCAGCTGTAGCGCACACCATGCTCTGACAGCTGCTGGCTTCTGCAGAACAGGGTTGAGCAAGAGATGCCGGCATGAAATTGATGCAGTGGATAATCATAGAATCAATCAAGAGACTGTTAAGGGTTTGGAATGGACCTTAAAGATCATCCAGTCCTAAACTCTCCTGCTGTGGACAGGACCCACTTGACCAGGTTGCTCAAAGCATTAGTCAATCTGTCCTTGAACACTGCCAGGGCTGGGGCATCCACAGCCTCCCTGGGCAACCTCTTCCAGTGTCTCGCCACCCTCACAGTAAAAAACTTCTTCCTATTATCTAACCTAAACTTCCCCCCTTTTCAATTTTTACCCATTACTTCTTCTTCTATCACTATAGTTCCTGCCAAAGAGTCCCCTTCCAGCTCCCCTGTAGGCCCCCCTAAGATACTGGAAGGCTGCCGTGAGGTCTCCACACAACCTTTTCTCCAGACTGAACAGCCCCTGATAAGGACAGTAGAACAGCATTTCACTCCCTTGATAAGGAACAACATTTGACTTCTTACCAGGGACAGTAGAACAGAATAGCACAGCCTTGGAGAAATAAATAAAGGATGTAACTTAGGCAAACAGAAGTCATGCAAAACGCAAGCAGGATTCCAGCTCAGCTCTGCAAGGCTGAAAAAGTAGAAGTTAAGCAAAACAATGACACTGCACTTAATCAAAATCGGGAGTTGAAGAACAGTCCCCTGAACAGGACACTGGATGTTGAAGACAAACCCCAAAGAACCATGGAAGGACTTTGATAAGGGGTGTGACTATGCTAAATGAAGTCCAGGAAGGGGGGATAGCTAATGAATAAGTAATCAGTGTTTATGATAAAAACTGTACACCTGACACTCGGGGCATTGATTAGAGGAAATATCCTCCAAGTGACCAGCATGCTATAATAAAGAATGCCTGCTATCTAGTACTCAGAACCGTGCTAGAAAGTTTCTAGCCATCTGATTTCAGTATCACCCCAACTCTCTCCATCTGTCTTCACAGGAGAGGTGTCCCAGTCCTCTAACCAACTTTGTGGGCATCCTTTGGACTTGCTCCAACAGTTCCATGTCCTTTTTATGCTGGGGACACCAGAACTCCAGGCGGGGTCTGACAAGAGCAGAGTAGAGGGGGAGGATCACCCTCAGCCTGCTGGCCATGCTGCTTTTGGTGCAGCCCAGGATCCAATGATGGTGGACACTGGTGGACTTGAATTAGGCTTTTGACATAACCTCCCATGAAGCACAATACTCCCAATCAGGAAAATACACTGTTGATGAAACTGTCATGGCTCTCCCCAAAACTGGGGCAAACAGCCCAAAAGAGCTGTGGATGTTGGAAGGAGAACAGCATGGGGTCTGTGCCAGGCTTGGCAAGATCCCATTTCCATTACCATTCCTAAGAGACCACTATGGGGAAATTGTCCAGTGCACTGCAGGATGAGAAAGCATCTGAACATGAATCTTGAAGAAACTCCAAAAATAAAGTGGAATTCTAGAAAGGAGGAGAGTGATAGTTAAGGAAAGAAACCAAATAAGCAGTGAAGAACATTTGGCTGAGCAACAATTCAAATTGCATCGGAGGAGGTTTAGATTGGATATTAAAAAAAACTTCTTCACAAAAGGGTTGTGAAGCATTGGAACAGGCAGCCCAGGGAAGCGGGGGAGTCACTATCCCTGAAGATATTTAAAAGATGTGTAGGGACACTGAGGGACATGGCTTAGTGGTAGACTTGGCAGCACTGGGTTGATGGTTGGGCTTTATGATCTGAGAGGTCTTTTGCAACCTAAATGACTCTGATTAGAAAGAGATCAGGAAATCACAGTGGATCCCAAAAGTCATGTGAAACTGCTGCATGGGACTATATGGTACTAATGAAATAAAAAATACTACCAAAAAGAACAGTATCTTTCTAGTAGAGCACCTTACTTGAAACATATGTAGGATGTAGAAAGTAATTATGAACCAATAGTGCTGAAATTGGAGTACTGTGCTTATTTTGACATTTAACCATAAAGAAATCCATCCACTTGGTGGAATCCTGAAAAAAATAAGTAGGAACCCCATTCATTAAAGAAAAAAGTAAGGAATTGTTTTTCTTTTCCAGAACAAAAGTAGAGCAATAGAACAATCCTTCAGTGATTAAGAGGCAAAAGTATAAACAGTAAGGAAAGAAACTGTTGAATGCCAATTACAGCTGCACCATGCCCATTAACAGTTACCCATTGGAGAGAGTGGAGGACATTTTGGGGGTAAGCATTCACAAAAACCCCTAAAACAATGTTTTACTGCTGTGTTTCTTCATCAGCTTCTCCATGTGAAAACAACAGCTATACCTGTCATGTTGCCATCTGCTTCTGCCTGTCACTGCTATAGAGCCCTGGTTCATCTCCTGTGTTATTAATAGATGTAGATGCATAAATAAGGGGAGTTGTGGTCTGAGATAAAGGCTCCTAAAATTGCTCTGGAAAAAAAGCCCCTCTTTTATGCCAAGCTGAAGTACCCAAGAACACCAAGTACCAATTAATAGGAAAAAAACCCCAACCAAACATTTCTGAAATTTCTCCTTTTTTTGCTAGAATTAAACTCCGTATTCAAAAATCATTTGCTGCACCTTAATCCTTCCTTGCTCTTTAATTAAGCAGCTGGTCAGCCTGTCCTAGTTAATTTTAATCTGTGGAACCCAGGAGTAGCATTATTCTCTTCTATCCTGGGCCTCATTTTGTTTCTTTTGACCCTCCTATTTGTTGGCTTTCTTTTTCTTGCACTGGAGAAGACAGTGAACAATTCATACCTACTTCCATGTCTGTGTTTTGCAGGCTTTTATACGTCTTTATGAAATATATATTTAACCAGATCTTTGTTTCTAGTCTGGGAGGATCCAGTCAACTTAGTCATCCTTTTCATGGAAGTTAGTTTATGCTTTTGGTCATGATCAGTGCCCTCACTGGACCTTTTGCCATCTCATTCTAAGTAAGATACCTGAAGTGAACTAGCTGGTTCATAATCTAGAAAGACCTGATCACATCCCAGCTGTCTACTGGGAATGGTCCCTGGGGCATACTATCATCCCAAACATGCCTGTGTGTTGTTCTAAGAGAGTGTTTAGTTGTTACAGGCAAAAACTGTGCCAGGGTGGCACCAACATTGTGGTGCTGACTCCTTCTATACTTGTAATTTAAACAAGGTGAAGGAACACTCATGGAACTTAATCACGCTTTTGCTAAATTTTTTTGAAAGGCCTTTGGCACAGTTTTCATCCATACCAACAAACAGTATCCCAAATAATCCTTAGACACAAGAGCTGTTAGGACAAGCCTGTGGCCATTCCCTGTTTACAAAAAAGCACCATATTTTGGAGGGTAAGAGAATTTAATAGTGTGGGTACTAACCATTCTGTTCCATAATAATTTTCTGTCTTCAGCAAGCTTAGTAGACTAACAAAAAAGCAGTCAATACAGCTGTTTGTGGAACAGTGCTTAGGGACACACCTTATGTTTAACTACCAAGCACAGATGTGGGCTGGATGTGTGAAACTAAGTGTGAGATGAATACTGCCTTGTCTACCACAAGACCATGACAGATAAGGCAGTGAGGAGGCCAGAGCTGCTTTGACTAAGCAGTTCGACATTTCCTGCAAAATTTATCAAGCCAAATGTGAAGATGTAACAAAATGTGTAAATGGGGAAATGCAGTAGCTCTCTACCTGTTTAACGAAAAAACAGTTAACTAGTGGTTAATGACCTCTAACAGTACATGACTGAGGTCACCCAAGATGTCCCAACAACATCTGAGTCATTTGTATCATCCCAGTCTCAGAGGCTGGACTTGTGTAACTAAAGAAGATGGGACTTGTTCTCTGTCTCTGAGGACAGGTTGCACAACACAGCTTACATCCATACAGCAAAACCTTCTTTTCCAAAACAACTCCATAGCAGGGTGGCCACCTCCAAACTGTTCATTGGGAAGAATAATCTGATGCTGTCCCATGAACTGTGTGCTCGCATTTCCTGGGAGAGGGCTGTCTTGCCTAGACCATACCTGTAGCAGGAACTGTTTAACACCATGGGCAGTTGAGGACTGGTACACCATCCTAACCCCTCACCATCCTCTATTTGCTGATACAGGTGTAGCCTGTATCAGCAAATAGAGTAGCTCCAGAGAGGCTGGAGCTTTGTTGTAAACCTAGAACCAGACAAGACAGTTTTGGACAGGTGGCTTTGGCATTTCCTTATGAGCAGCTCAGACATCACACCGAGTTGTTGTAGATTTTAGCCCCCAGAACGTGACTTTCTCTCACTTACTAGGCAAAAGAATAAGACATCTTCCTCAGCATTGTACATTTTGTTCCCAGAGCTAAATTAACTTCCTGGCATCACAAGCCTGTGAACCCCCCTAGGTCTGGCCCTTGATGATCCAAAGTATGGTCCAAATACTGTGTTTGATCTCAGCCTCCTACTCTGTACACAGCAGCCCCACTTCCTCCTTTTTAAATTTTGTTTCTATTTATACAGTTAACAAACCTTTCCGCATTCATCTTCACAGATCTTTGCAAGGTCTAACTCAGCTTGACTTTTGGCATTTGGTGCTGTATTCCTACAGTTTTTGACCTTCAAAACATAGCTACATAGACTGACTGACCTCTTTATCTGTTCCCACAGACTGTTTACACCTAGCATCCTTCCTTGGACAGTCATTCATCCAGGTAACTCAGGAAAATGTCCTTGTTCATTTTCCCTTTGTTTGGCATTCTAGAAAGATTTTCTACCTCTGATGTAAAATCTCATACACCCTCATATGCAATCCCAGATCTTGTCAAATTTATTAACTCCAGTCACTACTTTTCTTAAATTTCTTGATGTTTTCCCTGTGGAAAAATAAACAAACAAACAAACAAAACCCAGAAAGATCTTTTTTAACCTTTTCCCCATTCTGTTGAAATGCTACCAACACTCTGATCCAATTTTTCTTACAGTAACTAGTTCTTCTACAGCATGTTCACTACCAAAAGTAAATCCCAAATACAGCCCCCTTTGCTTGTAGAGATACACAACTGTAATACCACATCCATTTATGCTTGAGTTTGGAACTCTGACTCACACTGAGCTGCTGCCCACCATGAACCCCAGACCCCTCTCTGCAGGGCTGCTCTCCAGCCACTCCTCTCCCAGTTTATACTTGTGCCTGGCATTACTTCGTCCTGGGTGCAAAATCCGGCATTTGGACTTGTTAAATGTCATGCTATAAATCATAGCCCAATGTTCCAACCCATGTAGATCCCTCTGCAAAGCCCCCCATCCCTCAAGAAAGCCAAAAGCCCCTCCCAGTTTGGTACCACCAGCAACCACAGTAATGGTGCACTGAACTCCTGCATCCAGATCATTGGTAAGTACAGGAACAGGACTGGCCCTAGAACTGATCCCTGAGGAGCACTGGTGGGGACTGGTCACCAGCTGGGTGTAGCCCCATTCACTACAGCCCTTTGAGCTCTGCCCTTCAGCCAGTCCTTCACCCAGTGCACCATGATGGTTTTATGTGCCATGTTCTTCCATACTCAGATCTTGTTTCTGTGGTCCTCTTACATTGCTCACATACACCCTTTGCACCCTCTTCACAGAATGGGTCAGGTTGGAAAGGACCACAGTAGGTCATTTGGTCCAACCTCGCTGCTCAAGCAGGGTCATCCTAGAGTACATGGCACAGGACTGCAACCAGATAGTGCTTGAATATTCTCCAGTGAGAATATCTTTTCTGCTGCTTCTCTTTTTTTCCCAGCTCAGTCGTTGCAGTAATAGAGAGCTTTTGGTATTTCTGCCTTCCTACCTGAATTAGAGACAGTCTCTTCTATAGCAGGACCAAACTGTGATGGTAGGGCTCCATGTGTATGCTCTGTACGGCAGGAACTAGTGGCCTTGCATCATTTCCAGTCTCTCTTGATAGCCAAATTCTTAACTCTCGCTCTGCCACTGGTCCAGTTGATGGTTCTGGGCACTTGAGCAAGGTCCAGGGAAAAAAACCAGGCAAGCCACACCGCAAGCGAGCAGGCTGTGCCTGTGACCACCACTGCTAAGTGCAGCGTACATGATTAGACTGGACCATGCTGTGTTCAAAGGCGTGTTCACACCTTGAATCCCCAGGAACCGGTGAGGCAGGAACAGCCTCCCGCACGGGGATCAGCCCGGAGCCCAGCCCGAAGCCCATCCCGGGCCCAGCCCGAAGCCCATCCCGGGCCCATCCCGGGCCCATCCCGGGCCCGCGGCAGAGGCGGCGGCGGCGGCCCCGGGCCAGGCGCCGTCCTGCGGCGCCCCCGTGCGGGCGGCCGGGGCCTTGCCTCCCGTCCCGCGCTGCCGCCGCGGCCTCTCCCGTTCCCTTCCCGCGGCGGGATCGGCGGGATCGGCGGGAGCCGCCTCCAGGCCCCGCCCAGACCCCGGGGCTCAAGCCTCAGCTAACAGTGGGTGTGGCTGGGGCTTCACCCTGTCACCCGCCGGGCCAGACCCCAGGTGTGCGCACCCCTGAGGTCCCCAGGGTTTATGGGGGGCTCCTGTCACAGCAGTTACTGCCGGCTTTAAGGACCGACCTTTGCTCCCCTGGCTTGACCTCCCACCACCGAACCTTCCTCTTTCCAAGAACACACAAAGACATTTGGGCACCTAAATCCCCCGATTTCAGTAGGATGTTGGTACCTAAACATATGTGTAGGTCTTAATTTCTTTCACATTCCCCAGGCAATGTGGAATTTTTCACTGAGCTAATGGGGAAACTCCCCAAGAAACCCCCTACAAACTCTCCTTTATTGACATAAAAATAAAGTGAAAACCCCAACCGTGTAGCTGTGGAGCACCTGTGTTCCTTGGAGGTGGTGGTTGTGTTTCTCCACCAGAGATTATGTTGCACCCACGACACAAAGCAATAAACATCTAAGTGGAAAACCATTCCCACTCAAAGACTGTGCTCTAGTGATGCTGGGGGCAGTTTGGCTGGCTTAAGTAAGATGGATGCAGTTTGCAAAGTGCTGGTGGGGCTAATGCAGTCTCCCAAGTCTTGGCCAGGTGAGACACTGAGCAGGGTGACTGCTGAGCCCTCCTGACACCTCCACTGTGAACAACACAGTGGGGCACTGGCTCAAATCAAATTATTCCGAGGCTGGTTCTTACTGCCATAAGAGCAGCCTTCTTGGATGTGGCCTGGAAGAAATGCTCCTGAGGGAAAAGCATCCTCCTCCTTATTTAAAGGTTCCCAAATATGGTCTGCAAAAGAAGCCATTACTGCAGCTTTTACTTGAACCTGCTTAATTATACCAGGAAATGCCTGGACTTTGACCCTCCTCCATTTGACATATGTCCATCTTCTCCCCCACAAACTGCACACCCTTTGGAAATACTCTTTTGGTCTCCCCATTGCTCCATGAAAAGTGGGGTCATTGCCCTCCACAGCTCCTGTTCTTGCTGACACGTAAGTGTCCTGTTTCCATCCAAGACAGAGTTAATTTTTGCAGTAGCCATGAGGAGGGGAAGCCTGGAGCTGTGTGGACGTGGCTGGGAAGTTATTCTATACCACCTAATGTCAGTTGCTCGGGGCAGTCTTCAAGGAGAAAGGGCCACCCTTGCAGGAAACTTGAAGATGACAATGAAAATGCAGCATGGAATTATGTGCATGTGGTGACTCCTGTTTAAGCTTGCCTAATGTGGCCCATTCCTCTTTGGACATTCTTAGTGTTTTACTATCCACTCCTAGGTTCGTAATATGGCTTTATTTTAATGCACATATCTTGAATGCAATTCTGTAAGACTTTATGGGTTTGGGCTGCTGTTTATGCTTTTTTTTCCAGAGGAGTAATTATGTTCCACCCCAGTTGTGGTGCCATCTAGAAATTCCCCAGCCTTTCCCTCCCACAGGTAGCCTTTAATACTTTTCTCCAGAGCAACACAGCATCCTCCAGTCTCCCAGTAAAAAACCACGTGTTTGAGGCAAAACATCTGAGTAGCAAAACCAGAGGCAGCTCTGGTCTTTGCCCTGTCCTCTGAAGACCCTTGCTGTCTCTGAAATGTAGCAGCGTGGTATTCGCTGTCTCCAACTTCCCCCACTGTGTTTCCTTTCTCAGGTTCTGGCAGAATTAAATTCAGACAGAAAATACCTAATCACCTTATGCAATGTTTTCACCCCAAACAAGCCTGGTTCTCCTGGTGTTTGGAAGCCACAGAAGTGTTATGTGAAAACTTGTCTCCATCACTGGGAAAACCCATGCCCACCACTTGGCCCGGGGCCTTGACCTTGTGCAGGGTTCACTGAGCCTGACAAGAACATTACTGTCTCTCTCACCATGGAGCCTCTGCATTCCTGCCCAGTGACACAATGACTGCAGATGTCCTGGGACTGCTGAAGCTCATGACAGAGCTCAGATCCTGCCCATCGGTGACCATGCATAGCACAGACAGGAGGAGCACCAGGCTCTCACCCTTCCCTGCAGTCACTCAGTGAGGGGCGGCAGAGAATCACTTGTAGAAATTAAGAGTGGGTCCCACTGCCTGGGGAAGAGATTGGTGTTTGCTGTGATACCCTTTCCTCAGAGGTAAGAAATTGATTCCTGGTAAGTTTAGTGTTATCAGGAATTGTAGCAGTTTTCCTCAAAAACAAAAAGAATGCTTTGACTCTTTGTCCCTGAGGAATGAGATATATGACATACTGCCCTGGAAGAGGGAGCACAGTGGGAAAGCACGTCTGGGAGAGCCAGCTGAGAGTGCTCTGGGTCTGGAGTGCCACATCATGAAAATCAAAACAAATCTGCAGCATTATAGGGACATTAATAGTCACAGAGATCTGCCTTTTGCCCTTCAAGGGAGAGAGCCAGGCCAGGAGCACTGGAGCTATTAATTGAGTCACATAGCAGTCATTTCTACATTTAAATGGTAGAAAGCTAAATATGTTCTGCAATCAGTCCTAGCAAAGGACGCTGATGGGGACAGGCTCCTTTCAAAGCCTGACATTCAGCCACTCTGGGCTGCCTGACACAGCTCTGCAAGTACAGCTCTTTCTGCCTGGCTCTTACCAGGCTTCTTTAAAGAGAGCAGTGCCTTGTGCCTTTTTCTTCCCCAAGCCAAAGGTAATAGCAAGTAAGAATTGAGATGGTAATAACACATAGCTTCCAGCATAAATAAACAACCTCACTGATTTAAAATGTCTTACTGATTTTTGAGGTGTATGTGTTGGCACTTGTGCTGATATATCTGCACCCTGGACAAATCTGTCCTCTGGCTCTACCTACAGCTACCTCAGCCAACCAAGTGTTGCCCTTACAGCAAGACTTCAACCATTCTTTCAGTTTGTCCCCCTGAATGAGATTTGCTTACCATTTTTTCAGTCTCTGCATTATGCAGCTTCCAGGTGTTGCTTGAGGAAGATGAGACACATGGTTTTCTGTAAACCTTTCTCTCTGGCAGGACAAGCATATTGCAGCTGTCTTCCATTATTGTCACTTTGCTTTAGCCCAAGTGCTCTAGCTGGTGTCAGACCAGCTAGGTGTGCTGGCACAATCGCTGCTACTGTGTTTTCCCAGGTCTTAGTACATGAGAGGCAGAATTTAGGGGCCTTGTCTCCAGTTCATAGCCCAAATGCAGCACCATCTTTACCAGCAGTATGCTGGATAGCTGTTTGCTTGAGATGCTCTTTAAAAGACCTGTGAGAGCAGTCTCCATCCCTCCCCACAGTAAGAAACGATGGTTGGTTGGCCTGTTGAAACATCTGAGCTGCTGAATGCAAATTAAGCAGTGGTTGGAGACAAGCATCTCTCTCAAACAGAATGCAGAAAAATATGTGCTGTCTTTTTACAGCCTTACTGGAGACCTGCTGATGATGAAGTGTAGAAAAATGTCTGGCATCAAGTATACCTTAAAGAAAACATTCTCTTTTCATAGTGAAATCACTCCCTTCCGACACATTTAGAGGAATCCTTTAAAATCTGTCCACCAGAGAGTTCTGATCTCTCCCTTCTTTCAGTCTCCTCTTTCTTTGGTTCCTATCCCTTCTGTTGAAATTTAACATGCAGGATTTCCCAAATGACAAAGAGACTCTGTTTCCTGCACATACACATTCCTGAATGTAACAAATTTACACTCACTTTGGTACTTATCCAAGCTTGCATTTCACACCCTTCCTTTTAAAAATCAGCTTGTGTAGTCTCTAGGGTTTACTGCATGTCTTGTCTTATCTATGGTGTTGCTGCCAGTGTTAATAAAGCTGGTTTTAGTACCACACCACTTTGGACATTTGTATCCAATTTTAAATGAACAAATATCCAGTTTGGTCTGGGGCTGATCATCCATGTGTGCTCTGGACCTACTGGCAACCTCGGTCAATGCTGCAAAATGATGGAGCCACTGCAGGTTTTGCATCTCCTTCCAAATGACAAACATCATCTCTGTTTGTTGTGTCTGCCACAGAGCAGGTCCTTGTGCTGTGTCTTTTCCCTGAATGTCTTCCCTTTTTCACTGGGGGTATTTTCCATTTTATTTCACATGTGGTACCATGTACTGTGCAGTAACCACTCAGGACTAAGGCAGCTGATAGACGTTGCTCCCTTCAGCAGCATTGGCTTCTGAGTACTGTGTAGCAGAAACCTCACTAGAGCTCCGTAGCATGTCCTAAGTAGCTCTGGCAAAAGCCTCTGAAACACTGGTTTTGCTGAGGAATGCCCAATCACAAGTCTTCTCTGGATATTATTTGCTGTGTGTTCCTGGGATTCCTTCCCCCTTTGCAGTAATACCATCTTTGCTCCCTCCTGCCAGAGGGTGCTGGAGTATGGACTTTGATTTATTGGCTAGTGGAGAAGGGGGGTTGCTGGGATTTTTCCCAGAAAGTACAGCACTTCCTCAGGCTAGTTTGCTAAAAGCTGAGTAGAAGCACGCTGTGGAGACCAGAGCAGATGGGCAGCTTTTATTTAAATGAGAAAATGCTCTATGGTGATGGGGGAGGGTAAGGGGGGGGGGGAAACTTGGGAAGAGAATGAGAGAGTTCTCTGAATGTTCTCTGCAGGAATCCAGCTCTAACAATGGCCCTGAGGTCTGGGTCCTCCCACTGCCAGATACTGGCTCCAGAACAATTTATTTCAAGGCTGGGGATGATTAGACCAAATGGAAAATAAGATTCAAGCAGTCTAGCCAAGGAACAGGCTGACAAACTCCCAGAACAACTCTGCTCTGTATTTAGTGGGCCAAGAGCTGAAAATATGTTTTCCTTCAAGCTGATGACTTTAAAAATGCAAAAGCCTAGAATGCTGAAGCTGGCAACTTAAATTAATATTTCATAAGAGACGGGATTATTTTTTTCTCAGCACAAGATTGATTCTATTGGCAAAGCTTTCACAGCCCTGCACATCCCAGCACAACACAGAGAATTCACCAGCAGGTTTCATTATTAAATGTTACAGGAATTATTTTTATTTTTTGTGAGAGAGATCACTGGGTGTCAGAGAGGCTGTAGCTTGACACTGATGTGATTCCAGGGAAAGCAATTACAGCAGATACACAAACCAAGAACTCCAAGAAGCAGCAGGCGACATTGCAGGGTCCAGTAGTCTCCTAGGAAACATCAACCATGTTATTACTTGATGCCAACAGTTAAAGAAATATCATCAATAACCTGCATCTGCAGCAGCTTTTCCAAACAAGCTAAAAGCAGTCTGTACTAAGGAAGGCAAAACCAAACAGCTTTTGTATGCATTTGGTGCAGCAGTAGCTGCTTATTCCAATGGCTGAGGTAATAAAGGACACAAGGGCCATTAGACACACATCTGACTCTTGGGAGAAGAGGGAGTAAGTCACTGGAATAGAGAGATTTCACACTGAGAGAGTACAGTCTGTTCCAGGACTGTGATTGGAACAGATACTCCTGAGAAGATGTACAAATCTCTCCTGGCTCAGCACACGCCCTGCCGTGTTGGCAGGCAATTATATGTACCAAAGAGGTCCATGCAGCCAGAATCAGTATTCAGGACACCAGCATGGTTTGAGATGGTGTCCACACAGGAAGACATCTGTTGAGTTAAAACCTTTTAAATAGTGCTGCTGAGCTGTATTTAAGTGAAGAACTAGCTATGACAGAGGCTTAATGAGAATCCTCACTCAAGCTGGGAAGCTAAAGGCAATCCATGGCTGGCCAGCAGGCCTCATACAGTTCCACTTCCTGCAGAAGAGCTGCCTTACAGCACATGGCCCTGGTCAGAGCTGAAATGTGGTGTTTTGTTGTAACAAGACTTAAATCACTGACACCAATGCAAACAGACATGCCCAGCAGTGTCAGTGGCACTCGGATTGTCCTCTCTGCTTCTGCCTCCACTTCTCACACAGAGGACTCAATAAGAATTAGGAAAATTATCCTTTCTTTGTAGGTTATTTCCTATGGAAGTCTATCTGATACTCCTTGAAATTAACTCTACAAAATAAAGCTCAGGAAATGTGATGGGCCATGGCATGGTCCCAGCTGGTGACTTGGTTGTATGCCTCCTGGCTGGTGGGTGCATTCATGCTGGTGGCAGAGTCCTCTGGGTATGTCTGACAACTAAGAGATCAGGAAAAGCTGGAACACAACCTTTAGCCAGGCTAGCAGCTGGGCATGCACTTGGCCAGGTGAACTTGGTGCCAAGAACATGCTAAAATGAATGGTAATTTGTGGATATCACTCCCTCATATCTGAGCTGTTCTCTAAACACCCACTAGCTACATTTGAAGGTGCAAGCTCAGATATTTATTTTTGAAATTTATTTTGCATCGAAGACATTTGGAAAAACAATTAGCCACCCACTGTAATATTCGTAAACATGACCTTCACCACATTGTAGTGCATGGCTTTATTGTCTGTATGCTTTGTGATCATTTGACCAAAATGCCATGACTGTTTCAAAAAGCCAGACTCATCTGAATGCAAGCAGATGTGGATTCATAAGAGAAAGGATTCACTTCCATGTCCAGTACTCCCCCGGCAAGAGCCAGCTGAGGACATCTACAGAGCATCACAATGGAGCTGAACGCTTATCTGGGTGTGACCAACTTATTGGAAAAAAAAAGGAATCCCAAAATGGTTAGTTCAATTTTTGAACTGTGGTACTTTTACTGAAGTGCAGAAAAGGAGGTGAGGGGTGGGCATAGGAGGAATTATGTTACAAGATGATCATTAGCTCTATTTAGAGCTCACCTGTTTTCTGCCAGCATAATGTGCCAATGCCATGACACGGAAAGAGGAGATCTTCTACTGAGAAAGAAGGATATGGTGAGACTGGGCTGATGGGATATGCCTCAGGAATGCTCTCCCACAGAGTGAAAAAACATCACCACAGGCTTCTGTGTAGCTCTCACAGCTGACCACAAGCTGATCTTCCTGTCAGGTTGTCCCAACTTGCTCATACAGGGAGTGCAGTGAATACAGATGTGAGTGATGAGGCAATTACCTTGTGGTCCTGGCAGCCCAGAGGAAGACTCTTGCCATGGCAGGTGCCCTCTCAAGAAGCCCAGTGCCTGAAGCCAGAGGCTGACTGATTGCAGAACTGACTGCTGGCTAATTAAGAGTGTGTTACCAGCCACAGATCAAAAGTTGGCTGAAACCTGCTCAGAAAAGCAGGCTGATGAAACATGATCAAAGGAGCTGTGCCCTTCAGGACACTCAGTCTCAGCTAGGAATGCAGACAAAAGTTCACCCATCCTCCTGGAGAGCTGACAGAGACATATTTTCTGCTCATCCAAGAACTATGCGGGCTGAAACATTCCCATGTCCTTGACAAAGAAGAGGAGCTGACTTGTTTCACCTGACCAGCAAATCATATTGTTTCATGTCTGACCAGTATCACACAGTTCTGGGCCAGCCACACTTGGTGGGGTTTATTCTAATATTGGTTTTAATCCCTTAAAGTCCATCTCTGTACTGCCAGAAGAGAGCTGACTTTCACAAAGACTGCAGCTTTAGCTGCCGTACTTGGAGACCCTCCTGTTCACAGACCACATTGAAACAGTGATGCAGAGTATGAGAGTCTGTCTAGCAGGAGCTGGTAGCACATACAAGGTATTATTGACTTTCTGTGTCCTACTGTGACTGTGTCTTTTCTTACCAGCACATTTATTCCAGTTTATCACAAATTTGTGTTCTATATATATATATATATTCGTCAGAAATATGAGAGTAGACAGAATAGGAAAAAATTATCAATATTTTGGACACCACAGGCCTGCTGAATACCAAATGGGAGAATGTATTCTTTGGTGATGGTATGTACATTCAGGAGTCAAAGAAATTATCATATCCATATGTTTATTTTCTATCTGAAAACTATGTGCTCTTCTCCTTACCACAACTTGCCTTGCCTTACCTTGTCTTGCCTCCTTCCAGCCACCCTCTTGGGGTCATAAGAAACAGGACCAGACCAGATCCTGACCTATCTGCCCTCCTACCTCATGACTATAAGGAGGAAACACAGTGGTGTGCAGCACCTCCCCTTTCCCAATGTGTTCATCACAGCCTGGCACATCTGCCTTTGTCACCATTCAGAATAGGGTGTAATCCCCTCCTCATAATTGCAGTTAAGTGGGAAAACATCCAACACAGATGTATCCACCCCCACACCAGTCTTCAGCATGAGAAGCAGATGTACCAGTAACCCCAGAGCCTTCCCTTGCAATGGTGGTCCTTGAAAAGTAGATATTCTCCTTCCTTGGGTATCCACTTGCCACAGTTTGCTTGGCAGGGACAGTACCCTATCCTGAATCTCTCCCCTGATAGACTTGGTGTGAACGGCTTTCTTTCTCATTCACTGACCACAGAATTAGGAGCTCCTGTGCCCAGACAGTTGCTTTCCATGGTTCCCTGAAGAATGAAGGAGGTTTAGAACTCTTATTTTTGTCCTGCATGCAAAAAAGGGCCAGGGCAAGGCTGACAAACAAAAAAGAAAAGTGGAGTCTGTTGTATTTTTTCTTCATCTGGTCAGTGACTCATTTGGCACTGGTGTCTCAGAGCTCAAAATTAAAACTTAGATACGATCCAGTTTGCAACCCATAGAAGGAGGCATTTCCCTCTCTCTGTTCCAGGACTCTCCCAGTAGGCCACAAAGGGTTCAGCAGATAAATAGAATGTTTTCTGTGCTATGTATAATGAAATTATATTCACCACAGTTTCTACTGGGAGTTTTTGAGCTCCAGGTTTATTTCTTAAACAGCCACCAAAGATTTTATTGCCAGAACAAATAATTAAAGAGAGAATGGAGAACCTTGTCTAATGGATGTAAGTATCTCAAAGGAGATAAAATGATAGGTTTTAGTCAGATCATTTTCTAGGGATTGTATCACGAGATGATATGATCAATTATAGGGCAAATTTATATGAAGCAAAGGTTTTTAAAAGTTACACCTGCTTACCCATATCAGAAATTCCTTAAACTGCTCAAAACTAGAATAATCACCCATTAAAATAATTATCACTTAGAAATGAAGCATTAAAGAAAGGTAATAGGATGTGAGCTGTCAGCCTGTGTGATACACGTGTGGTTGAACTCTCTGGATGGATCCATTTCCCAGTTACAATGAAGCCTGTGCTAGGAGCCTTCTTAGACAGCCACCGATTTAGAAAGAACATCCAAATATAGCTCTATTATTCCATGTCTTTTTCTAAAAAAATGTCTGCTAATTCACTAGTCTCCAGGGCAGCTTCAGACTACTTGTACTTTGGAGAGTCCTGCCCGGTATTTTTGGTACATCAAAGCTTGAATTCTAAATTTGAGAGGAACTTGACAACCTTAGGAAAGTAAATTAAGCACATTGAGATGGGGAATGGCTCCATAACAGGAACAAATATAACAGGATGGAAGTGTTTCCCCTTAAGGAATTACATTCATAACCAGAACACAAAATAAATCAGCCCATGCAAAAGTAGAGCAATCAGCTCATTCCCCGGCATAGAGATAAATCCAGTCCCATGAACTATAGCTGTGTCACCCAGCTACATTCTCCCTGTTTTAAGCACCTCTGCATGAGGAAGGACAACCCCTCACAAGAGCCAGGTGCTGTCCTGGACCTCTCACAAGGCACCACTGATTTCAGAAGGCAGTAAACTCTGGATGGTGCTAATCGCACTGATAAAGCCATTACTTTCAGGGAACATTTTTCCATAGTAAAAAGCCCAAAGTCCCATTCTAGGAACTGAGATATTAAATAAGGTTCATGTCTTCACTTCGTGAATGATTCATGTAAGGAGGCTTTTTAGGGCTCAGAACCAATCGTTTAGCCTCTGCTTAATATTTTAAACTCGGAGAAGAGCTCATTTTTTGTGGGGGCCGGTAAGCCAGGGGTACAAGGGACAAAGAGAGTCTGCTGGTGAGACACTCTCTTGTATCAGAGATCCTCCCCAGGTCAAGGTGAACAGAAAAGGCTTCCCCCCGCATGCATTGTTCTGGTATGTTAATGTACCCCAGTTTTGCATTCTTGGTTGGCCATCGGCCGCCCCGCCCCCTTGCTACCTTATATGTTTCATATCCTAGAAAGTTCTCCACTCCAGGTTCCCCCCATTGGCCCTTGCCCCTCACCACTCCCCCAGAGCTTCCTCACTGGCTCCCGTTCCCTAGTCCCACCTTTGTACCACCCCCATGCCCTCAGATCATTGGTCTCTGAGGCTCCCTTCGCTCACGTACTTAAACCTGGACTCTCCATTGTTCTTGGTCTTCGCCTGTTGATTCCTTCGTGGTGTGGATGCAATAAACCTCCATCCGTGGAACTCTAAACGGAGACCCTTCCTGCCTCTTTGCTGCCAACCCATCTTACTGAAGCTATCTGTGCGTTTGTGTGTGGACACGTGTGTGAGAGTGTGGCTGGTCCTGCTGAGCAGCTTACAAGATGCTCTTGGAAGACCGCAGCACCTTGTGCTCTGGCACAGAAGCCATGGAGCTCAGGCTAGTGATAATTTTTCTCTTCATTTTTTTGTTCTCCTTAATGCTTAGGTAAGCATAATATATGGCAATTTTCATGTACCAGAACCAGCTTGGCTTATCTCCTCTCC
This sequence comes from Corvus cornix cornix, assembly GCF_000738735.6. Taxonomy (NCBI): domain Eukaryota; kingdom Metazoa; phylum Chordata; class Aves; order Passeriformes; family Corvidae; genus Corvus; species Corvus cornix. Next base: position 48,268,293 of record NC_046332.1, read on the forward strand.
TCAAAGCATGTGTCTGTCAGAGACTTCGGCACAGGACTCCGCGTTCAATTACAGCTTCTGCTTTTCAGTTGTATAATCAAGACATCACAGAGATAAGTGGCTCAATGCTTCTTCCCATCCTTCACTTCCTTTCTCATCAGCCAGTCTCACCGCAGGAATAGCTCCAAAATTGGTCAGAGTTGTCCAGGTTGTTCTCCTTCCTCTAAGTTTACTGGAAAATGCTTGTTGATTTGGGCAGTTTCACATAGGCCATTTAATGCATTTCATCTGCAACAGTGCCAAGAATCTGTTTGTACGAAGCCTTTTGTGTGGGGAGCTGCCATTGAAACTGGTCAGCTGCAGAAAATTTAAATACTCAGAACTTCATGAACTCCATACAGAAATAGAAGTGAATCTCCAAGAAAAGAAGAAAAAGCTCATTTTGCACAATTCCAAAAGAAACATTCCAGTATCTTGACTCAGTTGGAAAGTAATTAAGATAATCTGGAAATCAGATTCAAAATCTAGCAGGAAAGAAAGACTCCCACTGCAAAGAGAAACAGCCTTGCAGGAGATGCTGATATATAACACATATTCTGGTGAAACTGAGAACAACTAGATTGTCTGTTTTAATAAATAAACCCTATATTTTCATTCATTTACTGCTCTGCCTGCTTTCTTTTCTTCTTTCCTTGCTTGTCATTGTCCCCTCATACACATTCCAGGCGGGTCTGCTGTAAATCCTTTTCGTCACACTATCACACTAACTGACATTTCAAGGACATTTCATTTGAAATGTTACGAAAAACAGTACTTTGCAGCCTTCCAGGAAGAAGCATCAACGACTGTCAGCATTTGAACTAAAGTTGTGCCATCTCCAGCAGGACCCAAATCCTGAGAAGCAGCATCTGGAAACAGAAATATCAGAAAAACTTCTAAAGGCCCACACACAGTTTGGGTTCGCCTGTGGCACCACTTCATGGCAACAATTCACTCACGGCTTGGTGCTGTAATTTAGCACAAGCTACCTCATTACTTTTTGCCTGGCTTGTCTGTAGTTTTACCCTTCCACCTGCAGTTTTGCTCATTCTTGGCATCCCTTGTTGCTTCCTCGGCATGCAGCTCTCCCCAGTTCCTCTTCTTCCATTATTGTTCACATCACAAACTCACTTAGAAGATTGCATTCAAAAATTATTGCTTTTGTAAATTATCAGCACTGGATCTTCCCCTGATGTCATTCATAGTAGTCCTTGACAATTAACAGCTCAAGGCTATTGAAGCTGCTGGGGAATATGGATTGCTGTTGTCAAACTCACAGTGCAAGTTCGAGATAGGGCCTACACTGCTAACAAGTAAAAATATGTATCAGTAGATAAAAAGATGCTGATAGCGTCAATATGGAGTCTAAACAGCAAGGAGGGAAAAGGGAACCAGCCCTTGAACTATGAGACATATGGCAAAGAGAATAATCAAAGGTGACCCCTGGTAATGGAGTGTGTGATGTGGGACTTTAAAAGATTTGGAGAAGATGGCAGAAGCAAGATGGTAGAGCAGACCCTAAATCTTCGTGGTCACGTGGACAGAGAAGGTGGGTGCAGCTGTGCACGAGTGGAGGCCTCTGGGGGCAGCTGTGCTCCTCTGCACCTGCTCAGTGCTGGGGCTCTGCTGCTGAACCCCAGCCGTGGCAGTGGGTGGTCCTACATGAACTAATGGGTTTATCATACACTGTTTTCTCTATTCAAGGCATACCATTTGCAAAACAGAAACATGATATGGCACAGAGTAAAAGCCCTTATTCAGTTTTGATCTGCTGGAACAGCAGTATTTGGCAACTGCAAAGAAGAAAAGATCAAAAAAGTGCCACTGTAGACCAGCTAGATACCTGTGTCTCTAGTTATTATTTCTCTGCTTAAAAAAACCCCAAAACCAGCCCAAGTATGGGATCCAGATTTTCTTGATCTGCTCAAAAGTCACTTCCCTGATGATGGATTTTGCTTTCTCATCATATCCTCTTCTGCGTGAATCCCATCCTTGTGATAGACCAGCACCAGCTGTCATGGGTATAAAAAAGAAGTGAATCAAGGACTGTCATTGTTTCCTTGCTCTCCATCACTATTCCCTCACTTGCTTTGTTTCTTTTTTTGGTTTGAAAAAGAAAAATCACACAATCGATGATATGCCAACCTGAGATTCACTTTACTGCCCGCCCTCTGCAATTTCAATAAAATTGTGGAATCACAGTCTTCAACAATATGTCATTGATGGCCTTTGGAAGTGGGACAAAAAAGTCAATAAAGTCTCATTTCTTCAGAACGACTTCTCTGTTGTTTTTTCATATTTGCCCTGTGGGATGTTTGGCAATTTGTCACACAAGCATACATAACCAAGTTGACTTATCACACACAGTTCTTTGAAATAACACTGGAGGAATTCAAGGATTTTACTTAACACAATATTGTGAAGAAACACATCAGGGTTCTGTTTGCATTAGCTTTAATTCCCTAATGTCCCAGGGGGTCTGTTCAGCTGGAGCTTGCAATTAAGCTAAAGTTGTTTATGCAATAATTAAGTTTTAATCATGGATACTTTTTAGAGCTCTGTTTGGGGTAAACCATTATTTAAGAACCTATGTCCAGATGAATGGTTGTCTTGGGTGAGATAAACATGTCAAAAAGTGACTAAGATGATACTGAGGGCATTTTCTATAATACCAACAATTGTCACTGTTGCCTCCTGTGGAGTCTACGTTTGAGAGAGTAATGAGCAATTCAAAGCCCAATTTTCCAGCATGCCCAGACCCTGCCTGCTTACGTGATCAATAAAGAGAAATCATCCAAACACCCTAGGGAGGTGCCAGTAGATTATGGTTTGAACCTCAGACAGGCTATATGGAGCCATCACTGGGAAGTCAGAGGTCTAAACCACTCTTTTGGGTATCAATGTCATAGGAAGCATCTGAGCAGGACACTTAAGGGTTCAACCACCTGTTATGTTAATGCTTAGCCCTTAGTAGCACTGTTGGCTGGACAAGTTTGTTTGTAAATAACCATCCAGGTTGGTTTTATTGCAGATTGTTTCATTTTTACTGCCTGTGTAGAGCAGGATTCCAGCACCCTCTCCACAGTGAAAACCCTCTCTGCTGGCCTCCAAAGTACCTCTGCACTGCCATGAGGTTGTGAGTCCTCAGCATCCTACACCTGGTGCAGTTCAGTCCACTTGATTTGCACTTCCTACTGCAGTGGTGCTGGACACAGTATTTCCAGAGCCATCAAAGCAGTGATTCATGTGCCCCAGCAATCTCTGAGCCCAAAAGCCCCCTCAGGCTTTTCATTTGGGAGGGAGCTGTGTTCCTGGGGACAACTCTACATGGCATTGGCTCTAACTGTGCGGGAACATTAGTGGGCCAAATCCTCAGCTCTTGCTCAGTCTCTCTTCTGGGCTTGTTTACCTCTATAAATAATAAGCAAGAGAGAGACAGCAAGGTAGAACAGAAACAGACTCTGCCCTACCTTTGAACGATGCATGAAATCATAGCAACCTCACCCTCACTGAAGGCTTTCTGGTGTTACCTTAATAAAAATAATTATCCTAATTGCTCACTTTAAGTATTCCAGGTTGACAATAGTTGTGTCTTATAAATGAAAACATGAAATAAAAAAAAGTAGATGAAGCAACTGGTCTTAAAAAGAAAAACTTGATCTAAACATTAAGTCCACATCGCAGCAGTAAGACAACATGAAGAATGTGGCTGTAGCATCAACATCAAACACAAGTTAGAAGTATTTCTTTAGTACTAAAAGTTTCATCGGTTTCACAAGCCTTTTGGTCCTGTGTGTGCCTTGATCTCCCCTGAAAAAGCCCATGTCTCAAAATGAGGGTTTTCAGGGTCCATGTGCCTCCATGCTTCATAGCACCTGAAGCTGGTTATAGTACCAGGGGCTATCCACATCCAGTGGAGAATGTCCATTCCTGTGAGTGAGACACTAACAACTTGCAAAGTTTGATGATATAGCTCTTCCAAATGGTTATTTTCTGCCAAAATCCTATTCATGACCTGGGATTGTTCAGCCTGGAGAAACTGAGGCTCAGTGGGGATCTCATTGCTCTCTACAACTACCTGAAAGGAGATTGTAGTCAGCTGGGGTCTCTTTTCCTAGGTAACAAGTAACAGGACAGGAGGAAATGGCCTCAAGTTGTTCCAGGGGAGATTTAGGTGGAATATTCGAAAACTTTTTTTGTGGAAAGGGTTGTCAAGCACTGGAACAGATTGCTCAGGGAAGTGGTAGAGTCACCATCCCTGGAATTATTTAGAAGATGTGTAGATGTGGCACTGAGGGACATGGTTTAGTGGTGGACTTGGCAGTGCTGGGTAATGGCTGGACTTGATGATCTTGAAGGTCTTTTCCAAGCAAAAAAATTCTGTGATTCTATTTCACCTTGAGGACCACAGCAGAAGAAACAGACTGCACTGCAGCAGGAGGGTGTGCCCTGGCAGAGCAGTAGCCATGTCTGCAGTAGCCTGTGGTGACAGGGGGAGAAGCTGGCAGAACAATGAACTCCATGTGTCTCTGCTGTGGTGCTGGCCTGGGGTAGGTCTGCATGCCCTACATTTACATGGCAGGTGGAAAGCCTCATTTGAAGACCTGATGAGCCCTTTGCCTGCTCTGCTCAGCCATGCCCAAAGCAAACAAAACATCCTGGAATCAGCGTACACTGATGGAGTGGGCATTCCAAGCCTCGTGAGAAGGCCTGAGAGAGGCTGTGAGCACTCTCCTCACGCCTCAAGGGCAAGCATAGGAAGGCTGAAGAAGCTTTCTGCACTGTAAACCAGCGCTGGCACAGAGCAAGCTGATAGCAGCTTGCCAAGGGCGCGCTTCAGCTGGGTGCTCACCGAGGGTCCCACAGGCTCAGAGCAGCCCCTGACCCAGCATAAAGGGCCCCAACTCCACCTCGGCCTAAAGGATGGCAGCTTTATAAGCAGCACTAGGTGATGTGGCACAGGAGGCAAAAGCAGGTTTGTTTTGATGAGCCAGGAGTCCCATCAGTCCCACAGCCCTCAGTCTACTGGGGAATTTTCATTAGAAAGCAGAAGTAGGGCTTATTATCCCTGCCTTATCTATACACGTCTGAGTCCTGACTAGTTGCCTTGCTGCCACTGACCAAGAACATTGAGTGCATCTTGCAGGGGAGCCCCTCTCTGGGGAAAAATTTATGAGTTCCTAATTTTAAAGCACAGGTTTCTTGAGACTTCATCCTGTTCTTGCTTCTTTCCACAGTATGTCACTGCCAGGATGATCCAGCTGTGTAATAGTAGAGTAGAGGCTCCTATCTAAATTTCTTCCATTGTGAAAATTCAGGCCATGACATACCTTCAAGGACATATCCCTTTATATAACTGGTGATGCTCTGATGTGAGTCAGTCTGTGAATCACAGGAGATACACCTAGAAACCCAACTAGACCATGTTCCATTCTGTATTGTTAAAGAACTATTTTTCTGTAATATCAAATTACTCTATCCTTTCAGTTTGTTACTTTTGCCCTTCCCTCTCCCAATTACTTTCCTTTTTTCTTAATAGACGTTGCTTATTTATCCCTGACTGGAGTCATATCCTGCCACAAGTCAATGTGCCAGTGCATTCCCCTTGTCACTGGACTCAGGGGTGCATGTGGGACCAGTGGGAATGCTCTCTAAGGCTGGGATACTCTTGGTTCTCATGAATGCTGCAGCAGTGCCCAGAAATGCTTGCCAGGAGTATGTAAAAATTGCACACAAGTATGATACAAGTATGCTTTTAAGAACTGCAGTGTGGAATCCCAACTGGGGCTGTTGTGCAACCTCTTTCTTATCCTAAAGGGAAGCTTCATGCTGGAATATTTTGCTGCAAAGGGCCTAAAATGTAGCAAGGAGTAAAGTATGAGTGCCCCATCACACTGAGGTGCACAAGGACTGCCTGTGCTGGGGATCTGTGAGCCATGAAGGAAATGTCTCCTTGTGGCTGCATGGCTGGGTCCAGACAGGGTGAGCCCACACAAATACATGTCTGGGACAGCAAACTCCTGGCCTGAGCAAGTAGCTCTGTTGCACATGAGAGCAGAAAGTTGATTTTCCTGGTGGTAAATATAGTTTGTCCATGGAAAGCAATTCTCTGTGATGCTGAAGTGTGGAAACCAGATAGAGAAAAAAACCACTAGAGATGGCAAAAACTTTCTCATGATTTTTTTATCCAGTGGTAAATCAATTTACATTCAGCCCTCTTCTGGCCAAGTTTTCAAGATGAACTGGCACAATCACGCTGGGGAGGGAGAAAAACAGTTTTCCCAGAAGTGTTTCAACATCCATCTTTCCATCTCTCAACAGTTAACATACCTGCAGAGTGGAGTTCGGCTGCAGGAGGAAATATCCTGTTCATTTGATAGATACAGATGTCCAAGTAGAGGAGTCCACTCCTACCTAGGCAGAGGAGCCACTTGGGCATACTTCTGCCAGGGACAAGCCCAGGAGGGACCAGGCTTATCTCATGCTGCAGGTCCAGTAGGACTTTGCTTTTCCACTTTTGCAAACAATTTGCCCAGACCTGAGTTCATTTTTGCCTGCAGGTTTGGAGTCCTCTCTCAGTGAGGTGTCCTCTCCAGTGGCACGAGCAGTTCCAGCCTTCATGACCACATTCAGCCAAGCTGCGAGCCCTGTTCTCCTTTCTTCTTGGACTGCTTTTGTGGGCAAAACACAAAGGAACATGGATACCTTTTCCCATGCTGGATGGGCTCCCTGTCCCTCCTCATTCTGCTGAGCTGGTGCTTTTCCCAGGCTGTGGCTGCAGAGGGCAGGGGAGGGGGCAGACATGGCTGGGCAGCAGAGGGAAAACAGGGAGTGTTCGAGCCAGAAACTAAAACTAGTGAGAGTAACTAGCACTGTGCAGGAGCTGGAATTTCCATTTTTGTGGGGAATTCCCCAGTTTTGCAATGGGCTGTTATTCTTTGCTGAATCAAAACCAGAAAGTTTTGGAATTTCCTATAAAACTAAACTTGGGAAAGACAAGTAGATCCTTTCAAACCTGTCAAAGTGTTTGTTGTCAATTCAACAACTGACAGGGCTTTTTTTGTATTAAATTAATTTCAGAATGTGTTGCCTCACAAAAGAATAAGCCAAGTATTTCACCATGCAAGGGTTGAAGCAAAGTAATTTTATTACTTTAGCGCAGTGCTTCCTTCCTTGCTTCCAGGACTTTATTCAGTCTTTTTCTCTAGATGTTCCCTTAAAAATTTCCCTTAAAATGATACTTTCTCCTGGAAAAAAGAATGATACTTTCTTCTGTTTTATTACTGCTAACAAAGCTAAGCAATTGCAGCCATAAGTGTGTCCCTGGCACTTCCTGAATCTTGAAAAACAGCCCTATGGAAATAAAACAGATGCTTTTCCTTTCTCCTAAGTTTTCTTGAGTGCCACCTGTCCTGGGAGGGGCTGGAGGTATGCCCTGGTGGCACCTCAGAAGGGGACCAGCACCAGCTTCCCTCCCATCCCAGGGTCCTCGCCAAAGAGAAAGAGGGACAGACAGACAATCTATTGAAGGACTACAACAGCTCTTCAAGCAGGGACTGAATTAAAATTTGATGACTGTGGGAGCAAAAACAAAATTCAGGCTCTGAGCAGCTGCCTTTGACAGGCTGACAGCTTAATCTTGGACAAAAGCAAGCCTTGATGGATCTATCAGCCAGGCCAGCTCTGCATATGTATTTAGGCTACATGTTTTTAGTAAGAAAAATATACAAACACCTTATCCGTGTCCTTAGTTTTCCATAAATCACGATCCTCCTGCAGCAAGGAGGTCCTGCAAACCCAGATGCCCACGCCACAGAGGGCACCTCACCTAGTGGTGGGAAGGAAAGAAGTTCATGTCTCCCCCAAGGCAATTGGTAGAGTGAGACACACAGCCTGCGCCGGCTTGTGAGGTGCTGCTTTCATTTAATGAATTTTAAATAACCACATTCTCACTTGATGCACTGATTCCCACCCCAGTTCTCCCTGGTAGGTGTGCACAAAGGCATGGTCCCCCTCTGGTTTTGGTGGGTACAAGAACCACTGCAGTGTGAGCCATCCTGTTGGAGGAGGAGCACTCCTTCAACAATGTAAATCCAAGTTCTTGCTTTTTTTTCTTGGCCATATTTATTACTTCAACTAAGTCATTCCCATCTGAATTCCTGAAAGCCAAATATCCTGACCTACCTAAGGCACTTTTTTAATCTTTATGGGAAAAGCAATGGGATCATTTCTTTGTATAGGTGCCTTTGTGTTTGTACTAACTGCTTTTCTTCATTTTAATTACTCATTTAATAGCCACTGCCCCTTTGCAGCTACCTGAAGTACACTTCAAAGCTCCAAAACATAAGCTAGGTGCATATACATTTCAACACAAATTGAAGCAAAGATGAATCTCAGAAAGCCATAAAAGAGCTGCATGGAAAATCTTCCTAAACTATCCCCACTCACAGCAGGCAGCTGTGATGCCCCATGGTTCCTCCCTGGTAGCAAAAAAACTTTGGGAGAATGGTGCTCTTCCAGTATCAGCCCCTTCTCCAAGGATTACAGTGGGATGTAGGTGCCTAGATAGTCTGAAGACTGTTATTTCACAGGTTTCAGTGAAATATTCAAGCCTGTCCATGAACAGCGTCCACCAAACACACTAGGGACCATGAGTGCACTCTGGCGTCTTGGCTGTGAGTAGAGCTGGAGGAGAGCGCTGGATCTTAATCCTCTCCCCAGGATGTGACAACTACTTCCAGCCCCTTACCAGCTGTCCCAGGGACCAGCAGCACCTCCAACACCTGGGCAAGAGGTTCTCTTTGGATGGGTCAAGTCGAGTTTTAAACCCTTCTGTGAATTAGTTGAACCAAGAAAATGATGATGGCTTTCTATTTTCCTAGACCATCAGCTCAATAGAAGTTTCTTTCTACCTTGTTGGTCTTGAAGAAGCCTCCCTTGTCTTAAAACCATTTATCTGAGTTCTGCTCTTCACTGCTTGCCCCATACTCAGCATTCTTCTATTCCTAGCGCTCCCATGTGCATTGCCATGTAAGGTATCTTTTAGGCGACATTCCTGACATGCATCCAAGTCATCTCAGCTGTCTTTCCCAACACTTCAGTAGCAGGGCAGCTTCTATTAGCTGTTTCCCTCGTCACATCATCTTTTATTTTCTGCAGCTCTAGCCCAGCTGGCTTCTCTCCGTGGTCCCCATTCCTGAGTTGCTGCCATTCTCATGCTCCACATCCTGACCCATTCAACAAAGCCGTCTTAAACGCACTCATTCCTGACTTTGGCACAATGTTGGGAGTGCACTGCAGTCCTTGCAGTTTCTAGAATTGTTCCTCTTCTGGTGCCAGTTTCACAGCTCTAATCACTTCCAATAGTTCTCCACCAGGTTTTTCAGCTTGTCCTCCCTTTCCACCTCCCAATTCAATCTTTGCCTCTTCCTGTTGGTTTCACTTGACATAATTTTCACCTGCATGCTGAGCCTCTGTCCAAACTTTCTGATCTTTTGGTCCCACCTTGTCCATTATTCCTTGAAGACCTTTGTTCATCAGTGGTACCAGGTCACCAAGAGAGCTGAGCTGGGAAAGTGGCAATGAATAATTTATCTGACGGGTGTAGCTCCTTTGTGTGCCATGGCATAGCTGTGAGCAGCTTGTGTTTCCCTGGACTGCTTCCAAATCCTAGACCCATTTAGAAAAGTCTCTTAATCACCAACAGTTTTATTACTCACTCACAGGCTCGTCAGCCTGGGGGAGGCCAAGTCTTGGCTGTCACCAAGTACCATCAGCAGCTGGGTCTTGCATCCGGGTCCAGCACTGGTGGCTGAGCAATTTTCACTCTATAGATGCCTTGCTGCTGATGCCTTCCACTGGAAGAGGCAGTTGAGAGTTTCCCCTAGGGGTGGAAAATCTGGTTCCCACACACCTGTGGAGGCAGCATGGCCATTCCTCATCACTGAACATGAACAGCAGCATGGCTGGTCTGGGCAAGCATGTGTGGCAGCTGGCTCCCAGAGGGATTTTGAGAGAACGTGGGGCCAAGGGGCTGTTCATGTCATGCAGCTGGGAACCCCACCCAGCTCCCATCATGGGACAAACTCCTGATAGAGACTTCTCCATAAGGAGCTGCATGGGCTATCAGGTAATTTTAAAATCTAATTTCATCACCGGTTAAGTCAGAAGAAAAGGTTGTCAGGAAACTGAATAGCACAGGGAGATGTCTGACTCTCAGAAATCCAAGGATTATTCAGGGAAGCCTGTGTGCTGGCCACTCCTTTCTGAGTAATCCTTGCAATGAAAAATGGATATATAAACTGAGCCCAGCCCTTCCTCCCCTTGTAACCGCGGTCACAACAGACTGACAGACAGACAGACAACGTATGCAAGTGAGAGAGCGTCGCATGTGTAGCTAATGGGTTGCCTTCATTCCCTGCAGGGATGGGATTTTATTCCCTTTTAGCTTCAAGTGCTGCCTTTGCCCAGTGGGCTGCAGCGGTGATTAATAGGAGGAAGAAGCCCATTGACCCAAACAAAAGCCCATTACAGTAAATGGATGCTGCCCATTGATTTTTCTGCAGCCTTCCTCCCATGGTCCAGTGAGAGATGATTTCCCTAGAGCTGGTCTGCAATGCTGCTGCAGCTTGGAAACAACTTCGGTTGGGACGGTGAGAAGTGGAGGATGGTTCAGATCCGCCCCCCTTTGCATCCCCACTGCCCCATGCTTTGGCCCCAGCGTACCATGACATTGTTTCCATTGAAACTGTGGGTACATACAGTCACCCCACATTACTTTCCGAAATCATCGTAGTGATGAACGCCCGTAGAAGAGGCTGTGCAGGCCCTGGGAGGGGGATGCAGCTGGGCATATAAACCCCCTGGATGTGGTAGGGTTTACCCCAGGGGTCTGCTTCACAGCTCACTGATTTGGAAAAGCTCAGGAAGGGAAAAAGGCTCCTGAAAGAGCAAGTCTTGGCAAAGGAAGGCTGCTCCTCTGAGGGGTCTGAAGGAAGCACAGTCACATCATGCAAACAGATGTATGCACAGTTGACTCCATCAGCTGGGGTCAAAAGGACTTTCAGGGTTTCAAACCTGCGTTTTCTGGCATATCCTCATCTGGTTCACAGGAGGCCACCAGTCAAAACCTGGTCTTTTTTTGCCCTTGAAAACTTCACTGTCAAGTGGAAAAGCTTCATTGTCACATGGGAGCCTGGAGTTCCCATCAGTGTCGGCTGGCACAAAAGCTACCACTCCAGACAAATGTAAGCTATATGCAGCTTCTACATCATTGCAGACAACAAACTATTTGCCTGGCTATTCACAAATTGGAACAGGCATAGCTCTAAAAAGGGAAGTAAAAAGACCAATGGGAACAAACACAAATGCTAAGCAACAGCAGAAAAAATACTTTAAATATGCTGAATACCATCCTGGGGCTGTTTTCTCCCCAGATGAAAATAGCTTTCAAGTCTCTAAATATTGGCTAGATGTTAGGATACAGCAAAATGGCATCTATAAGTCAGAGTAGGTTACTTTTCACCTGGGATGTGTTAAAAATGTTATTATAACAGTCTAGAGAAAGTTAAGGTTATTAAGCCACCGGCTCTTGGAGCTCAGTCTGCAACACAGCTTTATTCCCATAAAACCAGTGATGTGGCAAAGCAAGCCCTGGTAATATCTGAATGTGCTTCCCCCTGCAATCTCACCGTGAGGCTTATGATGCTTGGCAGCATAGTAGTGTGTTTGAATTTACAAGATTTGGAGTTATTTCAGGGTAAAATCTCACAAAGTTGTTTTTTTTTTTTTAAACAAGCATACATGTTTGAAGAGTCAGAAAAACAGAAAAGAGGATAAATGAGGCAGGAGTTGCTCTTAGTTGTTCAAAATATTGAATTGAAAACAGGAAAACTCTTCCTCGCTGCACTCCATCCTCCTGCAGCATGGAGTCAATGAACCCAGGGTGCCCTGATTTCAGAGAGCACATCCAGGGGGGAAAAAAGGAGCATTTGTCTCCTTGTTCTGTGCCAAGTGGTGCCCTGGCCTCTGTCTGCCATGCTTTGGACTCACTGGCAATATAAATCAGGATTTCCCAAGCTGTGGTCGAAGCCTATGCAGTAGGAGTTGAAATACTGAGCATGTGGCTGCCTAAAGGCAGGCAGAGCCCCGAGGCAGGGGCAGGCAGGGAGGGAGGTGAAGGGCCTGGCTCCTCTGACCTCACACAAAATGCAAATGCATTACCCAGATTTGACCACAGGGAAATAGGCACAAATAATTGTGCCCCTCAGGCCAGCCCCAGGCAGCTTCTCCCCCACCTCTGCCTTTCCCGGCTGTCTAGCTCAAGCTCCACTTTGCAGGCGATGGTTTTGCTGCAGATGGCAGAGGAAGGAAAGACAGATTTCCTCCAGAAGTGGGTCCAAAATCTTATCACAGCAGAACTCATGTCCTATTTCCCAGCTCTGTCCCCAGCTGGCATCCATCTACCCAGCAACTCCAGTGGGAGGCAGGCCATCTCCACATGCTGGTGTCATGCCCCCAGCTCCTTGTGTGGCCGTCAGTGGATCACACTAGCAGTGATTAACTCAGTTCACACTCCTGCCCTCCTGCTCTGGGTCTCCAGACCTCTCACCCACCCAGCCATCCATTACTCCTCTCGTCACCCGTATGATCTTCTCCCTGCTGGGACCGACACCTGCCTGCCGGATTGAACAATGGCATCATCAGAAGCTGCAAGCAGAAAGCAAGCAGACCCAGCTTGGGTGCCTGGCTGGTGAGACAGATGCCTTGTGTGAATTTATGGACCTCATTTCCTTAGAAATGTAAGCTAAGCTAAGTGTTTGTGCCGTGACAGCAGTGGTTTCTATGATGATGTGAAAAGGTTGCTCTGGGCTCACTGCACGTCCTGGGCAACTGAGAGCAAAAAAGGTCAAATAATACATATATCCAGCAATAAAGATCTGTTAATGCAGACTTTCTTCTTTCTATGGCTGACAAAGAAATCCATCCCTGAGCACAGAAGCAGAGTCACAGAAAATAAGGATGGAAAAGCCTTTAAATATTAATTCAGCCTCGTGTTCCTCAGCTGGCACCCACTGCCCCCAACCCAACCCCAGAGTGGGGGTGTCGGACTGCTGCCCAGTGAGTATGCATCCACACTCCTTCCATGCTTCTGCTGGCTTAGGGAGCCTTCCAGAGACATCCTCATGGCCAGCAGGCCCTTCACTCATTACAGCACTGGGTCCCAGCTCACCTACTGCCCATGCTTGCTCAGATTCCTTGAAAAGAGTCGGTTAAGCCTCGTTTAGCTGGTCCTCCCTTGCAGGAAAAGCTGTGCACCATTTGAGTCCAGGACAAAGCCTGCTCTGCCATTTTTATCCATCTTATTTGGGAGAGGAGGCAAAGAGGCCTGGAGCAGTAAGGCTGGGGTGCAGGACTCGTCCATCCCTTTCTAAGGGACAGCACTGCTGCCTGCCAGGCTCATGCCAGGCATTATCTGTGGGCTGTTTCTGACTTGAAGAGAAGAGCAAAACAATCATTCTGTTGCTGTGTTTCCTTCTGCTTCATCTGGCAGTGGTCACAGCAGGACAACACAAACAACATGCAGGTGGTCCCCAGCCCAGATTCCCCCTAAGCTGCAGCTTTCTGCTTTCCTCCTCTCATCCCCCTTGACAGAAGGGACACCCAGGGCGCTCCCTAAAGAACACACCTACAGCACCACACAGCAAAGATGAGTAGGGGCCCAACCCATCCCCTCTACCCCAAGGATAAATGATGCCAACTCTCCCTTTTTTCCTTGGAGGAAGGCACAGGAGGCTTTGCCCTACAAGGTGATGACAGACTTTTAGATCTATGGCAGTAAAAGAGATCAAAACATAAATTAAAAAATACCATTAAGAGACATGAACAAGACCAGCATCTCCTGTGTCCAGACACAGGGTCAATAGGCCAGTGCAGGAAGAAGGATGCTGGGGCCATAGCAGCAGGCAGGGAAGGGACCAGAAGCCCTTCTGAAACTTGCTTGGGGCAACTTCACTTCAGTGAAGCCCGTTCAGGAGCCCAAATGCCTTCTTTTCTTCAGAGCTCAGCCGTGGCTCTGCACCACTGCACAGAGATCAGTCTCAACAAAGTGTACTTTAAAAATACATGGGCAAAACCCAGGGGCGGTTCCTCAGGCAGGGAAGGGGCCGCTGTTCATGGCTCCTTCGCTTTACTGCAGCCGGCGTGCTCAGCGCTGCCGGGGACGTGCGTGGCCACCCCTTTGTGTTTCTCTGCAGCCTGCTGGTGCCGAGGAGGCAGCAACACCACGCACAGAAACAGGGAACAATACCTGCAGCCACCAGAGCTGGCCGTGCCCTTCTCTGCAGGCAGAGCGTCAGCAGCCAGGCTGCCTTTCTGATCTGGAGCAGTCTCTGCCATCAGGAAATAGCCAGTAAAATAAAGGTTTGCATATGAGCAAAATACACGCCAGGATGAATTTCCTCCCATTTTATCCCTGTTCTTCGTGGTTTATAGGAGGTGAAGCACATGCTGCACCCTGACACTCCTGTGCTGCCTTCAGGATGCTCTCCCATGGCAGGAGTATGCTCATCTATCAGGGCCAGACAAGGGCACACTAACAGGCTTTCTGTGTTCCTGAAATCACAAAAGAACACATGTCCTCTGCCAGGAGTCCCAGTTGGCTTCTGTTGAAAACCAGGGACGTCAGAAAATGGAAGTGGCTCAGTTAAGTGGAAGGGACAGGTGGAGATTTCCTGGTGTTCAAGCAGAAGCCCCAGCTGAGGGATTTTGCTTTTCAGCCAGAATTTCACCTGACAGCAGCCATCCTCCTGGCTCCCCCTTTGACATGAATCTCATTCCTGTAATTGGATAATTATGTCAATTATGAAGGTGAGGGAAAATTTTTAAGCTTGTAGGTGCTAGTACGGCTTCCTGGAGCCAACCTCTCACCACACAGCCAATACCTATGTCTCGAGAAGCCTTCTGCATCAAGGATGAAATTCACCCCAGGAGAGACGTGCCAGAACAAACCTATGTGAGCACACAGGGTCTGTGGTTGGGGAAGGGCCAGGGCTGAGCTATCACCCACTCATCCCCTGCTGCCTGGTTTGGAGGTGCCTCTGGGTCTGTCTGAGCCCACTGAGGCTCAGGGCTGCAGTGGTGGGAAGCTGCTGTCTCTGTCCCTGGAACTCCACCGTGTGTGGCTCTGCTGCATAAACTGCTGTGAAATAGATCAGTTTCTTTTTTGCCCTTTCCTTACAAGGAGACAAGCAAACCATTTGACCCTGTGAAAGCTGTGGTGTGTGCCACATGCCCCAGTCCGTGTCCCTGCTGCGGAGCCTGGGAGCAGCACTGCAGGGACTGGCAAGGGCAGAGAGCTGAGGGGGAGGCAGCAGCCCTGGTATGGGGCGCACACCCAGGGGGAACTGAATGGAGCTCCGGAGGGTTTTTCCCGGGCATTCCATGAACATTATATCAAAGTATAATCTAAAGTCATCTGACTCCAAAATCCCAAAACTCAAAATCCAGCTAAGCAGTAGCCAAAACGTGTTAAAGGGAGTGAGTGTCTTCAGTCACCTCTGCTGCCCGCTGCAGGATGGTGCAGGAGTAACTGGGAGTACAGCACAGCCAGGGACAGGAGGGGGATCCAGCACTGTCCCCACCTGTACCTTCCAAAATAAACAGTGGATTTCCACTGCATGGGCTTGTAGTGAAGGCTAGGAGCACTTTGGGTCAATTGTAAAGAAGGTCTTTTTCATTCATCAGGAATTGCATTCTTGTTATGCCACCAATGGCAAATGGTGATATGGCAGGGGCTGGAGTGGCAGCATGAATTGCAGCTTCCAGGGACTGGGCTTTGCTGAGACAAAGCAGGAAAATGCCTTTGAACCAGCAAACTGAGCTGGAGCATGGGAATTCAAAGGTTTCTTTCAGTGCACCCAGCTCAACCGGCAAAGCAACGAGCTCAGCAGTCTGCAGCAAGAGCAGTGAAGTCTCTGCAGATAAGTGATCTCAGAAGGACAGGAAGGAATGTATTGATTTAGGGGCTTGGAGACCACTTTCATGCAGAGGATGCACAGGAAAGCCAGGGTTGTTTAGCAGGAGCTGTACAGGTTTTTTGGGGCTTTTTTAAGCTATGAGATATCTGCCAGAGGAAAAAATGGCCTGGACAGGAAACAAACTGCCTTCTACTTCTGTCTCATTACCCATGTGTTTTTTGGCAGAATCACCTGAATTGGAGACCCTGTTAAATGTAAGAGAGAAAATAAATTACCCTTTTCAGACTGACCTTTCTTACATTTACCTTAATGTAGATTGCCTGCCTCACTCCAGTCGAGAAGGCAAAAGCTTTTAAGTATGCAGGGGTCCTCACCACCTGCCACACAGAGCCACCATCATTCCAGGCAGGGCCAGAAAGAGGCTTTCTCCTCCTCTTGCTCACTGCATGCACATCACTGTTTTCCTCCTCTGTCCCAGCAGAGCCTCCCCAGAGGATGCTGCAGCTATCCTGCTCCTCCCATCCTCCCCAGGGCCACTTCAAAGAGCAGGACTGCCTTTTCCATAGTGACAACCTGTTTTGTACTTCTCCCTGGTTTTAAGCAAGAAGGTTTCTGGAAAAAAATTATGAGTAAATAGCTTTTGGACCTAGCAGTCAGCCACATAATTTGATATCACTGCTCACACTGGGGCCATTTTTAATTGAAGTATCTCTGGGTGTTTTTGTAATTGTCAGGAAACTGTTTGGAGATAGACACACACCAAACAAGTCTGGGGCTGCTGCATGTGTGAGAGGGTAAGTAATGCACCAGGCTATAGGTTGTAGCTCCAACAATGGTTCAGCATTTTGTTAATCTTAGGACCCTTGGATACTTCTGGCAGGGGCCTCAGGAGGTCTTCAGTCCAACCTGCTGCCCAGAGCAAGGTCAGCTTTGAGATCTGGCCAGGACACTCGGGGTCCTGATGTGTCCTGTAAACTTCTGAGGACAAAGAAATAGGGCACCCTCCCTGGACAACCCACTCCAAGGCCTGGTCACTCTCACACTGGACATTCAGTTCTGTGGCAAAAGGGTATTTTCAGCCTGACTGCCCCCAGGCAGGCAGTCCCCTGGTCTGTGTCATTGCAAAGGGACAGGGTTTTCCTAGGTTTTTGTCCCTATTGAATTTCCTGATGTTCCTGCTGACCCATTCCTCCAGGATGCCTAGATCTCTCTGAATGGCAGCATAGTCATAGAATCATGGAACCATTAAGGTTGGAAAATACCTCCAAGATCATCAAGCCCAGCCTGTGACCAAACACCACTGTGTGAACTCAACCATGACACTGAGTGTCATGTCCAGCCGTTTCTTGAAGACCTTCAGGGATGGTTACTCCACCAGTTCTCTGGGCAGTCTGTTCCAATGTTTGACAATCCTTCCAGTGAAAAAATTCTTCCTGATGTCCAAACTGAACTTCCCCTGGTGCAGTTTGAGGCCATTTCTTCTCACCCTGTTGCTAGTTGCCTGGGAGAAGAGGCCGACCCCCACCTGGCTACACCCTCCTTTCAGGCAGTTGTAGAGAGCAATACAGTTCCCCTGAGCCTCCTTTTCTCCAGGATAAACACCCCCAGATCCCTCAGCCCCTCCTCATAGGACTCACTCTAGAACATTTCTCAGCTCTGGTGCCTTTCTCTGGACTTGCTCTAGCACCTCAATGTCCTTCTTTTAATGAGGGGCCCAAAACTGGGCACAGGATTCAAAGTGTGGCCTCACCAGTGCCATACACAGGGGGACAATCACTGCCCTGGTCCTGCTGGCCACACTGTAATGACAGATCAGTCATTATAGTGTGGCAAGTGACCTCTGTTGCCTCTTCCAGGTAATTGGTGGCCAATGTTTAGCAGGACAGGTCCCACGATGGCCCCTGGTACTCCACTTACTGGGCTGTGGGTAGAGAAAAACCCATTAACCTCTGATCATCCAGACAGGTTTTTGCTTTTACTCCAACACAGCAGAGAGTAGGAAGAGGATGGTAAATCTGAAAAGCTGGTCTCTGCTGGCACCACTGATTTCTCCTCTCCACAAAGTTTGTCCTCTTCTCAGTAATTATTTAGAAGTGTACTAACAGTAGTCTTTGTGAGATCAGTAGCTTGCTTCTGAAGAGAGTGGACATGACAAAGCTTTAGGAGGAATAAAACAGAACCTGTGAAATGTTACTATAATCGTCTGGACAGATAAAAGTGTCCTCAGGTCCCATCCATGGCTGCATCTGCACCATGGGCAGAGGAAAACAACAAGCCACCAAGAGAAAGACTGCTCTCTCCTTCTAGCCCCTTGCAGGAAGTCCTCAAAGGAAAACTCAGGGAGGGGAAGACTGATCCAGCCTGCCGACTTACTCAGATATCCAGGGGGATCTTCCTCCCTGAGGGATTTGAAAAGGACAGAGATATTCTGCATTCAGAAAAGGGACAAACTCTTTCACGGGGAAACTTCCATCAGAGCTCTCACCATGTTTGGTACACGGGCCAAATGCAAAAAAAGTAATGACTGGAGTCAACAGAAAGCTTTCTGTGAGCTACTATGGGAACAAGACAAGGCCACAATTCTCAGTACCTTTTTCTTTTTGCTTCTCCTCTCTACTGGCAGTCCTTGGAGCCCAGCCAAGTCTGTTTCCTGTGCTCCTCATTTTTCAGCATACACCTAAAAATCAATAGCCTTGCACTGGCTGCTTCTGTTAGTGCATTATCATTTCCTGCAACAAGGATAGCTTGACAAAATGAAGTCTCAGCTAATTAAAGATGGTAAAACAGTTGTGTTGACAACTGGGTCTCCAGCACTCTGTAAGCCACTTCGAACAATTTCTTCTGGAGGAGACTCCAAGAGATCTTGGCTTCTTCATGAGTCCTTATGCAGTTGCTACTGTGTGGTGTTCAGGTAGGACTCTGTCCCCCATCCATTAGGAATTGCTTTGATTTTAAGGATGCAAGTGTCATCCAGGTTCAATGGGATGTGAGCCCTTTGCATCACTGTTGACACAAAGGCATGGAAGGCTGCATCCACATGCAAATTTCCCATCTGTTAATGCTGAAACCTCCCTCATGGCACATGCAGTCCTTCATGTAAATGAGAATCAGCTTTTCTGATTTCCAAAATGTTTTCAGCCGAACAGGTGTCTGCTGAAAAAACAACACACAATTGCCAAACGGCTCCCAAGGGTTGACTAAGGCAGCCCAGTCACAACTTGGAGCCTTTGAAGGGAAGGGAAAGAAACTGTGCAGCAATTTTCAGTTTGCTGATAAATCCCAGGGTAGTCTGGGCAGAGGAGGACTAAGCAAAATCTATCTGGCAGCTGTAGCTCTCAAACAGTCCAACAGGCCAGTTAGGCTTGACAGATTTAACAGAGCAGTTTGCACAGCAGCATCATGTAACACATGAGCTGCAAGTATTCATATAAGGTGGATCCTCAGGTTTTCAGACAGATGCAAAAAAGCACTGAGGGACCAACAAAGGAGTGAAGCTAAATAGGGTAAAGTCAGTACAAGCTCCTTTCCCATCTGCCCTTTCCCTAACAGGGATATTATGTCAACTTAGAGTTGTATTCACATGCTCACAGAAAAATCTCCCTTCCCTCCTTCTCAACACATGGTGAAAGCAATCCTGCAGCTTGGCATAATCCAGATGCAAAAAGCCCAAAAGAGAGGATGCGCTGGAAGAGGAATCTAAGAGCCTGGCTGTGAAACCGCCGCTGGTGAGAGCAGGCAGCTGGTTTGGTCCCCAGTGTACCAGTAGGGTAATTTACACCAGCCCAAACTCAGTCACCTGCACACCAGCCCACCTTCCCAACTGTAGTCTAAAGCCTTTGATATATGATCTCAGAGTACAGCAGCAGCCTCATTTCCTCCCTCCCCGCGTGATGTGTGTGATGCAGCTCTCAGCTGGTTTTGCCGAACCTTCCCAGCAATTGCTTAGTAATGCACCAGCAGAGCAGCTATTGCTGTGCAAACAACTGCATCATAAAGATGCCTACCTTGTAGGAGGAAAGGAGATTGATTTCTGCTGCTGCAGCTTGGCCAACCAAATCCTGTAGTTGCCACTTTAAAAATGACAAAGAATATGTAAGTACACAGACCACTGGTACAGGATCTATGCAGAGACACAAAATGAGGGCATTATCATAGAGTTTTCCTAAAGAAATTCAAAGACCTGTCCATTCATAGTTTCTTGTTAGCACCTGAAAACCTGGCAGCCTCATCCAGGGTGTGATTGAGAGCCAGAGGTGGTGACCTCTGCCTGTGTCCATGCTCAGGCCAACAGTCCCAAAAGGGAGCAGTGATGGAGTAGCCATAAGAAGGAAATACTTCTTCTCACCACAGCAGGACTGATGGTCCAGTGTTGCCAAGATGTCATGCCACACAGAAAGGTGATTTGTCATGTTGATCAAGTGAATTCAGTGCTCAAAAGAGGTGCAAAGAAGGGACATCACACAGGAAAAGAAGAAATTTTTATTGAATCAGATTCCAACATTGTGGCTGGATTTTCAGTCTAGAAATGAATAATAGCATCTATTACAAGCTTCTGCATCTTTAGTGTGTCATACACAATCTTTTCCAGTTTTCAGTAGAAAAATGCTGTTTTCATTACAAAACTAGGACCAAAAGTCAAGCTACTTTTGCAGTACTGTAAAGGTGACTAAAAGGGCCTGCTCTGGTAATTATCATTTGTGAGACCTTATTTTCATCTTTAAGAAAATAACCAGTAAGCACAAATACCCTGGTGCAGGAATGGCAGCAGGTACAGGAGAGAAAGTCCTGACCTGCAGGCGCTGTGAGTCCCTTGTCAGGACCTGAGACGAACGTCAGAAATAAAAGCCACAGCCTCAGCTCCCCTCACCAGTCACTCCTCTGCTTCCTTATAAAACCAGCTCATCTCCCTTGGAGCATTTCTTAACACAAAGCTCTTTTCACCAGTAGAAACTGTACTTCTGTAAGGAAACAAGCTCAAGAACTGCAGCTGTAATGGGCTATCAGATGTCGAAATTCAGCACCTGTATCCAGGGATCGATATAGCCTCCATATGACAGTCTGCAAAATCCCAAAGTGCTGGAGGCAGCATTGTTTACAAGCAGCCTTTCATGGCTGATGCTGAGACACTGCGGTAGCCTGCTTGCTTTCCCAGCTGAGTGGCACTCAGCCTTTTTCCTCCTCTTCCATTACAGTGCTGCCTTTCACCTTGGAAACTGGTATCCCTGACAGCAATGCTGCTTCAGGGGAGTTGAACGTATGATCTCTTTCTCGTTCCACAAATACTTCGTTTCAGCTTTGGCTCACAACCCTTTAGACTTATTTGGCCTGACGGTGCAATTAGGGATGCCCACATTCCTAATTTAACCCTCCTTATGCAGGTGAGTAGGGCTGAGGCAGCTCCACCACGCAGCTGCTGAGCCCCTGCTCCCTCCTCCCACACCGGTGCCAGTGGGGCTGGGGCTCCCCGAGACTCTCTGGCCCTACACAGGGCCAGGAGCTCTTGAGGGCAATCGAGTTCCATTGTCTTCTCACTCAGCAGATAATAAGCTTCAGTCTGGGGTTTTGCAAATCCCATTGGCTATCTTCAAAGAAACATCTGGTGAGTCAGGGAGTATTCATCCCAGGGGGTAGGGACTGAACCACCCACATTTAAATACCTCTCAGTGTCTGAAAAGGTGAGTTGTTGAATGCCAATTATGTCATGCTCTCAGAAGCTTCATTATCTCCAGGCTCTCGTGTTTGTCCTAATCCACCAACATGAAAATGTCTTTTCTCTGCATTTTTCATTTTTTCTCCTGAGAAAGGAGAGGTGTCTCTCCCGGTTTTGGAATCAGCCTGCAGGGACCAGAGGAACCAGTCAGGCTTTCCCTGGCAGCACCGATATTCACTCTAAGGAGGATGCTAGGAATGTTTGCTGTCTGTGGCCAACTCTTCTCTCTTGGAGCACAGGGGAATACTTACACCTGCCCTCCAGGCAGCTATTTCCAGCAGAACTGTTACCAGAGCTGACTAACTTCTGCACACTGGTTCCCCTTTCCAGGAAACCGAATGAAAGTTCTTTACTAAATCAAAGGGGAGCTGAGTTAAAGATTTAGATACCACAACACCAACCCAACATCTTTAAGACCAGGCTCCTTCAAGCAGCCCATGAACTTGTGCATGCAAGCCTTGCCACAGATGGGATTCTCCCATCCATGCACAACCCTGCATCACTGATAACCCAGCCCTCCTCAAAGGCAGGGTGGGCGTTTGGCACTTACACAGGCAACAAACCACCACACCTTCAAGCTGCCTTAATTTCCAGAGGTAACAAGAGGCTTCTCAGTGCCTGGCTGCAGTCTCCAGGGGTTAACCATTAACTTTCAGGTGAAAAAGAACCGCCAGGCACACATACAGTATCTAACAGGAACAAAAGCCTCTCGCCTTTTAACCACCAGGCAGAAGAAACTGTGTCTTTGAAAATGACATCCCCACATCCCTGAAGCCCAGGGGGAGGCAGCAGCTGCCGACCCAATGAGGCAAAGGAAACCAACAGGCCTAGGCCTGGTACCCTGCAAGGCCTTCTGGAAGCCCAGGTTCCCCCATCCCGCTGGTGGCCGCACACCTCCAGGGAGCTCATGGGAGCATTGGATTCCTGAGGAGTCAGCAGCTCAGGCATGGGTGCTGGATTTGGGAACAAGACTGTTCCCTGGTAGTCAGGTTGAGCCATGCAGCACCATGGTAATCGAGGTCACTTCTCGAAGGGGGCTGGAAGCACAGATGAGCAGTTGTGCAGCCACGGGCAGCTGGCAGAAGTGATCTGCACTGACTGCACCTCCCCAGCAGCTCTCTGAGGACAGGGTTGCCTCAGGCTGTCCCAGCCCTGCAGGCACATCCCAGCCTCCCAACCGTGAGCTCAGGATTATTCTAATCATTGCAAACCTTGAGATGGTAAAAGGCACTGGCAGCTGAGCAGCCCCAAGGCGAGCTCCTCCCAGGGCAGCTCGGGGTGCTGAAGCCAGGGCCTGTGATCCCAGTTCTGGTCCACTGTGACAAGGAGTTCCAGCAGCAGAGAAAAGGGAACAGAGCCAGGTCCCAAACCATCCCCGCAAGCTCTCTTCCCCTGCCTGTTTGCCATGGTCCCCAGGGTAGCCAGCACAGCACTCACCTCTGCAGTAGGGGCAGAGCTTAAGGTGCTCTTGACCCACACCTACTCCCATGATTAGACCTGGGAAAGCACTCCAGGGGTTACAGCCTCCCTGCTGCAGGAGGGCCAGTAGCTCTCACCAGTTTGGTCACCACTGAGGTTCTCTGCTGCAACACAGCCTTACCCAAATGAAAGAGGCAGACGCGGCTGGAGCTGGGGGTGGCCAGTGTCATGAATGGCAGGTCTGCACTTCGCTTGGAAGCTCAAAGCATGTTTCTCTCCTCTCAGCAGTTCAGACTACCCATCAACAACCAGAGCCATGGAGGAGTCCTGTCTGCAGGCCAGAGGAGATGGCTGCAGTGGGATGCTGCATCCACACTGCCAATGTTTTTTCCAGTGGACTCAGCTCAGTGGAGCAGGTGTCCGGTGGTGATCCCTGTCCTCTGCAGCCAGAAGCACTAGGCTGGAAGAAAATCAGAATGATGTGATGCTCAAAGACCTTGGTGATGAAGCCAGAGGGTCACTGCTCAGGGCACAAGAAAAACAGAGCCTGAGGCAGCCTTCGTATCTGTTTGTTGAGAGCAGACCCTTCCTTGGGATGCTGTCAATCAGGGTGACAGGAACCAAAAGATTTGGCTGGCATTGATTAATTAGTGCAAGAGTGCAAGAGAAGACTCTTGCCTATTTGCTTTCCAGAGTACCCATCAAATTCACTGAAACACAACTCAGCTGGTACAGCCCCATGGACTTGGTGGAGTCCCCCATTCTGGACACTTGCTGACTCGCCACACTGACATTTCATCCCACTCAAGACCTTTGTGCTTTTCCTCTCACATGGTGGGCACAGTTGTGGTGATGACTTTTCACCTGGTGAGGCTGCAGGGCACCCTGGAGCTCCCTGCCAACTCCAGCAGAGCCGTAATCTTGGCAGCACTGGGGATTAATGAGCCTTATTGAGGGACACGTGAGCTGCACAAATTAAAGAACTGAAATCCAATCTTTCTTTAATTTAGCCAGCACAGGTAACAGACAGATGAAGGTATACACACCAGTATGTATTTCCCTCATTCTGGAAGTCCAATATCATCCATCCAATACAGAGTTGGCTTCCAGTACCATGGATTTTTTAAAACATTAATTTTCCAATCTAACCTCTACAGGCACTTCCACTCTGTTACTCTGCTCCCCAATGATTGGTGCAAGATTCTATTCCCTTTTTTTGCCAGGCAACAGCTGAAAGTCTCATGAAGTGACAACTTGTCACCCCCTTCTGCCTCTCATTCACAACCTGAGCTACTTCACCCTGGCAGTCACTTGCTGACTGTGGGCAGTGGTCACCTCTTTCCCACAGTTGCTCTTTTTTGCATGGGTAGCTGCTGGTCAGTTTATTTTGACCAGACATTTAATGGTTGATCCTATGGTAGGCACCTAAAACTTCTCCCATTGTTTCTTCCTGATTTTTAGTTCAATGAATAGATGAAAGTAAAAAAGGAAAATTGTTGTTTCATCCCACTACCTTGCCTCTATCCAAACGAAATAGTAGTTGAAGAGTATTTTCTGTTAGAAGAGTCAAAACATTTACTACCTATAAATTCAGCATCCTTGGAATTGATAAAAGCAGGGTGCCTGCATCTGGCACCACTCAAGAGGCATCAACTTCTGCCCCAAGGAACTGTAGTTCACATTCTCCATCAGCTAAAACACAGTAAATTATTCCCTCAAGCCTGCTTCAGGAAAGCACAAACATCCCCTTGAGTCTGACCAAAATTTCTTCTTGGGAAGCAGGACGTTTGTAGAGATAAACTCCTGCTGGAGTACACGATATGCTGGCCCTGGGGCTCATATTATGCACTTGCTTGTACATAATGGAAGTGGTAACATGCCAGAAGTATTTTTCCCCTAAAAGTTGGGCTCTTCACTGAAAGGTAACATAATGTCTGAAGGACAAAAATACTACCTTGTTGGGAAAGAGTTTGGCATACTAATGTTGCTAATTCTGGAAATTCTATCAATTTTCATTGATAAAATAATCCATTTTACTTTTATATCTAGTTCAGCTGTTCTCCTCAAATTCTTTCTGGTGGCAGTGAGTGCCATTCATTTAAGGAAAAAATGTTTCTATCAAATCTGAATTTGTCACCTCTGCTTTACAGACAAATGTAAAAACTGGGCCTATAAAGCTAAAAGACAAAAATAGAAGTTCTCCATCCATTTTCTCTGTGTTAAGCATGACTGTAGCTATTTTAACCTCTCATTCTCTTCAATCTCTCTGTAATATTTCTGCTGACTCATTATTTTTGTAAGCATTTTCAAAATCCTAAGGAACTTGCAATACAAAGTATCTGCCCGTGATGCCCAGAACTCAGACCTGGACGGACGCAGGTAATTTCTTTCAAAAGTAAGAGTTGTAAGAGTACTTTGCTTTCTCTACCTGTGCTGTCCTTCACATTCCAAACTGCAACCTCATTGTCACTGTGATCCTCTCCGTGAGCTTGATACGGTATCATTACAGTCTAATTTTTTTTGTGAGCTTGACTTTCATAACCTTCATTATTTTCTATTTCACTGGTCATTCCTTTTCCAGATTAATTAAAATACCCAAACCCAGACCCTTACCAATTAAAAAAAAAGCCCAGCAGAAGTCAATAATAAACTATTGGAAAAACCCAGAGCATAACAATTGCATTTATACATAACATTGCTATTACACAGTCTAGTGTAATAAACCAGCTCTCACATTTTAAATCTCTTCACAGGTATGTACACGTGGCACAGAAGGACAAATATGCCTTTATTATCCGACTTTATGAGGATTGTTATCAGCTTATTATCATGAGCCATATATTACCATCAGCCTCTTGAGTAACAACAAACCTTTTATTGTGCTCTGAAAATAAGCTTGAAACTCAGAAGCTACGGCCAAGACAGGGTATCTAAGAAGAACCTCGGTACTTCAGCAGAAATAAAGGGGGTAGGAACTCTCCTTTAAGAGTCTTAACAGATCTTGGCATTTCCTCTGATTTAGGCACAGAATTCCCCCTGGTTTTAATAGTGTAACTGCTGTTAATTGTCTGAATGCCAATTTACACAGGACATGCAATTCAAAACCTGCTTAAGCTTACCCACTCAGCATAAATTTAGCAAGAGTGTTTTAGATAGAGAGGTATATCCATCCCTCTATTTGCTTTTGGAAACGAGTTTTGTGTAAGAAATCTTATCTGAGCACACACAGAACTACAAAATACATAAGCTTTACTTCCCTGGAAAGCAGCAGCAGCCACTCCTGATTTCTGGCTAGCCCAGAAACACCTGCCTGCCTTCTTACCTGTGAGAGAGGAAGGAAGTTTTTACAAAGTGCGGTATGTTTCTCTTCTAAATTAAATCATTGTTCCTTCTGCTGCAAATGCAGTGTACTAAGGAATGGTATCCAGAAACTGCAGAGATCAGCATTGAATTAATCTTGATGCAGCACCTTAGCAAAGCCTCTAACATTACAGTGGCCGCACTTTCTTCCTCCAGCAGCTGAGCTAATCCCCATGACTGTTTCCACAGTCATAATTTTGCTGTCCTTTAAGAGAACAGAATTTGTAGAGTACTTTCATTGCTACCAAGTATTACAGACTCTCAGAATGGGTCAGGTTGGAAAGGACCCCAAGGGGTCATGTGGTTAAACCTCCCTGCTCAAGCAGGGTCATCCCAGAGCACACGGCACAGGATTGCAACCAGGTAGTGCTTGAATGTTTCCGGTGAGTGAGGCTCCACAACCTCTCTGGGCAGCCTGTTTCAGTGTGGTCACTGCACAGTGAAGAAGTTCTTCCTCATGTTCAGGTGAAACTGCCTGTGCATCGGTTTCTGCCCATTGCCTTCTGTCCTATTGCTCAACACTGCTGAGCAGAGCCTGGATCCATCCTTTGACACCTCCCTCTGGATACTTACAGACACTGATGAGGTCCCCTCCCAGTCACTTCTTCTCGAGACTGAACAGGCCCAGCTCCCTCAGCCTTTCCTCATAAGAGAGATGCTCCAGTCCCCCAGCCATCCTTGTTCTTCTCTGTTGGATCAGCTCCAGGAGCTCCATGTCTCTCTTGTCCTGAGGAGCCCAGAACTGGACACAGCACCCCAGATGTGCCTCACTAGGACTGAGTAGAGAGGCAGGATCACTTCCCATGACCTGCTGGCACTGCTCTTCCACCCTAATCCACTCCAGACCAATGGCCTTCTTGGCTACAAGGGCACTGCTGGCTCAAGGACAGCCTGTTGTCCACCAGCACCTCCACAGAACTTATTCCCTCAGCCTGTGCTGGTGCAAGGGGAAGAACTCTGCATATGCCTTTGTAGAATTTCAGACAGTTCCTCCCTGCCCATCCCTCCACTCCGTCAAGGTCCTTCTGAAGGGCTGCACAGCACTCCAGGCTATTGGCCACAATATTACTCCTCATATGTGTGAGTGTTTATGATTGATAATGCACACACGATGGTACAGGAGACAGATGTAGTCCCTTCACAGTATTTCAGAATAAGAAGGGCTCCAGATCATCCTCTCCTTCCCTCACTTCATGACATCTATTAACTCATCCATAGGGAGAAGATAATTTCTATCTAGCAGTGAAAATCAAATGCCAAACTCTTCAGTGTATTATCAGACCATCCAACAGCCTGACCCTGAAAAGACTTAGCTTTAATCTTTTTGCGCTGCTAGTATCCACTTGACTCCAATCAAAGTAGAAGAGAAGCATATGTGTGACCTTTAGCAAGGCTGGGAAATGTGGGATTAAGAGCTACTGCTTTTGTTTCAGCAAATACACAAACCACAATACAAAGCATACAAGGAAAAAAGCACACATCTTTTAGCAATCCCCCTTGTCCCAGTTTTCCGCCCGCCTCACACCACAACAGAAATGCTCTTCCGGGGCAGAACTCTGACCATTGTTAGGAAAATTCAGGCAAACTGTTCTATCCACTTTCTGCAGGAGTTATTTTGGCATGCTTTAAATGCCAGGCAGTATTTAAGGATTTGCCTGGACATGTGCATATATGGATCTTACTCATCTTAACTAAAGGGGACTCCACATACTTTGCTACAGAACCTCACCGAATACTTTAACTAGAAGCTACTGGATTTTCATGTATTTATTCTAAGTACCTGACTATTTTTTCAAACCAGGATTACATCTCATGCATTCGTTTTTCAAAATCAATTTGAAAGACTTGTTTAACTAGCCGAGTATGTCCTGTCTCAGACCATTTCTTTTTCTTGTGCTGTCATAGCCATTTCCCATCTAAGTCTGTGTTACTTGGGTGGTCAGCATTTTGGAAAAGGGAAGTCTATCAGACTTTTTTTCTTTTTAAAGAAGAAGGTTTGTGTCCCTACAGTTTCTTATTTAGCAACCACACTGCAGAGCAGAAGGAA
Source organism: Corvus cornix cornix (assembly GCF_000738735.6). NCBI lineage: Eukaryota > Metazoa > Chordata > Aves > Passeriformes > Corvidae > Corvus > Corvus cornix. The sequence continues at coordinate 48,296,824 of NC_046332.1, forward strand.
ATGCCCCCCCTCCAGATTCACTTTGGTAATGAGCACGTAATGGTGTGATCTCAGTTCCCAGCACCTCAAGGGATATGTGTGTGCTCTTTGCTATCAGTAAATGAAGGTTCAAAAACTCACAGTATGAGCACACGGCTCCTGTGAGGCACACAAGGGTGTGACACAGCTGCACATTTGCAACTGCTCATGCTCACATTCCTCTTCAACAGAAAAAAGGCTTCCAGGCCACTTATGAAGTAAAACAAAAATTGAAGTGATAAATCCCTTTAGCATTTTTCAGCAGGTTTTGTGCCCCTCCTTTTTTTTTTAAATAAATAAAATGGAGTCCTTACTTAATTTCCAGATTAAGAAGTACTATTAAAAGCAGTTACAGACCCAATTACAACCCTTGAAACACCACTGAAATGCACTACAATATTCTTTTATTTAGTTTACAGAAGAGTCTATCAGTACAGGTTGCAGAAAGAAAATGTTTAGTGCTATTTACAATTTGTTTTAAAACTCTGCTCTATACAAATTTAATTCTGATCAGTATGAACAATATTTTTGTAAATCTACTGCATATAAAGCATTTCATCAAAGCAGTAACAATGAATAAAATAACCTGTTTACATTTGAATGATGCCAATCATTCGGAAAAACGATTACACAGAACATCTGTAAGAGTTGTGGACACTTAGGTACAGAACACAATGTCAACCTGTGACTCAGTTTTTTAAAGGCTAAAGCTATTTATATGGAATATTGTTCTATTATACTACACGCCAATCTATATTTAACCTCTATAGTTATGTATTTTATAAGATCTTTATTAAATATATTCTACACATATTTGTAATTTCACCCAGGAAGAATTCCTCCCCAGTGAAAAAATATAAAATCTTTTATACTTTTTAATTTTTATTTATTTTTATTTTTTACAGGTTTAGATGAAACTAGCTCATGCTTTAGTGCTGTGCAAATTTCTTTAGCATATCAACATTTAAATTATTGATATGAAATAAAAGAATGGCATCCTTTTCAATTATGTACGCCTTCAAAAATCAGCTTCTGATTTTAATACCATTGCAAGCACTAATACCAAATGCAGATTACGTAAAGAAACAAAACTAGTACTATGGCAGAAGTTTTTCTTTTTGCTTTTTAAATTTTAATAATTCTCTTGAAATCTCTAATGAGTAAGCATGACACTGGAGTCTAAGGTACAGATGAGAAAAATGACTGAAAAACACCAATTGCCAATATTCAAATACATAAAATTGATTAGTAAATGATGTTTTCTAACATTTATGCACAATAATAAAAGCCTATGAACTACAGGAAACTACCCCTCCCATATTAAGGCTAGGAAATGCACTCTCTGCACTTGTTTGTGCTGTCTGAATAAGCACTCAACTAACACACGAGATCGGAGTGCACACAGTAACAAAAAAATCAGTTTCATCAGCCCTCTACAGAGTGCTTTTAAATTACAGGCACATAGTATTTTTTCTTTGTTGCAGTGAAAATATATATAGTTAGACTTGGTTTAGTTAGTATTCTGTGCCAGTTTGGCCACCGAGGTTGACTTAGGTAGAATTGACTTAACAGTTTTTCCTTTGATTTGGCCATAAGTGAGATTTGTTTTAATTATTAATATACTATTTTCCAGTGTTGCATTATACATTGTGGGTTATTACTAGATGTCTCAAATATTGTTAGAGATTGTTGATGAGAAATATACTGTCAACCATATTTAGTGCAAATTGCATCTAGAAAGCTTGACTGGTTAGATCCGGTTAATGCAGATTTTTGTGGTAGCAAAAGGATTCCTCCTATGGAAAAGAAAACAAACCTTTCTGGAGATTGAATTCTTTCAAAAAGTGATGTACTCTAAGATTATTCAACAAACAAAAAGGAGGAATTGAAAAAAATAAACAATTAAAGTGTTCATAGATCTTCCACTTTAAAAAAAAAAAAAAAAAGACTAATGAGACAGTGTTCGTGTATTATTTCAGTTCCATGGATTTACAGACAGGCTCTTCCTACAGGTGTTTGAAGCAAGGTAGGGCCTCTTCTATTCCAGCAGCATGAAAGACAAAGACTATATTACATCACACTTAGCAGGTAAAGCTAACAGGGTTTACAGGATTACACAGCAATTGCTTTCTCCAGTTTTTTCACGGTTCCTTTGACCTGCAAAGAAGAAGGAAGTTTTACTTACATGCCATTTCTAAAGCAATGAGGCTGTTCTGTGTGAGAGTATACTTAATACAAGTCTGTTCTTTACTATTTTCAGTAAAAAATATTTATTGTTATACACATGCATACATAACTGAAAGATAAATCAGGACTAGATTTTCACAATAAAAACAAGAGCTTCTAAGGTCTGAGTAAGTTTCTGCACTAACATAAAAATGCTAAACCAGAAAGTTAATTTCTTAGTTTTCTATAAACATGTACAAGAGCATTCCATTGCCTTCTTCACAAAAGAGCACAAGGACTTGACTTTTCTCTATTATGAAATACTCAAAAAGCCTGTAAGAGACCTGACCACTTTGCCATGTACTCGAGTAAGAAATTCCTCTAATGCCCTACCTTGAGAGTTTGGTTCTGGCAGTGTCTCTCTAGCCACCAAATGCATCACTGTTGTTTTGCCAAAAGGGAGTTTTAATGCTGCAAAAGGAGAAAGGGAGAATAATTAACACATTACATCAGTCTTTTTTTCTCCAAAATACCCAATTGAAACTAACTGTAATTGGATTAGCACCTGTTCAAAAGTTCATACTGTTGGGTTTGAACTGCTTACTGGTTGAAGTTCAGTAAATCAGGGACTCAGGGCACGAAAAGAATCACTTAAAACACTGCATTCTTAGAGATATGATATTCCTGTTAGGAAACTTAGCCTTCCTCTTCTGAGTAAAAAGTGAGGTGGGCATTCATGCCAAGACTCAGGTGTTAAGCATTCTTTAATAATAAGGATGCAAAAAAGTTGCTAATTCAGCCACCAAGTTGTTATTCCTGAGATATCAAAACACTGAACCTCTACTACAGAACAGATTTTCCTAAAACACATTTTGATCCATGACACAGATTCTTTGAAATACAAAATGTCTGCATCTTGCCTTTTAATACTAATCTGTAACATCAGCTGCATGTGAAAAATATCAAATTTAAAGCTTTTTAAATTAGATACAGTAATTCTCACAGTGCTGCCTTTGTGAGCTTTAGCAACACAAAATTTTAAAAAATGGTCCTTTCCACAATTCCTTCTGCTTGTGTCTGAAACTAAAACGATAATTTTTACATTCCAATTTAAGTATACAAATACATTGTATACTTAGAGTATCTTCCTTGATTGTTTTTCTGAGAAATACAAGGCAAGGATGCTCTAAGTTTTGTCCTTCCCACCTTACAGTGGAAAAAAAAGTCAGTGCTAAATTTAACAAGAATTTAATCCTTAATACAAAAATAATTCTGATTTGAGTAGAATTTGTTCTATCAAACTCAAATTACAGCTTTTGTTTTCACATACAGTGAAATGGCATGTTAAGTGAATAGATGAATAATGAATGGCCAATAAACCTGAAGGCAACTGAAGTGAAAAATGTCTCTGTTTTACACTACAGCACAGATTGAAGATTCACTAATAAAAACATAAACCCAGTATTTAGTAATTAGGTGTATTCAATACAAGCCTCGCTACAAGACTGCTATTAAAATCATGTTTGTTGCCTACATATTTATTTGAAGAAATGCAAATTATGATTAAAACACAGGTCCAAACACAGGTGTAAGCACACGAAGTGATACAGAACTCCACAAGATTTGAAGCAGCTGTACTTTGGGAATAGTGATCTCTATGGAAAGGCAAATCTGAAAGTTTCTTAGTTTACTTGAAGCACTGCCTGTGCCTGCAACTAGAAGCTATTGATAGCTTGAAGTCTGACAAAGATGATGTAATTTTGAGTACTTGGTACCATGACACAACTGAAAAGTCTAACAGACTGTTAATATGCTCTTTGCAAACTCCATGGAAAAGGATTGTCTTCATAACATAAACTCTTGAATTACAAAGTAATCACATTAAGAACATCTTTCATAATATCAACACATTTCAGGACACTTGATTAGTGAGTTGTGGAGATTAACTATTTACAGTAATCAAGTAGAACTATGCTAATATTTACATCAACTACTTTCAGCTACTAGTTTGCACAGTTTACACAAGTTCTTGCTAGAAATTTCCAGCTTCTTGTTTGGAGCACCATGACACCATCTGAGCAGCCTAACCTATGCTCAGTAATCCTTTCTTGCTCTTCTCTTTGTGCTTTCACGCCTTTCTCTCACTAAAAGCAAAATTGTATTTAATTCCTTTCCCAACTACTCAATCCCATTGTTTTTCTGTAGTTTCTATTGTCAGAACTTACTTTTCACCCCCTTTTGGAATGTGGATGGCATATGGCAGGTTGACTTCCCTTCCCCAATAAATAAGGAAGCAAATGCTGCTGATTACCATTATCTACCAAGAAATGGAGAACTGTTGATTATGTATTACTTCCCTAATTAATATTATTTGAAATGCAAACTGCAAAACAAATATTTAGCTAAAGGATTAAATTTCCTGTTGGAAGCTGAACAACAGACTGCCTTGCTAGGCAACTCCCCAGCACTTTGCACAGGTAGGACACAACAAAACAGTGTGGCTCAAGCCCTGCAGGCAAGAGCAGCACAGCTTTACAGAGGGGTCTGTTCTACCCTGCTTCCAGTGCCATTAGCTCTGCTGTTCTTGTAGTGACAGTCCATTCAGAGAAGCTATCAAAAGGGATGCTTTCTTGAAAATAAAATTTTTCACTCAAAACCACTTTCTCCTATCAATTTCTCATTTTTGAGCCATCTTAGTTTATAGGAGTCTCAAATTCAGAAGCCACTACACAGACACGTAAGGTAAAAGTGAACAAAAATGCACTCCAGTTAAAAAAGAAAACACCAAACTGTTTCCTTGGAAACTTTTGTGTCACTGGATGATAAAGTGATTTTCAGTAGGTCAAAATTCCAGTCAATATTTCCTAATCACCTAAAGCAAATATAACACTAAGTGCTATAACTCAGTCAAAGAGAGCTACAGCTAGAAAAGCTTAAAGAAAGTGTATTATAATAGTATAAGAAACTAAATATTGTGTTTAGCAAGAAATTTCCTCCCTCCCCTCCTCCACCTCCCTTTTAAAGGTAACTAGTTCACTTAGGGCTACCTCTAATGAACACCACAAACTGAAGTAAGAGTCTTCTCAGGCTGTTTCATGAATTCCTGTTCCCCTTTCAGCTGTGTAATCTTACTCCTGATAACTTCATTAGTACTGAAGTTAAGCCAATGTTTTAGGGATTCTTTTTCTTAAAACAATACAGCAACAAAAATATTTTTGAAAAACACTAATATACATGTAAGATCCCTGGGGTAAAAACACGATGATTAAATCACAACGCATGAACGATTAAGAATGAACTAAAATGCCCTGAACCCAAGCAAGTGTTCAAAATTCATAGACCTAAGTTAATGCAAGAGTCAGCAGCATGCAGATATTATTTTTCAGCTTAACTCATTAAATAATATATTAAATACATTAAAAAAATATTCAACATTTTCTTAGGTTTAGACAAATGTCATTAAAGGGAAAAAATACTGGTGGTGAAGAGCAACACTCAGATGAATGGCGAAGTAAATCCCATTTAACTATCCTTGCCTGGAAATGTAGGGTAAGACTAGCATCTTTAATTGCAGAGATGATCCAAGACTTAACATTTGTCTTTCAACTCTACTCCAACTGCTACTAGCTGCACTCACTGTCACCTGGTGAAAATACAAATTAAAGAGTGAATAAAAATTTCAGAGTTCTTCCAGCTGAGCTGACAATGATCTTGTTTGTATATATAGAAGCATTAAAAATTTATATATGTGGAGAGTAAATCTATTCTGTAAGTACATCACTAGGCAACACTGGGAATGGTAGAAAGTGAATCAATAGGTGTATCATCCCAGTCAATTCTTCATGGAACATCACCATAAGCAGTCCAGAAATACTATTTTCAGATTCCTCTTAATTTCAAAACCATTTCATTGGTGATTATATTATATTATATTGTCCTTTCTGTATTGCATCCAGGTACCAAACCATGAATAATTTGAACATACAAAGTAGGAACATTAATTTGTTTTTAAACTGGCACAGAATGGAGAGGCTCATAATGTTTAGTCACTGATACAGCTGATATTCCCATTGGCAAATGCTACCTACAAAAGGAAAGATGACTTAACAAATGTGTGTCACACCTCTATCAAGGGTTCCCACCAAAATGCGTTAATTGTGGGGAAACAGTTGCCACGAGAGGGCACAGTTGAATTACATTTCCTTAGCAAACGCAGTGAAGCCATTTACTGTTGTTTTCACATAACTATGCAATTGTATCCCTGGGAGAGCACTGGACAGCAAGAATGCTTCCCCTCATTCTCATTCATAGGGTGTCTTCCTGCATTGCACTAAGATTTAAAGTATTGTTTGACCAATTTTCATAAAGTTTATCAAGCATTTTAAAATACTTCAGATATTTATTAAGTAGCTTGTCCTGCAAATGCAGTGTAAGAGAGGTGGAACAAAATATTCCATTTAGAATGACAACAAATAAAAGCAGCACTACAGTTTCTTTGTGTGAGAGGAGGCTTGACTTAGCAGGTGGTACCTCGCAAAGTTTAACAACTCATGGTAACAAGATGGAAAAATATGCAATAAGGTACAATGTCACTCTATGCACAAGAAAAACAGTATAAAGCAAGCCATACTGTGATCTTGAACAGTAAAGTAGTATTCACTGAACCATAAATAAATATCCCCTTTGCCTAACTGTAACATGTATAATAAAAATTATTTTCATACCTCCTAATGTCACATTGCCATGAAGAAACCTCCCTTGATAAATAAGCCGCAAGATATTTGGACTGCTGACTTGTTCTTCTTCCCAATCTGAAGAGAGAGAGAATTTCCACAGTTACATTGTGATAAAAACATCTTTTGTTATTTCTCTCACCTTTACCCAGGAAGAAAATTGGGAACAGGACTCTTTTGCTTAAAACACTAAAGAGAGATCACAGGCTGAAGGTACAGGAAGGTAATTCAAGACCAGCACTCGAAGTCTATTCTTGAATTTATTATTTGACACTGGGCATTCAAACACGTAATTTTATGTCTGCAAGTATAAATATTACTGATGTCACAGACTGCAGGATATATTTAGCACATACACAAGTCCTAAAGAAAATATTTCATACATGCAAATTGCTTCCTGGTTCTTGATACCCAGGCCATTCTGAAGTTTCCCAAGCCATGCTCCCCGTCACCAGCTAACTGACTAACTGGAGCTGCTCTCCAGCAATGGGAAGCTGCTGCACACAGAGCAAGCGCGCATGTGATGGGTCACTTGAAACAGGACTCTGAGATCACAGCGCTGAAAAAAGCTCCAGAGGCAGCTCAGCACCGTTCGATGATGGCCAGATCCAACCAGTTCCATGGCTGGAGGGGGCAGGGACCTGAGCAGCCCCCGACTGCCACCACAGAGCCAGAACAGAGGCTCTCTCTGAGCAGACACCCACCAATACATTTTAAGGAGCTTCCCCAAGGCTGATCCATGGATGTTTTTATATGGCAAACCGTGGTTCGAAAAAAAGCAAGCATGCATTTTCCTATAATGCTTAAGCCATCATAAATAAATGATAAGCTTAAATGGTCTTTTCCTACTCTTTTTCCATTCCCTGTCACAATGTGAAGAACAACTAAATATGCACTTTGCTTTCAGAACAAGTATCATAAAGCCTTGAAATGTTGAATTTAAATGGTCTCTCTGGGAATACAGTGTCTTCTGTTTCTTAGATGACCAAATATCTGGCAACAGTTGTTCACAAATGTTCTCTCTTTCTGCTTGTAGTGTTTATATAGCAAAATCAATATTCAGCAAGGGATCAGGACAAGCCACAGAAACCAACCTGTTCACTGGGAACATACAATTAACATACGGGCAGTAGCAACTGGCACCACAAAAGGAGAGGAACTGAAAAGGATAGAAGGGGAAGCATTTGAAACAAAAGCCATGGCTGCAGAGCGTACAGAGAGGCATCTGGTGCAAAAAGCAAGCAGGCAGAGACGTGGGCAGCAGGAGCCATCTCAGCCCCAGACCACGGCAGGGGCAAGGCACCAACAGCAGAAGCTGCAACACTCCCAGGTGCTCCCACGTGCCTAGTTTGTAAGATTAGATTAAATTAGGCAACCAAAGCTATTTGAATTTCAAGTATTTCCACTTAGGGTCTGATTCAATTGTCTTGCAATTCAAGCACATGCCCATTCTGCTATGCTGTGAAGTGGGCTACATTAAGGATCTGAATTATCACACTGCTACCATAACAGTTTTATTTTTTTTTTTACTCCATACAGTCTGAACTCCACTATACTGTGGCTGTAAAGAGCAGAAATCCAGCCAATTGACAGTGCCATAATGATGTAAAACCACAACCAAAAGAAGACAGACTAGATTTTGGCACAGGTATTTTCTCACTGTTAAGCTGCCAAGTTACCCATCCTTTTAATTTCTGCTTCTTGGCTGGAAGTCTGAAACATTTCTTTCTGACATGAATTCAAATTTTAATTTCCACTGATGACTAAATGGGCCAAGGAAACACTGAATCTTTTTTTTTTTTTTTTAAAGTTCAGATAATAGGTCTACAAGAAAGATGTTAATATTATTTAGAAGAAAATGGGGAGGGGAAGAAGAGAACAGGTAACTATCTAGATGATATGCATTAAAATAAATTTGGTGTTTTCTACTGCAAATAAAGAGATCCTTAATTAAAAACTGTATTGCCAAAAGAGGTGGGGAGAAGTTTGCCTTAATCCTGCCAGTATGTGGCTGAGGTTATTTCATCCCTTTTTTCCCCCACAAGATCATGACAAGTCAAAATGGTGGTAAAAACAATTGCATCATCTGTGTTTCAAGGATACTTTAGTCCTCATCAAGATTTCTCAGTCCTGTGGCAAAGAGGAGCACTCCCAGTCTAAAAACAGCTAATGGGCTAATGCTTGTGAAAATCTATATGATATTCTGAAGTGGGGGGGGGGTTTCTGTCTTTTAAATTGAGACTGTTCTTCTTTGCAAATTAAATATTCATCAAAATTTAGAGCACTCCCTCAGGACAGCAAGTATTTGAACCGAGGTTTCCATGTCTGGTTCTACTTTTTTTTAAGGAAGAGACTTTAAAGTCTGGGTTTCTTCCCAACTCTAAACTCAGAATCTGCAACTTTCAAGCTCTTCACAAGACTCTGAACATGACATCACGTGCTCAGGCATAAACTTGAGTAAGAAAAAAAAATCCAGTTCTGCCTTTACTAATCCAGATAAATGTACACAAAGAACATTTGGTTATGACAACTATGTTATAGGCACACATTAAAAAATGTACAGCACAGATGCTATGTTAACCTATTTTTTGAAGTGTTTTACATCTGTATCTAATACTTCAGAAGACTTAAAACCTCCTCTTTCATTACATATTTTACTAAATACATAATACTGCATCCCAGAAAACTGAACTTTTTTCCTGACCTCAAAGAACAGTTTAAGGCCTAAAATACTGATTATCAACATTAACTTTTTGGCATAAACGATCATCCACCATATGTCTTTGACAAAAGCACCACAGAAACAGATAGTGCAATGTTTTAGTTTGTCTAAATAGTAGTCTTTTTAACATCAAAACAGTAACCCAAATGAAGTCCTGTACCAAAAGAAGCATTTTCTTTCATCGTATGTAATGCTATGTCTGTGTTTTGGCTATTTTCCCATGAAATCATAGTCAGGGAGAACAGAACCACTTTGTTTTGGGGAACTATTCACATATGTGAATACACATCTTAAGTTCTCAAGCCCATTTTCCAAAGCCAGTATTCCTGCACGACACCAAGTACATTCACACAAACAACATCCAGTCTTTTAATGTCTCTTAAAATGGGCTTTTATAATTGTTTTTCTCCCTGGAAAAATATCAGTATTACAGATCCTTTCCAAGATAAGGCAGTAAGGAAAAAGTACTTCAGACTCAATTTCACTAATTAATTCCTGTGACTTCCCGTGTTTTATTTTAGCTGTCCTCACATAAGAGGTTTTATATCTCCAACATTTCCTCACACTTACTAGATCCTCTAACATCAAGAAAAGTGTTGAAAGATAGGGGGAAAGAAGTACTTCAATTTGGGGAAGCAAATTTTAGAAATAAAGTAGGAAACAGTCCTGACGTCTAAAAATCTGCCCAACTGAAGGAACTGTGAAAAAGAAGGCAAGACAACTGTATTTCTGCATAAATCTTTGTCCAGATAGTGAATAAACACACTTAATTTGAATGTTGAGCACGGAGATCAGTTTATCGACACTTTAGTCAGAATATACAGCAAAGCTCCTTGCTCACCAGGTAAAAAGCCAAAGCCACTCAGCTACTCACCCATTGGCCAGTTGTCATACACATGTTTTGCAATATCTGCAGCAGAGTCATTCGGTGAAAACAGGAACTCTTTTGTTTTCCCGCTTACCAAGATGAGGCGCAAATTTATCTGGTAAAAAAACCCCAAGACATCAGTATTAGGAAAGCTTACAGAGAAGACTTAAATTTTTTATTTTTTTTACAGGTACTAAAAAATTGTTGTTGGTTTTGGAAGACTGATCCAAATGACTTGAGAAAACAGTTTAACATGTTAACATATGTTAAAAAGAGGGTCAAAGAGGTCAGTAAAATGTTGTTCACATACCCATAATCTAGGAAGATTAAATTCTAACAGCTGGCATTTTTGATTATAAACATCGGAAGATTCTGTTAGTGATTGAATCAACTGTGCCAGTAAAAAATAGCTTTCAGTAGGGTAGAAACATATTCTAGCAAGGACACATAAGCAACTCCTGAATGAAGAGGAAAAATATAAACCTGAAAAATTAACTTAAATGGAGAGCATTAAAATACCAAAATCTGCTCCTGAATAGCCTGTGAGCCTAAATAAAAGCCCTAGAACACTCCCTCTCGATCTCAGCCAGTGCAGCTACAAAACACCAGGGAGTCAGACAGCATCCTTCCTTGCTCCCAGCTGCCACAAAGTTTGAATCCCTCTGCCAGTCTTCTAAATCCAAAACTTCGTCCCACCACTTGTCTTTCACTACAAGCAAAGTGAGGTCCACATGCAGCACAGTAATAACATCCCACCATAATTTTTCTTTGGTTAATTTCCTCCATGTAACCACCAGCACCTTCAGCCATAATTTTCCTCTCTTCTATTTGCAAATTACTGAATATAATTTCTTTTCCATATAGCATTAAAATAACACACATAAAGAGCTCAGTATGACATTATTTACAATGCAAAAGAGATTAAATTTTGGCTCCTCAAGCGACTGTTAGCAAGGTCACAAAATATGTTTGGGTAGCTAGCACTTAGCAATGCCCATGGCAAGCAGGAGCCTAGCTGCTGTTGTACTTCGACCTACAAGCCCACATTTCATCAACTTGCAGTGAGACTTCAGCAGACTAACTGCTTGGATACTTTTTTCCAAGTCACACTCTCAAGCTGTGGCTCTCACTTTAAGGCAAGCTGCAACAAAGCTTTCTTTGTTGGAATTCAGTAAACTGTTTTCTACATCAAATACCAAGTGAAAAATGTACAGCAATGTCCAAGTTTTCTAGACTTCTTGAAAAGATCTCAGTGCATCATATCCACCGAACATGACAGCTCTGCCTCAGCTACCTACTCTCCACTTACTTCAGAAGGTCTTTAGGCAGCTCGTCTATTCCCTCTTGAATGCTTTGGCTTGGATTCATCCTACCTATCTTTAAGCACCTAATGGAAGTATCTCTATCATCCAGCACACTTCAAGGTCAATGAAGGAAATGACCCCTCCTAAAAGCAATTCAGTCTCTATTTCAAAGTGTAGCAAGTATAAAAAGAGTGAGCATAAAAGGCTAGGTTCTCCTCCCTGTCCTCTTACTAACACCCTTCGGAAAAAACAAGTTCTCCCATTAGCCCAGGAAAGCAGCCAAGTGGCAGCTGTCTCTAAGAAAGCACCATGGCCACTCCAAGAGTATCACTGCATACCAGGAAATCACAAAAAAAACTTGAAGGAGAGAAACTGAGGAAATGCTGTTTAGTCAAAGACAATTCTTCATAAAATTCAGAATACATTTGGCTATACACATTAAAGTGTTGTTTTCTTTGAAATTTTCACAATGATTAAGGAATTATTTTCAAATTGCAACAATATTTAGCAGAAAAAGCAGATCAAGTTCTACAGTTCCTGTTTACTCCAAAAACCTCACTACTGTGATGAACTACAGCTACAAAAATTTGTTGGACTATGTTCAGGTGTTGTTTTGCTTATATTTTCAGTTTCAGTACTTCCCCTCCCTTCACTGTCTCCATTTGTGTATGTATAGACAACACTTATATATATAGTTCCTTTAGCTGGACTACCCTAGATAAGCTCTTCAAGCTTTCTCTAGTGAGACACCTATTCCCTCTTTCATCCTAGGAGCCTGTCTCTGCACAATTTCTTCTATTTTCTCCTCAAACAAATGACTATTTCTGAAGCATATTAAATGATATCTCGCCAGATGCTTCTGTAACACCACCAGTAATTTCCTCTGTCTACTGAAAACATCTTCTGTGACTGTGTCCCAAGAGCACATATACCTTCTTCATAACTGCACCACACTGTTTGCTCAGTACTTTTTTGTGCCCTTTTCTACTTTGATCCTTTCAATTATTCAGCCTCCAAGCTTTTATCTTGCCTGTATCACCCTAAAGCACACAGGTCCAAATTTCATCCCACTCCTATTACTCCATCCCTCAGAGAGAAAGGAGGCTAGGTGTGAAGAAGTATTCTGCATCATAAAGATGTTTCAGATTTCCCCCATGTCTGGGCACCAGACCTAAGAAATCCCCCCCAAAGTTCTTCCTCTCTACATTACGAGCACTTTTCAAACTTCATGTCATCAATGAATTCTAGCAGCAAGACGTCTTTACACTTACCTTTGTCTTTAAATGACTCAGGAAACATAAAAATTCATCTGACAGTTGGTTCATAATGAACCTAATAAGAAGCTCTCTCTGAGCTGCCTCCCCCCCACCTCAGCTAGGTCCTTTATAGTAGGCTCACAGACACACAGTTTTTCTAATACATTTTAATTTCTCCTATTTAACCAACAGTTTGCAAAACAGCACCACATCAGTTACTAAGTACATATTCAGATGACACTACAAAAATGTGCATGTAGAAAGTAAGTTCTTTTCATCTGGCTTTTGGAAGTGCTGTGTACTGGATTTGATTCCACTCTCTCTATACTTCATTATCTTTAATTATTTTTTAAGCATTAATGCACCTTATTACAATACCAACATACCGCCAAAAATTTAGGAAATTCAGACTGCATCATGAACTGTTACTTGTACTTGGAATGGGCTGCCTGTTTAAAAGAACAAACAAACCAACCTCAAATTTTCAGCACCAGTGCCTACTGTAGCCTCTTCCCCAGCAGCCCATGTGCCTCTCACTCCAATTCCCCATATCCATTTTCTATACCCTAACTGGCTCATGAGACACCCTCTTAGCTTGCTCCCTCTGGCTAAGCAGTTCCCAAACTCTGAATTTATACCGTTTATGTAAGGATTTATTTTGTTTCATCTGTGTGTAGTTTACCTGGGTTGGGGGTTGCCTGGTTTGAAGACCATAGCACTTTGCAGGCAGGAGACATAATACCAAACCATGCACTCCCTAGAACTACCTGATTTGGATCCTACAAGATGACTAAAAAAAACCCCAAAAGATTAGCCCTGCTCAGCACTTAAAAGCAGCACTTAAAAGCATGATTATGGCACTGCATTAACATAGAAGTGAAGTTCTTCTTCTACCATAACATTAGGGAGACACATTTCTTTTTATTCTCATTACTGACTTTTGAGATTACCAGCCACACTAAAGTGAGTACAAAAAGGAGATGAATATCACTGAAAAATAATCAAAACTAACTTGGCTTCCTGAAAAATTTGATTAAGTCATATCTCTGCAGTTAATATACACCAAAAAAATCAATATAAGCTACATGGCGGGGGGAAAAAAAGAGTGAAAAATGTTAGATCCTTCTTTCCCCCTACCTCTCCAAGAGTTCTCATTGCTGAAGAGCATTTCTTATAGTCTTATTGTGAAATATACAAGGCACAGTGAGATAAGATAATCATTTTACAGGGTATATTACAAAGTATGTGTAAAATGCAGGATATATATTTTCACTTTAAAAAAAATCACCACATATCAGCAGAAGCCCAAAATGAATTTTTAAGTCAATCAAGCAGGTGTTACATCAAGTGCAAAGAAACAGCTGTTCTAATGAAAGGTTCAAGTATTTTCTTATTTATAGTACAGCATGCCACTGACATATTTAGTTTGCATGTTTCTCTCTCTCTCTCTCTCTCTCTCTGTATATATATATATTTATGTTTCTTAATCTTGACTTGAAGGAATCTTAGTCTTGAGTTGTGCATCACATTACCCCAAAGGGTTTGAAGCAAATAATCCCACAACTTGCCTTCAAATTTAGAGTCTAATCTCATTTCCCTCAAAAATATTGGGAAATTTAACTACTTGCAACTGCTGTACTACTTAATTCTGCAAACAAACTATAGGGTATCTGAAAAAAATATTTCTGGCAAAATTCCAGAAAGCTCAGAACTAAAAGAAGAAAGAAAAAAAAAAAAGAGCGTATGTGTATATACATTTACTCAAAGTGTAGAAAAAAGTCTTGGCTAGGTAGAGAAATTTTGACACAAAAGCATCAAATTATAATTTTTCAAGTTAAGAAAGGAGTCTTAGTAATCTTAGCTATCCTGTATCCTCTTTCCTACATTAAAAGCCAGCAAGGAGGTTGTATCTGTACCCACTGTAACCTTAAAATCCCTCCACCTATTCTTGTCAAGTGTCTTGGTCTCAAGAGACTTCTGCAATTCTCAGGGCCTTGAGAAGTTCGTTCTTCAACCGGGGATGTTACAACAACTGTCCCGATTATGGTTTTTCTTTTTTTCAGGGTACCAAAGGGAGTTCCAGCCTTTTGCTACAACCAAGTGATACGGACACATCCTCACACTTCCGCATTGTAGTACCAACTGCAACGTTACTGCTGAAAGCAGTCAAGGGCAGCCAGAGTATCAGAAGAAGGATTAAATACAATTTGCAGACTACATCCCCTCTGCACAGTTATGTAATAGCACATTCTGTTTGTGATCTCGAGCATGCAAACCTCACCCTCTCCCTCCCACCCCAATCTCATAATCACAGCTCCAGTAACTACACCATCTACTGCACTGCATACACAATAAAAATTTTCAGTGTAGATTATATTCTGCAAAAAAAAACAACCCACCACCAAACAGAAAACCACCCCAAAAAAATACTATATTTATGAAAAGATTATAGTAACAACTGTGACCACAATTTTTGGAAGAGAAATTTGGGTCACATATATGCTGACGTAGAATAAATTGTTTTTTCTTTGTTCTAGGCATGCAAAGTTTGTTCATTCTTAAAGGCATACCTACAGAACATCTTAGTGCCACAAGTGCTTCTAATTTCACAGCTAATGTTAAATAACTGGGAAGTCACTTTAACATTAATAAACATTGTGTAGGGTGTAAATCTCGTTTCTTAATGTTTCACTGACTTCCCATCTATTCAGTTAAACAAGTTACTTTGTTATCAATTCTATGCTCCATCCAGTAGCAGTTTAAGATTGCTCCCCATCTTACAATTAAAATGCAGAGAAGGAAAGGTGTCATATCAGCACATGCTATGCAGCCCCAAGTTTAAACTAAGTACTTTTCTTTAGCTGTTTTAAGATTGAAATACATACACAAAACAATTTTTTCTTCAACATCCAATACACTTACTTTCTAATTGAAGTTCATTATTGTAAGAAATAACTTGGTTCTCTAAAGACACATTAAGGTTTCCTAATGGCTCTAGGCCAAAGAGAAACCTCCCAGCTCCACTTCTGTGACTGAATTCCACCAGATTTACAAACGAAGTTGAACCAAGCCCAAATAACAGTCTAAGCATCACAGCGGCATCACACAAGCCAAGTCAGCAGGGACCTGCAGGTTCTAGACACCAGGTCACTCCTGGAAATGCATCCACCTGAATATAATGAAGAACTTCAGTTTTTACATGCCCTGGAAGGCTGTTGTAGACCCTGAGCTGCTTCACTGAGTGGTTTCTTCTCATTCCCAGCTTAAATTTATTCTTGAATAGGTTACATTCACTGATGCCCCACCTACATCACGCTTTAGCCAAAAAAACCTTGGGGTTTTGACAGCTTTCTTTTGCATCTGCAGACAAGGACACACTTTGCTAAAATTAACAAGCAAAGGTTTTCCTCATTAAAGGGCTGGCCCTTGGTGGGAACACTGTCTTCAAAGTTCTGAAGCACATCAATAGAGATTAAGGTAACTGGGCTTGGGTAGGCCTGGAGGGGACCTATTAGCAGCCTTCCCACGCCTGAATTACCAAAACAAGGACCTCTTTACTGAGGTCCAAGACAGAAGACCAGTGGACAATGGTCATAAATGGAAACAAGAGACTCTGAACTATGATAGGGTAAAAAGTTTTCACCCTGAGAATCTCAAAACAGTGGTCACTCAGAGATGCTCTGGAAGCTCTGGCCTTGTGGATTTTCCAGGTCCAACTGACAAAGCCCCAAGCAATCCAGTCTGAATTCAATGGTGACCCTGCTTCCAGTAGGAGCTTGGGCTAGAAAATTGCTCAAGGTCCTTTCCAAAGTGAATGACTCCACAATCCACTTTAATCCATATCTGCTTTAGTTTTGTTTAAACTTTCTTAAGTATGCATAATTAGAATGATACACAGTATTTCAGGAATTTATAAAATGCTACTAGAACCTCCTTAAATCAACTGCAAAAGCCTCTCCATTCTCAATACAAATACCACAACTGTCTTACATTTCTAATGCAGTAATCTTGCAATGCTCTTCTCTAGCCCAGCTGTTTCTATGACATAAGCTTTCAAGCTTGCATTTCAAAATACAGCTTTTAACCACCCATGATGTACAGGATATTTTTATTTTAATTCAATTAATTCTGTTCCTATTAATTCAGTCTTTGGGACAATCCCATCCCCACACAACACCACAATCATCTTCTACACTACTCATCATCAACAAATTTCATCAGCATACTGATTTTCCTTGTCCTAGTGGCATAAATGAAAACATTACAAAGACAGCTGGTCCCAAAATTATCTTTAAGGAATTCCACTGAGCACGACTGACAGCCTGACACTGACATCCTGAACATTGTACCTTACCACTTTCTCCACCCAAGTCACACACTCTATCAAACCCTGCCTGCCGCAACTGATCTCTTCCTACGCAGTATCAACTACTCACTGAAGTCCAGACAGATTACACCTCTTCTGCATTTCCCTCGTGAAAAACACTCTCCTTCCAAAGAAAACTGGCTGATGAATCTGTCATGATCTAATTTGGATAAATAGAAACCATGAATTTTATTCCATTATTTCTTCTCTGCTCCTTCTCAGCATCGTTCCTGAGATGGTTACTCATCTGTCAAGTTCATAGTCTCTCTTCACATCTTTTCACTCATCTAGCATGCAGATATTTTGTAACTTAACATCTTCAACCTGAAGAAATACCAAGCATGCAAATTCCTCAGATACACTCCTTATTACTAATCCAGTACATTTAGTTTAATCAGTATCTGCCTCCTTGAAACCCAAAGCCTTTACATATACTCCTGCTTTGTTTATTCTTCCATTTGATTTTAACTGTATCAGCTCATGGTCATTGAATCTAAGTCATTTCCCCAAGCAGCCTTCTGAAGACTTCCAGAATGTTCTGGGAATTTGAGACACATCCAGAATAATAATATTAGCTCCTTCTCAGCCAAGAAACTAGCTGGTAGAGGGATTGAGGTGCACAGGGTAAGAAAGTAATAGAGCAGAAGTATAAATCTGCAGCCCAACAGTGCAAGCATTCTCAATGAGACAGAAGAGATCCTTGATCCTGGATTCTTCTTCAAGAGTAATTTGGTAAAATAAATAAAACTACAGTTCTCATGAATCACACTTCTAGACACCTATTTTCACCAGATACTTCATAGAAAATACAGGCAACTTAACCATACTTCCCCAATTGAACACCTAAAATTTACACTTGGCAACACTCAGAACCCCTGCATTTAGCTACAGCACCTTGCAGTACCTATAATAAATTTACTTTGTATCAGGAAAAAAAGATTGACATGGAACATGAGAAGAAACATAAATTGTCCATGTGAATGAACAAAGCTCTGAAGTGTCATTGCCAGCTGCGTCACTCATTCAAAGCCACATCGCTTGTGAAAGTAGGGCAATCCCAACACAACAGCAGGTAAACGTGACAGCACCCTGCGTCACTCTATTCAAGTCTAAGGTGAACTTCATACCAGTTCCTATGACATGCTCACCTTTAGATTACTACAAAGTGAAACAAATATGGTTTTATGTGCAATGCTTGCCCAAACAAGGAATGGCTAAGGCAGCTTTCCACTGCTAAAAATTTAGTTAGCAGATTTCAGAAACTTGAAGTGAAAAGAAAGAGAAAACCAAAAAAGAGCATAAACAAATTTTATTTAAAGGGGGAAAAAAGCAAAATCCTACAAGCATTTAACTCAGTAGCTATGATAGAACTAGCTGTTTCTATGGAAACCATGACACTCTTGAACTTAAAATCCTAGTGCTTGGTCACACTTCATCCATTTCCTCACTTCAATTCAAGTAACACAGAAACAATGGCAATATCCTCCTATGAGTTCCAGGGTTATGTTTTCAGAAGAAATATCTAGGAAACACTGTCCTTCAAAATAAATTAATACAGCCACTATGATAAATAAGCAGTAAAATACAATGGATTTCAGTCAAGTTTACATAGTGTTTCCTTTACTATCCTATTTGCATTCCTGAAACAATTCTGGGTTGGTTTGGTTTTTTGGGTTTTTGTGGAGAGGGATGAGTGAACACAACACACCAATGTGTCTGCTGGAGCTAATTAAGAACTAAGAATTTTCACTGAAAATCAATTTTAATAAGACAGTAAAACCCGAAGAATAACTTTTTCTTACAACATACTGGTTCTATAAGCAAAAGATTTTTTCATGATTTAATGAAGTACAACTCCACCATGGAATAATTTCTCTCCCAGAAGTACAAGAAAACTGAGGCAGTCCCTTCCCTGAAATAAGGCAAGTGATCAAGTACCTGGTCTTCTCAGCTCAAACGGAATTTTGGCTACTATATCCCAAGTACATACTTTAGTCATAAACCATCTCCTGCTGCCCTCTCAAGAGAATTCACTCTGACAGGGAAGACTCAAAGACCTACTCTGATTATTCATTAGCCATAGTCAGGGCAGTTTCACCCTGCACATGTTATAATTGTCTTAGTCCATCATGATTGTAATGTGCAAATTACACAACACAGAAAACCTTTAACTTGTCTTTAATACATGTCAGAAGACCAGGAGACTTAATACAAACAGATAGTAAAAAATGCAGAAAGTAAATCATGTGGCATTCAAGTTTGCTATTTTCAAAGTTCATCCTTTCAACTCAGTCTTACAATAAGTGTATTTTTAGTGAGGAATAAAGTGACTAAAACACAAAACAGAGAAATTGATACACTCAGATTAAGATCAAATTTAGGTAGAGACCATTTTAACAATTGGTATCCCACGCTAAACCAGTCAATTCCAAACACAAGAGTGGAAACAGTAGTAAAATTGCATCAAATGTCAATGCCCACAAGAGAAGTTCGTGCTTGCAAACTGAACCAGTTAGCTCTGCTCAACACAACCACAGTGAGGGGGTTTGATAGCTATGGTAGTTTACAGCCTTGTGGCACTGTAAGTAGCTGTAGCCACCTTGACCCCTGAAGGTACCATAGAAACCAACACGTGGCGGTCAGACACCGATGTCTGACAACACACTTGGTCAGGGTGAGAACCCATAATCCCCTGGTTTAGTGATTTGTGCCTTTTAAAATGATTGGTTAATGTTTCCTCCTCCCTGTTTTATGTATGAAGTTGTAAATAGTCGTTTCACTTAGTTAACTATGTATTAGTTCTAGAACGTTCTGTACTCCTCGATATCCCATTGGTTACTTCCCTTATTCCCGCCTATGTGCTGTTCCCATTGGTTTCCTCAGTTTCAACCCCGCCTTTCCATCCCTCAGTATAAACTCCCTGGACCCTCGCATATTTTTGGCTCTTTGTCCTTAGTGCCTTTACGTTAAGAAACCTTCCGGTGGAACCTATACGAGGAGTCCCCTCTCTCCTTCTTTGCCTCCGCCTGCACACCTGACAACCAGCCCAGGAGCAGCTTCCTCGGGTGAGGAGCTCACCCTCTATCCCTTTTGTGTGTGAAGCCGCCGGAACCAGAGGGTGCAGCCAGACCTCCAGGCGTCTTTATTTTCCTGGCTAGTGTGCCCTCACAGCCTCTGTTCTCAGGAGAGACTTGTAAAACAGGAACCACGTCATCCTGCTGTGACATATCCTGGGGGTCGCTGGCCTGTAGTACATGGAGTTAGAGCTGAAACTCTTAACACAGGCATTTGTATGACTTCTTCACAACCTACATATAATAATAGCAGAGCAGGGCATTCCAGGGTTTCTTTCTGAAGTGGGAAAAGAGTGTGAGTAGGAGAGAAAAAGAGAAGAAGGTGTCCGTTTCTAGATTTCAATCTCTGTCTCCCTAAAAATATCTTTTAATGACACACATCCCAGTGTTTGACTCCAGAATTTAAAAGTGAAATCAGTGTGTACCATCTGTGTTACCATTCTGCCATCTCTTCCCAAGAGCTGCCCCTGGATAAGCCCAACACCTTGTTTTCACCTTCTCCTATCAAGCTGATGTTTGAAGCTTAGAAGTCCACCACACAAATATGATTAATGATAATTCTAGTCACTTAAATTTGGATTTAATTCTGATATAACTCAGTAATTGTTCTAATGTGCTCTGTAGAGAGAATATATATGCATTATTTTAAAATATTATTTAGGACAGTTCAATGGCATCTTTTAAAAGACCGATGCAAGATCACAAAGTCTGTGAACACTTGCATTGTGAAATGCCTAACATCTCCAATTTGAAAGTGAACACTACTGCAGCTGCTAACAAAGGAGAACATACAATTCCAAGGAACCAGTTCCATACATAGGTACTTTTTCCAAGTGGAAGTGGCAGACAGATACTCTCTATCCCTTCATAATCCCCAATCAATTATTTTTTTCTTACCTTTAACCAACTTTGTAGGGCTCAATTTGATTTAACCATGTATCTAGAAGATTATCTAGATTGGAAGGTATTACAATTGTATAACCCACATAGGTCATACCATAGACAAAAGTGAAAGTAGTTTTCATCCAGTTATAGCCTGGATGAAAACAAACATCAGCTTCAATTTGACCAAAACTGAAGCTCATTGAGGGGAAAAAAAAGTGAACATAAAGAAAACATTAAAAACACATGCAAAAATGGACATTTCAAGGAATCTGCTATTTAAAAAGTAATCAAAACAATTATAATTGCAAGCAGCATATATTCATGGATATCATCTAGTTCCACATCCTAATTTTCAGGAGAAAAGTTTGGGGTTTTTTTTAATGTTTTTTGTTTGTTTTTAAACAAAGTTTTAAAAGATGATTTTTTATATTAAGTTACCTAAACATAATAAAGATGCACTGGGCTCTCTGCATTCCTGATCTAGACTTTATTGCAGAAGTCCAACTGCTTCTCCCTCTGCTTCTGCTTTCTACCATGTGAGACAGGAACAGCAACTAAGGATCCCTTCAGTGTATACATTCATGTACACGAACATATACATGTAAAGACACAAGTAAGTAGCCAATTCAGAAAACCTCTTGGGAAATCTTTAAATAAGGGGAAAAACCTCCATTTATTTAAAAAACTAAAAAAAAAACCCAAATATAAACCAAACAAAAACATACAAACCCACAAGAAATCACCCCACTATCCTGGAAATGAATGGTCTATTCCTTACATATGAGAGCATAAAGATTCATGAGATCTTACTCATGAAGATTACAGCATGAGATGATACTTTTCCTCAGAAGCAAATTGATCTCCAAAGCAAAGCCTATTTTTAAAATGTGCTACTCTTCAGGCCCCCAAAAAGGGACAATGACAACCAAGTACAAAAATAGCCTGATTTGGAGCAGAAGAAAAATAATACAAGAGAAAGGAAACAACCCAACCTTCTGGATCCAATCTTATCTTCTCTTTTCTCTTGCACTAACTGTTGCATTATATGTTTTTTAATACAGTTTACTGTGCAGTACAGAAAACACCACACTGTGACTAAGTAGGCGATTATAGCTAAAATAAATATTATTTGCCATTTAAACTAAACACAGCTTGAAAAAAATATAAGGAAAAAAAGTCCCTCCATAAAGATAAATAGTGACATGGTCCTCTGAAAGTCCCTTCATATCAACTCTGAGCTATTAATAAGTACACTGAGTGAAAAAAAACAACAACTTCCCTAAGGTTTTTCAGGACCTACATCCCAATGGAAATACCAGCAATAGGAGGTCAAGTTTGCAGCTTCTCACTTCAGAGTCACATTGGAACTCTGCTGACAGGTCTTTTAACTTGGTCAGTACCAAAGTATTAAATTTTTCCGGCCTTGAGAGTCCATGTTGAAAAGAAAATGGAAAGAAATCTTAAATATCTTTTAAAACATGAAAGAGGAAAAGAGCTGCACCTTGACTTACAGATGTATTTCAGTTCACTTGGGTGGGAGTACCATAAAATTAAATTTTTATTAATAGCTACCAATTCCTAGCTTCTCTGGGCTTACTGTGTATCATGGCAGTCAGCCAAAGTTTTGCCATTCCAAAGCACTATATAAATCACTGAGCTGTGATAATTAAAGGCAAGAGACAGGGCATTATATATTTTTGTCTCTGATGCAAAATATCATTCACATTTTAATCAAAGTGGGTATCTCAGTGACCAGAGATCTCATTTACTCTATCAAAACCAAGCAACTCAGATATGAATGAGAACACAACCTCTTCTAATTGTTTTCCCCCTAAAATAGCCCAGAGTAAACACTGAATTATGTGATAAAAACCAAGGATTTTCATGCTGATGCCAATTTATTCAGAATGCAACGCTTCAAGAGCAAACAACTTGACTTTGACTTCTGCCTGTGCTTCTCAGAACAGAATAATGAACACTCTTTCTTTCCATTCTTTCCTTCCTCAATGACTTACCCTTAATGTTCAACAAAAATTTAAGCCATTTTTATAGAAAGCTTACATGTCTTTCTTCTATTTAAACATTATGGTACTAATGCATCCCCAAGCTAAGCTTGTTGAAGTTAACTCACTGAAGTTAATGGAATGACATCACAAGTAAGGTCTGATCCAGTTATTTACTGTGCTCTGCATTCACTGTTGGAACACTAAAAGGCACAGCTTATTCACCTTTCTTTCTGAAGCCAGTCAAGTGCTTGTGTTCTTCCAACGAGCTGGCAGTCTAAGAGTAGTTCTTACCCTGTTTCCATCATGATGAGCACTAGCACATCCAGACTGTCTATTGATGACTAAAAGAGTTAAAGCTGCCCTTTCATTTTGGTCTCCTCCTTTTCGGGAATTGTTAAGCCTTCTAGAGTCAGAAACATACAATTTACCAGCTGTTAACTTACCACTCAACTTCCTTGGATGATCTAGTTCCTGAAGCAGTATCACTTTATGACTACCCCATGGCTTTGTGAAGTACTTGCTCTTACAGTGCGGGGATTACTGCAACATGCATATCAGACAACGAGGCCCGTGGAAAAGAAATATATATGGACCGATTCCTGATAGATGTTTCAGAGATGTTTATTTCTCCAGCTGCATGGCCGGGGCTCTGCTGAGGAACTGCTCAATCACGGGACCCGAGGGTCCTTGCCCGCGCAGGGAGCACAAAACAACCAATGGGGAAGGAGGCTGAGCAGGGGCAGGGAAACCCCATGTCTGTCGCCTCAGGGCCCCTCTCCCAGGACCCCACGGCAGGGGGGAAGGGACTCCAACATTTCACCCATTTATTTTAAACAAAAAGAGATTTAAAACTTAACATTGAAAACAACTGGATAAACATAACAAGAACAGTTTCAAAACAAAACAAGCCACCTTCCTGAGTCTTTAAATGTCCAAACAGATTCTCTGGAACATCTTAAGGCTGACAGAAGGGAGACGGGACTCTCCAGGCATGCTTTGTGGGGAAACTGAGGCAGGAGAGGGTTTAATTTCTTCCCTCCCCCTTTTCATCCCCCTCTCAGCATCAGAGAGGAGTTGTAGGGAAAGGGAATTGTATAGGGAGGCCATGGGCTGAAAAATGGATTTGGAATACACTGGGGGTAATAGGATATAGGGTAAAAGGGAAAGGTGGGATTAGGAGGGGCTTATAATGGAGACACTGTCTTACATGACTACAATATTTAGCATATATACTGCCTTTTACAGAAACACCATCAGGCCCAGTGATCTCTGCTGCTTGTAACCCTTTTCTACCTTGCACAATTTTGAACTCTATCATTTCTCCATCTCCTAACCTTGGGATGTATTTTTCAGGGTTATTCTTTTTAATAGCAGTTCTATGAACGAATATGTCTTCTTGGTTGTCACATCTTGTTATAAAACCATAATCTGTTTAACATTATACCATTTTACTATTCCTAAAACCGTAGCTACGGTGATTTTTTCCTTTTCCTGAGTGGCTGCTGTTTTCTGTCTCACTGCATTTTCACTTTCACTTGCTCCCATATTGGAATTGTCGGGGCTGCTTGTGCCTGCGCGCTCTTCCCGGGGTCGCATTCGGGGCCGCGCGGGCCGGGCCGGGCTGCGCCGCTCAGCTCCCTGCGCGCTGTCTCCTCTACTCTCAGCTGCGCTGCCACTGCCTGGCGCTGCGCCCCCGTCTAGGCCGGGCCCCTGAGCGGCAACCTCCCCGCGCCCTGCTCCAGCGTGCATCTCAGCTAGATGTGGCTCCGTTCCACCACCGCCAGCCACCGCCCGCACACCGCTCCTCTCGGTCGGGCATTCACGGGGCTTGCTCCACCACACACTGCGCGGGGCCGGGTGGGCTCCCGCCGTGCCTCGCTCTGCTGCCGACGCTGCGGCTCGCGTCACTCCGAGGTGGGAACTGCCTCGCTGCTGCTCGCAGAGTGCTTGGTCCACATGGGCGAGGTCGCACGGTACCTGAGCCAGGCTTCCCTTAACCAGGACACAGCTGACATTGCTCAACAGTCTCAGTAATTAAATAATAGTCATGAAAATATTCTTCCATCAGCATATATTTTCACTCAGAAATTAACTGTGTCCAAACGGTATTCTGAAAGTCTTTGGTGAGAATTAAATCCCAAGAAACATAGAAAAAGTTCTTAAACAACCATGCCAGGAAATGTTTCAGTTCCTTTTGAGCTTGAATTAAGCTAAAATTTACAAATCGTTGTTCAAGAATCTTTTCAAGTTTAAGATAAATGTCCATATGCGGCTCTGAGAGCCAAGAGTCTTTCCACGGTTCCTCCATAGTTTAGATATGGAATAGCAAAACAAAAACAAGAAGAGAAATCCAGAGTTTCCAGAGTTTTCTCACAAATCAGTCGCTTAGGGATGGGGGATCGTTCTGCCTGCATTTTTCTCCACCATTTGTTACAGTTGGGGTACTGAAACACACTGTATCAGACAATGAGGCCCGTGGAAAGGAAATATATATGGACCCATTCCTGATAGATGTTTCAGAGCATGGCCGGGGCTCTGCCGAGGAACTCTCAATCACGGGACCCCAGGGTCCTTGGCCGCGCAGGGAACACAGACCAACCAATGGGGAATGAGGCTGACCAGGGGCAGGGAAACCCCGTGCCTCCCCCCAGGGCCTCTCTCCCAGGGCTACATGGCAGGGGGGAGGGCCCCAACAACTTGCCACCACAGTAGGCAAGTCCTTCCAAAGCAGACTGTGTCTGCCTGGCAAGGTACCTTAACCTTTTTCATCCACACAAGAGTTTTCTTCAAAGAAAATCAGATTTTAGTGAAGATGGGTAAAAAAAATCATCTATAAGAAAAGCTTTTCAGAGCTGTCTTCTATTTTCATTTGTCTTATATGTCCAGAGCCTACACAAAAACCATCAAATTACATAAAAATGCTTCATTCCAGCCCTTCAGGAAAATCTATCTTCATACAAATAGCACAAATTTAAGACCCAATTGATATTCAGGCATCTTCTATGCATAAATATCCTCTTGGTCTAGGCTCTCACTAAATCCTTACCACAAGGAGAGAATAGTGATGCCTTCTTGAAGGCAATACAGTCTTTTAATCAGTAGTGATTATAAGCAACACCAGTCATGGCTCTCAGTTCTTACTGTATCAACAACTACATTATAACAAGCCATCTGCTCTGTGTCAAAGCAGTGAGTAAGGTTGGCTTCTGTGAATCTGGGGCAACATGTGTTCTAGCTTGCATCTTAATTATGGTTTGCAAAACGCTGCGTACGGACAACCACAGAGGTATGTCACTGACAGCTCCCCAAGTAGCTATGATTCTTACCTTTAAAGCAAAAAGGAATTAGTAATACGTCCCTGAACTTACTTCTTTCAATCTATATACATAGGCAACAGGAGAATACATAATTTAATATGCTTTTCTTCTCATACATTGTGAGTTTTGTTAGAATCACTTTAGACCTAAGTCGTATTCCAAATCCTAAATTTTCCTGTCCTTATGTTTTTCACACATGTGCTCAATACAGCTAGTACACAGGACTCGCCACCTCCGCATGTCCAAGTCCTCCAAGAACTGGAGATGACCTGACTCTTCTCATTTTTCTTTCTTGTGTACTCAGACTGTTAAGGTTTTTAGGATAGCTATTTGTTATGCTTGACATATAATATTACTTCCAGGATACAGGGGAGACGCTGATTTAAAATTAAGAGTATTTTATTTATAGTTCCACAAATGCTATAATAGATTTTAAAGACCCTCTAACCCTCTATTTTAATTAAGGAAAAGGCATGACAGTCTAGCATCAACTGACCACATTATGAAAAATCTAACTGGTATATAACTAGCTATCGTTAGAGAAGAATGATTCCCCAGACAATTACTAAACTTTTGTAATTATCTCAATTGAAGCCTTACTTTGATATTACAAAAAACAGAATAAACTCTCACATAAACTAACAAAACAAAAGGCTGTCTTTCTTATTGGGGTTCAACATGATCAACTCAAGAACTGTGGACAGACATCCATGTCAGCATGTCAGCTACGATGAGCTATATATATATATATATATATATATATATATATATATATGTATAAAAAGACATTATTTCATTAGAGGGAATAAAGATGCTATAGTTTTGCATTTCTTGTTGTGACATAATAAAGTTAACGGGACCATGCTTTTGGAGAGAAGAAGATAAGAATAGAATTTAGCAAGCTCTCTGTCAGGAGACACAACATCTGTTAGTATTGATCTTTTTTTAGGGAAATATGTACATATATATATATTGGCTGAATGTGAATTCTGTGCATACAACCTGATGCTAACAGTGTTATGGTTCAAAAGTTCCCAGTTATCAGGCAAGGATTTCCTAGCTAATTACCAAGTCAAAATTACAGCACAGTAGTAGAATTGTAGATATAACCACTTCTTACAAAGGGTCTAGCACATACACACAAGACAGCCTAGAAAAACACAGCTGCTCTATAGGAAGAGAATGAAAGTCCACATAGTCAGTTCTATTCCATTCTTCCCTATCACTTTGGGAAGACAAATAATTACACAAAGCTGAAAGGAAGATCTGGCATTTAGAAAGGAAAGTGTATTTGTCATACAAAACAGCTATCAAGAAAACTATTGTGTTAAGTTGTGCATGGCTTGGGCAACTATTCAGCAGAGAGTCAATCAGCATCAACCTGTGACAAGTAATACTGTCCCTTACTGGTGCCAGACACAGCTATGGCATCATCCACTTTTCACATTCACATTCTCATTCAGAAATTACTTTTCAGCAAACATAATGAATTCTCATGTGCATATAACTATTTCATTGATTACTTCAACAAGCAAGACTTGTAACAAACAGCCCATCAAATCATACAAAATAAGTGTTGTATGAATACTATGCAGTATTTACACAACATATCAAGGATCTGAAAAGCTGGATAAGCATACATTACAGGACACTGTCTAAGAGCTAAACATCACCACATTACACAAACATTCAATCTTGTCATCTCATCAACGCATTTGTTAGTCTGTCTGACAGGTGAGTACCATGTGGGACAGTTCAGTTCCCTTTTAATCTGTACTGTAAGTGATGCTCAAAAAACTTTTTTTTAAATTCAAGATTTTTTAATAAAGCTTGAAACCACTATAAAGCAACTAGACAAGGCAGTGCAAAGAGGAAGAACAAAGGAAATGTAGAAGTGGAACAAGATGACAGCTACAAAAACTTGTAGAACCCGGAAACTGTTTCCTTGGGAAGAAACCAAACAAACAAATCCAAAGCAAAACACAAACAGAAGATAACTACAAACAAAAAACCCACAAAACCCCAAACCCAACTCAATTCCAGACTGCAAAGAACACAGGAATAACATCGGCAAGGGAAACAGAACAGCAGCAAAAGGATGAAAATCAAGAACGGAGGTGATGAACACAGCCTGGAACGAGACTGATGGCCACCGGCTACAAACTTTGTAAAGCTATGTGAAGCCTATGAGGCTCTAAGCGATGAAAAGTAACTGGCCACAAATATTCATGGCCAAGCAATTAAAAATAAGTGAAACCAAGGTAATAATCAATTGAGTCTCCTGAGTTGCAAACCTTTCCAAGAAAGAGCCGTTAAATACACCTAACATGATATGCCCCAAATAAAAGCTTGGCCAAAGTACCTCTGAGGCAAATGTTAAGAAACTTTTAATAAAGTATCAAAGTTGCATTCTATCCTGGCAAAAACATGTTTCACATTTTAATGACTGCAGCACAGAGAACTGTAACAGACCATAAGCAAAACTCCTCTCTTCAAAACCCACGGTATTTTGGACCTTTCCAATACATGCCTCAAAGGTAGGATTACAAAGTTTAATTAGCTTTTTATGCAAGTACTGAACCAGCTGATCATGTTCACCTTCCTCCCCAAGTGCGTCAGTAAGTCATCAGGGTACTATTTGCTCTCTTGAAGAAGAGACCATTATCATGATTACCTGCTAACAGTCAAATCTCAAAACCCTTGGTGTCATCTTCTCAAAACAACGTAGGAAAGGTCGCATGAATGCTCTATGTTATGCAGCCTAGACCTTGCACTCTTGTACCCATCCACACTCTGGAACTGAGAACACACCTGTTCTCCATAATTCATCTTCTTTTCTTTAAATGTGAAGAAAATGGACTTCCTCCATAATAAACTAAAATCCTTACATTAATAAATGTGATCTTACTTACACTACACACATTTATGTACATTATACCAGGAAATATAATAGATTAACAAAACAGAACCGATCTTCAATACACTAAGCATCAAAACAAGAATAAGTTTTCAGAAGAGATAAGTCTCCATAAAGATATGATCTGAAACTTCAAAACAGTGAACAAACAGAAGTGCACATAAGAAAATAAATTAAGTAATAAAAAAGTGACTATTGTTGCTAAAAACCACTAGTTTTTTAAGCATTATACACATACTGAGTCAATCTGGTTGCATTATAAGAAAAAATAACTCATGCAATGCCACTGTGAAAAATTAAGACAAATTACCCATAGAATTCAGTTTCACGAATAGTGAGAATATTAGTAATACATACAATACTAATAATTGATGCTTTCACAAAGATAAAAGAAAATTGAGACAGTATTTCAATCCTACATTCTAGAATGCTTGTCAGGTCACAAGTTTAAACTTCTCATAAACTTCTGAGATACTTCCTTTGCAACTCAAATATTATTGGCATTTTTACAAAAGGCACCTCTATCTTTCCCCATTAAAAATGCTGCTAAATAAACAAAAGAGTAAAGTCCATATACCAGCAAGCACTTCCATAATTATTAATTATAGTATTACTTCTCAGTATTAATTCAACCTATTGAGAATATTAACTTGCAGATGGAGCCTTATTTTATCACAAATGTATTCTGGATATCTCAGAGAAAGGAGTAAAATTTTTATGGAGAGTCTCATTTCCACAGTACCATAACTGAAGAATATTTTCCTGCCTTCAATGACTGGTTTTGGCTCTTGAAAATTAACAGCTCTGTTTGACATAAAGCATGACAATCATTTTCACAAAGATTCTTACTAAATTACATCTTTTGTCTCATTAAAACAAAGTAGTAAATTCCACTGAATACTTACCTCGCACATCCTCTGTGTTCTTGAAATCTGACCATTAATTTGCCTCACTGTCCAAAGGCAATTTATATGGTTATTAATTCCTACAGCATTTCCCCACCCTTTTACCTCAAAAGAAGGATTAAGCATGTTTTTCATGTCCGAAAAGGAAGTAATTCAGCACATGGCATACCCAATTTCTGTCTATTTTGAAACATTGTATTTAGTCAAGAAAAAGTAACCTTTCATCCCCAAAACAGCATTTTTATCCTTGCATATACACGAAGTTCTCACTTCTCTTCAAATTTAAGGGTTAATAACAATTCACAGCTACTCAGACTCCATTATTTTCTCAGTTAATGTTTAATAGTAAACATGATTCATAATATGGTATTTCCACGTATAGATAAAGTTGAAGTCAAATACAAGTGCACTAAGGTGCACACTGGGAGGTTTGAAAAAACATTGACTTTGATCTTTCTTTAAATAGTGATAATCATTACCAAAAAACCATACATTACAGAGAAAACACATTTCTTCAGAACTCTGCAAATTGCAACATAAACCCAAATGTTTCTTGCCTACTAATTAATTCTTTTGTGGTTTGGTAACAGAGGGAACTTGCACAGAGGGAAGGTACTTGCAATAAGCTAAATACTATAGGGACATAAATCAAAATAGTATTTTACCCTACTCTGCTTCACAAGCTACATTCACAGACACTCATTAGTTAAAGACTTCCAAAGTTTCCAGAGGAAAATACAATGGTAAATAATACTTCCTTGTTATTATACTGTTTGTTTCCTCAAGGAAGGAAGTGTAACTGACATTAAAACCACAAGAGATGAAGTCATTATGACTCTTAGTTATTATTTTTTCCCCTCTCCCAACAAACTGAGCTCTGAATGGATGCTGAGTGTCCACCACTGATTCAACAGGAGAAGTTACAAGTGAGGCCTCTGCACCATTCCCATGTGCTTGTAGGTGGAAGTTTGACTTGCAGCCCCCCAGACTGCTGCTTCTGCTGCCTCCTAATAACGGGCTGAAGCCAAACAGATTCTCCTACAGAGCTGTTACTGCTCTATAGAAAAGCATTAAGAAAAAAACCAAAGAGAAATATTAAAGATGACAAGCTGCTAAATGGACCCCCTTCCATTCCCTTCTGTCTCTCCAGAATCACACACAGGCTGTCATAGGATTTGTCTCCTGCACATAAACGAGTGCCGACAGAAACACTAGGAAATACATATGGGGAAAAATTATCCTATAGGCAAAGCAGCAAGATGAACAGTTGGAAGCATAAGTTCATGACAACAGACCAAAGGTGTAAGCCTCAAATTGAGAATTTTGAAAACTGTGCCGTACCTGTGCACACTTGAAATAGTTTTAGTTAGACATAATGTCCCCAGAAAGGGGTGTAAAAGTACCACTCTCAGTACATGCTCTTAGTTTGAGCTTAAGAGAAAGAACAACATATATTTTTACCAGTCTTCCACAAGCAGTGGTTCAATGTGCAGAGAACCAGAACTGAACAACCAGCTTCCAAAATGAACAGATTTTAAAGACCTTATGACTTCTGATCCAGAGTGCTTAGTAAGAAGAACAATTTGTAGTTATTCCAACAGTACTTCAAGAACTTCAGTGTATTTTTATGGTAGCTTCTTTTTCTTTTTTTTGTAACACTTAAAAAGTGTGCTCTAGCATAGAAACTCTATTACTAACCAAAATGTTTTCCCCTTTGCACATGGTTCAAGTATGAAAGCAGTACAAAACAAAGAACAAATATTTAATTTCTTGAAATACCACTGATTGTTTCCCTTTCCAGAAAAGCATTAAGTGCTTGTGAACTCTAAATACGTATCTTTTAAGGGATTAGATACTTCTATGTAAAATAAAGGGTTAGAGTTGTTTGGGTTTTTAAATGGCCACAATTATTTTAATTGCTTCAGAAACAACACAATTACATTTTTGTTGTATAAAACTGCACGTTGTACATACGACTCCAATCTTTCCAGAAAACATTTTTAGAGAAAAACAGACCCACATTCACTGCATTACTAACACATACAGATATCTGTAAAGATAGTTAACACTGACTGAGGTTTTCCATTGAAACCTTCTGCACAGACTACACTTAATATTCTGAGACCTACATCTGTGACACTGAGATTTTCAACTCTAGTTTTCACTTAAGATAGGGTTTGCTCTGTATGTCCAAAAGGAGGGCTGGAATGAAGTAACTGCTTCTGAAAAAAGTAAAGAAACAAGGAGAAGCACTTCCACTTATTTTTAAAAAGCAACTTTTAAAATTTAAATTAAAGTTTGAAACAACTGTATTAATACAAATGGAAAGGAACCTAAAGGTCCAGTGGTAATGTTTGAGCGATGACTATCTGCTCTTGTGAGACCGCACATGGAGTACTGCCTACAGTTCTGGTGTCTCCAACAGAAGGACATGGAGCTGTTGGAGCATGTCCAGAGGAGAGCCACGAAGTTGATAAGAAGCTTAGAGCAGCTCCCTTATGAAGACAGGCTGAGAAAGTTGGGGCTGTTCTGCCTGGAAAAGAGGAGGCTGTGTAGAGACTGCACAGTAACCTTCCAGTACCTGAAGGAGGCCTACAGGGAAGCTGGAGAGGGACTCTTCATCAGGAACTG
This sequence comes from Corvus cornix cornix, assembly GCF_000738735.6. Lineage (NCBI taxonomy): Eukaryota > Metazoa > Chordata > Aves > Passeriformes > Corvidae > Corvus > Corvus cornix. The sequence goes on from NC_046332.1 coordinate 48,329,992, forward strand.
ATAGGACAAGGAGTGATGGTTGCAAACTGAAAGAGCGGAAACTTAAGTTAGAGATTAGGAAAAAATTTTTCACTGTGAGGGTGATGAGGCACTGGAACAGGTTGCCCAGAGAAGCTGTGAGCATCCCAACCCTGGCAGGGTTCAAGGCCAGGTTGGATAAGGCCTTGAGCAACCAGGTCTGGTGGGAGGTGTCCCTGCCCATGGCAGGGGGGTTGGGACTGGACCATCTTTAAGGCCCATTCCAAGCCCTTAATGTTTATGATTATCTAACATAGCTACCTTCTAACTCAAGCAAAGAAAATTAACCTGTTTACAGTTATCTTGGAAACTGTATCAGAACACAACATTTAGTCTTTCCTGAAAGAGATACATTTTAAAGGGAAGCTTTGCAACAAGTCATCCTTTGCAGAAGTCATTTTAGCTGACAGCTTTCTGGTAATTAATTCATTGGCCCACATTGCTGTCTGTAGCTTAGGTTTATTTCCTAGTTCACAGTGAACTAGATGCAACTAGATGAAGAAGTAAATACTATTCAAGAGACCAACCATCCACAACAATACAGGTAAGTATACAACACTGAGGAGATCTTTCTATAAGCATTACATATCATATTCAGCTTCTCTCATGAATCATCCTATACAATTAACTTTACTTTTTCTAGGTGGGTGAGTTCTTGCTCCTTAGGAAAAACAGTACAAATCACTAGAAAACACATATTACATCACCTTTCCTGTTTGACTGGAACTTGTCAAGAAGCCAAAAACCAGTTTACTCCCAGAAGGTGAACAAAACCAGCAAGAAACCATTCTGATGACTGTTTAATCCCTAGTAATCTGCTGTGATCCTGGATGCTCTTTGCTCTCTCCACCTCTTACTATACTTCAGGTTCCTATGAATTTTCTTACTTATTTTCCTAACTTTTCCCCCTTCCAGCACTGTTTTCTTCTCATTATCTGCACCCAGTCCAAGGTGACTCATTTGTATTCACACATTTATTTGACACTATACATTGAAGCACTTTTCCTCAATTTAGTCTCTTACACATGTGACAATTCATTTCATCTGCAGGTAGTTCAGTCTCAGCACAATCCAAAGCTTGTATTTTGCTTTCAAACGTTTTCCTGTGTACCTACTCCTACTTGTACTTACTACTATTGTCCCATTTTTCTGACTTCTGTGAGTAAAGCCAGGACTCACTCAGGAGCACCTCACAATTTTCAGTTTGCCTCAAATATTATATTTGCCCCTTATGAACGTGGACAGACACTGTCCACCGTTTCCTTACTTATCTGTATCACAATATGGCCTAGAAATCAAAGTCTAGCACACTTAACTGTTACCAGAATAAACAAGCTGCCCCTTATAACTCAAGGTTGACAAGAAAATACAAAACCCTTACAGACAAACCACAAAGACGGCACTGCTCACTATTATTATGCTCAGTGGTCTTAGAATAACACCTATGTGTTGTCAAAATCCTTGCAGAAATTTGCAAAAGATATTCAACAGGTTAAAAAAATGGAAAATATTAGTTTTGCAATAAACATATACAATACTCTTTCTGAACAGAATGACCAGTATGGGATAAAGGTCAAGATGTACTCACTGGATCAGTAAGTGCACGTGCAGCTGCCAGTGAGAGACAAACAATCCAGCAGTAAACAGGAGTGTATAATACAAAGATAAGCAATCTATTTTTCATGAACTAGGGAAGAAAGAGACAGTGAATGGACATATTAAGAATGCAAACATTACGTGTATTATCTTTGCAGATCATTCTGAAAGCTCATAAAATGAGTCAGGGAAAAGAATACTGCAGCAACTGAAAAAAAAAAAAACAATGAGGAGAACCTGGACAGTACGAGCTATAGGGACAAGAAAATGTAATTTACGTTGAGTTCCTATGAAAGAAGAATCTGAAAGCTTTAGATGAAGATCTTATTAAGCCATCTCAATCACACCCATTCAAAAATGTCACCCAGATTTTACAGGCCCAAGTGATGATCAGAAAGCTGATACTGCTCATGTAACCAGAACAAAGGTAAAGCGAACAGCTTTAGGCCCAGTTCTGCTCAAGCTAATAAAAGATGTGTCAGAGGAGCAGAGGTTTTGGCCTGGACAAAGACAAGCCTGGACTAGAGGCTTTTACACAAACCCAGCGGCAGATGGTTCTCTGTGAACAAGGAAGCGCTTGGGAAAGTCGAAGCAAGGAGAGACAAAGCAAAGATGGGTACACAAAACACAACTGAGCAAAGTACCAAGGACAGAGTGTTCTGAAACCTCTACAAGAAAGCCTGGAGTGAAGGAGTTTGAGCCATCTAAAGCAATAAAGACACTGCAGGAAAAAAAGAGAAAAGAATGTTACAGTATCCCTGAGGGACAGACTTCCTCAAATCCATTATAACCCCAAGGCTGTAATTTATTGGCAATAGTGAGATATATACATACAGCTCATTTAGATGTTAGTAACAAGTGCATTATTTAATGAATATTGGACACAGACATATAATGTAGCTGAAGACGACATTTGTCTTAAGGATTTATAGGCACTAGAGTGGGCACAGAAGTTGGAACAAGTTTTGAGCCTTTTTGAGTTGTTCCTAGTAGGACAAAAACAATTGAAAATTACACCACATAAAATTGCAATTCCATCTTCAGGAAAGTAATACAGTAACTTGTATTAACACAACAGAAGACATTCTCTGAAGTATATATTAAGATGTTCCAAGGAAGTGATTAAAAATGTTCACAGCCCTTCAGGATTTAAAACTCAGAGATTTAAAAAAAAATTACAAAAATAAAAAAACTGAAGAGCCTCCAGGAGAAGCAACTACATAGGGAATATAAGACAAAAAGACAGCATTCCTGTCAAGATGGGTTTCAAGAAATAAAGTATGCCAAACCATCTGGATACAAGAGGGAGGTATTCCAGATTGAATCTTAATGTAGATCAGTTTACTGTAACCCTCTCTTCCATTTCTGTAGTTGTGTTCTTTACATCATTTATGTTTTCTATTTGAAATATTATAAATATGGTAGTGGGGTTAAATTTTATCTAAACCTAGATTTAAGTAAAAATAATTTCAAAGTAAACCTGAACGCTAAGGACATGAAGAAAGCTTATGAATGAGTCAAAAAAGTTTCATATAGATGAATGTAAAAGAAACCATAATGCCATCAGTATTCCCCCACCCTGTCCCCTAACTCAAAACTTCTCTTATTCCCATTTATGACTGTGAACTGTCATTCACTCTCTCACCCTTTTAATTCAGTAAAGAGCCTGGATTCAGCTTTTAGACAACCTCCTTGTAGATACTAGAAGGCTGGTGTAAGGTCTCCCCAAAGCCAGCTTTTCTCCAGGCTGAAGTCCTGTTCCCTCAGCCCCTCCTCATAGAAGTGCTCCACCTCAGTGGTCTCTGCTGAACATGCTGCAGCTGGTCAACACATTTCCTCTTTCAGTGCAGTACAGGAAACACTGCTCAAAGCTGGACACTGTACTCCTGATGCAGTCTACTGAGTGCCAAATAGAGGTGAACGTTCACTTCCCTTAATGCCCTGGTTTATGCTCCTCCTGCTATCACCTGGGTGCTGTCAGCCTCCACTCCTGCCAAGACACTCTGGCAGCTCATGTGTGGCTCCCGGACAGTCAGTACCCAACATACATCACTTCTGGAGGTTAGTCCACCCCACGTGCAAGACATCTGTTCTTGCTGAATTTTCTGAAGCTCCTGCTGGTTCATTCCCTTGGCTGACTGGGTCCCTCTGCATGGCAGCCCTGCCCTCAAGCAGGTCAACTGCACCTGCAGTTTGGTGTTCACAAGAGTTCACAAGGCAGGAGTGTCTCCTCTTCCAGGTCACTGATAAAAGATATTAAACAATCTGGTCCAACAACAGAGCCCTGCAGGTCTGCTTGTACCCAACCTGCAGGTTGGAAACCAACCATTAGGCACGACCTCTCAAGTTTAATGATCCAACCATGAGTTCCCTGTTTAACCAACCAGCCTACAGGCTCATCTGTTCGTTTTCCCCATTCCTGAGATGGACTATCTCTGTGCTTAGAGGAACTGGAATCTGTAAAAAGCCCTGATGAAGAAAGCTCAGACAAGGGAAGCTTCAGCAGCTTGGCAAGGGGCATGGCACAGTTTCCAGCTGGCACTGTAGGATGCTGCAGTCTACAGGATCTCCACCATTATCTAATTTAAAAAAAAAAAAAATCCTTCTGTTTCTTCTCCTACCATATGTCTGTCTACAGAATACCTGAATTAACATTGTTTTCCCCACAACCATACCAGGGATGTTAGGGCTTTCAGGTCAGGCAAAAGTCCAGGGAAGAAAGGCATGTCTTATCAGAGTATTTTCAATTGTTAGTATATAAATGTACTTAAAAATTATTCTCATTTTAGTCATAATCCTTCCTTGGCACTGAGAATTAAATGTGCATTTAATATACCAATCCTTGGATCTCTTCAGAAAGACAAAAATATTGCAGGGAATAAATATCTGTTCAAAAAGTGATTTGGGATTTGAAGGTATTTTTTGTGCTTTTTTATGATTTCTTCCTCTAACTACTATGACTATGAAAAGTTCATTTTTTAATTCATTAAAACAGCATAAAACATATCGTGGCCCGTATCTGAAGAGAGGAAAAAAAATCCCAGAGTGTCATTTTCATTAGAATTACAATGTTCAGAAGCGTCACTTTCCTAGAATACTACCCAAATCCTTAACAAAGCTTTATGGGTGGTTTGGGCCTTTTCTTAGGTCATAATTTTATTTCCAGTATTGAAATTCTTTCTTTGAGTGACAGGCGTGGATTTTTTTTCCTGTATGTGAAAGGATCAAAACAATCACCAGGTATAAGCAGTCACTTGCATTCCCTTGATATGCAAATACTATAAACATGCTTTTCTTCACTGAGCCATTGCCTGTTCACACCTGGTATTGGAATGAGAGAGCAACACGGACACACACGAGCAGTCACAGAGTGAAAAACAGTACCCAATATACAGTCACACCACCTGAACTACTACACAACCTGCTGCAAGGCTGACACTGCTTGATAGTAGTCAGATGAAGGTACTGTAATCTAATGTGACATTATCCTGAGGGGCACAGGTCCCAGTGGCCCTGCAGGATTAAACTGTTGTGTTTTATCACTTCAGAAAATGGAAGGGCTTTTCAGAAATAAAGCCAGGGGAATAGACACTCAAATGAAAAAGTTTGTTATATACAAATAGCAAGGTACAGCAACAGTGTGGACATTCGAGTGAAGCACAAGACAGTGAAACACACATCACATGTTTGACCAGACAGGGACAAGATCACTAACTGAGGCCCCTTTCTTAGCTGATAACAAAAGCAAAGAGCAATATTCTGCTCCAGATCTCCCTCTTTTCCAGTAAGTAGTAGTACCAAATTCCACCAGGATGCATATTTCAGAGATGACAACTTCTCTTGCAATATCTGTTCTCAAAAATTTATGAAACACATGCAATAAAGCATTTAGAGAACAACTTAAAACAATTTCCACATCTTTCAGTATCACTGACACCATTTAGATTAAATAAGGTATTTGCTGGTTTCTTTTTCCCCTTTTTCTGTTTGTTTCTTTCAGTAGCCTGAATGTTTAAAATAAAGTTTAAAACAAAACCAAAAGCAAGCAGCCAACCAACCAAAAAACAAAAAAAAAAAAACCCAACCTAACACATTAAATGAAGTATTTAAGTGAACAAAATACAGGTTACTATACATGTAAGGAACAAAAGGTTAACTTGTGACCCAGAAAGTTGGATGGGAGAACATAACATTGCACATACACTTTTAAAGCACTTTTCCCTGTTACAAACAGCAAAAACAGAATAAACCTTTCCTTGTTTATTGTTTTTTGCCTTACAAAAATCTGATCAACTGCTCCTCTCCAAAGTTACACACACACAATAGCCCGTTTAGCATTTGGGAAGAATTATTTTCTTTGTTCCTATTTAGCAATCTCATTTCAATTGAAGTGTCTTGCTATTTTTAAGTCCCTCTTAACCCAAAAAAAAAATTACTTTCCTACTTCCACCCAAGTTACTGAGATGGCCATTTTTGTTGGTATTTCAGGTAAGCCTGATTTTCAATACAAATCTATACAATCACAACGATTCCATCTTCAGATGAGGGCAAACATTTAAATGAAGTCAGAAATGCAGAATGATAGCCTATTTTGGTAAAACTTCAGAGGTATCTCCTCAAGCTCCTATGTATAGGCAAACTCCCTATCCACCACAGATGCCAAATCAGTCATGCATGGACTTTAAAATACAAGGAATTCTGATGCAGTTTGGTTTCCAAGAGCTAAAGTATCTAACAGCATTTTTACCATTTTGATGGTGGCAAGCTGCAGCAAGGGAAATTCTCACTGCCCATGCAGATACAACCTTCCCAGTGAAGGTAGGTTAAGCTCTGGTCCTAAGAGGCTGCAGAATAAGCATCTTTGGGCACGGCCAGAACTCAAATGCACAAGGCTCAAGCAGCATGATCTGAGGTTAGCCCTGCTCTGAACCACCATCACAGCTAGCTCTGCTTTGGGCTACACACCTTCAGAGGTCTCTTCTAATCTTAAGACTCAAAATCTACAAATATGGATTTTCTTACTTTTATTTATCATTTGTATTAAATGCATTGCATGTATCACAGCACTGGTAAACTGAATAGAGCTTCAAAGTTCATGTTTGGCAGCCTCATCAACAGTTTTAAGCCCAGCTAGTAAGTTCTGGAAAAATGATTTATTATGGGTCTAGAACTATATCTCTGTATAACAAATTCTGACTTACAAGTTTTCTATGGGACTCCAAGAGTTAAAAAGAAAAAAAATCTTTTATTCTACCTTAGCACTTTATACTATTACTTCACTACTACAGCTGATAGCTGAAGGGCTAAACAAACAAAAAAAACATTTTACAGGAATAGGTGAACACCCCCAATGCCTCCCACACACATGCAATTACAGTTTTATTAAAACTCATGTCCTCTCTCAGACCAACAGATTTTTATTGCTACAGAAACACTGTTTCTCTGACTTACTTCCTCCCCCTTCTCCCAAAACAGAACCTGTTGGGAGATGAATGTCTGACAAATATGGCACCAGGAATATGAGAAGAGAGAAAGTATATATTGTATCAGAAAGGTATGAAAATGAAAGAAATTTATTTCCTAAACTCTCTTCTTGGTTATTCAATTCCATCAGAAGTCTACAATAGGAATAACTACCTAAAATGAAGACTATTTAGGAATTCATGTGCCTTTCATTATTAATATATTCAGTTCACTAGATAAAAAAAATTAGAAGAGTGCTTCTGTTTTGCCTGACAAGCAACTAATCCTTTAAGCTACGTTCACCGCTATGATCCGACTTGGAGATTGGCATTGTCTTAGTACATTGGTGGTTACATAAATGTAAGCAGGCTTGGATCTCTAACATTCAGCCTGCTGGTCTTTTCATTAGGAGTGTGCATTTTCTGTTACCTTTGGACTTGTGTGAACACAGGCTATCGATAAAAGGGATGCTCCCACTCTCTCCCCTTTGCTGGGGTCAGATCTAGTGACCTACTATCATCAGATGACTGGGTTTAAGCTGGACATATGGAAAAGCTTTGGGGGAATTTCTGGTAGATTACTGTTCCCTCAAATCACTCAGTGGCTAATTCCTCTGCAGGCAGAAGGACCACTAACTAAATCCTGCTATAAGGACATGGAGGAAACATGGCCAATGGAAGGCAAGTATTACATGGTTAATCATGTACAGACATGATAACTAGATGGGAAGGTAAAGGGAGAAATAGATTTTGTCTACTGGTTCATGTGGAGACATTCAAAACCCACCTGGATGTGTTCCTGTATAACCTGCACTAGGTGACCCTGCTTTGGCTGGGAGGTTGGACTAGATGATCTCCAAAGGTGCTTGGTTTGGCTGTCCACTTGCCAGGAACACAGATAAATGCACTGTCTTGCAATCATCTTATATACTCTGGCTTTAGCTACAAAGCTTCCAGTGAGATTTTGAAGACAAGGGCTGGGGCAAAGGAGATTTTAGAAGCATAGATTTGAGGTCCTTGATCTTCCTAGAATAAGCCTCCGATGAGCTGGGCCAATAAAGTTAAGCCAAAGCAAACAGCAGAGACTGGATGCAATTAATTCTCAAATTCAGTTTATCCAATTCACATACACATAAAAGCAAAGCAAGCATTTCAAGTATTTTGATACCACAGCTTGATTAGTAGCCCAGATGTACTCCATACAATAGCAACAAATTCTTGTTTCCATTTCACATGCATATCTATAGTTTGGAGAAACAAATGCTACTCTATCAAGCAAAATGCTTGATGCTACTCTATCAAGCTGTACAAAAACAGTGCTGCTGTTCTGGGAAGATCAGAAAATGAAGCTGGACAGGGCAAGAATATATTGGGATATTCATACATAACATTGAATGGAGAGGTTTCATGCTTTTAAGTGGTGCAAACGTGTAGCTAACACAGTGATGAAGAATAAACAAATAAGGACTTCTGCCTTTCCCGGCACAACAGTCTCACCCTGACTGAACAGAGAGAGCCAATGAAAGGAGCTTTGCCACTCTGAGTGATCAGACACAGCACACAATGTATTTCATGGAAATCCAAATCAGAAAATACAGCGCATTGCCTCAGGTAGCTTCTTCAACTGACTTCGGCTCAATTTTATTAAGGCATTATTTTGCAATTTAAAAAAAAAGCAGAATTCCTGTGGAAGTCAGAATATTAACTTCTAAAACTATGTTTTAAAGCCAGCTCTAAATTGCAGTCAGCAAAGAGCTGGTTTCTAATTCTAAATCATTTTCTGCAATTCTTTTTTTTTTCCCTGAATACAGATTGTTTTGCTGCAAACTGAGCAGCAGAATAGAATGATTACCTGACCTGCAATAACCTTCTTTCCAGGCTTTTGTAAATACCAACTTCTTTCCTTGTCTCATCATCCCTTATATAAATTATAATCAAGCACACAAACAACATAACACTAAAATCTGCCAGGTCACCCTGACACCGTTACAGAATAGATCTTTTTTATTGTGAAGACAACACTCAAAAACAGAGAATGATTTTAGCAAACTCTACTGGTCTAAATGACCATCCCAAGGCACTCATGTAAAGGAAAATAGAGTTCCAAAAAGCTGTATCATCTCACAGGGTCAGATAAAGCAAGGAGAGCGCCCGACAGATTAAGTGAACGCCACGTGGGCTGGATGTCAATAGGATTAGAGTGGACTTTGGTTGCCGCGAGCAAAGACTCCACATGCCTCGCAGAGGGGTCGCTGCGAAGGCACATGGCTCGTCCTGTGGGGCAGCTCCAGACCTCAGTGGGAGGAGATGAAAGCCAAACCAGAGGAGTGCAACAGGGGAAAGGTTTCAAATACATTCCTCAGCCAGAGACTAAATATAAGGAAGTGTCAGACAAGCTATTGGAGTTTCAGATCAAAATAAAAAAGCTTTTTGTCAACTCACAGAAAGCCTACTGTGTTATTCTTAAATGCACGCCTCCATCCAGGCAACAGCACAAAATGGACAGCTGGCTAAACCCATCCAGAAAAAAAATAAGCTTCTGGTGTATTTAACAGATGGTGACATGGGTTATGAAATTGGTCTTTGCCTCAGTCTCCAAATATTATTTTTAACATAATTGAGATATAATATTTAAACACCCTTAGAATAATTCTCAGATGAAACAAAACTAAGCACTTACTGGAGTGCATGTATGTATATAGATTCTATCCTATTCCACATTTCTGTTATCTGAGAATAAAATCTGTGCTCACAAAAGCAAGGAGTTTTAGGGTTACTTTATTGTACCTAAATATCATATTGCTTAAGAAAAAGAATTACAAACAATTAAAAATTTCCCCTCATTCATATAGCTACCAAGTTGTCTTCTACAAAAATGTTCTGGAATGTAATGCCATGCAACCACATGCAATTTTCACAGAGAAAATAGTAATGCTGTTAATCTTTGTTTTATATCACAAGATTTGGGAGGGGGAAGGAGATTTGTTTTTTATCAATAACAAAGATCATTCCCTTCTACTCCTACATAAATCAGTCTTAACCTTTTCACACGGCACAGGAAAAAATGAAGGTGTCCTCTCAAAAAAAATTGGTTTAAATTAGGCATTTTTCTTAAACTTGCAAATAGACGTCTGTCAATCCTGAGAACTCTTAACCAGCAAATTTAATGCCACAAAAAACAACCTCAATTTGGGCTCAAGCTGAAGTAGCACAGCCCCATATTTCATCAATTTAAAAGGAAAGCAAAACACGGAACATAACTACTTAACTGCAATTCTTTATTCTAATGTTTAAAAACTCTGTTTGAACATGTCTAAGTAATAAATTTGTTCATTTACAGTGACTGTAAATGCTGAAATTACAGTGACATGTAAGACGCTGAAAAAGAAATGTGAATACACACTAAGGGAGGTTTAGATTGGGTTTCAGGAAAAAATGCTTCACTGAAAGGGTTGTCAAGCACTAGAACAGGCTGCCCAGAGAAGTGTTGGAGTCAGCATCCCTGGAAGTATTTAAAAGATATGTAGATGTGGTGCTTGGGGACATGGTTTAGTGAAGAACTTGGCAGTGTTGGGCTAACAGCTGGACTTGATCTTACAGGTCTTTCTCAACTTAATGCATTCCATGATTCTATAATTATTAGACTTCCAACATTCAAATATCTATCACTACAGGTTGGGCAGTCAATTCTCCCTAAATATGTAGTATGCTGATGCTACAAATGGACAAGCTACGTACTTCAGAGCCTGCATCAATTACCTAGGCTGACCTCTCCAATACATTACATTGGGTGAAACATTCTTTTCACATTAAAATTAAACCCTAGAATTTAACATTTAATAAAACACTGTGCACATTCTATTAACAGACATGTAACTCTTAAACATAAAATAATTTATTCATCATCAGTCTTCAAAGAGAAGGAAATAAAATTAAACGAAGACATACAATGCACAGATTTAGCAATATAATGCTTTCCAAAGCATGGAAATCCAGAACTATGTCACAGCTTTATCTTGCTGGTAATTTTCAGCTTAGTTTGAAAAATAAAAAAGTCATTTAAACAAATCTGCCTGCATTCAACAATTATGATACACTCATCCTCAAATAGAGGCTGTATTATAAAGTATAACAGCCCATGTATCACAACAGAAAAGGGATGAAGATGAACAAATATACTTGTGGGCTGATAATTTTTTGCTCCTTTAAAATTCAAAATTATTTTTAAAAAATCTGACTCTTCAGGTCATGTGTTATTTCCAGGGTTCCTGATCTATCAAATTCTTTGTCCATTTTTCATTGACCCCACAACAGAATCTGGCCATACAAAAGAAGTCTGCTAGAAACAAAACTGCAAAGTTTAGTTTTGTCAAAGGAATGAAGACTATATTTGGATATATATCTATTTACACAGTTACCATGTGAAAATTCCTCTACATTAAGTTCCTCAAAACATGAAGTGGTGCATAAGCAAAGTAACTTTCTTGATAATTTATGCTGGAAAGGTTCCATTTATGACCATTAGATTTCTACTTCAACTTAAAAAAACCAAACCATAACCAGCAACAAAAACACAACAAAAAAACACCACACACACAAAACTAATGTTTCAAAACCTAAATTCAGACAGAAGTGCTAATATGAAACACAGCATAAAGGCTTCACTCAATCTGTAACTCAACCTTCAGCAGTACTTAAGTATCAAAAGCTGCCCTCCAAAATATAAATGGAAAACGTATTTATCAAAATATAAGTATGAAATTTACTCCAGTATCCAACTGGAGAAATTGTATTGAATTACTAGGGCAATGATAACAAGCTTCCCTGCATTTATATCTTATATAATGCCAAAGAATCCTCATTATTTAATTATGTAAGCATAATTTTTCAACCCACTCATATTAATTTCTGCTCTGAGGATATGAAATATCTTGCAAACATTTCAGGTCAAATGTCAAAAGAGACCTGTCAAGCTTCAAGCAGTAAGCTTCTTTCATGTAATCTAATATAAAAACCCCCAAACTAATCCATATCTGACTTTTTTTGCAAGATTCCATTATAAAAAATTCAGTTATTAAAACAATGTAGCATTGGTATAGGCAGTGTTCTTTCTCTCCTGGCTCCACAGCTGTGATTACACACCTATGCAAAAAGACACCACATTTCTGCTGTGATTTTTAGAACAGTTCATTCAAGTCCAATTTTATACAACAGATTATGATGAGAATAGATAATGCACTTTAAAATTTTTCAGAATTACCCCAAATTAAACTGCCGAATTTTCATTTGCTTGATAACTTACATTACTTTTAAATTTACTGTGCTAATGTGTATAAATTTCCATTTTCTTCTTTTTAACAGGCCGTGTGCAACAGCTTAGATGGGATCACACTTAGCAAAGATCTGCAACCACACTGTACCTACTTCACCACCACAGGCAGCTGCACACTATTTCCATACAGTTGTAGTTAGGAGCAGATCTGCTCCATTCAAACAGCAGAAATGTATTTTGAATCCCAGAAGATTTTCTTTCTTTTGCAGTGTTCACATCTGTAGGTGTGAGAGTTTTCTGTTGGAAATAACAAAGCTGGTAGAACTGTGATTACCTGTAAATTGAAACATTTAATGATCTTGAAACATTACTTAATGAATTTAAGCTAGGAAAAGACAACCTACCTAAAAATCAGTATGAAAGGATTGGAAATGAGGTTTTACAAAGCCCCAACAGCTCAAAAGAATTACCTAAATATATACATCTAGTGCTATTTCCAGATGATGTGAAATATTCCCTTCATACAAAGCAGCTGCATCTCCTGCAGGGCATGGGTCTCCTGCAGCTCATGTGTCATTGCTGCCTGCCCTTTCTGGCCATCCTGAGAACGCTGGCATGTGCACACTGGCACTGGATGCCATGTTTAGGCAACTGAATCATGTGCTTGAAGCACTATTGCTTTAAAGCCTGTATTTGGTACGGTAAGATTTACTTTTGCCAGAAGGTGAGATAATGTTTACATGGACACTTCTCAACAGTTTTTCCACCCAGCAAAGTAACACACACAGACGGCTTCTCTATCTCCACTCAGCAGCATTTGGATATGTTTGTGTCTGGAAGGCAGAGGAAGAGTGAGGGTGTCCTTCATCAGAAACCTCTTATCATGTGACAGACTAAAAGCTTAATTAAATGGAATTTTATCACTCCAAGCACAACCTATGCATGGTAAGAGAAATTTGTTAGGATTCCTTGACTGTTTCTTGCAGCCCATTGTGCTTGTACAGCAGATTACTGTCCATAAATAAGCCTGATGGCTTTGACACTGTTATGTTCAGTGTCTGTACCTTTATCACTACATGATTGTGTAATCATGATTTGTCTTTCCCTTTTACTCCTTTCAGCTGCTACCACCACCCATCCTACAAACTGGTACAGCACTCCAAAATGCCTACATTGACAAGTGAATGCCATCTTATCCAGCAACCCAGCAAGAACTACTTTGAAACGATTCAAGAGACTTCTCTTCCCTATCCCAATGGCTGCAGAGACTGGGGTTTGCCAATACAGCTTCCAACAGAGCACCACAAAACAACTGCTCTCTTTATCCAAAAGTTAAAGATAGGACAAAAATACAAGACTACTATATTTTTGGATTTTGAATAAGTGATTTTTGCATAGAAAATTTCAAATTGCCAAGACAAAGAGCTATGGGTCTTCCTAAAAACTGTATCCCATTTTTTGGAACATGTTACAATCCGATTTTACAAGAGAAACTATGATACAAAAGACAGCAGGAAATGCTGTGTTCATTCAAGTATAATTCTCTCTCTTCCATTTCCTGCAAAATAACAACTAGTCAAAGAAAAGAAAAGACAACTTCAAAACTGTACTGCACCAACGACACCAATTTTCCTTCCCTCTGGTCTTCATTTCTATATGCTAAGAATTACAAGATAGAAAAAAAAAAAAGAAAATTCTTGTTCTTTCCTGAAGAGAACAATAAAGGGGAACAAAATCACCTCCAAACCACAAGTTCATTATAAATAAAATTCATAACCTAGGACACTTATTTAAGCATCAAAGTCAGGACTGACATGCAGGAGCAGAATCAAGTATGAAAGGCAGCAAACTATTTACCTACACTCTGCCTTATCTGGCACTACTCAGCACACTCAATTATTCACTTTGGTGCCTGTCTGTTGGTTGTGGGCTTTTTTAAAGCTGACTTTGAATTTCACCAAGCAGCATATTTGCAGATAAAGGCACTGACTGATAATCATTCTATGCTCTATGCTTAGGGCAAACTGTCTTTCCTACATTTCATTTCCTGGAAAAAAAAATTAATACAGAATTTAAAGGAGATAATTTAAAAATAAAACTAAATCCCCATGTCCTTGAACATTGGAAACTACTCTGGGTTTGTCTTCTTCTCCTGAGATTGTTTCAGATTTAAACTGAGGGAATGCTATTTAAAAAGTATGAAGACGAAAACTGACAGATATATTAAGTCAATATTTGACAATAAAGTGCTCAGAATTACTGCTTTATTGAAAAATCATCAAAACTACATCAACAAAACCATGTGATTCTCAACTAATAAGAGTGGAAAGAAATACTAACATAACCCTAAAAAACAGCTTCCCCATATGCATTAGCCTCAAAACTTGCTTTTTACAACTCCTTAACAAATACAGTTACAACCTTTCTCCAAATGTTCTTGGGAGCATCTCTCAATGTATAAATATTTTGTTGTCTTTTGCCTGATTTTAATTAATTCTCTGTCCACAACAAGTCTTTTGAAATAAACTCTTCACATCAGCAAAGAGCATGCTGGTTTAACTGAAATGCTGGTACAGTGATGTTCTGAACAAATGAGACTGACAGGCACAGAAGATGCACCAGAGCGGAGCTGGCCTGAGAAATTTCAACAGAATTTGAGTAAAATATGAAATGTCATTTAAAAAAACAAACCACAAAAAACCACAAGAAAATCTTGGCCTTGTTTGAATTTTGACTCACCGCAATTCAAACTGTAAGATTTTATTCCCTGTAGCTCTGCTGCAGAGTTATCTAGCATAAGAGCACATTTGAGTGAAACTACATTACTACAACATCCACCATTTTTGATAAATAATAACCTTCTTTATAAAAATAAATGGATTTTTTTTTAAGTACTTGTTAAGAAGACTAGTATCACAGGAAGGCTGAAGATTAAGACTTATCTTCTAAAAGAGTTTGAACAGTACAGGAAGATAAGACAGCAATCCAGTCTCTGAACAATGAGGAAGCGCTGAATAAGGGGAGGGGTAAAAGCAAATGGTTCTGGAAGAAGAGACAATTATGCATTTACACCACAGAATGGATAAATATTGTTAAACAGTCAGGTATTTAGGACCGGTTGTACTTCATTTAACAAGTCAAGGGAGTTCCCTCGATATGGGTTTTCCATGTATGCCACAGACTGCGCTATGGTACATATACCACACTCACAGCAGCAAAACATAAAAGATAAAATTGAAAGCCACAAAAATCTGTACTGAAAGACAATCTCAGCTTAAAAATGCCAGGCTCTTTGTAGAGAGATATTTCAGCCTTCATAGTTAACTCAGGGAAAGTTACAGCTGCACTTCTGGAGTCCACCCCCACCAAAACTTCGCCCTTAAAAACTTTCCACTCCTTACTCCGGCAGTTAGGTGCAAGGAGCACATATGCTGGGATCATCAAGTGCCTGCATGGGAATGCTGGAACAAGAAGTATTGTGCAACTGCACTGCAGCCCTCCCTAGGGATTTCCCTGGCTACCCCTTGAACCACCTTCTCCCTTCCTAATAAGAAGAAACAATTCAAAGGTGACCCTCTCCAAATTAAAACAATTTTGCAAGTACCTGCTGCCACTTTCACCAGAGCCCTCATCACAACTTTGCTCACAGTTTACAAAGCATTCCACCCACTACGATGGCTATTTTGAAACTCCAAATAATTTCAAACATATGTAATTTGAAAAAAAAAAAAAAAATCCATTTGCAGACTTAGATGAAATCCTAATTTGTATAGAAATATACTGGCCAGATGCAGTAAGCAGACAGGAATCAAACCCAGTTCCAGTTTCTCTTTATTAAGAGCTCCTAGCTATCTTGCCATTAGTTATGAAAATGAGATCCTCAAAACAAAGTCAAATAGCTCAGTAACAAGCTGTTCTCTTGGTGCCAGACCTAGCATATTGCACCCAAAAACCCCAGTCTTATGTCTAGACAACTAGAAATACCCACTAGCATAATTATTTTTTGACATAAAAGCTTTCCTTCCTACTTTCTTGAGATTGAAATGAACTAGCATAGAGCTGAGCTTACATAAAATACTTAACATATCTTTAAGTTATACAGGTGGTCTTTAAAACACCTTTTCTTGGAAATCCACAGCATGAAGAATACACATTACGGCACATTTTGGTACAAAAACCTTGAATATTCATGTCAAACATTATTCCACTTATGTGTTGTAATATGGGTAGTGGAAGTTACTCATTTTGTCTTGGACTTGATGTTAACTTCGTTACCACTGAATCATATGGACTCAGCAAATGTGGATTTATTCCCCATACCTAAAATATTTTAATAAAGCTTTTTGCAAGCTTGGGGTTTATTGCCAAAAAAATACCTATATAAGTATGCAAAGTATAAATCACTAAAACTTGCGAGTCCAATAAAGTTTGTTTGCATCACAGATCAATAACCCAGATTCAGAAGTGAGAGCTAAGCTTTCACTGTCACACCACACAACTGTTACGATGCACAGATTAAAAGCATATAAATTCACAGGCCAAATTATGTAAATACTCAATTTAATATGCCCTAAGTAATGTGTTGTGCATCAAATACAACCACCGAGCAATATTCCAAGAACTAGTTTTATTTTGATGTTACTGCCCATACAAATATAAATTCTATAAATAAAAGAAAATACTGCAACTAGGTATTTCAGAGTTTAAAAGCACACAAAGGCTTCTAGATACTCTCTTATAGTATATAAAAGGTAAGCATGCCTAAAAAATCTTGGGTACTATTTAATCTTCACAGAAATACTGAAAAGAAATGCTATTTTAGAAGAACTATTTTATAGTAATGTAATTAATAATAAGCTTCTTGAGACTTAGTAGTATATGCCACATATATTCACATGTAGATTGGCACTAATGTACTTTTAATAAGAGAATCCTGAATTTACAACCTCAGCTATGAAAGAGTTTTGACTAGAACTGCACTTCACTATTTTATCACTATTCCATTATTTCTCTATATTAAAAACGTATGTCAGATTAGGTGGTACCATCTACAGTATATATTAAGTATCAGAAACAGATTATGGTGATGTGGATCTCGGCCAGACCACAAAGCATTACAACATCACAACTTTGCTGAGGAGATACCAACCAATGCTACAGTATATGGCTTTGAAGTACTGTTCTTTTTGAGATGAAACACGCTGTTCTTCTCAGTCTCAAAGAACACATAAAGCTTCCTTCTGTTTATTTTGAAACTGGTACCCCACTTTTATCAAGTGCTTGAGATAATTTCTTATGCAACATGAAACAGTTAATATTGCATAATGAAGACCACAAAAGAGCTTACAGAAGAACTCAGGACTACCTTTAAAAAAAAAAAAATAAAAAGGGAGCTTAGCTTTCCTTTCCATCCAAATTGTCAATAGATTCACTGACTAAAATCCAGATCCTCAGCTGCAGCTAAAAAGCACCCCAGTATAAGCCCACCTTTGTTCCTCAGCAGTGGTCCAAGCCCTTGACATAAATTAGACCAACTCTCAGAGAGACCAAAACCATCACAGCAGGTAGACACCAACACAAACACTTCCAGCTTGCATTCCTTGTGTGAACATCAAGTATCATTTTGATACCTCCATCCCACTGAGGTACAGATTCCTTGTCAGGCAGTAGTAAAACAAACCTACCAAACTCCTAGACTGAATCTCTGGTTTTACTTGGTTAATTTCTATGGGATACATAAAACTCAAGGAGTTTCTTGCTCGCTTCTGTCTCCATAACAACAGTGTCATGGAATAAACTCTAAGCTAAACTCTGCCACAAGTCTTCCATTTAATGCTAAACTGAATCTCCCAAATAATTTTAAGTAAGCAGCCAAACCAAAACAAACCCACAAATGTAATCCTGTCACTGGCAAGCTATTTTCAAATTTCTTTACAGAAAGTAAGAAAAAAACTCCAAGACACTGATGGCAGTGTTGGAGTTGTGCAATCTGCCAAATCTTCATTTTACACAAAGTTTCTATCTGTGGAAAATGTACACTATTTTTTTAAATCACATTCTACCATACGTGCAGAGTCTTACTACAAACTGAGAGCAGGTCTTCACTGTGGATGGTGTAAAAGCAGCAATAAATTTCTCCTCTGTCAAGGAGCTAAACACAATCCCAGTTAGCGACCACAAAATAGACCAAATTTCCACAAATATGTAAGAGTTGTCAGCTGCAACATTTAAGTATTTCTGCAGAACTACACTTTTCAGGTTCAGCAGACCTACAAATAAGAAGGTCTTAACTTTTTCTTTAAGCATTGCTCTCAAAACCAAACAGACCTCCTAAATAATTTATCTTCATTGTTAGGAAGCTTTTATAGCAACTCTTCTCCTACTTCAAATTTCTTTTCAGATATGGAAGTGCACAATGCTATTTGCAGAACCTCAGCTGATGTCTCAGAAACCTTTCTTTTACCAACTCTTGGAAAGTCTTGATTATTCACGCATTTTTTCCTCAGTCCTTCCTTACAATCAGCGCTTTCAACACTTAGTAGTACATCTGTGACTTTATATTTGTCTGGAGGTATACCAAATGAAAATGTTTCAGCCATTGCTTTAAGATGTTCTGCAACATATGTATAACTGAAGCTGTCAAAAATTAAAGACTGTCCTTCTAGAAGAATTTACAGAATAATTTTTAACAATAATTGAATTCCAAAAGACAGATCTCTAAATTATGTGAAAACTTGTGAAGAGCAGGAGTCTTGAAGTTTAGATTTGATATTAGCATAATGACATTACAATTTCTCATTTACATGCTGCTCATTTTCCCACGCTTCTAAAATGAAAACAGCACACTCAGTCATATCCCTTTAATAATTATGATGAGCTAAAGTTTACCCATGCAAAATTGTGGCAGGAAAGGCTTACTACTTTAGTAGGCTCAATTAATTGCTGTAAAAACAGACTTAATGTGAAAAAGAATACTGATCAGCAGCAATGTCTTTCACCATATTCAGAATAAGAAATAACCAACCTAGTGGATCCAATACTGTACTCAGAAGAGACTGAAAAATAAGCTGAATTATCTCTTTTACATAAAACCACAAGAATGATTAGTCACATTCCAGATATTTCTGGATTCCTGCAAGCTGGTGTAGACTCACAGGCTCAGTCAGAACTGAGGTCTCCATTCTGCCCACTATTGCATAAGCAGATATAGAGACATCTCCAGAAGTTTACATTCTGAGTTTTACTGAGTAACTAAGCTGACTGACCAGAAGTATAAAACAAGTAAATCCCACTGACAGTTACTGTGACCATGGCTTTCAACATTCACAGAAGTTATACCTAGGAGGAACTCTCAACTAAAAAAAAAATAATAAAGCATACCTGTAGTAATTTTGTTCACAGTATCATGAAAGTATTGCTTACCAAGTCCACTGCAAGGACCACATTCAGACAGGCTAAGTTCCTACTGCAGCCTTAAGCCAAATCAAGGAAGTGAGATATGGGCTTCGACTGATCGAAAATTTAGGTTTAGATATGCAGAAAGCAGTCACAAGCTCCATGGTGAAACCTGACTTTGTCCCCAATTCCACATCTGAGAGGTGCAACTTGTCCCCATTCAAGCCCTGACTGACCTGTCCAGTTACCAGATGATGTCTGCCAATTTTTTAACATGCAGAATTGAGCATTCCTGATGTAGATATGATCGTTCTCCTACACTCACGTATACTCAGCATTTGTTTCTTGCCTCTCAATCCTGCTGGAACCTGCCAGCAGCTACTTCCCAGCATTCCCAACATGGGAGGAGTTAAATCTCCTTCAGTATACATCCCCTCCAGTATTTCATGAAGTTAGACAACAAAAGCAGAAAAAAAACAGTTCAAGTAACAACAACAAGGGTGAGTGGCAGGAAGGAAGAAACAGTTTATACCATCAGCCTACACTTCCATCTGAAGTATAGAGCTGCACCAGGGCCCAGAGTGAAGATCAATCCATCCACAGGCTACAGCTACTCATCCCCAAAGAAAATGAGATTAAGGTCATGCAAACATTGTTTCAGAATATGTCAGATATATTAGTAAGTTACAAAGTTTCTACTACAGTGCCAGACCTAAAAATGTCAGTTGTTGCTACGGTGGTTTTTTTTGGTTGGTAGATAAATAGGTAAACCATTTTTTAATCTGTGAAACAAAAAAAAGGTGGATGGGGGAAATGATAAATACAAATCATTTTGGAATATACCCAAATATATACGCACTGAAGATGAGCTTTGGTAGGTTTATCCCTGGCCACTGCTTCAGATAACAGAGAAAGTTCATTTCATTACAAGAAGTACTGCAATATGCTACAAAGGCTCAACTGGCTTATATATTGGCTCAATATATAAGGAGTCAGAAAGAAGCTTCTTCAAGCTCTTCTTTCTAACACAGATCCCACCAATTCCTTCTTCAAGAGGAGAAAAACAAACCCAAAACAAACACTGATAATGGCAAAAGATAAGCTACTCATTTCTGTTACAATCAGCAAAGAATTGTGGAAAAAAGGGAAGGAAAAAATATCCATACAGAAAAACTCAGTTAGCTATTTTTATCACAAAATGTAATGTATTAGAACTTTCAACATGTGGGGGATACAAAAATACAGAGAAATAATCATACTTTTATTGCTAAAAAAATGTAAGGGATGAACTTAAGACTATTATAGACAAAGGCTACTAGGAATACAGTAATTTTCAAAACCACGAAAAGGAGCTACTGAAGGCAAAAGTAAAAGCACTTAAAACAGAAGAACAGAGATGCAGGACTTCTCATATTTTGTTCTGATACATTAAAATGCTATGGTGAACAAATTATTTTCTAAGTTCCGATCGTATTACAACACTAATGCACCTATTATTCTTAGATGAAATCGTTTAGATTGAATGATGGACAACAAAACTCAGCTGCCATACAACCAGCTACTCCTTTAAGTCTCTCTCATCTGCACCTTATTCTTGGATGCCAAAATTCCCTTACTGATGTAGCATCAGTTTCATGTCCATCCTTTTCCACTGCTAGCCTCCATTAATATGTGTTAAAAAGGAAGTCCCTATATATGTTCAACTATTAATCAACATTCTATATTAAATTTCCTAAAAAAGAAGATGCACATACATATTTCCACTAAAGATGCTGACACTAACAAGGCATGAACTGAGCAGGGTTTCTATTAGTTATTCTTCTTCTACCTACTGCCCCCTTTAAACACTGGCCACATACAAGCATTTTAGACCATATACTCCACGCTCTTTTATGTCTGCAAATGTCGCACACCAAACATTCAGTTTTCTTAAAAGTAATCTCTCCCATACCACCTACATCTCTTAAGTATAGCATATGGATTGAAGAGCTGTGCACATTAAAAATTAAAACCTTTGTTTGGTAGATTCCAGCATTTTGCTGTTTACCAAATGCAGAAAAACCCAACAAACCAACAAGAAAACAAACCAACAATAAAAACCCCACCATGAGCTAAAAGCATCACCCTCTGTTACGACTCAGACAGGAAAAGAATTGGATCTCCTAGAGGTCATGCAAAGAACTGCCCAGAAAGAAAGTGCTGGCAGAGCCTTTTCATACCTACATAAAACACACTGACTACAGGAAACAGTGGACACCGTTAGTACTTTTTAGTCATGCAGGCGGCTTTCTGTGGACTCCTAAAATCCCTGAAGAATTCTAACTATAAGGAGAAATATCACAGGCACACAGAATACAGAGAAGAAGCTTCCCACATTCTGGTGATAACTCCACTAAAATAAAGGGGATTATTCAATTGAGTAATAACTTCTTGACTGAGCATAAGTTTTTCATAGATTGCTTTAAAATTGTCAGCTATAGTGTTTAAACAAATATCAAACCATTTTCATTTGGTCCACTCAAAAAGCCAGTGTGATTAATTTCACAAGTCCATAAACCACTGCATGTCTATTTATCACTACAAAAGAAATACAACTTGCAAACAGCCCTGCTGTTATTCACAGTCAAACTCTAACTGCTACCAAATGGTAAAAATGATAAATTACCTGATTAAATTACTGAACATAATCAGAGGTGCCCTGCTGCCACTACATCAGTGCTTATGTGAAAAATTGAGCAAAATTAGGCTCTAGATACGCAGTTTAGTCTTCAAGAACTGCCCCAGACATGTCTAGTCCTAATGAAGTTAATGAAACTACTCAGGTAGAGAGGTCAATATTAGCAGGTTTCATTCCAGGAGTGGAGTTTTAAGCTGTAAGTAGCACACATTGCTAAGGAATAATGCACCACAAACTTACAATACCCGGAATGTGGTGTGTCACTATCCAATTTATTAGTGGAATGCAAATTATAAAGTACTGTGTTAATTATTTAAGAAGTGATGTTGAAATGGTTAGGTGGTAAAAACTGCTGTAGTTCTGGAAACAAGTCAACTCAATGTCAGAGAACAGGAGACTGAGTCAAATTATGTCTACTTAGAAATACAAAGCTTACTGAAAATCAGATCATTTACTATGAATTTATGTATAGCAGAACATTCTCAAAGGTGGGACAGGAAGACAAATTAACATATTTTTAAGAAGCAGCAATTATAATATTATTATTATTATTATGAGCAGGTAAATTCATGAATCTGACATAAACAGTTTCAAACATTATTATTATAATACTTATGTAATTCATAGCAGATTTACTAAGTAAATGGAGTCTTCATAAAATGACACTCCATCACACTCATGCCAGCTCCTACAGAAATGGGAAATCAATTTTTTGCAAATGCAAATTACACAGTGGGTGGGTAAGAGAAATGCAAACTGCAAAATCCTACACTAAATAAAAACATATATAAACATGGTGACAGCCTGGTAAGAGCTCCTCTTCAAATAGCTAACGAATGGCAATCCCATTTTCCTTCCTGAACGAGCTCCTTTCAAATATGGAGGATGGTGACAAAAGGAGACCAAAAATGAGTTTTCAAGTAATCTTTTCATAGAGTAATATTTATTTGTTGTAATTAATAACTGGAATTTCTACAACACACTTCAAACTTTCAGAGAGAAACTGCATCTAATAATGCAGAAACTAAGAGAAAAATGATCCCATGACAGGCCAGAAAATATCTATTTATTTAGTTAAATTCTACCGACATTGGTAACATCTTCATTCAAATGTTTTTGTAATGACTCAGTATTTAAACATCACTATGTATAACAAGCTTCTTCCTGATTTGAATAAACAGAGTAGCACTAGGCCCAGCTATCCCGAGCAGTGGTATTCTCATTACACTGTAGCAACAGAAGGAAATAGTTTCCATGGAAAAAATTGTATTTTGCCTATCTTAAAATCTGTGTACTTTGTAGAAAATGTCAAGCATTACAAGCCTAGTGGCAGCACCGGGACTCCCAAGCAGGCAGGCCCTAGGAGGAGCACGGAGGTGGCAGCTCAGCCCAGGGTGACAGGAAAGAGGAGTGTGCTTCATGTCACAGTCAAGGGACTCCTCCAGGCAACTTAAAAAGCAGCACTGAGATTTGCACCTAATCCTCCACAGCCCAGGCGCGGATTTCTGTGATATAACGCTAGACAGACACGTGCAGGAGAGAAGGGGGTTCAAAAAGCTCTAACAGTCTGGGAGACACTAAAAAGAAATACATGAAAACTGATAGCTGAAGAGCTTATTGCCTCTGAGTTTAAATCCTTTCATCGCTCTTTTCATCCAGGGGAGGTAAATTTTATTTATAGTATTTGAGAAAGGCAGGGGGAAGAAAAAAAAGAAAAAACCTGTAAGCTTATAACTGCTGTTTGATCATCCTCTGTATCTTACTGTTTCTGCTTTTTTTGGTCAAAATTCACTCATTGTGACTGCTGTACAGAAGCTGTGAAGGAAACACTGAAAGCAAGCAACTAAATAGATACCATTATTTCAATAGCCCACTTGCCATACATATCCCAATTAACTGTACATCAATCACTTAGACAAGGGCTACTCGTTTTCATTGTTATCACTACCGGGGCAGGTTTTACCCGCAAAACAGAACTTCATCCTGAAATTAAAAAAAAAAAAGCATAGACAAGTCCTCTGCTTTTGGGGAGGAAAAAAAGTACCTTTAAATGTGAACAGCTGTGTGGAGATACATGAAAATATTCTGCTGTGAGAATAAAGAATTAACATATCAAACTGCAGCTACAAGTTCGTGGGTGTTTTTTTCCAATTAAGTGACTTATGAAAATATATCCTGATTTATGGAAATGCATACAAATGGAGAAAGTCGTGCTGAACGGAAGATTACCTAGCAGACCTGATTCACCCTACCTCTTCACGCTCTGTTATATCTTCCTATTTTAAATGCATCGAGCCGAGTATCCAATACAAGCTGAAGTACAGTCCGCCATAAGAAGTACTAGGAGTGCCCTTGAAAAATGTCCAGATTGCAGCTAGTGCACAAAGGACCTCGCCATGAAAATAAAGCGCATGAAGATTTCTCTCTCGCTGTTGAGCCGGCAGCAAGTGAAGAGATTAACTTCCCACCAACATCGGAAGACAAAGCGTTGGCAAGACACAAGCCAAGTTTAAGAGGTTTAGAAAGAAAGAAAGGAAAAAAAAATTAAAAAAGAAAGAAAGAAATGGGTCGAGCAATTCATCCCGAATGCTCTGCTTCGTATTTGTCTCCCCCACAAAAAATGCTCGACTGAGCTGAAGAGCCGTGCCACACGACCCAAGCGTGAGCACTCCGGTACTGACTGCCATAGGTAAGGGAGCCTGGCATCCCCCTTCCCTGGCTACACGGGAGGCGACGCTGCAGATCTCCCACTCCACCATCAAAAAGCGAAGCAGAACCAGCATCAGGGGCGGGAGGGAGAAGGTAATTAACTGGGAACTTTATGTTCCTTAAATATGCAACCAAGACCTTTTTTTTCTTCCCACGCCCCTCTTCTTTCCATGTTCTCTGTCAAAAGCAGGCTGAAATAAACGTTATTCTATAATAAAACTATTAAATAAACAGTACAAGACTCACCATATCAGCTGGAACGCTGCTGGACATTTTGATGTTACCCTAAATGGCTTAAAATCAACTTTAAAAAAAAAAGAAAGAAAAAAAAAAAAAAAAACAGAGCAGCAGCACCAAGAGCAGCCTGCCGGAGATCTTCAAGATGCAAAACCGGTGTCAATATCGGAGGCAGCAGCTTCCACGTCCCCTGCGCGAAAGAGAAGAGGTGCCCGATAAGCAGCGGGGAAGGCGGCCGGCTGAGGAGCAGGAATATCCAGGGGCAGCGGTGCCGGGCTGGACCGGAGGAGCCAGCGGGAGACCAGAGATGGCAGCAGATCTCTGTCAGCGGCGGCAGCAGCAGCACCAGCGGTGCCAGGTAGACCAGGCAGCAGGACTACACCGCCACATGAGCTGCGTGTGGGCTTTTTCCCCCCTTCTCTCCCTTCGCCTTCTCTCCCAGCCTCGACAAATGACGACGGGATGATTCACACGGGATAATAGTGCGTCCAAGTCACCTCCTCAGTCGGCGCAGGCGACCCGGGCACGCAGGCAGGACCTGGCTCCTGCCCCGGGCGGCGGGGCAGGGAGGCGGGAGGGCCGGGGTGGGCCCGGGGCCGCTGTGGAGGACGCCGGGCTGCGGCCCCCTCTAGGCGGTGTGCGGCATCCAACAGCGCCCGGCGGGGACGCGGGCCGGGGCGGGAGGGAGGGCGGGCGGCCGGAGGGGAGAGCCCTCCCCCGCGGCGCTCGGCGGGGGCCGGGGGGCGTTCGACGGCGGCCGCCTCCCGCAGCCTCAGCTCTCCGCTCGCATCGCCGCCGCCGCCTCCTCAGCCCGCCCTCCCTCCCTCCCCCGCCTCGTCCGCCGGCGGGTCCGGCCGCCCCCGAGAGCCGCGCTGCGAGCCGGAGGTGCCGCTCCTTCAGCGCGATCCTCGCCCGCAGCCGCCCCCTGTCATCTTCGGCTCAAGCCAACATGGCGCCTGCCGAGCCGAGCGAGGGGACGCGGCAGGGGAGACACGGACCCTCCGCCGCCGCCTCCGCCACCCCCGCTCCCGCCGCGTCACACGCCGCCGCCCCGCGCGGCACCATGGGGCTTGTAGGCGGCCAGGGCCGACCGCCGCCGGGGCGGGGCCACCCGCCCTCCGCAGGCCCCCGTCCCGTCCCGTCCCGTCCCGTCCCGTCCCGTCCCGCCCCGTGGCCGGAGCCTCTCGACCCTTCCGCGCTCCTGCAGCTCGGCCAGGGCGGCACCCAGGGGACTCCGCGGCACCGGCTCCCCCTCCGGGCAGCAGAGACGCCCCGACCGTCACGTGAATGGGCGCTTTCCCCCTACGGGCGCTGCAGCTCCCTCAGGGGCGTCGGGCGCTTCACAGCCCCTGCCTCCCACAGCGGGTGCCGTTCCCGGCGTGTCGGCCCGCGCTGTCCCCTTGGACGGCTTCCAAAAAAAAAAAAAAAAAAAAAAAGTGATTGCCATAGAATGTTTAGGGTTTGGAATGGACCTTAAAGATCATCTAGTCCTAACCCATCCAGCCACTAGACCAGGTTGCTCAAGGCCTTATCCAACCTGGACTTGAACCCTGCTAGGATTGGGGTATCCACAACGTCTGGGAGCAACCTTTTCCAATGCTCCACAGCCCTCTGAGTAGAGTTTCTTCCTAATGTCTCTATTTCCCCTCTTTATATTTGTATGCGTTACTCCTTGTCCTATTACCCCTTGTTCTATCATTACAGTTCCTGACAAGAGTCCCTGTACAGATTCCCTGTAGATCGGCTACATTTTCATGTTAACTGTTTTGTTTTGCACCCCAGATCTTCAAGTCTGGGCCTGTACATCACGTTTTTGTATTTCTCATTCTCACATTATTCTTTAGGTTTTTCTTGAGGGTTTTTGGGGTTTTATAATTATTTGTTTGTTTCTTTGTTTCCCAAATTGTGTCATTTTAATAATGAAAAAAAAGCTCCTGTAAAATTCACAGTGCAAACAATGACTGCCACCTTGGAAGCACCTGGAGAAAGGGCACTCCCTCATCATGTCAAATGCCACTTCAAAAGCCACCTTGCTTCCTGAAGAGCTCTGCATTTTGTTATGGATCCAAGTTATCAGAAACTGTGTGTGCAATGGCTGTTTTATCCCTTATTCCAGGTGGCTCCTGGAGATCAGCATTCAACAAAGAAAGGCAGTGCCTGATGAAAAGTGCACTGCAGCTCAAATACACGCAAAAAAAATCCACACAAGGCACATGTCTAATGAAGAAATGAGTTGGGCTTTTAAGAGGGGTGTGGATAAGCACATTCACATACCAATACTGTGAAACTGTCCAAGAAAAAAAAATAAATCAAGAAAATCAAGCAGATGGTGACAGATGGTTCCTTTGTGGACAAATCTCATGTAAAACCACAGGAAATTAAGACATAGTTGTTCCCTTTAATTCTAAAAGTTCGAGTCTGCCTTTCCTGTTTTAGGACTTCATACTGCAAAGGCAACCCCTGACAAGACACTGTCCCTTGCAGGGGTTATAATTCTTTATTTTGTACTCTGCCCCAAAATAGTACAAAAGTACTGACTTCAGAAGATAGATCTGACAGCAAGAAGTCCTGTTTGATGCCAGGGAAAAAAGTTGGGGGCCAACAGATGTGGCTCTGCATGTGTGACCTCTGTGAGGATTCTATACTGTCACATTGTGTGACTTTAGGCACGTCACTCCCTCTCTTGTCAGCCTAATTTACTTGGATGGTACATTTTTGGGAGTCAGTGGCAACCCCAATCTCAGTCAGGCCTTCTAGACACCAACAGGATAAAAGGTCTTGTGTTTGTGGGAGTAATAGCAAATGGTTGAAGCACCGCTTACTCTTTCTCTGACTGGATATCCTTGAGGAACAGAGAAAGTACAAGAGGAGAGTTAAAGAGATGAGACTTGAAAGATGGGTCTCCATTTCAAACATTATGTATTCTCAGGTATCTATGATTTTCTGATTAAATCAGTGACAGACTAAGAAATTATAACAGATCTTGCTTAGTAGAGTTTATACTTAGAACCTTACTAATGTAGGCTTTTCCCTGAAAAACAATCAATCAATCAAACAAACAAACAAACAAACCCCAAGAAACTTATATACAACAGTTTAATCAGCATCTTAATATCTGCTCCAAGGCCGTCCTGCAGACCAGCCCTTCACTCCTCTCAGACAGCAGCCCTGTATAGGTGCCTCGAGGTGATCCAGGTAATTTAGGAGGTGCCCTGCCCATACCTTTCCTGCCAGCACTCTCATAGTAGGGGCAAGAGAACAGGCACCACAACTGCTTTACAGGCACTGCACATCACAGGTGTCTCCCAATGTAAGCTGAAATTGGTGGCAGCACAATTACGTCCTTGGCCACTCTGTGACTGCTGAGGTGCACAGTCCTTCCCACCTCCTCTGCTACAAGCTGGCAACACAGATAGCGGGGCTTTGTAATCCTTTGCAGCTCACAGGGTGGATTGCCAAAGATTATGTGGAAATACCCTTCCTCTGAACATCAAGAAGTCCATGCGCCCAAGCAAGTCAGGCAAGTAAAGACAGCAACAAGCACAGGCAAACTGGACAAGGGGTCAGCAAGGCAAGCAGGCAGCAGCAGGGCACATCCACTGCACTGGAGATGGCCCTTTTTAATATTCAGATGGAGGAACTCTTCTGTGGTACACAGTGATAAACACATCCATAGGACATAACCACAGGAAAGAAACCAGCGTGATTCTATGGGTTTTGCTTTTTTCCCTCTCTTTTAGCAGTACATGAAGAGGAAGGATCATGTGTTGGTGAAGCAGTGGGGCACAGGAGGAGTCAGGAGTCTTGAATACTCTGAGTTCTTGGTGCTTTGTGTATGCAGTTGACTTGGTCAGCTTTTCTGCCAAATGTTGTATAAATGAGGATCGGCTCCTCTCTGATACACAGCTGTACTGATCAAGAGATGTCAATTACCTTTTTAATGATTATTATGATTACCATCTATTTGAATCTACAATTATGACTGCTGGCCAGAATGCTCCAGTATTAGGCACAGCACAGTGTAAGAACATATCTTGTCCTGTCCTGAAAGGTTCCTAGTGCTGGATTTACCCAACAGCTGATATTTATATCACATTCAAATGATTATTTTTTCCCCTGGCTTTTTTCTGTGATGACCAAACACAAATGAATGGAGGATCTGGTAAAACTGGCACATGCTGGAGAACGTTTCAGGGTGATTTCGTGATGGCCAAATAACTAAAAAGAGGTGCTGAATGATGATGCTGGTAGAAGTTGCACTACATATGATGACAGGGGTAGAACCTACCAGTTTTGTAGAGGTGAGGTCATGTATTTGAAATGCAGGGTGGTCAAATATAAAACAGAAAACCAATCTTTTCTCTTTGGGATGTATTAAGAAATGCTGTTATGATAGTATTCATTTCACATTTGCAGAGAGAGGAAATGAGAGTTGTGGTCAGCAGTAGTTGTCTGGAACAAGGGACCCTGCAAAAGCATAACCACAGGCTGAGTCTGGGATCAGCTTACAGATAAATCCCAAGCAAGTGCTACAGGCATACACATCTGAAAACGAATCTTTTCCACATCCAAAGATCAAGGAAAAAAGGGGAAATGCTGTTCAAGAGGAATGCTAGCAACATAGAAAGCTTAAAAGGCTATTTTGTTTTTGGGGCCTAATCCTGTACTCAGATGCACAAATCTTTTTTCCATTAAGTTTCCTTTGCAGAACTGTCATTTGAATTTAGACATCCGGGTACAAAATAATTCATCATCATTACTTTAGCAATTTATGGGGGAAATTGATGAGGTATACAACTGATACTTCATTCCTCATTTGAAAAATATGCCATGGCACAAGTAGAATTTGGCTGTTCTGTATTCCCTTAGAGAGGAATTGTGCCAGGTATCCACAAGTAGACTGGGCTGAGGATTAAGCGTTTCATGGCCATCAGTACTAGTTGAAAGCTGACTCTGTACTGAGACATGCTTAATAGGAATAAAAGGTCTGTTATACTAAATCAGATTAGTAGTCCAGCCAATGTGATATCCTGTCTCCAGCAGTGGCCAGCATCAAATGCTTCAGAGAAGGACACACAGACTCCCACAGTGGACAATCATGTTATGATCATCTTGTTTGCTAAGTTTCCACTGCTGCCAAGGCTGCCAGAGAGGCTGGTTTATGCCCTGGAGCACAAAATTTCATGTCCTTTATAGCCTTAATGGCAGCATAACCCATTGTTAACATGTGAGACCAATTGCCGTTTTTCAGAAGAGCAGCGCTCTCTCCCGAGAGTTGTTATTGCTGGGGTTGGAGACCAAGTCGAACCTACATCCCACGACTGACATTAAAAGCTCTCAGCTCAGTACTGTCTTCCAGTGTTTTCCCTTTGTGAGCTGCAAAGGATTACAGGAGCATCTTCAGGAGAGGTAACACACCATCAGGAAATTTCTTTTAAGGCGATTTCTGATTTGTCTCCAGATTTTTCAGAGCACCCTGAGAAGGTGAAAGGCTCCCAAGACAAAGGGTTTAATTCTTTGGGGGTTGGCTGTGAGACAGATCAGGATTCTTTCCCTCTCTGGCAGCCACAGCAGCAAGATATCCAGGGCAGCAAGGAACACACTGGGTTACTCAACAGGGTACTTTTAGTACCTCTGTAGAAACACGTGGCTTTTTTTTTTTTTTTTTTTTTAACTCTTACAGAGCCAAGTTTGCATTCAACTCAGTATGAGTCAGTCACACTGAACTCAGGTGCCTTACAAAGAAGCGTTCAGGCAAAAAAGCTGCACTGGAAATGAGGGCTGGATCCCACAGACTGCTTGCCACCCGCTGTCTGTACTGCTGGTTTCTCGTTCTGGCCTCTGCAAAAAATTCATATTTTGTGTGTTCAGGTTGGTTTGTTTTTTTGTTGGTTTTTTTTTTTTTTTACTAAACTGACTCCTTTCCCCTTGGAAGAACATTGATTTTTGCCTGTTTGCTGCTTCTGTGTCAAGCCAAACCAGCATGTGGGTCCTATCAGCCTCTCCATCAATGCCAGCAGGCTTCTGGGAATAGCATTCCTCAGTGCCTCACCTTTCTCCGAGCCAGCAGGAAGGCAACAGAAGGACCTCTGAGATTTTGTAGAGTTTAGAATACATGCTGCCAGGCAGAATCATGGTTTATTTATTTATTTTTTAAGTTATTCATCAGATTGATCTTGCTGGCAAATAAAAACACACAGCCAGTTTAAACCAACTCACATTGTTCCTCTGAATGCCCCAATATGCTTTAAGGGTTTATTTCCTCCCCTCACATCTGCAGTTCCTGTGTACAAGCAGACAACAATAGGAAACAACTGAGTGACACTGCGTGCCCAAGGTTACTCCTGACCTTCCTGATGCAGCTGAACCAGGCAGGAACCGTGCTCTGCCAATCTAGTGGGTGTTGCAGAGATATGGCATAGTGGTGTTACACTTACTGATGTCACAAATTATGTCAGCTAACTTCTAAGAGCAGGGGTGAAGACTGATAGAAGAGGGTACAAAGGCGGAATAAGAACAAGAAGCCCCCTAGCCTGTTTTAGAGAGTACTCAAATCACCAGAGTTCTGAAAGTGGTTTAACTATCTGTATATCTAGGAATTAAAGGATGCATCTGTCAAGTTCCTACAGAAAAATAACCCTGAAAAGAGTTGGAAGAACTCCCTTATTTTATAATATATAAGAAACAGGAAGGAGAAATTTTAGCAGAAAAGCTTCCATCCTGGATCAGCTTCCTGACAACGAGGGGGAACTTTAGGGAGCATTGAGGTAACACTACATTTCTGAACTTGAGACTTGAATTTAACAAAACATAGCAGTAAAATGCTCTTTAATATCAGGAAATAAATATGGGGAAACAAAGAAGTCCTACACAACTGATTGTAAGGGTTATGGTGGCAAAACTTATTAAAATTTGCCTGAGAAGAAGGAGGTCAAAGATCATGAAAAGTGCTATATCAAATTAAATGACAGCTCTGCAGAAAAAGGAACAAGAATTTGTGGCTTTGGGGAATGACTGTTGCAAAACTCAAAGCTGCAAAAGAAATTGTCTGGAAAAAAAATAGAGAAAAATGTAGGGTTAATGTTCAAGAGAAAATATATTAAGAGGACCAAGTATCAGACTGATCAAGGATGTAGAAGGAAAATGGCTTTGTAAAACTGTTAAACATGAAAGCTAAAGCTCAGATTGCTTGTTGGTGCTACCAGGATCCCAGCTATTGTTTGTGCCTCACAGGAGCCGCTGCAGCCCAAGGCTGAGTGTAGCCTATTAGCTGTGCAGAGCCAGAATCGGCAGGGACCTTGGGGTACCAACTGTGTTTTATCATCCCTCTGTCCTGCTGACTGCAGCAGGTTATTTTTTACACTATTAGGCAACTAAGTTCATTTTTTTTTCCTGTAAGGGTGTCTAATGGGCAGCTAAATATTAGTGAGCTCCCATTATAGCTCACATTTACTACTTATAAAATAGTACTAAAAATACTAAATTGAAGTAAGAAATCTTTTTTGCTTCTTTGATTTTCATGTCTGTTATCTGTACTACATTAGAACTACTCAGGTTTTTTTAATTTAAGGACCTTCATATGCCTGTAATTTCAGGCTGTTATGTATATGCATGTGTATATATACTTAAACATATGTTTATAAAGCTCTCAATCTATATGCACGCATGCATATTAATACTCTGAACACTTTTTAAATTAGCTGAAGCACTCAGATTACATGCAAATCGAATTGTATACTACTTGAACTGAAACAAAAACCCATCTCAGAATTTGCACTGAGTTAATTGTTGTTTACATAAGTTATGTCAATGTAATATAATATTTTATTTGCCTTATTTTCTATCATTCATTAGTCTTTAGATGAGAAACAATATCTGAATGAAGCAGTGTCTAGAAATGCTATTTTTAATTGGCTAAGGAGATTGGTTGACCTCTGGTAACTGGTTACTGTTGTTGGGGAGACTCTCCATGAGTGGTGGTGCATTGTTTAAACATAACGGGACAATAGTCTCATGTCATCCATAGGATATGGACACACCAGAGTTTTGTGTTTCTTTTACTTTATTACTATACATGCAAGGCACAATCAACAAAGACTTCCTGAGGATGAATGTTGTCAGTATATGAAACACTGAATAACTGCTTTTTGTTTTGATGAATGTCCCCTTTCTTTCAGATTTAAAGGGGAAAATACAGGAAAAAAATAGCTCTGGGGAATGGAGTCTTGCAGATAGGATTTTTTTTTAACAGCCTTTGGGCTGCATTAAATTCTTACAATAATTTTATATGATTTTGACTCCATTGATACAATCTAAATGATTCCAGGCTTACAATATGATGTTAGGGACTGGGCAAATTAATAGGAAGCTGAATTCCATGTCACTTTCAAGCTCACAGTCACTTGGGTCCTGAATGTTGCCAGTGTTGGGATTGATTTTTTGTTTCTCTATTTTCACTTTTGCTGATCATGAGCATGAAACCCAGGAGAGCCTGATTTCATTCCAACCTCCCTTTCTCATGCCAGTCCCAGGGCCTCTGTGGACAGTAATAGGTATTTGTGTTGCAGAGACAACTGCTCCTGAAATAGCCAGCACTAGTAGACTTCTAATTGGTTTACTGTCAGCAAAAGAGCAACAGGATCTGAAAGACTGAGTGGGCAGGTTTTACCATGTTTGAGTTTGTTCTATATATGTGTAGTTGCTTTGAAAGAGCTTGAATAGTTTTTATTAATCTCAGTTTTATTAATTTATTAAAATTATTTTAATTAAAAGTTAAATAAAAGGAGGCTGTGTCAGACATCAGTGTTGCTGCTCACTTACGTTGTGTCTGTCACTGCCCACGGGCTGGTGCCTTGGGTGCCGGCTGCAGGCACAACAGATAGATGAGGAGCAATAGTGTCAATTTTTGTCCGTGTGCAAAAACTTAGGCCACATTTTCAGATTCCCTTTATCATAGCTCTAAGGGTGGGACTCAAGTCATCTAAATCTAGTCCTCTAAAAATATTGGATTTCTTATCTCAGTTACTTTTCCAGCCTCCATCTGTCATCAGTGGAGCAAGGTATGTCCATCACTTTGACCTCTTAGATAAGATTCTTGACTTCCTTCTGTTGACCATTTTAAAAGCCTGCACAATTAGTTTAGTCTAGATGCTTAATTTTTATACAGATGAAGATAACCTTTGTGATTTCTGTCCAATCTCTCTCATTTCTCCCCACCAGCATGGTGTTTTCTGCTCCCCACTCTGCTTAGCTGGAAAGTTAACCATGATTTGATGCTCAGGGCTTCTCCACACCAACCCATCCAGGCCTTGGCATTGTTCATGCTCCACAGTGCTGAGATCCGATGCCAAGGAGGCTGCAAACATTTATGCGGGACCTTCAGCATGAAAGTAATACCACCATGGCTGGAGTCAGTGGGCGCAGGCTGAGGGAATTACCTAATAGAGGCAGAACTGGTTACATACTTAAGCAGGTGCACAGACTTTGGCAGGATCAAGGCTTAAATAATAATTCCCTCGAGGCAAGAAAATGTTCTTCTTTTGTTTCCTTTGCAGCACAAAACCTTCTATTGTCACTTAATTAACTCGGTTTTCAAACTGATGAATGACGAAGTAACTTTGGGAGTGTTACAATCACGGCATCACTTGAAACGCCTCAGTGCTTTCCCGAGAGAGGTGAGAAGGTTATGGGCTGCCTGTTCTGCTACTCGGTGATCACAGCATGTGCTCTGGAATCTGTGACATCACGTCCTTGGGGCACAGCCTGGCTGCTGTTAAACTGTATGGGCAGGATCCCATTACCCAGGTGAGAGTTGCATGAGGTCTGAAAACCTTTCATTTTTCCAGAAGGATCCTTATGTAGGACACCGAGGACACAGTGAGGGAGCTGATCGTTAAAGGCTTGTTGAAAAAGAACAAGAAGAGGACATGAAAGCTTGGAGAAAATATGCCTAGATCTCTTTTCCTTCAAAGATTTAATATGGCTTGTAATGTGTGTATGCTTCCTAGCTCACTGCTGCAGATTTCTCTGTAGAGGCTGCAAGAGGCAGTTGTTAAGCAGACTGGTTACACAGAATATTAGAGTATGTCAAGGGTATTAAAAATGCCACCAAACAAAGATCTTGTTCACTCACCCTGCCCTTTCTGTGACAAATGACTGCAATAAAAGTGAACTCCTGCTTTTCCTTGTTTATGAAACACCTCTTCCCTTTTGTATGAAAAACTAATATTCCTGTGCTTTAGAAAGTGTATAAGTGGCAGTTGGGAAAGCGGGTGAAAGCTGTACATTAGAGTGGTGGAACAAGGCAAGTACTGAAAAACAAAAAGCTATTCAGATTTTCTTTTTTCCCTAAAAGAAAATGAATGAAAACTCTCATCAGACTGAATTGTTCCGCTCCTGATTACTGTGTGTAGCATGATGAAACAAAAAATGCATTTCCATTTTAGCTTTTGCAGGCAATATATGCCTGCAAAGCTTTTGATAAAGAACTGATTTTCAAAGCAGCACATTCCTGTAGGCTGTCAGTGATCCAGCAGAGTTCTCATGCTGCTTT
Organism: Corvus cornix cornix; assembly: GCF_000738735.6. NCBI lineage: Eukaryota > Metazoa > Chordata > Aves > Passeriformes > Corvidae > Corvus > Corvus cornix. The sequence goes on from NC_046332.1 coordinate 48,365,910, forward strand.
GACTTTTCCTCCTCCCAAGAGTATCAGACCTTTACAATTCTTTCTAGGATCCTAGCAAATTTAATAATATAGGCAAACTTCTCCACAGATTGATTTTGGATTTACAAGGCTCCTGGCTGTTTGCTTGCATAGATGTAACCAAGAGGCAAAACCCACACATCAGTCTTGAAAAAAACAACCTCATTTACACAAAATAGATTTTACTCTTCAACCTCTTCACAACTGAGACTGGCAATGTATCACACTTGGCCATAAACATTTCTTCAGGAAGGAACTGAAATAAGCCAGTTAAAATAAGATCAGCAAAGCCATCTCCAGTAATACCATCTGGTGACTCTTAATCACATCCGAGTCTAGAATTTTGTAAATATGAGTCAGGTTAAAAAAGACATGCAAAAAACAGTATGAGCAGGGAAGTGCAAGAGCATTAACTAAGAGTAGCTTGCAGCCTGTAGGATGGAGAAGAGCAATAAAGAGGAACATGTAGCAAAGCAATTCATAAACTTAGGGACTAAGGCAATACATTCTCATTAAAATGCAGCCGTTTACCAACACTACCCTGCCCGTTCTAACGTCTGGTTTGGGCTTAGTCCTTATGTCCCACCCAGGTTTCAGACAGGTACAGAGGAGAAAGATCAGTGCAGAGTTGAGCATCATGTGTTTGCCATGTTCTCACCAGCACCAGACTGTCCCTCCCCTGCCTAGTGAGCCACAGCAGCAGCGTGTGTCCTCCTGAAAGTACGTGAGAACCCATGAGCCACCCTTGTGTCAACTGTATTTTCTAAGCTATTGGCAATATTTTGTAGGATTTGAACTTTTGTATGTGAAGTGGTGAGGTTTTTTTCTTTCCCACATTTGTTTTTCCTTTTCTGCAGTTGAACCCTAAATAAACAACAGCCTGTAGCAACTTGTATCAAGAGTAACAAGAATGTGGGTGACACCTGTACTGGTTTGAAGAAACAATTTAAACCGTTTTGTTATGAAATCTTCTGCAAAGCAATTCTTTTTCCTTTTTTTCTTTTTCTCTTTTTCTCTTTCTCTTTCTTTTTCTCTTTCTCTTTCTCTTTCTTTTTCTCTTTCTCTTTCTCTTTCTCTTTCTTTTTCTTTTTCCTTTTCCTTTTCCTTTTCCTTTTTCCTACTGGCATGTATTGTTAGATTCAGTTTCATTTCACTGTCTGCGATACCATTCCTTCTCCAAAATAAGCATCCAAGTGATGCATCACAGGCTTGCTGTATCAGGGAATGTTGACAAATAAATAAATGTGCTGATTTTTTTTGGCATTTATGCCTTTTATTCAACCCTCTAAGCTAAAGACAGGTGATTTCTTAAAATGGATTTACATGCTAGCAAATATAAATAAGCACTTAAAGTGACAGTAGAGACGAGATCTCTATAGACTTGGAAGTTATTAGAAAAACAATTTAAAAGGTCAGAGCAGTCTTCCCATTTTAAAAATATTTTCCAATCAGTTTAACAGGATTTGATGCAGTGTTTTACAGGTTGGTGAACGAGTGGCTGAATAGTTTGGGCAGCATGTGTCTAATCTTGTTGTTTTCGTTAAGCAGCTAGCAGAGTGTGCATCTGTCTCCTCATCACTGACCTCCATTCTCACACACTTTCTTTTCCTTCTTCGGGCAAAATATGTTTGCACATGCTTAATCCCAAGAACATCATTAATCCCAGGATGTTTATGTGTGGAAACTAAGCACAACTTTTCAGTACTTTATTGGCCTTTGCTGAGACACACAGGGACATATCCCATAGGAATCCATCCACTCCTGGGAAAGTCACTGCTGAGTGCTCTGTGTGTGGGGCTGACTTCTACTGGCCGAGGGTAGGGAGATGACATCTTTTCCCTGTGGCCATAAGGCAGCCATTGGGTCATGCACAGTGTGACCTTGAACATCAGGCTTAAGCACCTGCTCTGGTGACTGAATTCAGGAAATTAGTGAACTGTTCAGGTGGTCTGTTCTACATGTCAAGCTCAAGTGGTTGGTTTAAGTCCATCTTAGATGTTTCAGCATGGTTTCTGCTTGTAAGATCTGTAGTGTGGCAGGTACAGGTGCAGCTCTTTTTTTTTCTCATGTTTTCAGACTGAGTCCTGGCTTTGCAGCTGTGGAGAACAGGGACTCTGAAACACCCTTGCCCTTTTCTCACACAGTAGGTGAGCAGATCTGTCAGAAGGCCCATGGGGATAGTCTCTTCCCATTTGTGACCTTAACTCACTATCAGAATTTGTGTAAGGTGAAGCAATGTGTGATGGATGCTCTTGTCATGTATTGATCACTTAAATCCTCTTGAGAGAGTCTGGGCATCCACTGCCTCTTCAGTGGTACTGCAGCCAAGGAAAAGTACTGATCAGAGAGGTGAACATAAAAAGATAAATATATCAAAATCTACATTTATAAAAGTATATATGTGTGTGCATGAGTAAAGTCAGTTGTTTCTTTTTCCCATATCTATTGCCTGTAAGTGCTATTACCTGGTGCTTGGCCCTTGGGACATTTTGCATGGTTGTAGAATTAATTGGCATGTTTACTGGGGTCTTCTAGTGATGGACATTTGGGGTATTTTGGTTAAGAGTTAGTTTTATGGGTACTCTCACTCATACAGAATCAGATATACGTGTGCAAATAAAGCAAGGAAGGATACAGTTACCTTTATGATTAATTTGATTGACAAAGTATGGGAATAGAGAGTATCTTTGTCCTTGTACAGGACATGTTTGTTGTTTTTCAAGCACTTCTGTGAGCAAATGAATATGTTCAATTAGGTCCTGTAGAGACTTGTTGGCTAGTGGCATAAGGAAGCTTGTTTCCAGCTCTGCAGGGATAGGTTTTGTTAATCTACCAAATTAAGTATTGGGTAGACTTGTTTCATGAGCAAATGGCAGAGGACATGCCAAGACTCTTTTCTTTTACCCTCCTTCTCTCAGGTCTGTGACCACCCTCTCTTCGCTGAGGGGGAACCAGAATTCTGTGTTCTGAGGGATCGGTACAAACATTTCCTGACGTAAGAGCCTGTCTCACATCAAACACCTCCCTTGGAAAATACTGATGTGCGTTAGAAAAAAACAAACCAAGCCGGAAAAAAACCCCCTCTGTTAGTTTCTTAACAGGTTTCACATTTGTTTCAAGCATGCTGGTCAAAAAAACACACCCCAACAACATAATCACATGGAGAAAATACCACTTCCTCACCTCGGAGAGAAGCCTTCTACAGCAACTTTGAACACTTTGGAGTAGATTCCCCTCAAAGCTGTCTGAAAGGTTAGTGTTTACCTTAAGATTCAAATGAACTACAAAGAAAGGCAGGAGCAGAGGGCAAGCCATCCCATCTACTCTGGCAGTTGTCTTCAGAGAGGTGAACCATATTTTGGCAACCCATCTCTCCTCTGACCAGACAGGCAGCCAACTTGGCTGGCTTAGATTAGATGCCTGATTCCTGAAAAGCTAAATTTAGGTGGTAGGAATCCCAACCTTACATTTTTAATCTTAAGACAAAATGAGTGGCTGTGTGTCCCCCAACAGAGTTTATTGATCCTTTTCCAAAAATCCATGCACTTCATGTCATGCCAGATCAATTTTGAAGACTGGTTGCCTTTCAGTTGAGATGTGGTACTGTGGTATTCCTGCTGCCAGAGCATTCCTGCCTTGCAGATAATGCAAAATAAAAGGAAAATGTCCCTCCAGCTGCACGCTGAGCAGTGAGAAGCCTCAGGCTGAGAACAACAGAGAGCTCAAGTGATTTTGACCAGTATATCTGAATAAAAGAACCTTCATAATATTTGAACAACAAAACACTTTACTGCTCTTAGAACAACAAACCACTCTGCACACAGTAGCAAAGCGAATTACTACTGTTGCTAGAACACAGTGATATCTCAATAAGGGATCCATGTCTCACTTTTCCAGCATTAATCACTGGAAATTCTCACTGTACCAATAAGCTTTGACTTGTACATTGTGAAAATAATGGTCTCACCTATACACAGTGAAGTCAGAGATAAGGCAATGGCGCAGAGCCACAGGTAGCTTGTATATCCTCTATAGGGAAATCTGGCAATGTATCCTTATACAGAAGCTAAAATACTCTGCTTGAAAATGAAGACAAGAGCACTCAAAAGCCATTGGTATCATTGTATTTACTGCTTCTCACTTTGAAACCAGAAAGGGCTTGTGCCTTTTAAAAATCTAAACACACAGAAAGCAGAAGATGTAATGACTTAATTTTGTAATAAGACCCAGGCACAGGAACCCATGAGGATTTTCTTCCTGATGTTGAACTTCATGTCTCACACCTGGAGAGGCCACATGCTGGCTTTGGCTCCCAGCACTGTCCCCAAATGCCTTCCAGCTTGGAGAGGAGAAAGCCTTCTCTGGTTACCTTCAGACTTGTCCTTGGACTGCAGGAAGAGAGGGAAAGGACAAACCCGTGTTGGCATCAGGAAAAGGCTATTGTCTGAGCCCCTTGCTAGAAAGTGAGTGCACAGCACTACAGGCAATGCTGGGGTATCCTTTAGCAAAAATGTAAGTGTCTGCAAAACCATTCCTCTCTCTGGAGACAGCAGCACGAGGACCATTGCTGTTTCTACATTCCTTCAGGGATGCTCTATAAAATAGAGAAGGAAACATCAGGCAGAGTAAATATTACCAGTCCCACTCATCTCTGCATGCACAATGAAAATCGTGTTTCTGCTCGTGAATGAAACAAAAGTCTCATGGATTGGATGAAGAGCAAGGAAAGAAAATGTAGGAGTACCCAGAGACAGATCCCTGTAGACACAATGCTTCTGGAGACATGATCATAAAGCTGGTCTCATCCCTGGTTATTTCCAGAGCACATGAAGTTCTACTGCAGCCAGCCCAAAGCATGGTTATCTGTGTCTGGATGGATTTATTAGTGTGCCAGTCTTCACACTTACAGTCATGAGCCCAGATACCCTCATCTTTTCCCTAATTCCTTCCAATACATCAGTGACAGGGAGGGGAAAAACAACTACTTTCAGAAGAATAATTGGGCTAAGCCCAAAGGTGAATGCTGGCTTAATGTGAGCACTATTTCACACAGAGTAGGGAAGAAAATGATCCTAAAGGCCTACAAAATTCCTGGTGCGGTAATCTCAGCTGCTGGAAGTACCTGTATGTTTTGAAGTGACTCCTTGCGTTGTCAGAGCTGGACTTCATTCAGGAAACCAATCACTGTTTTTATTCCAGCAGCATTCCATCCCGATACCAAAATCTTTTCAGAGAAGTGCTCCTCTCTTGACTTTTATCTTTGCATGTGGTACAGCTTGTGCAGAGAGGCAAAGGACACGGCCATGAGGCAGAAAAGCATCGATGTTCTGAGGTGCTGCATGAGAGCACCCAATGTGGGTTTGCTCCATTACCCACACAAAGGAGGTTCCAGGCTGGCCTGGCTGCCAGAGCCAGGCAGGGTAGGTGGGGAAAGGGCATAGAGGGGGTCCAGACCTCTATGCAAGCAAGGATAAGCAAGGATAAATGCAAGCTTCAGCCATGCAAACAGAGGCAAGAAGCTCTTTGCTGAAAGTCATTTCCCCTCTTTCAGCATTGCCAGCTCCTGACATGTCACCATATGCCTTGTGTGCAATGGGAAGGGAAGCTGGTGGAAGTGATTTCCTTACATTTCTGGATCATTTCAAGCCTGAACAAAAGACAAAAAACTTCTGATATTGGATTCCTGTGTCCGATGAACCCCTGACTTCTCTAACTTGAATAAGTAGTTTAATTCATAGCAGCACTGATGTCAGTTGGTGGTGTTGAAGTGTTGTCATCACAGCATCGTTCAACACAGGATAGGAAGGTGACCGGGAAAAACTGAAATTAATAGCGCTTTCATATGGCCTTCCTAGAAGAGTATGAACAAAAAGAAGTCATAACTGTAGAGGAAAAATTGCAGTGTCTGTATGGAAGGGATTCATTCTGCCATTTGCTCTCTGGATTATTATATTTGCTTTCCATCACCACCATCACCCTTTTACTGCAAAATAGTAACTTTTCAGAAACGTATTCTCCATTGACATTTCACCTCTATTTCATTCGCTCAGACAATTTGAAGTGACTTGGATAACATTTAGTGAAAGAAAACAGCCTGAATCAGATCAAACATTCTTTTCATTGACAGAACACTTAAAAGCAAACCAACAAAAAATATATATGAAATATATGGTTAATATCATCATATGTTCTTAATTTTGTTGGGTTACTAAATTACAGGGACTTCAAAAGGAGACATTATATAAATCCTGTGTGAACATATGGCATTTTTTCCCCTTCTGAGATTGCAGGCTGAATCTATGCAATCCTGTTAACAAAATGAGCCTTGTCGTTTGAGGAGTAGTGCTAAACGACAGTTGTCAGTCATCACTAGGTACCACACTCAAGGGACATCTTGATATGCCTGTGACAGACAGATTAGATATTGTCTGGAGAGGGTTGTGCGGCAGCTGTAAGAAAGCCTAGGGGAGAGGAAATGAGGATTTTAAAAAAAAGAGCGAGGAAATCAGATACAGCTTTTCCAGCCCCTGATCTCTGGAGCAGATGAGTCTTCTGCTCAGGTATGAGGCGTGTGTATCTGCAGCTAATGGCTGGATGGGAGATGGCTGCTGCTGTGGTTTGACTTCAGTCACCCAGAATTGCAGCCTTGTTGTGATCAGACGTGGAAAGATGAAAACCCTCTCTTCCCCCCAGATCGTTTGCCATATAATCGGCTTCCTTCCTGTTCTTCAGTCTTTTGCACTGAGGGCAAATGTAATCAGCACAGCTAGTTCTGAGGCAGAAAGAGACTGAAATCATTTGGCAGTTATGACTTTCACTGCCAGCAGCAGGAGGTAGTGGAGGGATGCTGCTGCCCATCCTTGTGCCCTGGAGGGGACCTGTTCAGTGCCAGCAGAGGTTCATGAGCTGGCACAGGACCCTGCTCCCACTGCCAGAGACGCTGAAGGCAGCCCCACAGCTCCCAGCTCAGGTATACCTGTAGGGATTGCCTCCCAAACAGCTCTTTGCCTCACTTGTCCTTGTTAGTTGGCAATGTGGAAACCAAAGAGATGCAGGGGTCAACTCAGGAGTCTATGCACATACTGCTCTCATGAATATGTGCTCTGTGTCCATGAGTGACCAGAGACTGAGCCTGTCAACCAGAGAAAAGGCTTTTCCTGCATTTCTAGTAATAGCCACAAGGTCATTCAACATGGGTACGGGCAGCAGGAGATAGGATTTGGAATCTCTACTGCAAAAGTCCTTCATCATTTTTTCAGCCAAGGGTCAAGTGAGACTGCAGAGCGAGGAAAACAAATGGGACACCAGCCCCAGGAGGCTTGATGCAGGAGGCCAGTGGAGGCTGCCGAGACAGCAGGTTGTAGCAGACGTAATGCTGCTCACATAAAGCTGAGCAGAGAAACTGCAGCGCTCTGGGGCCTCTAAAACTGTTCCCTGCTGCCTTGCTGGGACAGTGGTGATGATGGATTACACTGGCTCTGCTCTGCAGGATGCCCAGCCCCAGGAACACTGCCTGCTGCCTGCTCCTGGATACCATTGATATCTCAGGAAGCTGCAGCCAGCATCTTCCACAGTGAGCTGCTCCCCAGGGACCAACCCTCTGCTTACAGCAGCTCTCTTCTCTTTTGAAGTCAGGAAATTCCTTGAGGATTTGTAAGGTGCAACACACCTGACTTAATACCTTTAGTCTTGATCTTCATGTCCAGAAAAGCAGATATGAACAGACACACTACAGAACAATAAAAGTTGTATAAAAAGAAAGTAAATAAGTGACCTTGAACTGTGGAGGAAGCAAGAGAAAATTCAAGGTTTAAAGTTAATTAGCCCTTGAACTCTCAGGCCCAATTACTTCCAGCAGGCTCTGACATTTTGAAGATTAATTAGGGAGTTTGCTGTTACGTCTCACAAAGGACCACCGTTATGCCAAGGAAAACCTACCTGCTTTCTGCACACAATGTCTTGAAATTCTGCAAAAAACTAACTAGGGACCTTTGATAAAAGCTTTCTGATTGTTATAGCCATTTTGAGGAAAACTCTCTATTTATACACTGAAATAAACCTGGGACCTTTGAAGGGAAGGTTTAACTCACTGGATGATGATTTTAAATACTTGTAGCTTCTGGGCAAAAGGTCCTTATGTTCCTCTGCTTCTTTCACAACACTCTTGTTGCATCCAGCAGAGATTATGTTGTAGTGCTGTGCCCAGGATATATATCAATTATCTAGCAGATCTGTGCATGTTACTGTGTACCTGTCACTGAAATCAGCCTCCTGAATGATTTCTGAGCAGCAGAAGTGCAGCCCCACAAATTTGAGTCAGCAGCAGCCTCCTGCAGCAGCAAAAGTAAACCATCTCCTGGACTGGACCAGCAAGGGCATAGCTAGCAGAGCAGGGAATGGGGTTCTTACACTCTTCTGTGGAGTCCATGGGCCTGGTGCAATTTTGGTGCCCCCAGTTCAGAAGACACCTTGGAAAATAGGAGAGGATGCAGCAGATGGCTATGATGGTGCTTAACGAGTTGGAAAATACAATCTAGGACCCTGTTTTCAAGGGGAAGTCACAGCAGCTAATCCCCAGAAGCTCCTGTCCTTTTCTGGTGTGATATGTTTGCTAACCCTTTGTTCTTCCCCAGGATAGACCGGATCCCTGCAGGGCTGGAGGGAGAGGCCATGTGCTGAGCATTCTGCTCACCGGTGCAGTGAGCTCTGCAGCAGGGAGCCAGGATTCTACCTGCAACTTTGTCTGTCTCATACCATTTAAAATGTTGTTGTGAGCTTCATAGCAGATAAAAAGCCCTCCCTGGCTCACAACAAAGAAAGTTTGAAGCTTCGATGTAGTGAATCATGGATAGGGTCCTTCAGAAAAATTGGAACAGAAAAAAAAACAAAAGAAAGGAAAAGGAAATGAAATCCCATTTTAGACACAAAATGGTTTCTGGCTTACAGCCATGCAGATATTTTTAACATGTCCATCAATACAGTCTCTGTGCACAGCAACTGACTGATCTGTGACTCTCTATTCATGCTTCCATCTCTCCCCCAATGACCAGAGGGTGTTTTAAAAGAATAATTTGGTCATAACTTTTTATTTTCCTTTATCATCAGGGGATACTTATGGGAAAGCTGAGCTCTAGAGAAGTGGGACCTCTTGCCAGAGAGGTGGTAGATGTCCCATCCTTGGAAACATTCAAGGTCAGGTTGGATGGGGCTCTGAGCAACCGGATCTAGTAGAGGATGTCCCTGCTCATTGCCGGGGGGTTTGGACTACACGGCCTTTGAAGGTCACTTCCAGCCCAAACTATTCTATGATTCTCTTGGGAGGTGGTTATTTCTGTGGTCCATTTGATGTCCACTGGTAGGGGAGGTCCCATGGCCATGGCAGAGCTGTGTGCAGCAGCCAGTCTCCTGCAGGGGCCCCCTCAGCCCCAGCACAGCGAACTCAGGGGCTGCTGGGGAACGTGCTGCCCAATCCGTTCCACCAAGATGAGAGTCACCAATAAGCTCCTCGTCCTGCTGAGGTACATGCTTACAAGCCAGTGCAGCTGCAAGGCAAGGTCCTGAGGAGGTTAAGGCTGGGACTCATCCTAATCTCCTTCAGTCATCCCAAAATTAAACAGCTAAGCCAAGTTGAGAACCTCTTTTTTAAAATGTTCTTTTTAGTAGGTTCTCCCAAAAAGCACTTCATCTCATCCGAAGATACATGAGATGATTCACCCTCCATCACTTGTAGGGAGAACCTGTGGTATTTGTAAGGCCTGGCCCCAGAGCTCAGGGGATGACCCTGACTTAGGTTTCCTGTTTCTGGGAGTTAGACTTGAAACTTTAAAACCCTAAAACAGAAGTGCTTTGCTCTCCTAGTGACCCATTCAAGGTCACGGAGTTGGCAACCAGACCAGGAAATTATGTGCCCCAAACACAGGCCTGGCTTTTTCTCACATGCTTTTCTAACCATTTTCAAACCTAGCAGGAACAGATCAGGAAAAAAAAAAAAAAAACAACAAAAAACCAGCCTGAGATTCCAAATGCCTTCTAATCTTCCATATCATCAATGCCATGGTCATAAATACCCACTGAAACCAACCCAAGGATGGTTTTCCACTTCGTCTTTCAAGGTCTAATTTTTTAAAAGCCAAGAGGAAAACTAGTTCCTCTACAGAAAACAGTTAATCGTTAACGGTACGTGCAAAACATAACACGCTTGACCCTTTGACGTGGTAGAAGCAGTGCGTAAGTGGAGGTGACAGGATATATTGGCTTATGCTTCTCCCAGACAAATCTGCCTCACTGTGGGAAGGGAGGAATTGAAATCTTTATCACCTGAGCTTAGTAAGGATGTTGATCTTGAAAGGGAGAAATTGGTTATTTTAAGGCTGCTAGCTTGTAGCCACTTCAGTAATTCTGCCTAATAAACGCAAAGTCATTCATGCTTTGTGGTTGATGTCCAGCATCAGACAGGGAAGTGCTTAGTCAGCCTTATTTTGCTGACTCACTGACTCAGCTTTTGGAGGCACAGCCCATCTTCCCTGGGCAGTGCTTTGCAGGGAGAAATGCAGGAGCTGGCAGGCAAGCAGGCTGGGATCAGCATCCAGCATGGCTCTCTGTCACCTCTCCGGCACTCAGAGATGCTGCATAAGAGATGTGTTCCTGGATCCTCTTGGAGTCTGACCCAAGGCACTGAGTACCCTCAGCTCCTCAGGTTAGGAAAATGTAAGGATGCTTGGCATATTGCACATCCAGCCATTTATTTCCCGGGAATAAAAAGGGCAGCATTCCTTCATTAGGTTTTGCAAGAACAGGTCTTCAGAGAAAATCAGTATTTATAAATATATTTTGTAAATTCACCCATCAAGAGCTTTGCATCTCTGGGCTCACCCGCACCTAAAAAAGTATCAAAAATTGAACAAACAGATTTAAAAAAAAAAAAAATAGAATAGCAGACGTTTTTCTTGGTTTCCCTGGCCAGGGCGTTGAGAGTGGCGATGCCATCTGCTGGCGACAGAAAGCCGGGTCTCCTCGCGTCCCCGCAGTTCGTACAGCACAGCCTTTGCTGTCACTGTGATGATTTTTAACAACACGGTGCTCAGCCGTGGCACAGGGTGGGTGTCCCGGTGCGAGGCTGCGGAGTGGGATGCTCAGCCGTCTGTGTCACGGGAGTGACTAACCCCTTGGGAAGCAGCGGTCTGTACACGTGCTGTCACCAGGTGTAAGAGGGTACATCTGGACTGGGGGGAAAGGGGAGATGCTGGGCAGGAAGATGCTCTCTCTGCTCAGGCAGTTCCACAGGCACTGTGGTGATGTATCCCAAATTTTTCCCTCTGTGAGCCCCTAGCACATGGCTTTGCATCAGTAGCAGCTGAGATCCTCCTTGGTAACACAGGAGCTCACAAGGAATGATACAAAGAGAAACTCAGAAACAAGCCCAGAAGTAGGGACTGGAAATTATGATCCTCCTGCCCCGCCAGGTCTGCTGCCCACTCAGCAGTGTAGTCATGCTCCTCTTCTCCCCACTCCTGTGTCTGGCTGTCTTAGCAGAGGGAAGTAATTTCAACAGCCATATGGGCCCTTCCCTGACCTTACAAAACATGTCCAACCAGGTGAGGAATGTCTCTGAGATGTTCACAGGAGCTGTAAAGCTTATTCCTGCACATCTGCACCAGCTGTGCTGCAAGGGAGGGTGGGGAGCATGTCTGTGCCAGGGCCATTCCTGTCCCATGGGCACACCTTCTCCAGTCTCCCAGAGACCACAGGAACCATACAATGTACTCTTTGGCAATCAGATCATTTTGGCCAGAGGCAGCCCGTGCTGCCTAGGAGTTCATGTGTCTGTGCATTATTTGCCCAAACACACACATAGGGTCAGAGTTGGGACTGAAGAGGCTTCACCTCTCATCTTGCCCTGGGAGGGCTTGGTTGTGCCTCTCTCCCAAATGTTTTGACCAGAGTGTGTTGCTAAAAACCAGGGGTAAGTGTAAGAGGTAGTCTTGGAGAGGCAAATACAGCAATTGCAGAGCTAAGGAAGATTTGACCCTATTCAGTTTGCAATGCCTTGGCACCTAGAGTCTTCCCAAAGACTGTGCAGTGCACTGTGAGATGTAGCTGAGGGGCAAGGGACACTCTGGCACAGTAAATGTGTTGCAGCTTCTTTTTCAGACCAAATAGTTCTGAAAATAATATTGGATGGTAAAATGCATACAAAAAATCTGTAGCCAAGCTGCCAGCCCCCAGACAAGACTAGGAACTTTTGAGAGGACTATCCAGGGGTTCCAATCTATGGTGGAAGCTGAAAAAAATCCTGGGTCATTCTTCCAGACTTCTTGGACGTGACCTTCACCTTGAAGGAGTGCTTTGTGCTGAGCATCACAGAGCTGAATGAGAGGAAAGGAGAGTGGGGTGGCAGAGCCAGGGGAGGAGGCAGCCCTGTGCAGCCAGTGGACAGTGCCACCATGCTCTTCTGCTGGGTCATAAATGCAACAGCAGTGGATCTGGAGCATGAGACTCCAGCACAGGACAGAGGGCAACCCTCACAGCAGGGCAATGCATGCCCCTGGCCACCAGCCTGCTGCTTTTCACAATGGTGTTGAGACAGCTTGAGTATTCTGAGCCCGTGGGAGCTGAATGCCTGGTTCTGCCTTTGCCAGCACCCTCCCAGGATCAGGGTGGCACAGAAGAAAGGGAAGAGAAAAACAATCTTTCATGCCTGGGCAGAGACTGGCTGATCTCAAGAGGAAGTCTAAAAAATAGTTTCTGATTTAAAACACCCTCAAACGATTTCTTACTGCCCTTTCTCATTGTTATGGCTGTGATTAATGACAACAGGCTCCCACCTGGCAGCTGGGATAGCTGCTCAGAAAAGTGAGAGGGAGTGTGTCAGGTGGAGACAGCTTCTTCCAGGGCAGCCAGGCTATAGCTTGGGCACTCAGTGAAGACAACCATTTAAGCTTTCTGTGAAATAGCAGCATCTCAGCTGTGACTTCTGCAAAGATCTGTATTGAGGATTGGAGTGTGGTGACAGCCCAGCTGCTCCAGCACCATATATGTACCACTGGAGCTGGGATGGCAGGTCAGCCTCTCCAGAGACCACTATCAGTATGGCTGGCTGTTAATTCTGATTGAAAGGTACCCTGCATAAAGTCACAAGATAGAAAACAGGGACAGGAGAACGGGCATGAACCATTTAATTTCTTGCCTAACTCAGCTGAGGAAGCCACAAGAAGAACTTGCCATTCTTGGCCGTTTGCCCCAAGGCTGTGTGCAGCTGGGGGAAGAAGAAGTGAAAGGAAGAGCCTCCCACTTGGGTTCCGGAGGGAAGCATGGTGCTGACAGAATGCAAAGCTTTAGTCTGCAGCAACCAGGCCAAAAATGCACGCAGTAGGTAACAGCCCTAAGGCAGTCCTGCCTAACTGTACATGCAATGAGAGCATACAGTGCCAAGGGGATCTGAGCTAATTGCCCTTCTTGCCTGCACTCTGACCCTGGGCAAGTCTCTTCACCTCTGTGCTCTCAGCTGGTCTGCTCAGATTTCAAAAACTCCAGGCTTTCCCCACATGTTTGACACAGTGCCTTGGACTACTGCAATCCCACTAATAAATAATAAACTGGTGGTGAGACCTTTTGCAATGTCCGTCAGCCCTGACTGAGCAAGCCAAGCCCCTTATAACCTCACTCTCCTTGAAATGTTTTGTTTTGTACACTCTCCTTGAAATGTTTTGGTTTGTACAGCTCTTTCTGTGAAGTAACTCCTCATTGTGGCATCAGAGACCTGAAAAACCTGGCTCTGGAATCAGGAGCTCCAGAAACTTAATCCTTCAAATCCTGATGATCTGCTTCATCATGTCTTAGAAGCCAGGCCTTGTGTCTTACCTAGAGGTAACTTGATTGTTGGAAAAAAGTCAGATCTCAGTTATTATTTAGTACCAATTAATGTATTTTCTCAGTGGTTTATCTGTTATTTTCTCCTTTGTCATCCTTGTCTTAGTTTGTATAAATGAAAGTCCAGAAGGACTCTTGCTCCCTTTTGATTAATGGTAGTTCCTTGTGCTTGTTAGCTGCCCTCATCTCACCCATTTTCTGAATGTTTCTGAGTTCATTTAAAAGAAAACACAGTATTTTATTTGGTTGTGGTGGGTTGACCCTGGCTGGATGCCAGGTGTCCACCAAAGCCATTCTGTCATTTCCCTCCTCAGCAGGACAGGGAAGAGAAAATGTAATGAAGGGCTTGTGGGTTGAGGTAAGGGCAGGGAGAGATCACTCACTAGTTACTGTCACAGGCAAAACAGGCTTGACTTGGACAAATTAGTTAAATTTATTACCAATCAAATCAGAGTAGGATAATGAGAAATAAATCCAAATCTTAAAAACACTTTCACCCCACACATTGATGCTCCCTAGGCTCGACTTCACTCCCAAATTCTCTACCTCCTTCCCTGAGCAACACAGGGGGACAGGGAATGGGGGCTGTGCTCAGTTCATCACATGTGGTTTCTGCCACTTCTTCCTCCTCAGGGGGAGGACAATTCACTCTTCCCCTGCTCCAGTGTGGGGTCTCTCCCACAGGAGACAGTCCTCCATGAACTTCTCCAAATGTCCTTCCCGCAAGCTGCAGTTCTTCACAAACTGTTCCAGCATAGGTCCTTCCACGGAGTGCAATCCTTCAGGAACAGGCTGCTCCAGTGTGGGTCCCCAGTGGGGTCACAGCTCCTGCCAGCAAACTTGCTCCAGTGTGAGCTCCTCTCCACAGGGCCACAGGTCCTGCCGGGAACCTGCTCCAGCATGGGCTTTCCACAGGGTCACAGCCTCCTGTGGGCATCCACCTGCTGTGGTGTGGGGTCCTCTGCAGTTTGCAGATGGATATCTGCTCCCCCAGGGAGTGCCATGGACTGCAGGTGAATCTCTGCTCCAGCTCCCAGAGCACCTCCTCCCCCTCCATCTTCACTGACTTTGGTGTCTGCAGGGCTGTTCCTCTCACACATTCTCACTCCTGTCTGGCTGCAGTTGCTGTTGTGCAGCTTTTTTCCACCACTTCTTTGACCTGTTATCCCAGAGGCACCACCACTCTTGCTGCCAGGCTTGGCTCTGGCCCCAGCAGGTCTGTCTTGGAGCTGGCTGCCATTGGCTCTGTGGGATATGAGGCATCTTCTCAGAGAAGCCCTGTACCCCTCCTCTGCAGCCATGCTAACCTAATGCATCAGTTTGTAAATGTATCTAGTGGTATATAATCACTCTGGATGCAAATAATGTGTCTTACACCACTTCATGACCAGATGAGTCATTTTCTGCTGGCATACTCTAAGAGGTGATACCCAGCCTAGCTCAGGCCCTGGTGTGCAGCACACTGTACTTGGAGGAGGCACTGGCTGTCCCAAGACCTGGAGGCTCCTTCCACTAGGGCAGAGTCTGGTGGGCTCCAGCAGATGAGCTCCTGCAGCTCTGGCAGGCTCTTTCCCAGCAGACCTGCCCATCTCCCCGCAGGTGCTGCCATGCTCCGAGGCTAGAGCAGCCCTCAAATGTCGGAGCAAACTCCAGCACTGCCATACAGTCAAAAACCAAGCAACTCCTGTCATGCAAACAGGTGGAGGATGTGGAAAACTCTGGCATAGCCAACCTCTCTGAGACTTTTTTCTTTCTAACCCAGCAATAATACTGTGGAATTCAGTGAGGCTATCCCATCTCTGAGAAACCCCTCATTAGTGGGAAGGACAAATGAATATTTACATTCCTCCAGGGACAGAAATTATCAGCAGAGATGGATACAGCTGAATTGACATGGACATGCCATTCTTTCTGCTGATGACCAGAGAATAAATGGGGTCACTGCAGTCTCCTCCAACAGCTGTATCTGGGGCAGCAGAAATCCTAGGGCCAGGGTGAGCAGGCTACCAGACCTTTATACCAGTTGTCAATATAAAACCAGATTTAAACTGAGGAAAGTTGGGGGAAAAATCTTATGGGTGGGCAGGAGACTCCTTTCCCTGGGAGTCTGCTGGCCTGGAGGTGGCCACCAGCTCCAGCCAGGGCTTCAGGCTGGTCTTTGAGGTCTCTGGGTCCTTGCTGCATCCCTGTTAGCGTTTCTCTACTCACACCCTCGACACCTTCAGGGGCTGCACAGCTCACTAGGGTTTCCCAGATGGAATGTGTCTGGGAGCTGCTTCTTCCAGGCTTTGTCCCCACTCACTCCTCCTTGTTAATGAGACCAGCACGGCTTCCAGAGTTGCCAACTGGCCAGCCCTGGCTGTGCTACATTATTTTCACCCAGGAGACTCATTTCTTTGTAGGGTAGAGAGTGAAATTCCCAGGCCTAATTCTTCTGTGTTTCTTCCCCTCCGTGAAAGGAGATCAGTTGATTTTATTGTCTGGTGGACATTGCAGGCATCATCAGTGTCCAGAATCTGGTTTCAGCCAGCAGCTTATCTTGGGGATCCCTGCAGACTGCCAACCCAGTGGCTGGTTCTTTAGTGCAGTGAGCAGATGTTGCTCTGCTCCACAATTCCCTTGTTGGAGGTAGCACTGCTGGGATAACCCTGCAGCCCCTGCCTGTCATGTTTGTATGACTGCTGCATACAAACAGTTCCTGGCTGCAGCTCACCAGAGGGTTTCCAGCCTCCACGGCTGCCCTGGGGAGCTCAGAGACTTTAAAAGGCGTCACACTTCAGTGGTGAGAGATATTCCCTCCTAACCTGAGCTGTTGTGGAGACAGATTATAATTTTTTTTTTTTTTTCTGATGCCAGAATTTACCTTAAACAATCTTCCCTACCCTCTCAGGAATTTGCAGCGGGCAGTGACAGCTCCTCTTGGATTTCCTTTGGGTACACCACAAATATCAGGTTTCTTCTTACAGCAGTCTCCATTTCCTTGGTGAACTGGTTCTCCAGGTACTGGTTCTTTGTGGGGCGCTTTGCTCTCGTAACCAAGAGTGGTGTTTGTGCAGTACCAGAGCACTGCGCAGGCACACAGAGAGGTGCCGAACAGTATTGACTTCCTTGCTTGGTTTTCTCATGGGTTGGGCCTTGTAATCCTGTAACCTGATCATTGTTATTGGCAAATGGGCCTCTGGGCAGTCTTTCAGGTGAGGTGCTGGCAACCAGAACGAGGAACCCTAAAATATTTATCTTTCCAGGGCAAGCAAATAGAGGTTGCCTTATTTCCAAAGCATTTCCCTACACATCTGCCAGAAATATGTAAAAATGGGGGGTTTTGGCCAGCTTTATGTCCTCTTGGAAATTTATTCAGCAAATTGTTCTACATCTGCTGCAGGACAAGCTCTGTTAAGTTACTCCAACTATTTATTTCAGTGTAAACATTGGCATGCTTGCCTCCAGGTCTGTGCCCTTTTCTCCCCCGATTTTAGTTCAGTATGCCTTGTGTGTTGTGATCATTTGGGAGAAGTGTTGAGGCACAGCTTAGGTTTCTGGCAAGTCTCTTAAACTGCTGTGTCCCTGATGTCCCACAAGGAACCAGATCAGCCTTGGACTGTGGCAGGAGGTCTCTGACAACTGCAACCCAGCCTGCTGGGAAGAAGCTATGGGACCAACAAAAGCAGTTGTTAACCTCAGTGCTTGGTATAGTGCATCCAATGAAAACCCACTTTAACAACCTTATTTACTGAGAAGGAGACAAAATAACCTCCCTTTTGTACTGCAGGGATTTGTTTGACTGTTAGAAAAACAAACCATGATTGCAGGTGAGAAGTGTCTGGGTCTGAGTGAAAGAGTATCAGATGGAGGTGGCAAAATCTTATTGTTTGAGAAAATTATCCCAGTTCATGAGAAGAGAGGAGAAGGATGTTAGAAAGAATCAGTGGCTGTGTTTTCTTTTCTTACTTCTTCTCTTAAAATATTTTACAGGTAAGATCTGTGTCTCATCCCCAGTGCTAACTCAGAGGGTGTTGGGTGAGACCTTCTCCATGCCTGTCACAGTGGGAGCTCTTGGAAGGGCTTTGCTTAGTGCAGAATGAGTCCAGGGCCATCAGTCATCTCTGGGCTCACAGCAGGGGGTCTTCTGGGGCTGAAGGTGGAGCAGACAGAACCTCTTCCTAGGACATGCTTGGCAGGCCACATAAAGCAGCTCTGCTGTCATCTCTGCAGTCCAAGATGCTTGTGGGACCCTGGATCTGCTGTCTGGGGACCCAGACTCAGTAAGGTGACACCTTTCATTCAGCCAAAGTATCTGTTCCAGGATATCATAGAGGTTTTTATAATTTTGGGTTTGGTTTTGGAATAACAGTCAATAATAGTCAAGGACCAGTTTAGGTGTAATTCTTCTGGAACACCTGTAAATTTTCACATTTGGGCAACACTTGCACTGCTGTAAATCTGTATTACCCCACTGAGCAGAAGAGAATAGAACTAGATTTTATGCTACAGATGTAACCAGGATGAGGGCCTGGCTGGATGATTTGTGTCTTTGCTCAATTCGCACTTTAAGGGCACCAGATTTGTTGCTGAGCTCTGTCACAGAGGCCAAGCATCATGACCCCCTCAACATGAGCACCTGAAAACAGCCACCTCAGCTGAAATTCACCTCATGTAGCATCACCCCTCTTCTGTAAGCCATCCTGTATCTATCCATGGTTAGCACAGAAAAACAGGCATGGGGAGAGCATTGGCTCAGTGACTGCACACTAATCCTGACCGCACAACAAACCCAGATGTTCAGCTGAGGCTGAAGGAAACTTTCTTACGGTGCAAGTTAAAGAAATGCAACCCCAAGGCCAGAGGTCATGCTTGAGAATTGTGACTGTGGATTTTATCTCAGGTCCCACCGCTGTGGCCACTGGAAACTCTGTGAGAAGCATACAGACCATCAGACAGAGGACATGAAACCTAAAGAAAAGGAAACACTGATAAAAAACTGAACATAACTGGTGTTTTCTCAGTTAAGGAGTCACCCTGATTACTCCAGTGCTCTTGGTCTGCTGGTACTTTAATCAGAGGGTCCCACGAGCGCATTGCACTTAATGTGTATTAAACACCCCAGCCAGGAATGCAGGCAGCAGAGACAGGAACACTCAAGGATGAAGTGCCTCTTAAAGTGTTTTCCTGTTTAAACAAAGCCATGTACTCATTAAACACCGCTACGGAAGGAGGCAGCAGCGCTTGGCAAGCGAGCCCACCTGCGGCACGCTCTCGGCGCATGTTTGCTCAGTGGGTTTGAGAAGTGCACCGAGTATATTGACATTATAAAGCTGTGCACGCTGTGTGCCCTGCGAGGCAGGAGGGAGGGCTGGCCATGCAATTGGTGGCCCCAGAGTTACTCCAACCCAGGACGTCGTTATTTCTTTGCAAATAGCTGGCGCTTGGAAGAACTGGATTAATTCCCAGGCAAATTTAGAAAGAAATTAAGTTCTACCGCCAATCAAAGATCCAATCACAAAGCAAACACAGGCTAAAGTACTCAAGGGGAAGACAAAGACCTTGTGTGGCAGCTCACAAGCCCTGCCTGGCTGCAGAGAGACATCACTACCCAGAGAGATTCTATGGCTGATAAGCAGCACCCAAAACAGTGTCTGGTTATCAGGGGAGGCACAAAGATCTGCCTGAGGCAGGACAGATGCCACACTCTCTCTCTTCCTGCATGGAGGCCAAACCTTATTACCAGGTTTAAGAGTCTCATCCAACACATTCCATATCATCCTGCTTTTGGGACAAATCTAGGCAAAGGCAGGATTGCCAGCTGTCAGTATCTGTCCATTTCCTTCCCATTTTGAAGTTGACATTAAATCCTGCTATTTGAGAAAAAAAAAAAAATCACATATGTGGCAATTTATTTATTTTTATTTTTGGTTATGGTGCATGCCTCATGCTGACCAGTCCCAGATGCTCTCCTGGTTACCCCCAAAATCTTCATCCTGCTTGCAAACACTGAGGGTTTAAAACCACAGAAACTAGACATCTTTCACAAGGTCTTTGAAGCCTGACCTTCAGGACTTGGAGTTTCAAGCTTTCTTCTTTCACATAGAAGAGAGAAAGAAGAATATGTAATGAAAAGTTGCAATGCTGCTAAAACTGCATGACTGCAGCATCTTGGTCCTTAACAAAAGCTCCAGATACTGGAATTCAAGATGAAATAAATCAGATTGACAACATTGTATTAAAAGCACTAAATACATTTTCACTCTTATTATTCTATTTCTCTCTCTGTGACTGTACTTGTCATGACAAACCCTGCCATTTAGAAAAGGATCCAGGCTTTGAAGCCAGGACTTGAATTAGGTTTTGGTGTCTTTTCCTTCATAGGGAACTCTGTCTGTTTGGTTTGTCTCTTTCCACACTGAAAAGAAATATCCTTAAACCAAGCAAGCTCCACTTTTCCCCCAGATCTCTTTCAATTCCAGCTCATTCTGGCTCAGTGCCTCTTTATGCCATCCAAAGCATTGCCTGCAATACAAAGAACAGAAGAAGAGAAATCCATTCAATTAAAAAATGACATAAAATAAAAAGTGCTTTGGAGGGCAGGTGTCACAGCTGGGCACTGTTCTCACTGTCTGGCTCTTGTGAGTTTGTTAACCTTAAGGATTATTAACAGAAAATTTATTTCCTGTTCTGACACAGATTTCATCTGCAATTTGTGGAGGCTTGGGGTGGGTTTTTTTCTATTTTGAAAGTGTTTTCTCTTGTCTGTGTATGCTGATAAATTCCCATTACATCTCCTGTGAAAAAATAATATCTCTATTGAAAGCCGTGTTGCTCTGTGACATCCTCACTAAGGTGGAGGTACCCTTTCTCTGGATTCTGCCCTCTATTCATCATGAGGATTCCCTGGCTGCTCTGGAGCTCCTAATTTTTGCTAAACCTGTTAAAGTGTCTGTTGGAGGAATCAGTATGCATATGGGCATTTCTCCAAAGCTGCCTCCTTCAGCATAGAGCAAATTAAATTCAGTGTCAGTCCCAGGGCTTCTTCCCTCAGGGCCCTTTGAAAACCTCAGCTTTTAAGTCCTGCTTTAGCCTTGCAGCAGTTGTCTGTAAAGCTTAACAAGCTTAATTTGTTTGGTTTTCCTTATTTTTTCCCCCAGACTTAATTTGTCTCACAGCACTGTCTTCACTGTATACCAAGTCTGTTTTGAGCGAAAAATGTGGCAATATAATATGAACACTCACAGATCCCTAAAGCTGTCCTTCCTTAAGATCTCCTAAAAATTGTACATGTTTAGCAAAGGGAGGCAGGGGGAAGTTCCATGAGCTGGCCTTGTAAGGATTTGAGCAGGGGTTGGTGGATAATAAAATTTAGGTGTGGGGTTATGGCTTTGGTGGTGTTAGGGCAACCCTTGAGGGATGGGGGGAGAGGAACCTACACATCTCCTGGTGAAGATGGGGTGAGAAGTAAGGAAAGTGAGCAAAGAGGAGGTGAAAGGGCATAAACCCTGGGCAGTGATGTGGCCACCACAGCAGAGGTGGGATCGGCCAGGGGCTTGGGATAATCACCACCTCACACTGGGCCTGTGTGCAGCAGTGCACGAGAAGTTTATGAATGCAGTTCCAGGGAGGATCTGTCTGAAGCGTAAGCACAGGCAATTTCCCTAATTAAGGGAAGTTCATTTAAACATGGAGATGAGCCAGAGCTAATCTCTGCATCCGGTTACCGCTCTGCCTGGGAAATGCCGGCGCCTCCAGGCTTGAGCACTGCTGCAAACTGAGCAGCCATCTGCCACGGGCCCACAGTGCCGGACACAGCGCGGCACAGAGCATGGGACAACGTGTGAGGAGCAGGGTGACGCTTCCCCTCTGTCAGCACATGGGTACTGATACAGAAACACCTACCCATTTCCCTGGAAAAATGGAAATATAAGGGGGGCTGTGCTGTTTCACCACTGAAAAGATGGAAATGCGGGTCTGCAGCACAGCTGCAGCGCCTTGTGCTGAAGGAGGACATGGAAATTGAACCAGTCTCCCATGTGCTGGGTGAGGAAGAGGAGGAGGAGGGCTGGGGCTGAAAGAAGAGGTGACAGCCCCCCCACCAGCAGCTCTTTCCAGCTGAAACACCTGACCTCTGATGGAAAAATTAAATTGATTCAGGGTGCTAAGAAAATTGCTTGTTAGTAGTGGAAGCAAGAAGCTCAGGTAACGGGCTGATGAAGAAGAACCTTTAATTTCAGATGGCTAAAAGGCCTCCCAGGGAAAGCCCAAGGTACAGTACAGAGGAAGCCAGAAACAATTACAGAGACAAGAGCTGCAGACAAAGGCATGAGGATACCACTAGCTCTCAGATATTGCATCTGCAGAGCTCTCCTTTCAGAGATCAATAAAAAAGATGCAGAGAAAAAGAGAAGAGAGGAAAAAGCCCACATTTCATGGTGAATACTTCCTGAAGTATCAGCTCTTGGCTGTATTACCTGATGCCAGCCCTCTCTGAAATTGCTCCCCATCCATTCTCTGACAATCAGTAGAGACTCACCCAAGTTTAATTTTCTGTTATTTTGTGTTATTTTTATTTTAGTAGCGTGAGGTGGCAGGATTGCCACTGTGCTGTGCAGTGAGAGGCAGCCCATGAGCAGGGGACATTAGGGCTCATGGTGGGAAAGGGTCTGAGTGCCCCCATTTCACAGACACTGATCATGATTTGTGTGCAGTAACACAGTCTGGAAATGGACAAAAAGATGACTCCAGGCTTCCCCACAATGGCTCCTTTGCATTTTTGCTCCCCCAGCCAGTGCAAAGCTTCATTTTCTCTCTTCTTCCACACCAGCATCACTCCTAGTAGGAGCCTTTAAATCCTTTAAACTTTTAAAAGCCTTTGCACTTTAACTTTGGATTTGAAATCTATATAAGTATGTATATGTAAGTGTGGGTGTAGGCACGTACCTTAAGGAACTCCTAAACTAAAAGGCCTGTCAAGATTACGTGCTAAGTAAGCATTTCCCTCCCTCACCCCTAGCCTGGTCCTCTTTCCTGGGGGCTGATCCTGTGCCTGGCATGGCGATGCACAGCACACTGTGCAGGCTGCTGGCCCCTGGGCTCGGCCCACAGCTGACGGCGCATTCCCACCATGCAAGACTTGCAGTTCAGTCAGGGTCTCTACCTGGACTTCCCTGAGGCCTTTGATGCAATCCCTCACATCATTCTTGATGCTAAGAAGGAGAGATACGGGATGGACTGTTAGAAGGATAAGGAACTGGCTGGATGGTTCTGTCCAACAGGTTATAGTTATATTCAGATGGAAATCACTAAAGAGAGGTGTCCCTCAAGGGTCCATACTGGGAGCAATACTATTTAGTATCTTCATCAGAGACATAGACAGTGGGATTGAGTGCACCCTCAGTGAGTTTGCAGACCACCAAGCTGAGTGGTGTGATTGATATGCTGGAGGGAAGGGATGCCATCCAGAGGGACCTGGACAGGCTTGAAGAGTGCCCCTATGGGACTCTCATGAGGCTCAACAAGACCAAGTACAAGGTGCTGCACCTGGGTCGGGACAACCTCTGGTATCAACACAGGCTGGGGGATGAATGCATCAAGGGCAGTCCTGCGGAGGACTTGAGGATACTGATGGGTGAAAACTGGACATGACCCAGGAATGTGCACTGACAGCCCAGAAAGCCAATTGTACCCTGGGCTGCATCCAAAGTAGTGTGGGCAGCAGCGGGAGGGAGGAGATTCTGCCCTTCTACTCCTGTCTGCTGAGACCCCACCTGGAGTGCTGCATCCAGCTCTGGGACCCCCAGTACAAGAAATACATGGACCTATTTGAGTGGGTCCAGAGTAGGGCCACAAAAATTACCAGAAGGATGGAATAGGCGAAGAAAGGCTGAGAGAGTTGGGGTTGTGCAGCATGGAGAAGGAAAGGCTCTGGAGACACCTAACTGTGGCCTTTCAGTACTAAAAATGGTTTTATAAGAATAATGGAGAGAAGCTTTTTACCACAGACAGGATTAGGGATAACAGTTTTAAACTGAGAGAAGGTAAGTTTAGATTGCACCTGAGGAAGAGATTCTTTACTGTGAGAGTGGTGAGACACTGGTACAGGTTGCCCGGAGGAGCTGTGGGTGCCCACGCCTGGTAAGAGCAAGGGCTGTGGCAAAAGGA
Source organism: Corvus cornix cornix (assembly GCF_000738735.6). Classification (NCBI taxonomy): domain Eukaryota; kingdom Metazoa; phylum Chordata; class Aves; order Passeriformes; family Corvidae; genus Corvus; species Corvus cornix. Next base: position 48,389,943 of record NC_046332.1, read on the forward strand.
CCTGGACAGGCTCTGTTTTGCCCGAGAGAGCCGTCCCTGCAGCACTGCGGAGCCTGAGCTGTGCTGTGCACTCAGGGCTGCTCTGGCCCCTACAGGCTCAGAAAGTGGCTCCTGTCTTTAGCTTTATTAGGGAGATGTTGCTAATTTTACGGACTGCCAGGACTGACATTTCTCTGACCATTTGTCATAAGCACCACAGCAAAAATAGTACCATTAAAATGGATCTTACCTGTGACTTGAAACTGAAAGCTGTTATGTGGGCTACCTCTAAAATTTATGCCTTAATATTGTGAGATGGGTTTATAAAGGAGCTCCATTTCAGGTTCCCATTTTCATCTCTTCATGCAGCCAGTGCTGAAGGATTACAAGCACTTTTCTGACAGGCTCTCTCTTTACACCGTCTCTTACTCATCCCTAAAAATCACCAAGTGAGTTTTCCAATATCCCATTAGTCACCTAGGAACACAATTTATGCTGAAGTTCATTACTTTCAGTTTAAGGAAGATCTGTGGTACATGGTAACTAAAGTTTGATTAAAAATCCTTTATTTCCAAAGAAAAAATACATCCCCCTAATAATATTTATTAACAATTTTTAACCAGCACCCAAAAATTTCGTTTTACCAGCTGGGTACACTTAGCATACTCAGGTTCAGGTCACTTGTGCACAGAATGAATGGCAGCTGGCCATAATCTGTGCACTCACGACTTTCCTAAGGCACAACCAGCAAAACCAGAGGTATTTATTCCCAAAGATACACACACATCTGAACGTGTCATGCTTCCATGCCCTCTGGAGAAGGAGGATAGCCTGTCACCTCCCTTAGTGAGCCATCAGGGGAAGCTGGGCAGGGAGAGCCCTTTGCCCTGCATTGGTGCCTGTCTCCTGCTTTGGGATGCACTCACTGAGAAAGCCCCGTGACTCCTTCAGTGCCTGCATTTGACTATTCTGACATTTGACTGTTTCTAAATTATTAACATGCCTCGTACTCTGTGCTGTGGCTTTGTCAGAAGCCTTTTCCTTTGATCTTCATTGCCTTTGAAACTCTGCCTGTACGTGTGGGCAAGCCACACTGCTTTCTTCAAACCACCACCCTGCAGGGTGATGTTTCTCTTGCTAAAACCAGTGCAAAAGGTCCTGCAAACCCTCCAGAACTCAGAACACAAGCTGATGCATTGTTTTAATGTTAGAGTATTTTTTTAAGAGCCTGGACATTTCCCTAGGTCTCACAAGGTGTTAGGCATCTCCTGCAGTCACCAGCAGCAGGTGAGAGCATCAACACCTCCTCAGAGGCCCACAGCATCTCCAGTATTAGATCCATCTGTTGCTGTTGCTGGTTTATACCCTTCGAGTATAAATTCAAGTTGGTTTACACCCTTCAAGTGCCACGCAAGAAAGCTCAAGCATAATCACTGCACACATTTGTATTGCAAAAATGCACATCTTGTGCCAGACCAACAGCTGGGCTGCCCAAAAATCTGTCTGTGAAGGCATGTCTCCTTCTGGAGGAGTGTCAGAAAAGGGATGTGCCAGAGCAATCTTACACATGGTGTGTAGCTGAACCTCCAACACAAAGCCATTTAAAGATGTTATGAGGCTGGAGTTTGAAGGCAGGCTTCGGCATGCAGGATGGATGGATCATTGCTTCCCACTTTGACCTTAAATTCTGGAACGTGTCAAAGAACAAAACACAGGCATAGGAAATCATCAACTATGACTCTTAGCAAATCCAGTGGGCCAGCTGATTACCTGTTGATGAGCAATTTAATTTGAGTAGAATTACATGCTCTGGAAGTCTGGCTCTCAGGGAGGTAATTAACCTGAATGTCTGCCCTCTGACGGGGCCCAGCACGCTGGTGTATGTGTGGTGTCCATCCACGAGCATCCCACCAGCTGGCAAGCAGCAGGCTGGCAGCACAGCAAGCTGCTGCAGGTAATGTCCTGACTGCTGTGCAGGGAGGGAGAGAGTCCTGGCTGCTGAGCATGAGGAGGAGCCACGCTGCCCATCTCCTCATGTCACAGCACTTTTGAAACACCAGTTAATAGGGACTGTTTAAGAATGCTTTTAACTCAGAAAAAAGCCCTATGTTTCAGTCATGTGTTTACCACCATCTCTGGATGCGTTTACCACCATCCCTGGATGTGTTTAAAAAAAGACTGGGTATGGCACTCGATGCCATGATCTAGTTGAGGTGCTAGGGCATGGGTTGGACTTGATGATCTTGAAGGTCTCTTCCGACCCAGACATTCTGTGAATTCTGTGAATTTATTTGATTTGAGGGGAAGCCAGTACAGCCAACACCCCCTAACATTAACATGAGGTGGCTGGGGCCCCAAGCTATCGCAATTTCAGCTACTGGAGACTTTATCTTTCATGTCTGGTTTATATTTAGGCCTGGTTGTGCAAGGCTGTCCCATGCTGCTGGGCATGCACTCATTTCCTCTGACACTAATGGCAGCGCTCACATGAGGGAGGACTCACTAAGGTGAGCAGTGGGTGACTTCTAGGCTTCTGTGAGAAAAAGCAAAGTTTCCAAAAAGGCAAAGGCCTTCCTCTTCTTGGGTGTTTTGGCTGGGCTCACATTGCAGCAACCACAAGGTTTGGTGGGGGGCTCCATTTTAGGAGGAAATTGTGCAACCAAAGGAGGAGGTAATTCTAGCTCTGGTGGGAAGCCCCATTTCTTTAAACTCCTAACACTTCAACACTTTCTTAAAGGCTTCTATTATGGTCTTTGATAAAATATCTGAACAGGTATTCCTTTGCTGTATGATTATTTGTGCCCTGATCTTGCTCTTCCAAAGAAAAAGGAGACAGCATGTTGTAAACACAACTGCAACAAGAGTTACACTAGCAAGATTGCTTAAAAATCAGTAGCACTGGAGCACATGCCAGGAGCCAAGCAGGTGGTAGTTCTGAAGCGAATGAGGCCTTATATTGTTTTTATCCAGGATCTGCAGGAGCAAATCAAGTTTACATAGATAAAATTCACATCTTAGCATGCTGTAAACTGCAAACAGTATTTGCTGGCAGAAATAGCTGGCAGAGCTTTGTGGACACAAAGATGGATTATTAATTAGAAAAGGATATTTCTGCTGTTATGAAATAATATATTTTGGGGGTGGAGAGACGGTGCATAACAAAACCAGGGTTGGAGCTCACTTCTGCCTTGTGCAGCAGTATAAGGTCTCAGCAGACCTGAAGCCTTCTCCAGCTTCTGTCCATCACCCATTCTGGAGCAGGTTTGCTTCCTGAGAATTACCCTTGTCTGCCAGTAAACACATGGCTGCTTGCAGCTTCAGTGTCTGAAACCACCACTTGACTGCCAAGATTTCCCAATGCAGCTCCTCAGAGGCATGTCTAGCTATGCAGTTTCCTTTACTTAATGCAAAAAGAAAGAAAGGGTGGGGAAAAAAAGATGATTATCAGTCAGATCTACGTGTCCTACATCTCTATGGCAACCACGTGCAGTTAGGCAACAGCACAGGTACATCCAGGAACTCTCTTAACAGCATCCACCTCAAACCAGCAGCCTGCAAACAGTGCTGGAAATCTGTCTGGCACCCTGAGAGTAAGGCACGAGAATTAGAGGCCAGCACAGAATTGTCCTCCCAGGGAATTTTGATGTCTTTACTGGAGGGCAGCCAGGCATGAGTCACGATGTGCCTCGCACAGCACATGACACCAAAGCAGCCACATTCCCCCTTTTGGTGAAGGGGCACATGTGGTCAAAAGGCACTCCAGTGACTTAGCGAGCATGTACCAGCTTTGGGGTGACATGAGGGGTCCAATGAGCAAGGGAAGGTGGGGATACGAGGTGCAGGTTTTGCCATACTCATGTTTTTACGTAACCAAGCAGGTCTCAAAATGTGCCCAATCTTCCCTGATACCCTCTGCACAGTTTCGGTCCAAGCTGTGATGGGAGAGCAGAATGCATGGGAGAGCAGCCACCAGCAAGAAGCCACATCAGTGGGCATGAATTTGTCATAGCCTGAGGAAGAAGCAAAGGGCAGAAAGGGGATAAGTTTTTGAACTGGCTGGTTGGGATATCCACCAGCTGCTGTAGAAGCTGTACCCTCTCAGCCAGCACAAGCCACAGCTGCCCTAGCCCAGCTGGGTTTCCAGCAGTGTCCGAGCTGTGAAGGTGGTGGCAAGCAGGCGAGTAGTTTGAAGTAAGAGGAGGGAGTGCTTCAAAGGTGCTTTAGCTCCCAGAATGAGGGGTTAAGCATGGGGGAAGCTCTCCAAGAGGCTACTGTCCCAGCAGCACCACATCTCTCTCCACCTCCTGCCCTCCACCTCCTTCCACAGCTATCCCTCTCAGGACGCTGGTGAGCATCACCACTTCCCAGGCTGGCTCCTCTGGTGGTCCACGGGGCAGCAACCTGAACTTTGAGGCAAAAGCATAAAGTCAAGCACTGCCCATCCTGATGGATTGGCTAGATTTTTTCCACTTAAGCCTTAGGAGATCCTTGACTTGAATGGGACCTGAACTTGTTTAATATCTCCAATGAATAATTGTAGATACTTTTCTCTGAGGCTGCATATCTTTGCATGATTATATCCCCTTCCTTCTTTCTCATTTCTCAAGTCATGCTCTTAGTTTTACTCTAAGCAAATACAGGTTTTAGGCTTCTTGAGAAGTCAAATATTTCATGAACTCTCTGAGTGATGGTATTTTCCCTCCAAACTCTGTGACTAACACATCATTTCTTGTTTAGAGCTCTGCTAAGTGTGGGGGGAAGGCTGGCCACCCACAGGGCCACATCAGCAAGAGAGTACGCAGGACATTGAGGGAAATGAGAATTCCCCTCTACTCAGTACCCATCTAGGGGGCTGTGGTAGGGGGGAGTCCTAATGCTGTCTGTGGGGGGACCTGATGCTGTTGTCCATTGCCTAAAGGGCATTACAGGGAAGAAAAGGCAGGCTCTTCACAGAGATGCACACTGAAAGGACCAAGGCAATGGTCACACGTTGCAACTAGGGAAAGTCTGGTTCATTAAAAGGAATGTATCTTGCCATGAGATTGGTCAAACACAGGCACAGGTTGCCCAGTGAGGAGTTGGGATCTCCATCCCCGGAAAAACTCATAACTGGAGTCCTGAGGACCTGGTCTAGCTTTGGAGCTGGCCATGGCTTGGGTTCCTTCTCTCTGAAATTATCCAGTGACTCTGCAATTCTATTATACACACACACAAAAAAAAAAAGGACAAGAAAATTAAAAAGAAGGGTAAAGAGAAACAGTTGTTTCTGTTTGACTTCCAATAGCAATAAAGAATTAAGCAGAAGGCTTAAGCACAGCTCTGAAACGATTCAGTCTGATGAGCCTGCTGATGCTTGTGCATGAGAAAAACACAAACTGCAAAACACAGTTAAACATTATTTATTCTAAACCTAACAGGATTTCTCCTTTTTTTTTTCTCCTTATGAGTTTTCAAATTCATGTAGGATTTTTCTGCCCCCTTAATGCACACAAATCAAATATGGATTTTGCTTTGCTGTGTGAAAGTGGAGAGGTGGAGCTGACTGTTTTAAGGCTGCTAAAGCTCCCTCAGGATGGCAGGGTGGCCATTTTATTTCCTTCAGCTTGAAATAAAGCCCTCTTTTTAAAGCCCTCTTTTGATATCCACACTTGATCTCTGATATTCTCAAGAACCAGAGCCTTATCACTACAAAGGTAGTGCAGATAAAAGACCTGACGCCCACCTTCCAAGAGGCCTTTTTGCCAGGAGAGCCAGGGGCACAGCTCCCTGCAAAGCAGCTGTTTTATTCCCACTGCTTTGCTGAAAACTCCCCTGGTGCTTTTTTGTGCCCCAGGTCCTTGGGCTGCCTGCACTGGGTGGAAATTCCACTCGCAGCAGCCTTTCCACTCCTTTTCTTGCTTGAAATCTCTCAGGTATCCGATTCAGATTAAAGTCTCTTCTCTGCCACCCAATGGCTATTGACCCCTGATTGCTTTAGGAAGGGGTGTTTCTGGCTGCTTTAATCTCTTTGGAAACCCAAGGGTTTCTCGAGCAGAGCATATACCATTTTGCAGGCATAAGGTGCTCTCCCCCAGGTGGGCACTGCCACCATGCAGCTCCATCATCACTAAACTGAGAAAAATCACCCATTTGGGCATGTCTGACCCAGGCTAGACAGAGGCACATACATGGGTTCATTCCTGTTCAACTGGCCAAGGAGGTGGCACAGGGTTGCACCAGCCACAGGGGAACAGACAGTCCCTGGTGGGACACAGGGTGAACCTGTCACCTTTCAAATAACAGGTTCCCACCAGCACAGCGCATTTATTCCAGATAAACTTTTTGTATCAGGGGACTGTGGCACTTCTGGATTGTTGGAAAAAGTCCCAGAGCTCCGCTCAGCCTCCTGCCAAGCACAAACCCAGGGAGCCCTTTCTGTCCCACCAAGAGAGATTCTCCCAACACCACATGCTCCAGCAGCCACACTGAAGGTGTTGGCACTGGCATGGCATGAATACCAGCAGCTCCTTACCCCCATGTGAAAGGGGCAGGTTTGGGAGTAAGCTGGGGCTTAAGGTGGCAAGGAGGTTGAGGCGACTGAACCCCCGAACCACTTCCCAACAGATCCTACATCGTGGATCTCTGTGAAAATTGCTGGTGGCAAGATGATGGCATGGTGGGCTTGGCTGTCCCATGGCAGGGGTGCTTCACTCAGCCTCTGGGATGGTGATCACAGCCAGACAGCACAGAGACTACCCGAGGCAGCAACTGGAGCCATGGACACGTAGGCATATCCTCTTGGAGCCTACAGCTTCTGTGAAAGCTCAAACTGATCTTGCAGCGATTCCCACTGGCTGGTCTCCACTGCTTCTCCAAAGCAGGGCTCAGCTCCTGCAAAGTCCCATGGAATTTTAGGCACCAAACCTGCTGAAGAGGGGCAGAGAACACTAAAAAGGAACCTGGAAGTCTCTTCCATGTGATGTTAGAAAGACAAAACAGTGGGTTTAAGGAACATGGTGTAAAACAAAGTAACTCGTGGCTGCCAAGTTGAATCTCCTGTGGGTTGCCTGAAAGTAATCCTTTAGGCATGACACTCTTCTGTCACAGGAAAGGAGTCACTCTCTTGCACATGACTGACAACAGTGCGGAGAGATTAGGAAGGAAGAGAGCTATCATGGTGACAAGCTGTATTCATATGACATATTGCAGCACAGATCCAGATGAGGCAAAAATAGCATCATGATTGTCTGGACAGGTCAAAGGATGATCAAGAACTCGGAGGGGTAGTTTTCAGGACAATTAAAGAGGTATCTCTGCAACACCCATGCCTTGTTTCTGTGCCATGCAGGTGGTGTTGGCTCTCACAGCTGGTGATGGAGTGTCCCCCTGGAGCTCAGGGGCAAGGGCTGGCACAGGGCATTAGGAGGAACATTGCAGTGGTCCACAAGCCACTGTCCCATGCCAGGCAGGATGCTCTTCAAGGGTCACTGGAGCACCAGGGACCTGCCAAGGGGACACCCACCCAAGGAATGGGTCAGATAGCAGTGCATGTCAAAATGATTACAGCAGCTCAGGCACAGCAGGTGCCTTGTGAGTCACGGCAGGGTGGGGAGCAAAGTGTTTACACTCCTCACCCGACAGCCCTGCCAGGGCACAGGTGGGTGGGAGGCACACAGGGCACTGCCATCTCCAGAGCCAAGGCCCTGGCAGCTGCTCCATGGCAGTGTATTGTTGCAAAGGGGTCACCTTGGTGGTGACCCCTGGTCCTGAGCTCTTCAGACTGGTGGGGTTTGCCTCCAGCCCCTGTGCTGAGGGAGATGTGCTGTGAAAAGCAGACCATTCCTACACACTTCTATTCTCTCTTTTACTGTTTTTACAGTACTGCCAAATTGAGAACAAATCCAGGACCAAGGTAAGGACACCAACGTCTCCCCAGAGCGATGCACTGGGGGGACACCTGAGCGATATCCCCACTTTGCATGAGATATATATATGTATGGAGAGTAACCCAACCCCAGGAGGTTTCTCTGCAGGAGCTGGAGGCATCCAGGACAAGGTGACCAGGTCTTGTGTCCTGCTCCCACCAGCTGCAGCCTGGACTGCCGGCACAGCCCCTGGCTGAGCTGCTGGGGCAGGGCCAGGAGAGTTGGTTTCACAAGGCACTCCAGGCACAGCCTTTATCAGAGCTTCTCCCAAATTCTCTGGGATGCCATGTCCTTTATAATCAAGAGGCTGGAGCAAGCCCCTGGCTCAGGGTCTCACCTGTGTGTTACAATAGGGGTATTGAGCCCAGATGACCGGGTGTTCCCCAGAACTCTATTGCACAGAAAAGCCACTCAGCTCATCTGTTTGGCATGATTGAGCATTGCCTCAACATCTGAGGAGACTTTATTGATCACTAAGCAGGTAATGAGGAGTGAATCTGCCCACCTTTCCCCCTGCTGCCTCCCTTAACACTATGCTCAGGGAACCTACACTGTATTTCCATTTTTTGCCTGTTTGTCACGGACATACACACGGAGCAATTATGGCACACAGGGAAACAGTAGTAAGAAGTATATTTAGCTAACCTGTTCTCACCTCACCTTGAATTCTGTATGCAGTCTTGACCACTGCAGTATTAAAAAGATATTAAACTACTGTAGAGTGTCCAAAGCAGGCCAGTGAAGATGGTAAAGGGCCTTGAGTGGAAACTGTAGGAGGAGTGGCTGAGGTCACTTGGTCTGTTCAGCCTGGAGCAGAGGAGATTGAGGGGAGACTTCATTGCAGTTACAACTTCCTCATGAGGGGGAGAGGAGGGGCAGGTAGTGATCTCTTCTCTGTGGTGACCAGCGACAGGACCCGAGGGAATGGCCTGAAGTTGTGTCAGGGGAGGTTTAGACTGGGTATTAGAAAAAAGGTTCTTCACCCAGAGGGTGGTTGGGCGCTGGAACAGGCTCCCCAGGGAAGTGGTCACAGCACCAAGCCTGACAGAGTCCACGAGGTGATCAGACAGTGCTCTCAGGCACGTGCTGTGACTCTTGGGGATGGTCCTGTGCACAGCTAAGAGCTGGACTTCAATGATCCTGTGGGTCCCTTCCAACTCAGTATATTCTCTGATTCCTTTTTTAACTGCAGGTGTTTTTTAATTTTAAGCTAGGTGTTACAAGGCTTACTTACCACCTTATTTTTGATGGTAAAGAGAGTGGAAGGGCCCAAATGACTCATCGGCCAGCAGAAAGCAGTACCACTGCTCCTCCCTCCTCAGCTCCAGCGGGCAGCCCTGGGTCCCTCAGACATGACACTGCTCAGGCTCCCTCTGCCAGGGACATTTGAGCTCAGCAAAATACCAGTGTGTGAGGAAAAAACATCCTCAGTGCCACCAGAGAAGGAGTGCACACGAGGGTGTGTTTGTGTGCACACAGCCACATCTACCTACAATCAGGGACTTGTTTCTGTGGCAAAACAGGCAGTGACTTGGGTATCCAACTCCAGTTCATAGCTTCCCAAGTGGCTTTCACAGAATCACCTTTCCCTACCCAGCAAAAGAGAGATACTGGGAAGAAGGCAAGCCCCTACTGACAGGGACCCACCTGCCCTTGTGCCCTTACCCCGGAGCGATGCCAGGGTGAGGGGCTTGCCCAAACTCCCACTGGAGGTAGGAACAATTCAGACTGTACAAAGTCCAGCATTGTGCTTTGTGCTAAGAGGGGTTTAAGCTACAATCTTCCTTCGCCAGCTCTCATATACAGATCAAAGGACAGGATACCTTACTGGCTTTTTTTGGATGAAAGATGCTTTAAAAAGTAGAGAAGCATTTATTCCTGACCCCTTTCCACCCTGAATTGAAATGAAGGATCACGCCAAGCTCACTGGCAGCCAGGCTGGCACAGCAGCTTCCCCCAGAGGGAGATTTTACCACATGACATGTATCTGCGGGCATGGGAGGAGCAGTGATAGCATCAGCTGAGGTAAGAGGAGAGAAGCCGTTATCCTGGCAGCCTGGAGGTCAGGAGAAGAGGCGGCTGAACAAATTCCAGCTCCAAGGGCCCAAAGCACCACAACTGGCATGTCTTGGATTATTTTGGAATAAATATGCACATGCCACTCCCAGCACTCAATTGCCTTCCATCATCAAACTGAAAGAGGGTAGGTTTAGATTAGATATTATGAAAAACTCTTCACTGTGAGGGTGGTAAGGCACTATCACAGCTTGCCCAGAGAAGCTGTGAATGCCCCATCCCTGTAAGTGTTTAAGGCCAGGTTGGGTGGAAATCTGAGCAATCTGGTCTAGTGGAATGTGTCCCTGTCCATGGCAGGGGGATTAGATGGGAACTAGATGATCTTCAAGGTCCCTTCCAACACAAACCATTCTATGCTTCTATAATTCTATGATCCTTTCTGGAGCAGTGCAGGGGCCACTCTGATCCTCCATAGCAGTGAGGCTGTGCTGGGGCTGCTCCATGTGCATCTGCAGGTCAAACACACACCACAAATCCCTCCTGGAGACAAGCACAGTCCAGCCACTGTGGTATGCAGAATGGCCTCCTCTGATAAATAAACCAGTGCAGCCTCCCACAGGAAGAGTCACTCTGTCTCTGCCTCATTCCAAAGTGAGGAATAAGTGTGACCCAAGACAGGCAGGTGTCAGCAGCCTGAAAAGGCTCTATGCTCAGATAAGCAGTCTGGAAGCAGCAATAGGAGCTGCTGTTGTGGAGATGAGAGGGTTGCAGAAAGGGATGTGAATTTAGCTCCACGCCAAGTACTTCCATCTGAAAGATTTATTGCTCTGCCTGGCAGCCGTGCCCACAGAGAGAAACAAGACACCATCACTGGAGAGATGACTGCCCGCTTTAAGCATAAACTGTGCCCAACTCATCCTCTATGGGTTGTTCCAGATTTGCCTGGGGAACCTGTCAGCAGAAAAAACGAAATGATTTTTCTGCCAAATGCACCTGTTGAGGCAATTTTTCCCAACCTATTCTGGCTGCACAGTTTTGGATGCAAAACCAGGTGGGGTGAGGTCTCTGCTCATGCTCTCAGTGGCCGCTGCTGTGGGGACCCCCTGGTCTGGTACTCCATCCCAGCATGTGGCACCGCACTCTGAGCTTCCACCCTTCTTCTCTGTGGACATGCATGAGCATCTTGCTGCCTCTCTGCTCCTCTTCAGAGTAGTTTTTTACCTTACCTACCTCAGCCAAATGCAGCACCAGGACAAAGGCGACCCAGGCAACCTGGTTTGTACAAATCCAGTAAAAACTGCCGCCAAGGTAAGGCAGGATGCCCTCTGTGCTGAGGAAAGCAGATAAAAAGCTGGCACCAGTGCAACATCAGGAAACCCAGGTGAACATGATCTCTTATGCAAGCATAATATGATGGGGGAGGCTGTGGGCTGACCCTAACTTTCACGGAAAAGGTTTTCCCTAATAAACGTGCTGAGAACTGCAAATCCCCATGCATGCTGTGTTCCCAGCCTGTTTCAAGGCCAGGAATTAAGCCAGCTTTGCAGGCAAAGCCATGAGGACACTGGGGAGCTGTCAGTGCAGCAGATGATTTAATAGACCAGCAACACCACAAGAAGGGCCAGGGCCAGGCTGGGGCATACCAGCCACTCTTGTGGCAGCACAGCATCGCCCTGGCTCTGTGCTAAGCCTGGACCACTGCAGCCCACACGCAGCCATATGCCTGAACCACAGCAGCAGACAGAGCATCTGCCACTGTCCCGGCCGGCTTGTCAAGGACTGGAGGGCATGAGTCCAATGGGAACAGTTTTATTTCCCAGTCTGGAGAGGTTTTTCTCCATTTGGAAGAGAACTATCAGCCTTTTCTGACCTTCCTCCAAGGGACAGATGTTTTTGCTCTATCACTCATTCACTGCTAAGGCTTCGGGCTATATCTACTGCTATTTCTTTTAGGTTTTGGATTCAGTTCCACAGCAGCGGTCCCCGGCTAAGTCAGGCTGTTTAATTAGTTATTAAAATGGAAACACTATTTTTTTAATCACATCTCCCACCATTCTGGAACAGGTCCACTAGTAGTAGACGCTACTCAGACAAGCATTTATTACTCTGCCTTGAATAGACTAAAGAGTTTTGGCAAGTCAACTCTTCTCCTTTGGATTTGCTAGGCATCTGACTCCCTCTCACATTTGCTTTCAGGAAGGTACAGCAGCTAAAGGCAAGGCAGCTGGACCAGGCACAGTACTCCATCACCTCAACAGCAGCATTCCCACCCAGCATTACAAGAGGATATAGGGTTGCTCCATCTCTTTGGGGTGATGGTTCACTCTGAAAGCCTGATTAAGTGCTTGTGGAGGTATCTTGTGGCAGGATTTCCTGTTTATGTTGCCCTACACCTTGTTATTAGCATCACACCTCTGCTGAATGCGTGCCCTCACCCTGCAGCTCTGCGCGAGTGGGGCAGGAGGAGATGGTTTGGGAAGGTGAGTCAGGAAAGTGCTGGGGGCAATGGCTCCAAGCTGGACGACAGAGAGAAGGAACCATGTGGGAGCAGCGGCACCGTGCTGTGAGGGGGCAGACCACAGCATTCCTCCTCTCCCCCTGGTAAACTCACCAATTTGCTTTCCAACTACACCTCAGGTGGAGGTGAGAGCCCACCATGCATTCATGTGGGATTTGTTTTGGCATGGGGTACCTAGGAGCCAGGAGATGCCAGGAGAACAGACAGATCATTAAACATCTCAGGCTGCTTTTCTCAGCTGCTTTTCTTCCTCTCATGTATTTTACCCTTCCAGCACACCCCTTTCCTCAGCAGGAAGGTGCTGCAGGCTCTGTGCCATGCACACAGCCTCAGCAGGATCATGTTGCCCTGGCCTCACCATTGTGCCATCATGTCCTACACCAAATTAAGCAGTGATTTACGAGTCGGCTTGACACCAAGGAACCGGCTCCAGGTGCCTGACAGAAACAAATCAGTATTTCAGTGGGGGATGCAAGTGTCACAGATGCTCCAAGGCAGCCTGAGGGAAGCCAGAAGAGACCACAGAGTGAATATTTCGGTTTCTTGGTTTTGTGGCAGGCTGGTGATTAGCTTCGCCTTTGCATCAAACTAATGAGATGTCTCTGCTCAAAGGGACTCCCACGTCCCCCTCTGAGGCTGCATGGGGCAGCGCTTCACATCACCCAGGCACAACTTTAAGCCCTCCTCCTTTAGAGGAAGAGTGATGTTTTCTGAGTGCTCAGCATCTGTTCCCCTCCTTGGCAAGAGGTATTTCCGGGGTCTGGGATTTTTTCCTGGCAGGCAAAAAGTGGAAGTACACTTCCAGTATGTGCCAACCCCAACTATCCAGCGTTCCCACCACTGACATGCATGGTGGGTGGTAGGTGAAACCTCAGATGTCAGGATTAGCTTTTCCAGGGCCCTTCAGAAAAGTTGAAGGTTTGCTGCAAAAAAAGAGAAAACTATCAAAAGAAAGATTTGCTTGTCAAACATGAATGTTTGCTGCTGCAAAGCAAATAAGGAGTGCCTCAGGGCTACACCAAGCACCCAAGATTACCCAGTTGTTAGTATTTGCATGTTTGGCTGAGGCAAGGGACAAGCACACCATCTCTCTCTGTGCAACCTGACACACCATCTTGGAAGGAAAATTAGCCACTTATCAGATCTGAAGACTGTGTCCCTGCTAACTGGCTTAATTTGTGCCTCTGTTCAGAGGGGCAGACACAGGGCACATCACCTCACCACTGCCCCAGCCATAACCCATTGGAGGTGACATTTCACCAGGTGACAGAGCTGTGGTCTGTGTTAAAGGGGTGGTGGGGCTCAGTACCTGCAGAAATTGAAACCCTGGGTCTGTCATGCACACCCTCAAAGCTGCAAAGGCAGCTTGTGAAAAGGGGCTGTCTGGCCCCTCGCTCCTTAAAATGCTCATGGCTATGGTGCTGGTGGGTGTGCACCTCTGTGGGTGCTGGGATGACCCCGCTTTCCTGGCGCAGAGCCAGGATGCGGCTGGGACAAACCATGGGTTCTGGGAGATGGGAAGTTTCACTGGGCCCAACACCACTGCCGTGTCCCAGGGCTCAGCACTGCCTCTGCCCTGGCTGGGGTTGCCGGTGTCTGACCCTGACAGGCTTCAGTGGTGCCTCCCCTGGGTATTGCTCTTGGCCCCGTGGTCTCCTCCTCAAGGTATGCCAGCGGAAGCTCTGGGACTGGAGCAGCTGCCAGGGAGGAGGTGTGAGGGACACCCTGGTGAATGCTGGTCAGGAAATCTCCATCCTCAGCCCCAAGCAAGGCACTGTTACATGCTAGATTTGCTGCAGGATGTGGGGCACATGCTATCTCAGCTGCCCTAGCAGCTGGCAGGGATAAGGTCCAAGCCCTGTGCTGGATTGCACACCCTGACTCAAAGCATGTGCCCAGGCAGGGCAAGTGACAAAAGCCAAGGCAGGAGGATGATTCCTCATCCACCATTATGGCCTCCACTCCCCCCATTACCTGCGAGCTGGGCTGGAGCCCCTGAGGTCCAGCTAAGCTGTGGCAGTGCTGCCAAAGGCCTCCTATGCCAGAGGTGGCTGCAGGCAGCTCCACAGACGGACAGACAGCCGCCTCACTGCAGAGCCAGCCCCAAAATGCTCAGCCCTGCACCCCTGAAAACACCATTTGTTTGCCGTGCACAGCACACAGTGCAAGGCAGTCATGCCCCACAAAAACACAAACCCACAGAAATAAAAGAAGAAAATAAAAGATGCCCGTGTTTCAGCAGTTCCCCCTTGGTTGTGCTATCAGAAAAAGGGCATTCAGAGTAACAATGGAGTCTCTGGGCAGCTCAGCACTGCACAGGGAGGTACAGACTAAGCTTCCCTCTCTCCAATTTCCAGGCCAGATGGAGCTCAGGCAGGATGTGATACACCAAGCACCCACTGCAAGATTTTTCCTGGCTCGCTTGGGAAGGGATTACATGGTTGTGGCAGCAGGAAGAGAGCCAACAGAAACCTGTGGCCAGAACATATGGGGCATCAGGCTCTGGTGTCCCTGCTCTGTGCAAGCCCAGAGCTGCCCACAGCTCCCTGCTGAGGAGGGCTCTGCTGAACCTGCAGCCAGCTGTGGAGACCCCGGTCCCGGCACTGCATGGGTGGCCTCAGCTCATCCACAGTGCTGATCCTGCCACAGGGAGCTGTAAGGAAAGCTGCTTAGTGGAGGCGATGCTTGGGTGTCTCTGGAGCTGGGCCCTGGCAACAGCCCTGGCTGCCTTCACGTGGCAGGATGGCAGCAGCGGAGCAAGCAGCAGTGACAGCTGCTCTCTTTGCTTTGGGGATGCTGTGTTGCTCTGCCTCTGGGCTTGCCACCTCACTGTTTTTAATGGATTCAGTCCATTTCCTTAAACTGAAGCCCTGGCAGGACAAAGTGGGCTCCCAGTGGCCTTCTTCACCACTGAGCAAGAGGAGTCTTATCTACCATGAGTGGTAGACCACCAAGTCACCACACTCCAGGCATAGCAGTGTTCCTGTGCAGCCACCAAAGCTTTCCACCACAGCAGCAAAAGTGATTTTTAAGCTTTTAATATCAAGAAATAAAGTCTGTGTGTGGAGCACACTGCATATCTCTGTTACACCCTCACCGTGACTTTAGCTGGATGGCAAAGGGCTGTCATTGCAGGGAACACTGCCTCACTCTTCCTCATAGCTCATCTGCCTCCCCAGGGAAGGGCTTCTTGCAGCCAGCAGGTTGGTCACGCTGACCCCAGCATCCCTGTCATCCTAATGTGGGCAATTACTGTTATGGCTGGGCTCCATCCAGCCCCAGGAATGTCTTAATAACTGCAAATAGAGAACAGCTGCTAGTTTACTCATTCATCCAAAAACTGAATTTATGGAGAGGCTCCACAGTCCACTGCTGTCAGTGTCAGGTCAGCACAGTGCAGGGTCACTCGGAGGGACACACTGGGCAGGTGAGGATGCCAATCCATACTGATCACAGCACTGTTGCACTGAAGCTTTCAACACTGACACATTAAGAGGAGAGAGCACCTTGCAGGAGGTGTCGATCC
This sequence comes from Corvus cornix cornix, assembly GCF_000738735.6. Classification (NCBI taxonomy): domain Eukaryota; kingdom Metazoa; phylum Chordata; class Aves; order Passeriformes; family Corvidae; genus Corvus; species Corvus cornix. The sequence continues at coordinate 48,405,886 of NC_046332.1, forward strand.
CTTAGTTAAGCACTGAAGAAGTTGCTAAGGGTACTGCTTGCTGTAAGGCCATGGAATGACTGTGCCCACCCTCTCTCCTTGGGGGAGGGAATGTTGCCAAAAAGGTGTTGCAGGAATATCAAAAACTGCTCCCTGCATAAGATAAGAATCAATAACACTTGGAGAAGGGAAGAAGGGAAGATTTTCTTCTGAGAAAAAGCAGTGGGGTTGTTTCTAGGGGCAGAGTGAAGGTCCAAGCAGCCTTTACTCCACGACTGCAGAGCCGGGCCTGCAGGAGAGGTTGGCTGCATCACCAGAAGAAGCTGGATCATCCTGAGTGACAGGGCCTCCTTGGGTCTGATCCAAGGGTAGGCAGATATCAACATGGTTTCCTTTAAATTCTACACACCTGTCCCCACTACAAAGTAATTTCATATTTATCCAACATATATTTACACCCACACAGTGCCCGTCTGCACACAGGCTCGCACCAGGCACCCACTGACAGGAGTAACTAAGGCTCTGGCAGACGGGGTGTGTTGTCTTTCAGCAGGAGTATGCACATTAGCTCTCAAAAAGCTACATCCCAATGACCTGTCTGTGGCTTTCATACCTCTACAAGAAAGCACAGAAGGACTCCTGTCACAAGGTTGGAAGGTGTCACTACGCAGCAGAGAATTCTCCTGCTAAATTGATGGTTTGCTGTGGTGTACTATGAAACCACCACCACGGAAGAGCTGGGCATGGGGAAGATGCCTCAGTGTTTCTCCTTGCTTTGGGAGGACCGATGAAGGTCAGCATCATTGCAGGATGGTGAGGGTCACCTGTGGTCTTTCCCCCATAGCAGCCATGCTTTAGAAGAACATTTTGAAGGGTTGGGTCTCCCTATAAGTGGGACTTGTTTGCAGTTTTTACTGTGTAAGACCTGAGGGAAAGCTGAGTTTAGATGGTGCTGTGCAAACAGAAAATAAGAACTAATCAAAGTACTCAGAGAAACTAATAGGTCATCATTTTAAACCACTAGTTCCATCCTTTAGAATATGTTTCTACCAGCATGGTACATGATATAACAAATAGCTGGTCTAGGGTACATAAATGCAATATATTATCGCTCTTGCTTAGATGTACTTTAGGAGCATCCATGTAAAGTTGCTTGTGCAGCTTTCACTTCAGCTGTGGATTAGGAGAATTAATTACATGGTTACATACTGGAGATCAGCTGGAATACGTGCTCTCATCTGTGACAGGAGAGACAGTGCTCCAGGAACATATCTGGGCTGTGCACAGGCAAGGCTCCTACCTGAAAGATCACTGCCTGTGTGATGTAGTTGAAAAGGAAAGAAGGGAAAGAGGAGCAATGACTTGCTAAAGTGACAGGCTGAAGGAGCTGATCGCCCTGCCAGACAATGGGGATCTACCCTTGCTGAACTTGTGATATTTCTCTTTCTGCCACCAGCCCATCAACCCATGGGTCATCTGATTTCCCCATCTCCCAGACACCCAGCAAGCAGGGAGAGCAATGTGTGATTTTGAGGCAGGCTAGGCATGCACAGCTGCACCAAAATGTGCTCTTCACTCTGAAAATATCCTGCCCTGAGCATCCCAGATGAGATGGGCAGACTGACCCCAGCCCTCTCACTGCACAACTGAGAGGGGAGGCTTGCCTGTGCCTGCAAGGGAACAGAGGAGACAGCATCAGTAGCAGCTGCAAATTGCTGCCACACTGACACCATTGCAGAAGCACCTGTGAGGAAATTAACCATTATAAAGCCTGTGCAGGGAATACCCGGGTGCACACAACCAAGGCACATGCTGGAGGTGGATAGTAAAAGCAGAAAGGGGTAAGTGAAGGGGATGAAGGTCCCAGACCCATGGCTGATGCAGGAGACAATGGTGGGATGGAGCAGGGACCTGGGGTGACCGGCACTGCCGGTGATGCTCAGCTTGCTTCTCCTCTCCTGCCACCTCGTTCCTCCTGAAAACCCTCATCCCAGTCCTGTGAGCAAACTGGTGTGTCATGGTGCAATTACAGGCTGTCAACCTGTGACACCCAGAGGTGGGTGGGAATTAAGGCTCCACTGACATCTAACATTTTTCTCATTTTTGACAGTCTGACTAAATTCAGAGTAATTCGGTGTCTTCTTGCGTTCTGTCGTTTGTGTTTGGGTTTTATCATTATTACTGTAATTACATTACATTTATGCATGTTTCTGTTTGATTCAGCATCAAATACTAAATACCCACCTGCAATAGTCACAACAAGAAGAAATCCAGGGATATTCTGTCTCTAGCTGGCCCCAGAGAAAACAGCACATGACCCAGGACCTTCACCTTAGAGGAACACATGAATTCCGGATATGATGATCAGAGAATTGCCTCTGAGAAAAGCCAGAAAAAACAGTTTTCTCCCTGACTCCACTGTCCTTTAGGTTCCTACAGCAATCAAGCATCTTCCTCCCTCTCTTTACTCGCCTGCTGTTCATAGCTTAACAGTTGTGTTAACATGTGAAGCATGAATATTGTCTAGAATATGTATTTATACAACCTCTTAGGCATTTTAGGATGCTTCAGAGGCAGTAAGATACGTGAGCACCGCCAGGAGCAATGCTCACTAAGGCATTACTTGACAATGGTCAAGATTTCTCTTTTTGGGCAAGTTATAATTCTGCACCCTGGGTAACAGTGGCACCTTGATTTAGGACGTTACTGGCACCTGCCAGCTGTGCTGCAGCACCTCTCTGTGATTATGTTCAGCAGACAGTTTCACTGGAAGTACTTTCTGGTGCAGGGGGGTAAGCCAAGGGCACATGTGTAGATCAGTGTCACCAGGTATAAGATGATTGTGATGGCACTGCTTTGGTGGTGAGTGCCTGCTTCTGGGTGCAGGGAGACAAGGAGCAAGGGTGAAAATGCTAAAGTCCCCTCCATGCTGCAAACAGGTCATGAGGGAGCCCCTGGTCCCACAGAATGCGCCCACCTACACCAGTGGGAATGGCACATTGTTCCATGTGGGCCCAGGGCAGGGGCAGTGTGGGCACACTGGAAGTGTGCAGGGGCAGTGTGGGGACAATGGAAGGAAGCAGTTCAAGACACAAGAGGTGTCTCACCGTGATTGCTGCTGGGGTGGAAGTCATTCTGGGACACAGTGCATGCCCACGAGCTGTCCCAGCCTCGGCAGCTGGGTCCTGAGAACTGCTTCATTTTTTGGTTGGTTTACATTTTTCCCAAACCACTGCGGTGGCAGAACCAGACTTGAAAACCTCAGCTCAACACAAGTGAGATCTACCCTGGCTAGGGCAAGGGATGGATGTCACCATCAGGAGGCACCACAAGGGCAGGAGGGTTTGGGTGGACCCGGCTACTTGTGAAAGGGCAGGTCTGAGGTCTGGTCTGTGAGAGCAAACTGGCTTTGCTAGACAGGGACAGCTCCGGCTTGGCACAATTTCAGCTCTTCCAGAACCACTCCCCAGAGGAGAAAATATATTACTTTTCTTTGTGACTGGAGATGTGACTTCCTGCCCCCTCCAGAGCAGAGGGTTTGCAAGATGGAGGTCTCTAGACCTGAGATCCACGGGAGCTATTCTGGTTGGTTAAAGAGGGGCTAGAGAATGCTCTCATCCTGGGGTGGCTTTCTACCCTGCTTGTTGCCTCGGCACATCCCGTGGCTGTTTTGCCTTCCAGAACCAGCAGGCATTTCCTTAGGGTTTCACCCAGGAGGCACTTAACATGATATATCTGAAGCCCATCAACAGGCTTACTCAAACCCTGAGGTGCCTGGGTCAGGGCCTGTTTGTGTACGATACACACAGACTTCTTCCGCAGCTGTCACAGGAAGGGCATCATTTCACATCACTTATTATTTGAACATCAGTTTGCAACATAACAGGAAGAGCCAAACAGGGGCATCTCGTGCCAGCTGCTCTGAGCAGGAATTTGAAGCAAACATGCCCATTTTGTGCCAAGATGATGGCTCAGGAGCGGTGTGAAGCTGCTCTGCTCTGTGTTGCAGTGAGCAGCTGCTGCTTGCAGGGCTCAGGGAGGGCCACTGCTGACCATCCGTGCACACGTGCCGGCAGCAAACATAGGAGCTCGCCTACGAGAAAATATGCAGAGACATTAAACCCAGGAGCTTTTCATCACCCCGGTCAGACCAGTCCCAGCCTGACTAACAGGAGGCCAAGCCTATATTTACTGCAATTTATATAAATCAAGAGAGATCCCATGAAAGACAACCAACCAACCAAATTGCTCTAGGGACAAATTCCTTCTGACACATACATCTGATAACATCAATTACTTCCCAAACAGACTGATTCAAATGCTGTGGGTGTTTTCAGAGGTGATAAACATTATGGGAGGAGGCTGGGCTGAGGCTGAAACACACTGGCAAAGGTATGGACCTGTAAGGAACAATATCCATCAGAGACCATACACTCATGGGCAACAGAGACCCCAGGATGAGTTGTTCACATCTCCCTGCACACCACAGGCCAGAAAAAGCTTCCAGCATCTCACAACAAAATTCAGACTTCTTATTTAAAAAAATTAATTCTAAGCTAGATTGTGCTAAGGCACCCTGCTGCATCAAAACCTCCTGCAATAGCAGGGAATATGTTGAATGAAAAATGCTTAATCCTGTGTGGAGACAGCTCCCTGACAGCCCCCCTCAACAAATCCATCCCACTCTCCAGCCGGTGCTTGGTGCTCAGGTGAGGGCAGGCTGGGCAGGTCAGCAGGAGGCCAGGCAGTGCCGGAGGAGAAGTGGATAACACTGCATCCATTACTATTCATTGCCACACGCAGAGCAAACCTCCCTGCTGCTACAGATTGCTCTGCACCTCCACCTGCCCCCCAGGAGCTTTGGCTGCCTGGGGTGAGCGCTGCAGGAGAGGCTGGTCCAGGTGAGCTCAGACAACTGGAGCAGCACAGCTGAGCACCCTGCAGTTTCAGGTGACTTTGTGCCTGAGCTGCTCAAGCCCTGGCTGTTGGTGTTGCTTAGCGAGACTGAGCTCTGTGGCTGTGAACACAGGCACCTCTCCATCTGATGGCAGCCACCTCAATCTCCTCCCCGAGCCAGGGACAGCATCCCCATCTCCGTGGGCACACAGTGGCTTGTGCCCAGCCTGCTGGAAGGTGGCTTGGCCTCTCAGAGCTGGCCCAGGCTGGAAGTCCTGCACTGTGCCCCAACAGTCATTAATTGTTGTTTTTCCATGTTTTCCAGTTCCAAGAGTCTGAAAAAATGGGAGGACTATGTCATAACCTGCCAGTGTGGTGCCTTCTCACAGCAATGGGTACCAAGGGTGTGGTTTTTTGTTCCCTGGGGTGTAGCAGAAGGGCTTTGGGGGGCATCCAAGGGCAAGAATGACTGCAGGACTACAGCACTGGAGGACCATCAGGATAATTGGGAGCTGTTTGCAGCAGGCTCAGGAGGCAAATTTCCTATCAGCTGGGTGAAACAGGGGGTACAGGAATGTTAGCCCTCATTTATGGTTGTGTTTTAGGGCTAAGAGCAGCTTCCATTCTCTGTGGACCTTTGCAGCTGCTGCCCACCCCAGTGAGCATCTCACTCCTGGGAGGAAAAAGAGGTGTGAAAGGGGAGGAGGAGAAAGACTGGGCAGGAGTTCAGGGAACTTAATTGCAAGGTGAGAAAGAATGAGGCGGGACAAAAATGAAAAGTAAATAAAATCAACTGAAAGCAGTAACTGCAGAACACTTAAAGGAATTTGTAAATCTCGGAAATAAGAAGGAACGAGTCGTTGTTAGAGCAGAAAGGAAGCCTGAGACCTACAAAAGCTCTCCCGTGTCTTTGAGAAGTTGAGGTCAAAGGGAGTACAACACGGACCCTATTCCTACACTTGGAAATGCTGCAGGAAACAGCCACACTGTGAGGAGCAGCTGTAACTGAGAACAGACAAACTTCAGGTGGGAAGGACCTGTGGTCTCCAGTTTTTGCTAGGGGCTGAACAACCTACAGTCAACCACGGGAACAGAGGGAGAGGCATCTAAAGCTAATTGGTCGTGATTTGAAAGAACTAAATATAAATCCTGGGGGAAGACCTCAGCAAGCAGCACGTCTCCAGGGGACGCTGACTCAAGCAGAAGTGGCATGACGCAGACGAACAGAGAGGCAAGGCTGTCCTGAGCAGAAATCTCATTACATCTACTTAGCTATTCCTGCTAAACTGCCTCCTATTTACTGCCCCAAGGGCTTAAGCAAAGAACATTAAGAATGAGATTAAGAAAGCAGAAATGTAGGCTGAATGTCTGAAAAAATTTCCCTGACAAAGCAGGATGAGCCAAGCACGTCTGCAGAGATCTTTGCCTGGCTGAGACAGAGTGGAAGCAGGCACAGTCCTGCAGCAGCGACTCCTCCAGCCCCAACCAAAACTGCCTGGGGATGCTTCCCACCTGCAGGGCACCTCCGGGCTCCTGGTGAACGGGGGAATTAGGGGAACTGGGGATGCAAGCTCCCCCAGGGCATCCTGTGGGCAGGGATGCTCCCACTAGCTGGGTTACTGCCCCCAGGCTGGGTCAGTTCCCCACTTGCCACTCGCCCCTGCTAGGGGTGGGGAACAGCCCACACATCTTGGGGCTCCGGGTGGGGATTCCACAGGAAGGAGGGAACAGTTCCCTCACCTGCATCCCACTGCCCGGCAGAGGATGTCTGACATCTCACAAGTCTCTGAGCGGAGGGGTGAGCCTGAAGCACTTTTATATTTTTATTTGTGGTAGCCTTTCAGCTGCTCCCACAGCCCCCAAGGGCACCGAGGCTCACACAGGACTGTGCTGTAGCAATGAAACTTGAGCACGTGCTCGCCCAGCCACCAGTTTCCCATCTCTCACCCAACTCTGCTTTTTGCTCCTCTTCAGAACAGACAAACTACTTAGAAAACGCAGAAACGCCGGGGCCCACGCCTCGCTAATGGACAGCAAAGCCTTCCTCCCTGTCCTGTGCCCACTGCCGCCCTCTCCAGCCGCAATACCTGCACCAACTGCGGGAAACCTCTGCTGCTGGCGGTGCAATTGGAGGCTGTCAGGTGCTCTCCGTCCGGTAGTTTGCGACACTGGCACAGGCATCTCTGGAATTACGAATGGGGTGGGATCCACAGCGTTACCCACAGCCCCAGCAAAGGGCCAGAAGGGCGAGAGCATGGCAGAGCGAGGAATCTGGCACCCACAGAAAATGTCACACAGCGTGTATCAGTGCCTCCCTACAGAGGGGCTGGTGGGAAGTGACTACAAATACTCACTTTTATAAACAAGAGTTGAGTAACAAATGCATCAATAATAGCATCTTTGTTCATCTTTCCATCACTCCTGCTATTGCAGTGTTGCCACCTAGGCAGAAAGTTGGTTATCTTTGGGATGGGAAGTGCAACTTCCAGGACGAGGACTTTTTTCTGAAATCCAAGGGAACAGAGCGCAGCTGCTGCCAGGTTTAGGTGGATAATTGTCCCATGCAGTCTGAATAACTCTAGGCCAGAGAAGGCTGAATGTCTGTGAGGTCTGAAGAGGGGAGCAAATCTCCAGCTCTCATTTAGACATCCCTGCATCGAAGCTTTTAAGCAGATGCTCAGCTTCACTCATGAGCTCAGGTTCCAGACCAGCAAAAAACACCTGTGGTTCACAGTCATGGCAAGATCCCATGCCAGCTGCCACCAAACACCAGCCCCAGAGGCTGTCAGGAGTTGATGGAGCTTTACCAGGGAGGAGATAGCAGTAATTCTTCCTTCTCAAAAGAATTTTGTCCTGAAGAGGTTTCCCGCAGTTGATATAGGTGTCTTCTGACAGGACCCGGGCCTTGGGACCCAGATCTCCACCACCAGAAATCTCCTAACACACAACAAGGGAAAATTGCCTTGGCCATGGAAATCCTGGTTCTGCAGCACCTCTCGGGATTGCCAGACTGGAACACCCTGGCCTCAAAGCCCAGGAGCTGGAGTGGGGACATCATTCTCTTTCAGGCCCCATGCCTATTGCTGTCTCATCTTGGGCAAAATTATAATCCCATGTCTTTTTGCCACTTCAGACCCAGAATAACAACTTAAATTCTTCAGAAAGAAAAGATCATCCTTTAACAGTGTCCTGCTTTACAAAAGGGTGAGAACATCATTTTTAGCTCCTACTTGAATTGCTAAAATAATTACTTACTTCTAGGCAATTTTAATTAAAACTCTCCTGTATTGCTAGTTGTGTTTAAAACAGTTAATATTGAATCACTCTATCTACAATTTCCTGAAAACAGAAACCACTGCTGCATTTAGTATTCCAATCCCAAGCTACCCTGGAAGAGTTATTTTTATTTATACACTTCAGTGACCACTGGTAATTCTGCAGCTCAAATCAACATAATGCTTTTTCCATTCCCCAAAATGACACCAAAGTATTTGTGAGAATTGTAGCTGTCCAACCAAATTATCATCAATCACATTAAATTAGAAAGCATGAGAGGGATGGTTCCACTTTAAATCATGTTTTTTGTTCCAAGTAGAGCAAGAGAAATACAGTTTCTATTCTTCCCTGCTAGCATTCCCAGACTGCAACGCCCCATTTCTTCTATTCCTGCTGCTGATGCTCTGCACGCACCAGCAGGTGTGGGGACTTTCCTTTGAGAATGACAAGAATTTGGAGATGTCATGGCATTGCCCAGCCAGCACCCAGTGGAGCTGGCTGGGACACCCAGGACTGCAATGGAGAGGAAAGAGAAGGAAAACAAAGTTCAGTAGAAGAAATTTGCCTGCACAAGGATGCTGTCACACACCATAGTGGACCTGAGATCTCCATGGGATGCTGTGGTCTAATATCTCACACAGGCATCCCTGTGCATCCTGGCACAACAGTGCTTCTGCTCCTCTGCTTTCCACAGCCCACAGGCACCGTGGCAGGGGCTGCCTCTTTCTGTGCCTGGCCTTCCTGGTTTGACTCATCATTTATGATAAGTGAAAACTGCATTTCTGGAGCTCTCCCTGTATAGCCATTGCTTGGAATTGTGCACAGCTGAAGATCATACCCATCTGGGCACTAAAAAGACAGTTATTTTTCACATGGTATCTCATTCCAGCCTCTCTCTGACATTTGCATGGAAAGAGGCTTTACAGAAAACCTGGGATAACACTGCATCCTTGTGTCAGGTGAAGCTAAACAGCAGTGCAACTTCAAAACTCAGTTTACAGTCACAGCTGTCCCCTCCATTCCCCATCTGTTTTCACATCTTGGGATGGGTGGACCACTCACAGCATCCTTGAGAAATGCCTTGGGAAGAGCTAGCAGGAAAAAAACAGATAGAGCTGGGACTTTGTCCTTCTGCTTCTTGGCCATGGGGTGTAAATGAACCCAGGTTCTGGAGCACCCAAGCAACGTGTGAGCTATCAGGACCAGCTCTGCCAGGTCAGCCAGCTGCCTTCAGTGCAGACCACAGGAGACACCAGCATTGTCACCTGCGTGCTCACACCCAGGTTGGATGCACTGCTGCCTGCCTGCAGCTGATGTAGCTCTGCAGCACTGAGCCTCCAGACCCCAAAATGCCAACAGTGATGCGGGTAAGTGTGAAAGAATTCATCACCTCTGCTTTCTCTGGTGCTCACCAGCAATGAAACACTGACTGCTGAACACACCATCCCCAATTCTCCTCTGGGACAAAGGATGACATTTGCTTTCAAAACTAGGATTTAAATATGCTTTTTAAATTCTATTCCAGGGACTTTGGACTTAGATCGGACTAAGCCAGCTCTCCGCTGCCGGGAGCAGAAATGGCTGGGGATGACACAGACATATGAGAAAACCCAGAAGTGTAAGGAGCATCCAGGGACACTGAAGCATCTGAAACCGAGCGCTAAGCACCTCCGTTCTCTCACCCCCTCCATGCAATGCAGGCGCTCCAGCACCTATGGCTACAGATTAATTTTCCCCGCTCATGGCACAATGGACCGCTGAGCCCGGGCAAAGGCAGGCAGAAATACCAGCTCCGAACACTTCAGCGGGCAGGTGTGGCACCGCATGGAAGGCAGCCTGGCTGGTTCCCAAGGAGCCCTGCTGGCCGCGGAGCAGCGCATCCCCGCTGTTTTCCACGGGAGCGGGAGGCTGTGCGGCGGGAGGCCGGCAGAGGGCAGCTGCACCCTGCCAAACGCCGGGAATGCCGTGCCGGGAGCGGCTGGCCGCGCTCTCCCCGCCGGGCTGGGGCCCACGGATGGTGCTGGCAGGCGCCTCTGCTGCCCCGCTCCCCACCCTCAGCGCCTCTGTGCAGGGCGGAGCCCGCCTGCCCTCTCTGCCGGGAATCTCGGGATCTGAGTGGCCAAAATGCTGCCGACCATCGTGTCTGCCGGGGCTGCTGGAGCTCCAGCGTGGTCCAGCTGTCCGGCGAGGGCTCGATTTGGTCCTTGAGACGCCCCCGCTGAAGCTACTGCCTTTCGGCAGGAAAGGATGGGTTGGGCGGATGTCGATGTCTGTGCCTGTGCGGGGTCCCAGACCGAAGAGTGAATGACAGGGCAGCAGGGATGCTGTCCTCATCCTGGTCCTGATGGGGATGGATTGAACGTTTCCTGGAAAAAGTCCATGCAGCCCATGCTAGAAATTGGGTGAATGCCTTTCACCTTCCCCAGTGTGGTGGGCTCCCCCCCAGACAGTGGAGGCTTCCCCGCTGTTCCCCTTTCCAAGCACTCGCTGCCACATCTAAGTGAAGTGGCAAGCTGGGACAGGAACACACCATGCATCACAGAGCCGTAAGGAAGGGCACAACCTTGTTAGAGGGGCATTTTCTGCAAGTCATCCCTCAGTAAACATATCAGAGGAGTCCCAGCTCTTACATAAACATCAGTGAAGAGGGTGAGTGGAAGAAATTTTATCCCAGAAATAATTTATAGCCATTCTTTCCCAATACCTGTGACCCAGGCAATTTGTTAGGTGATCCCATCTTTGTGTGGCAAACAAACTTGGACTAGAAACTCTTGCTACTTTCAGCAGTAATTTTGTTATCTTCCCAAAGGCTAAGGTGTACTGCCAGCACCCATCTTCTGTCACAAGTGTTTTCTTTCTCCTCTTTCCTAAAATCCGTTCCAGGATTTACATCCTGGCTTTTGCCACACTTAATCTGCATGTGGGTACTTCCCCAGAAGGTTCAACTCTAAAAACAATCATACAGCAAAAAGGAACCACAACCATCATGTTTCCATCTGCAACATACAGTGCTGGTGAAGGCTGGTGGAGACAGCCCATGTTTCCAAACTGAAAAGTCAGCAGGAAAGAGGTCACTGGGAAAAATATTTAACTATGACAATTAATTAGAAAATCCCCATGGCAATTTTACATCTCCAGGATAGAAAGCACACCTGCAGCTCCTTTCATTGGTACTTCGCCATGTTCCTATGAAAACATGGGAAGGACACACTGCTCGTCCCAAAGGTGTTGTGCACACCAGTGGGACCAGAGACATGTCACACACATGTTCCTGACCCGAGCTGTGCCAGAGCAGCATGGCCACAAGCAATTTCAGGAGCATCACAGCATGAGGAGCCTGGTGTACTCCCCTCTTCAGCCACACAGCCAGAGACTTCCCAGTTTCTACAAGGACACCAACACCGACTTAAGCAATCAAAAATGACACCAGCTCCTGGCACCAACCTACTGGTGTGGTGGCTCTGCCAGAGCGGGCAGTTGCCTGATGGTAGCCCGTGACACCATGGGATAAGTGTCTCCTGTCTGCTGGGGAGATGTGGGTCCGACAGCCTGGGCTGGCCAGGTGAGCCAAGGTGGCTGCTTCCTTTGGTTGTTGATATTATCTTGCATTTTGAAGCCACAGGCCCAGAGAGGGATGGGCCCAGGCCATGGCACATTCCTGTGCTCAACCACACAGACAGATTGGCTGCCTTCTAAAGGACATGGACAGCAAGTCAAGGCATCAAGAATCTGACAGAGCCCTGGGCAGGGGTTGCCCATGGTGAGCCAGGGGGGTTGCCCCATTGTTCTCCTGCCTTTTACAGCCACAGGCCTCCATGGGGATGAGACCAGACCATGGCACACCCCCATCCCCTCCCTCCACAGTCACAGCCAGAGATTTCAGCAGCTTTTGACAAGGCCTTTGTCCTAAGGGCAAAAAGGTACATGGAGACCCAGTGTGCACTGCACCATGCTCCCACAGGCAGCTGGAGGCTCCTCACAGCCATAGACAAGGGGGAACCAGCCTTTGAAGTGTTCAAAAACGTGTGTTTGTGGCCTTTGGGGAAACGGCTTTGTGGTGAAGATGGCAGTGCTGGGTTAATGGCTGGATTCCATGAGCTTAAAGGTCTTTTCCAACCTTAACAGTTCTATGATGCTCTGATTCTATAACACAACATTCTCAGTCTTCATTTACCTGACACTACTTGTTGACTGTGACACAAATTCTCATTCAGCTCAGGTTCTCTGAATGGTTTTCAATGAATACACTATTTATGAATAAAGTGTAACCTATCGTATATACAATGAATTTTCCTGGCACATACACCTGGTCTGCAGTTCTCTCTTAAGCATGCATTTCCTCAAATGACAGCTTGGAATTATGTACAAAAGAATCCAAAATTTTACAGTGCAAATCACGACTGTAGCTGTAATTATTTTTCACCAACATGCTGCTTTCAGAACAAAGTGATGCCCAACTTAGACTATATTACAGGATGGTCTGGGATATTTTTAGCAATGAAAGTATAACAAGTTGCATTCTGATTTATTTTTCCACTTCAGCTTGTTCTCATTTTCTCTTATAGTATTTAAAACTGTTTAACTTTTTGTGGTTTTAAATGAAATGTGGATATTGTAATGTAATATTTTGTCGCTTTGTATATTCTGAACTAACCTGAGAAATCAAGGCTCTTCTCATGTGTAGAGGATTGTAACTAAATCAATTATCTACAAACTAATTCTTATCAGAAAAACAGATTCTACAACTCTCAGGACAACCAACGTCAGTATTTGGTCACCCCCATGGTGCAAAAGTGTTTCCTGATGTTCAGACAGAGCCTCCTGTTTCTCTTTGTGCCCATTGCCTCAAGTTCTGGGGCAAGGATTTCTGGGGATGGTAACATGGGTTGGCTTCTGCTGAGCAGTGCTGCCAGGACGTCTCACACACGGTATCACACACGTTAAAGTAAACTCAGTTTTTTTCAGTTTACTCAGAAGGTAAACCAGGAAGGGAAGCAGGAGTCCTCCCTGGCAAAACATGCCCTGGAGGGGTGAAATGTTATAATCCCCTGAGGCTGGGGAAGTTCTGGAGCCTCTTGAAGACTCGTTACACATCCTCGAAGCAAAATCCAGGTAGCCAGTGATGCTCCCTTGGCCATGGCACACCCACCGAGCCTGAGCACCTGGCCACTGGTGTTGCCACCCAACACACATTTTTATTTCGCTGTCCTTGAGCTTTTCTGTTTGGGCATTTGCCACAGGGCCCCAAATCAAAGACCTTTGCAGTTTCAGAGGGACTCTACTCCACAGGAACCAAGATGCTTCTGCATGGACATCACAGCCCACAGGCTGAGCAAGGAGCGGATCTCCATGAGTCATCGAGCACTTCTCCTGGTTATGTGCTGGAGGTGCCTGTGTCTCCAGCAGGAGGTGGAAAAAGGAAGTTTTTACACTCTCAAGTGTAAAACAAATGTTCAATAAATAGAATCACTTTTCAGCCATGAAAAAGAAGTGTTCGAGTCACTGGTGCCCCAGAGCTATTGGCTACAGAAGTGGTGGGTGTAGAACAAAGCAGCTCCTGAGTTTTGTTATGCACACTGCAGGATTTTGCTTGAGCACTTTGGGCATCTGTCTGGATTGCTTTTAAGTAAGTGTGAGGTGCAGGCGATGCTGTGGGGACAACTTGAATGGGGCAGCTTGAACTCAGCCCTTCCCAGGCACTCAGAGAAAAAGATCTGGTGAGGTAGGGCACACAAATGGGTAAAGTTTGTTGGCACCATCACTTGTCTGGTGCTATCTCCCCCATTTCCCTAAATAATTTGCCACAAATTAATTAACACACTTGAAGCCTCAGCCCCAACCAGTGCCCATCCCCTGGCACCCTCTGTGCTGCCGAGAAGGCAGCAGTCAGTAGTGCCTTCTGAGACAAAAATTGCATGTGGAATCATAGGATCACTAGTGCTTATTGTGGTTTTCACAGGAACAAGTCAAAATGCACCTATGCTGGACTGAAATTTAGAATATTCCTTCACATATCCTGTCAGCTGGATATTCTCTAGCTACATCCTCCTTGTGAGCATGGTAGGCAGCATTCTTTGGGACTAGACGTCAGTGTCCCTCCATGGCTCATCCATGCGGACCAGGATTCTTCCAAATCCTTCCAGGGGATGCCCCAGCACTTTCCCTGAGGGGGTTGATACCAGATCCTTGCCCAGAGATGCAGAGATGTGTGTTTGGGTAGCATTCACCCAGAAGTCACCTCCCATCCCCTCCTGGTGATTTCCCCCACTTGCCTTTGAGTCCCTGTAGGGTCTCTGCCCTAAGGCAGCAGAGCGTCCACAACCTTTTCCACATCATCATCCTAGTGCAGGAGTTTTGAGGAAAATGCCACGGCTGGGCCTTGGCAGGGACAACTTGGACTTACTCTGGATATAATTTTGGTGCATTTGAGTGGCTGTTTGGTATGCATCTCTCTCCACAGCTGAGCACAGCCAACAGGATACACCTTCTTCCTCCCCTCCACTGCATGCCATGAGGGCCTGTCTAGTCTGAAACCTCATTAGCTTAATTAAACTGGTTATTTAGTGAGAAAGACTGACCCATGCCAAAACTAACACAGGAAAAGAACCATCATCTGTTTCCTCTTTATGAAGTGCTATTGCTATGCCAAAACCATGCCCCAAACTCCTAATGTTTGATCCAAGAGGCTGTCCAACAATAATACGACCACTTATGGTTGGGTAAACTACCTCATGCTTGGAAGGCATTCTCTTGGGAGACACTACTTTGGGACACCCCATGTTTAGGAATAATTTGTTGTGCAAAACCCATGAGACCATCTCATGGTGCCAGCATCATTATTCAGTACATTGCACATGCAATCCAGTATCTTCATGGAAAACCAGGCTGAAATAACCAGCTCTGAATAAACCATTCCAGAGCAGTTGGCTGATTAGGTAAAGCAAAAATGGTTTTAGTCCTGAACTTATTTTTTCAGAATTAAATCCTTTTGTTTCAGAATGGAGTCCGTGTGGGAGTTGCTTGGGTATACGTATGCCCAGCCTCCAGTGGGAGGGTGCCAACAATTTCAGCATGAGATTAAAACACAAACATAACAAAAACAAGCAGAAAATTAAAAAAAAAAAATTAAGAAATAAAAAACCAAAACCAGTGGAAAAAAAAACCCCAAACAACAACTCCTGGAGAAGGTCCAGGAGCTGTGATATTGAACCAGGGTATCACAGCTGAGTCCCCAGCACCCACTGCAGGATGCTGCCCAGTTTGGTGTGAGAACTGAGGGAGGGGATGTGGCACAGATAATGGCTACACGGCCAAGGTGCTCGTGGGGTTTGCTGCTTCTGACCACGTGCTTGCAAGCAGGCACAGTGGTACCTGCAAGGGACAAAGATGACACCTATAATGAATTGTGACTCTCTCAAAGGCACTCTGTGTCTGTGAATAATTCTGACCTACGTGGGCTGTCCCACCCAAAACAGCCCCACTCTTGGCAGTCTCTGGCAAAGAGAAGGGACTCACACACAGTGTTTCCACTGCATTGGCAGGAGGCACCCAGCTGAGCAGGTGGGGCAGCTTCTTCAGCCAAACAAATGATACTGCTCCATCAGGGAACAGCCTCTGGATCCAGTCCATGCCTGCCTGGCTGGGCTTGCCCAGGGCATTGCAGGGCAAACCCAGCAGGGGCAAACAGGAAAACTACAAGGGCCAAAGGAGAATGCCCAGAGCCCTGCCCATGCCCAGCACAGCCACAGCCTCCATGCTGCTCTGCAGGCTGTCACCAGCACACTGAGCTGCAGCAGTGCTCAGGGATGCTGCCAGACAGACAGGTTGTCCATCCCAGCCTCCAAAGGGCCACATGTGGCTGAGATCTGAGCAGTGCCTGCTGCAAAGAGTCACAGCAGAGTGGGAAGAGACAAGAGGGAAGTGGGGTCTGGTGTCAGCAGGGCACAGTGAGAAGGTTTATTCCTGAAGGCTTTGCCACAGGCAGGAGAGCATCTTCCCTGGTTATGAGAAAGATGTGTTGGGAGGAAAGAGATCAACTCTGAGCAGCCTGTGCCATGGGGTTGCAAAAAATATCACTGGGAAGATGTCAGGGCTCGTGGATAATATCTGGATTTTTGAGCTTCACAACTAAATGCAGAGTTCCTCTAATTTACTACCATATTCAACAAATAAACCAACAACTTATTGTTTCATAATCTCTCCCAGTGAAAGTTTGGCTGTTGCAGGATCCCGCAAGAGCTGCAGTGAATGTTGGAGTCCAGCAATCTCACTGTGGGAGCTGTTTGTGAGATGGGACTCCAGCAACAATCACTGCTCCCCAGGAAATGCAGCTTCACACTGGTATGGCTATCTGAAGAAGAAACAGGGTGCTGGATGAAAAATGCTGTCCAGGAGCAATATACCCATGAAGCCTGCAGCTCTGCTGGTCCTGCAGCTTGCTGGGTCACAGCAAAGCTCGGCGCCACTGAGCTGGGTTTCTTCCATGTCCATGGTGAATTCTTCTTGGCCAACAATCTCTTCTTGGCCTCTCTGTTCCCTTGATTCTCATTCCAGAGAAATGCCACCATTTCTCAAAAACTCTCCCTTTGCCCAGCAGCTTTCAAAGGACCTTTGGGACATTTTTCTTCTCTTTTGTTTTTCCATTCAATCCCATTTCTTCAGCAATTGTGTGATACTTAATGCAAATATCTTCATAGGTCAAGTCACTTCAGGTGCTGAGCTGTTGGAGATGAAAGAAGTAACAAGTTGTTAAGTCTGTTCAGTTTCTATGGCAGCGAGAAGAGAGGTTTTTCATTAGGCTCTGCTTTCAAGACACTGTTTCCAGAGCAGTTCCCAGCGTCTGGCAATCAGCAGTCCTGTGTGACCCGTGGCTTCAGCACCTGCCAGACCCATGGACATGCCACTGATGGAGCTGGCTGGCAGCTTGCATCTCAGGAGATCGGTATGGAGCAGAAGCCCCAGGGCTGAAGTGCTGTTGAGTAGCAATTCAGGGGGAGAATAAGAAAACTTGGTGAAGACAGTCTAATAGCTGAACTAAATGAACTAACATCTGTCCTCCCTCAAGCAGTCTCATGGGCAGAGGACACTGCTCTGTCCCTAGGATCTAAAGCCGAAAGATTGACTTTTCACAAAGGTGTGAGATACTGAGCAAGGGATGAAACACTGTAATCCCTCATGACATTACGCAGGGCTGAAAGTGCATAATAATACGCTTAAAATCCAGGAAGAGCTTTGCAGTGGTGGAACAATTTCTGTAAGTAACATTTCATCTAATGTACCCTGTGGAACAAGCTCAAATCTGCTTTTCCATCAGCACTGTTTACAATGAATGAAAGTGTGTTGGGTGTCAGGGTCACCAGCATTGCTGCTTTGCTAGGAGTCCTGAGGGACACAGAGCCTTCCCTGCAAACTGCCTGCTCCTGCACAGTGGTTTGTCTGGACACTTGTAGGTATCCTCCAGTGTTGGGGTCTCTCCCCCTGCCATGGAGCCCTGAGGGAGGAGCCCTGGGAGGGAGGCACGGGGTTTCCCTGCCCCTGCTCAGCCTCGTTCCCATGGGTTGGTTTGTGTTCCCTGCGCGGGCAGAAGGACCCTGGGTCCCGTGACTGGAACAGTTCCTGGGCAGAGCCCCGGCCATGCAGCTGGAGAAATAAACATCTCTCTGAAACAGCTATCAGGAATCTGTCTGTCCATATATATTTCCTTTCCACGGGACTCCTGGTTTGATATATGCGTGTACAGTAATCCCCACTGTAACACTCCAGAATGTTCTTTTGGGATTTCCACAAGCACAAAATGTATCTGTCACATTTGTGCTGACAGAGCACATCTTTTTTAGATGTAGCTCAGTATTCTTGGCTTTATTCTCAGTCTTACTGCACTCATAGGCCAGATTAGGTTTTTTCTTGACCAAAACACAGGCTGCCTTTGAGAATCAAATAGCAATACACTCCTCTCTTTGAATAGCAGGGAAAGCTCTTCTGAAGTCTTGAGAGGCAGACTCTGCAGTACATAACGTGGTAGCTGGGCCTCAAGAGGGAGGAGGCACTGCTGGCACAGGACGAAGAGTCAGCAAACAAAATGATAGATACCATTTAGGAGAAATGTGAGGGGAATTGGGGAGGTGTCTGGAATCAGAGAACAGAAGAAGGAATGGGAAGAGAATGATGCACATGGATGTCTTTGGTAGCCTGGCCAGGGCAAATCAAGCTGAGGTCTTGCTTTTCCACCAAAGGTGAACACTTTTTTTTCAAGAGGAAGCATAGCTCTTCAGCTCCTCATTATGAAAAAATTGACTCTGAAAGAGCAGAAGTTCAGGCTAGTGGCACATGGCATCAGGAATTGGACTTCCCTCTCTAGCTTTAGCCATATAAAACTCTTGATTCCTGATCCCATGAAGGCAATATATTGCCTCAGTGCTGAGCTTGGCCCTCACAGGGAGTTGGTTCCTTCTCAGAAATGTTGAGCCCTATGGAGTCTTAAGGTGCACCTGTAATCAGACCCCAAAATGGGTTGTTTTCACTGGCCAAGTCTAAGATGGTTGCCCCTCTAATCTCCAGATTAGACTCCCACTCTGTAGCCAATAAAGAAAGACAGTAAACTCCAAATACCATCACCAACACTATCAACTCACCAGTCTTAGACACACACCTCAGGACGAGCTGAATCCTCCAACAGGAGCACATCTGCTTCCACTGATGGAAGGGAGAACCCAGTGAGCCACCTGGGCTCCAGCCCTGCCTCCAAGACCTGAAGTGAGGTGACATGACTCCCACCTCACACAGCCTCACATCACCCCCATCTGGCCAAATGATGTTTATTAGTCTTCTCTTCATCACTGCCAATGACCTGAGCATTAATTAGGATCACAGGTCAAGAGGTCACAACTATGGAATTCCAGATCTGTCCAGGTCTGTTTCCAGGGCCTTGATGCAGCTGCTGCCTCTATGAGAGCTCCCAGCAGTGCTTGTAGGGCACCTGGGGCATCTCTGGTCAAAGAGCCATTACCAGCACAGCTCTCCTTCAGCCCCTTTGTGCACTGCCCTTGTCCAAGGTGAAATGCTGCTCCATGGGCCAGGATTACACTGCCTTCTTTAATAAAAGTGGTGCTGCATGAAGATTAAATTTTATCCTACTCCTATGCCAATAAGCCATCTGCATAGCCTTCATTTCAAGGGATCATGGCCATTGCCTCCTTGCTGTCATTGCCCTGCAGGTTACTTTGAGTGTGTCAGAGAATGACAGAATAACTGAGGTTGGAAGGAACCTCTGGAAGTCATCAGGTACCAGCCCAGGTCGAAGTAGGTCCAGTTATAGCAAGCTGATCAGGGCCATGACGAATTTGAACACCTCCAAGGACAGAGATACCACCACCTCTCTGGGCAGCCTGTGCCAGTGTTTGACCACTCTCACAGTGCCAAGCTGATGCCTTATATCTACACAGAATTTCCTGAGCTGTCTCTCATCCTTTCACCATGTATGGCCTGTAAAGGTCTGGATTCATATTTTGTATTATCTTCCTAGGGTAGCAGCAGGCAAAACCTGGACCTTTCCTTTGCCTTCTCCTCCCACGGCTGAATAAGTTCAGCTCTCTCACCATCTCCTGGTACCTCAAGGTGCACCAGCCATCTTGGTGACCTCCACCAGTCTCTCTCCAGTCCATCAATCCCCAAACAACAACTGTCTCTATACACCAGTGTTCCCCTCCCTGGCTTTGCTTCATCCCCTGGGGAAAGGACATCCTCCCACATGTGTCTAACAAGAAGCACATGCAGCAAGCACAGACTGACAGTGCCCTCAGTGTCAGGTTCCTGGAGTGCCCAAGCACCAGGGGTCAAAACCCCAAACCAGCAGGTCAGCAAGGGAGAAGGAGACACCTTGTCACCCTCGTTCTGAGAACAGAAGCAGTGCAACAGGGTTTGCAGCAGCACAAACAGAAAAACTTAGGATGGGATCTGAGCATCTTATCAACCCCCAAGACCTTTAAATCTATTTTACAGGTATATAAATGAGGAAGAAGGAGACTAAGGAGGTATCTCACAGAAAGCCTTCAAAGACCAGGAGACTTGACCACTGGCACGGGGCCTGTTACCCTTGAGATGCCTCGGGGAATCCCTCAGAGATTTTAGAGCAATTGGGGTCAGGTCACTGTCTCTAATACAGAAAGATGAGGCTTATGCTGAGGATGTGTACTGAAAATGTATCTGCAAATGACACAGTGACTCTGCATTCAGCAAGTGTCACCAGGCACGGGAACTAAGGAAAAACCCTCCTGCCTGTGAAAGATTTTGAATGCAGAAGACAGAGAGCACAAAGGGTTGCGGGTGCGTTCCTCTATGTGGAGCCCCGATAGTATCACACAGTTTGCAGGGAAGATCTATCCACACCCAGCTGAGCCTAGAAAGGATCAGAGCTTGCCTCGCATCTCAGAGAGCCTGGGGGCACAATTTAGCCAGGGTGTCCAAGCGCAGCCTTTCGATCCCGGAGCCACTCACCCTCCCCGGGGCTGCCCGGAGCACAGCCTGCCCACTACAGAGGAGCCTTCACAGCAGCACTGCCTTGCACGCGGCTCTGAACTGGAAGAAACTGTTTTTTCAGCATTTATTTCAACTAATGTGTTCAGGCGAGTATCCCAGTGTGCTATTAATCCTGCCCCGGTTTCTAATTCTGCTTTCATGTTGGCTCCATTTTTCTCTTTTTAATACCACTATCTGGCCTTCTGGTTCTCAAATGTGGGATCTATTTTTTTTTGTCTGCTGCAGCAGAATGAGTTAATTTGGTTCCTCAGTGCATAAGCAACAGGACTGTGAAGTGGAATAGAAGGCGATTTTATCTCTGTGTATGTCCTTGGTCAGGTTGACACTAGAATACCGCACCCTGCTGAGGTGCCATATTTAAAAGAGCATATCAAAAATTGGAGCAGGTAAAGAAGAAGAGACATAAAAAATGGTTTGAGAGCTGAAGAAGATCACTTCCAGGGAGAGACTTTTAGAGGTCAGCCTCTGTAACTTGTCAGAAAGAAAGCTGAGAAGTGATCTGATGATGTGTATAAGTACATGTCTGGAGAGAAAACATGGGATGCTAAGGGGGTACTAAAAATTTAGTCTGAGAAAGGCCCACAGAGACACAGTGATGGGCACTGGAGAACATGCCGAGCTGAATTAGAAATCAGGTACACTTTTTAACCATAAGGACATTAACCTCCTGGAGAAAATTGCCCAGCAAGTGATGGATACTGCACTTCTTGAGGTGTTTGAGACAAGACTGGATGCTAATTCCACATGTCAGGATAGAGGCAGGGATACCTAGGGGATAGAAATTGAGGTGAGTTTGCCCTACTACAGTCTGGGAGGCAACAGAATTCACCTTCACAAAAACTAGAATTCCACATTTTGTTTTATATGCCTTTTTTTCCTGTTGCCCATCATGCTCTTGGACAAAATCCTTGTGGCAGGAGGGCAACTCAGTCCCTGAAGTATTAATAAACAGGCCAAGTGGTCACTTTAAGGCTGCGGGGGATATAGGGAGGTGTGAGGACGCATGCTGTGGGGCTGCTGCCATGTGAACACCTTCAGGACTGTGGAGCACGGGGGTGAATGCCAGCACCCCAGCCGGCCCCAGTATTTCCACACTGGCCAGCATGGAAATGCCCATGCAGCTTGGTGTGAAAAAGTGTCATCAGGCCCCTGAAACTGAACTTCTCCCACTGTCTCTGCTGGTGGGTGCCAGCAGCAACTCCATGAAGCAGCACTTACAAACTCATGTCTTTGGTCTACAGGAGAAGGGGGTAAAGGCTGTAAAGCCCAAACTGTGGCAGAACTCATCAGAACTAGGTCCAGACGACTGCTTAGTCCACTCCTCTGCTCACAGGCAGGATGGTTCCTCCAGTGCTGTTTGTGGGGGACAATTTTTAGTTCAGACACATCTCACTGGGACGGTGTCTCCACAACACTTCCAATTTTTGCTGTAGGGATGTTTGCATTTTTTCCCTTGATGTTTAACACAAATATCGCATATGTTAACTTGAGCCTGTTTCCCTCTGCCTTCCCCACAGTGGACACCAAGAATGGTATATCCTCTCTCTCTTCAAAAACTTTTAGACTTCTAAAGAGTTTTTGAAACTAGGTTTAAAAACAGACTTTAAAAAAAATGTCATTAACCTCCCTTAAAGTTTTCTTTTTAAAAATTTAGTGACTCTCATTCTGAGCACCTTCCTCCACAGACTGTTTCTTTTCACCTCTCCTATTTCTTACTGCCTTTCTGTGGAGGCACTCAGATCCCCAATGTTCTCATAACCATAGTGCCAGCACTGGGAACAGATGCCCAGGGGCTAAGGACAAGAAACCCTTTCTTCCAACCAGAGGAAAGGATACTGGTCCCTCATGCCTGGCTGGTGATGCCCTGAGACACCCAGACTCTTTCCTGCACTGCTGTGGCTGCTCAGGTCATTTCCCTACCCTGCACATGTACAGTTCATAAATATATCCCCAATTATGCAACTCCTCTTTAGTAAACATGGACCTTTTAAAAGACTCCTACACATCTGCATCAGAAAAATAACACGTCAGAAAGCCGCAAAGAGAAACTTCCAATTAAGCTCACTTTGTAAATCATCTGCGGTTTCTAAACAAGCCTGGTGCATCACATTCCTCTTGGTTTTCCTCGTGATGGATGTTTGCAGTCAGCACTTTGTACACAAACCTTCGCAGTGGCTTTAAAGCTGAAGCTGCTCTGAGCAAGAGGCGCGTGCCTGAGCCCAGCCCCAAGGCTGGGAGCTGCATCCATCCCCCAGATATGGCTGCTAGATGCACAAACAGAAAGCTGCTGGGCATGTAAAACATGTTCCAGCTCTTAAAACTTCCTCAAGGGGCTTATGAATCTTGAAAGCGGTTTGAACCCTTTATTTCCCCGACAGTTCCTTACTCTCTTAAAGGACACATTTCTGCAGATGGCTGCATTTGGGAGGTTTCTGTTGGATCAAGGAGTCAAGTGGTCTTCAAGAATTCAGAGCTCAACAGGACTCTGAATCCCTTCCAGCTGAGCTCTTATGCTCTGCAGCCTCTGTGCTTCTTAAGAAATTTCAGTATTTATCAATCCAGTGTGAGCACCACATCCCAAGAACCCTAAATCAAAGGGGTTATAAACTCCATGTACATGGCATATAAAACACTGAGGGATTTGTGCTGGCTGAGCAAGTGAGTTCTGCTCACTCAGTACCTGCACATTCCTCTCTGTACAGGAAAATTACATGGAAAACTCCAAGGCCTAAATAAAAAAAAAAAGGCTTAAATGTAAATTTGCAATGAGTCCTGAGCGACTGGAGGAGATACTGGAACATTTGTTTCATGGCATGCTAAATCAATTCTTAAGGAAAAAATGAGTTTGTCTCAAGGTTAAAGCTGAAGCTGAAGAGCGGAGCTTACTGGAGACACAAATGGTCCAGCTCTGTGCAGTGTAGCAACAGCAGCTGGAAAATCCTGGTGGGACCAGAAAATATTTCAGGAAGCTGAGCCAGGAGATGTTGCGCCATCTCTCTTTGGGAGCAGATGGAAATGGTCCCAACCTCATCTTCACAAAGAGCAGGCTGCCCATGCTCCCAGCTGCTCATGCCCCACAGTGCCCCAGCCGGGCCTGAGAGCTGCCCAGGCAAATTGCAAACCATTCCATGGCTGTGGTCTGGACAGCTTCCTTCAGCAAAGGCTGTGTTTGACTTCAGCTCTTGGAAGACACATCTCTAGGTCTGCTAACAAGCATCAGGGACAGCAACAAGCTATCAGTACACTCTCGCTGCACCCATGATGGATCTGCTACCACTGCTCTTGCCTCTTCCGTTGTCCATCTTGGCTTGTCTCACTGGTGTCCCCAGTTCCTTGTTCAGGCTGGGGCTGTCATTCCTGCATGGCTCTCCAGCACCTTGCACAACACAGGTCTCTGAAGAGATGCACTGTACACAGAAAGATCAGTAGCCTTAGAAATACCCCTTTCATGGGACCCTCTGTCCCCCTCCCTTGAGAAGAGTGTTAGCAAAACTCACAGCTATGAGAAATCATGATTTAACTACCAAAGCCATATAAACTACGAGTCTGTTCCAAACTCACACCCCTAAAGCATCTATGGATCCTCACTTGGGCAGCTGCATCATCATCCCAGAACTAGCTTCAGCAGCAGGAATTCCTACCACCTATCTTCCTCATCCTGTCCTATGGTCCTTCCCTGATTGTGTTCAACACCATCTCAAGTAAGCGTGACTCCCATTTGGGAAGCTGTGAGCTGGGCTCTGCCAGGTGGGTTCAGACACAACCTTGTTCCTGTCCTTTACCAAATCTGTCCAGGCATTTTTTCTCAAGTGTGATAGTTTTTTTGTCTTCTTAAAACTACCCTGTACCATTAGAGGAAAAGACTGGCCAGGCAGCCTGCAGGCAGCTTCTGTCAAAAGGACTGAGAGTTGAACCATGGTGTAAAATACCTCTGTTTGGAAGAAATCTTTCAGAAGTAGAGCTGCTGGGTCTCTAATGAGAGACAAAGTCTTTGCAGGGTCACCAAGCAGCAAAGCTATGGTTGTCTACACACAGTCACTGCAGGATGCTGGCACAGCCACAGAGTCTCAGAAGAGCAACACAACAGAAAAACAGCAGAACAGCCCCATCACCGAGGAGAAGAGCAATAGTTTTATTCCCACCTTGGCTGTAAGAGCCACCACCAGATACGAAGGGAATCTCTTGAACAGACTCAGTCTAAGTGGGTTCATTTTTTGCGTAATAGGGTTTCTGGTGCCAAATGGTTAACAGCTCCCTTTGGGAGGCTGCAGTTTGGTTTTGCATCTGGACAGCTCAAGAACAAGGAGCATGCACTGGACAATCCTGTACCAGCAGGGTCCTGCACAGAGTGACTGGGTACTCATGGCAATGGGAACCTGAGTGTGAGTGCCTGGGCTCCAGGAGAAAGGCAGAGGAAGGGAGACTGGCAGAAGGCAGTTGCTATCCATCCTGTCCCTCCACACTCACATTCATCCCTGGTTACTGGTGGCTGTGCTATCCTGGAGTGTGTTAGCTGGTCCCAAATCTTTTCTTCCCCTTCGTCTGGGCAGCATCCAAACATCCACAAAAATGCTGTGGTCTCCAACCATGTGGGTGCATGTAGCTGCATCCCCTGCAAACAGAATATCCACATCTTTTCTCTCACTGCTGTCTGGAGAGCTCCTGCATCTTCCTCCACTTCCCTGTGTATCTCACTGCCTACGAACACCTCGGTTATCTAATGAGGCCTGTTTGCTGTGCAATAATAATACACCCAAATCTTCTGCCCTCCTGCAGGTCATAAAACCAAATACTTGGTTTATTTGCTTGATTACAGGAATGTACCATGACAGCAATTTCTTTTTTTCTTGTTTTCTTTGCCTTACTGTAACTTGCTGTGTGTGGCTTATGGACCCACCATGTATGCTCCTGCTGATCTGTGTTAAATAAACAACAAGCTCAGTCGGAAAGGAAGGGTGCTGAGGAGGATCCAGCTTATACAAGAGCCTGAAGGAGCTTACACATTACAACAAAGCACAAGGTGCTGCTTTATATGGTGATTCTGTGAATGCATTCAGGGATGTACGGTAAATATCAGGGAGTAAGAAATATTTGCTAGACAGCACTATCAGCACAAGATCAGATGGATACAAATCAACTGAGAACTTAGATTGCAAATGAGTCCCAAATCATCTGTGAGAAAACAAGACATCTGGATATGCCAAAGAGATGGAAAAGACCTCCTGGGTTAAAGGCTGCACTCCATCTTAAAACTGATTAGCTTGTCATTTATTCCTTTGTTTTAAAATAAGTTTCCTGCTCTCCTTCCATCCATATCTATATTGCATGCCTAAGGGAATGCTGTTCCCTCTCCTTACCAATTTCCCTTGCCCAGACTGGGTGGGCACACAGGACTGCAGCCCAGCATCCCATCCTCCCCCAACACCGCCTGAGTTCCTCCCAAGCCTTTTGCTCACATTTGCTCTCACAGGCTTCATTCGGGGTTGTGTTTTGCAAAAGCACAGCTGCCTTGGCGTGTGAAGGAGGGGAGCCTGGACAGAGTGCCAAGCCTTTGCTTAAGCTGGGCAGTTCCCAGTTTAAATAAATCCAAATTCCCAGGGTCTAGAGAGGGAGGCTGCCCTGGCAGTGCCACCGGTGTGTGGCTGGCAGCCCCATAGGAAAGGGGCCGATTGCCTGCCTCGTTCCCCCTGAGCTGAGGCACGAAGATCCCTCAGGCAGGGGAGGAGCAGGCTCTTGGCTCCTCAGCGAGAGGGAAGGAGTCTGGTCCCCCAGCACCATGGTAGAAATGTCTAATGAGATACAACAGAGGGATAGATATGCATACTCAGGGACTTTTCTACACAAACATAATTTAAGGAAAGCCAAATATTTATTTTAAATGGCTGTGCCATATGCTGATGAAATGCTAATCTGCACAGAAAAAAACACACTGTAAATAAACTCCCCAGAAGCACCTCACATTCACTGAGCTTCATCTTTCTGAGCAAACTAACTAATAGAAAATAAAATCAACACCATCCATTATAGACTCTCTTCCATAAGAAATTCAGGCAAACTTAGGATGACATGGGCCAGTGCTTTTCAGACCATCATCTGTAGCCCACGGAAGCACCTATTAAGGGTCTGCAAAAGGTATTTAAGAAAAACAAACTTGCTCTATTTAATTCACAATACAGAGATCTTCAGCCTCAGTACAAAAAATGATAGGGGGCTGCAAATCAAAAGCAACTGAAAAATACTACTGTCTGCTTTAAGGTTGGGAACTAGGAGTCAGAGGGACAGTTCTGTCTCCTCCACTGATCCCAGGACCCTTCCACCTCCCTCCCCATCCTTCTACCATCTCAATTCCCCATAAGCATTTGGAGCATCTCTTCTCGCACACCCAAATGCTACTACCCAGCACAACAAAGCCCCAGGACCCTACAGAAACACACCACTATTAACACTGCCTTGTTCTTCTCACCCTCCAAACACAACTCCAGTCCCACCACATGCCAAAGTTTGAAGACATTTCAAGATGGGCAGCAACCTTTTTGGAAGTCCAATTTGATTATCTAAAAGGCAGCTTTTGTAGCAGCAGTAACAAATTGGCCCCTGGACATTGGTGTGTTTTGAAGCAGCAAGGCTGGGTGATGAAATCTGTCGGCAGTGCCTGCAATTGGCTTCCTTTGAGCCACTTCTGCCCTCTCACATACATTCTCCTCACTGGTGACACACAGACCCACACCCCTATGGATATGCACATTGCGGTGTTGTCGGCATCTCCTGGAGGGTATTCCCTTTTCCTTTTGCTTGTATTTATACACCCTGTGCAGAGTTGCTATGGTTTCTGCTCCCGCCAGTCCGATTGGTATTCAGCGCGGTTCCTCTCACCTTCACCATTTGGGTGACCTTTCCTTCACAGGGAAGAGCTCATGCCATCAGCCGTTCAGTCAGATGTCACACAGCATGCCGCACCAGAACATCAACCGCCAAGCAGAAGAGGGCTCTGTGGAACCAAATCATCTGCAAAGGCTGTCTGAGAGGCAGATAAACAATGGTAATTATTTCAAAACAAATTGGAAACAGAAAGCACAGCCCAGCAGTGCAACTGCTAGACAAAAAAGAGAGCCACGAAAAGAAGAAATTGCAGCTCTCAGCTCTCTTGACTACTCTTGTAGCTTCCTCTAGGCAAGTACTTTTTTACCTTTCTTGCTCTCCAAAGTCAAGTTCAAAAAACTCTCAATTCCAAGACATTTTCTTTTACCTCAGTTAAACAACATATGCAAGGGGCTGCTTACAAATGAGAGCAACACAGTTGGAAACTGGCAGTAAGAATTTCTCTCTTTGCCAAACAAATATTCTAAGTATTATATTTGAGTTTGCAAAAGCTACCCTGCTTACTGTACAGCCAGACAGTCAGGCAGGATGCACGATGAGTTTCTCCAAAAGTAAGCATCCTGGGAATGGGTTCAGCTGCTTCATGTACCAACCAGATCATGGGATCTCCACAATCCTAACCCAGCCACTGAACAAATACCCCATGGCTTCCTCCTAACTCTGAGAAAACTGTTCCTACTGCAGCAAAGAAACCACAAATACACAAAAGCCAGGAAACAGAGCTTGGACACGATACAACCCTAACTCTGCCTGTGCAGTAGGAATGGGAATATCCCCACACTTTGACTCTTCATAACAAAGCCAGAACTTTCCTTGTGGCACCTCCTTGGCTGCTGAGGTAAGTTTTCTTGCATTGGGCAACCAGGCTAGCCAAGACATTTCATCCATCTGCTTTTAATGCTAGTTGGGGCCTTCTAAAGAAGATGAAAATTGCCTGAATGTTTCCAAGACACCTACATGCAGACATGTGTAGAAGCATGGCACTTTAGCTGAACAAAAGGCAGCTCTGTACTGCACAAAAGAAACTCCTCTATTAGAGGTACTGAAGCACCATGTATGCGGTAAGTGGGTCACAAGAACAGGTCACAACCAGCACACAAAACCAGGCAGGCTCAGAAGGCAGAGAGGGTCAAATGTCCCTGTGCTGTGGGATGCAGGACCACCACTTGCTTCTGCAGCTCTGCTAGCTGTGGCACATGTGGTAGCTGGGCTCTGAACACGGGTGACTGAGGGATTGGCAGTAACAGCCAAGCTTTTGCACAGAGCTCCAGTGAAACACTTAACAGGGGCAGGGAAATGACCATGTGAGACATCCTCTGAACTGCACCATCCCCTTGCCTTTGCTACCACTAGCATGGGTGGCTTTATGCAGTCTGCTTTATTCTATCAGAGCATGACTGAGATTACTCCTGTCCATCTTGGCTCCACTCTGCACCACAATGCTGCCTGGTGGGCTGCTGCCGTGATGCTGACACCCACTTTACACCAGCATGTAGCTTTAGCACTCCCAGGCTCCCTGCCTGCTCCCCAGCAGCACAGTGTCACCTGCATGTTCATCATGCACTTATCTGTCACTAAAGCTCTGAAAAAACATCTCAATACACAATCTGATTCAGGGTGGCTTCTTCCAATAACAGACCAAGAAAAGATCACTATTTCTTTGTCTCCTTCCACCTCCTCATGCCTGGATTGTACCATGAAGTCTTTGCTCATTTGATGGAGGAGTTCTTTACAGCACAGAAGCTCTTTCATCTTCCCCATGATCAGAACAAGTCAGTGCACCTTTGCTATTCCAGTCTCTTTTAAACTGGGGTGAGCTGAACTTTCTATGCAAGGATTTGACCTCTTCTGAATTCCCCTGATCAGCATTTCCCTTGCTCACTCTTTCATGTTTGAGGCATTATGAAACACTGGAAACTCCATTCTTTCATAAGGAAGTTAGTGAGAAAATTCAAATAATCAACTCAGTCCCAGGAGACACGGGGTCTCTTTCCAAGTTTGAAAGCTCCTTCCTAATAGAAGTTTTGCTCTTGAAAGTCTCCTGGTTAGCAGGTAGCTGATGATACAGCTTCTCTGGAGCCTGATTATACTTTCAGCCTGGGGGCAAGTAATAAAAAAGGCTGCCTGGCTCTCTGAGGTCTGAATCAGGTGCTAACACTGAACATCTGCTGGGGCGTCCCCTCTCCTCTCCCCCACCCTCCTTCCATTTGCTGGGCATTGGAGTGTTCTCCCACTTTATAGCTTGTAGCAACAAAAGGCCAATTTAGAGAGAGAGCATTGCTGGCAGCTTCATCCAAAACCCCAGACTCTGCTTTAACTGCTCTCCATCCAGGACTTTGGTGAGTCCAAAAGCACCATGACACGCTGAAGAGATTTGCATTGTATGGCAGCCTTTGGAAGCAGTTAACAGCAAAGCACTCACAGCCCCACTCAAGTGAGACAGACAGACTCTATGCGCACATTTATTACTTCATACAACCAGATTGCATATTGTACAAAAATTAACAGTGCCACCCAAGAGGGCCTTCACAGATGTTTAGAAAACATGTAAACACAGCTTTAAAACATGTTTTTGATGTAATCTAGGTACAACTACTGAACACCACCTATTGTGTGTGTGTACCCCCGCGTGTGTGGAGCATCTCCATACACAAAGAGGTGCAGGCTGAACGCAGTGTCACAGCAGGCTGTGACATGCTTGTACAGTGCTCTCTAAGGAGTCCAATATCCTTACACAAGGGTTTCTACCAGTGGGACGTGAACTGGTCTTACTTTGAGCAGTAAGCTCATCCTTTGGGCCTTGAGCTGCTGCCACTGTTGGCTGCACTTCCTTCCTGGGTTGCTCCTAGCTGCATCCAATGCTGGCTCCCCCAGAGTTAATAACCCAGTCTCCAAGCCCACCTATGTGAGTGTGCCAGCATGACTTGGTAAAGATGAAAGTGTCAGCACACAAGGACAGCTCCCTTTCCTGAAAGGTCTCAGCAGGGAAGGGATGGTCTCAGTCTTCTGGGGTGCCTGATCTAGCAGGGCTCCAGTCATGGCAGTAATGCTGGGGCACAACCACCACAAACATCTACTGCCTGAAAACTTTTCACTTTTCTGTTCTGCAGTTGTAAAGGATGAATGGACCTGTACAGTAAAAACATTTCTGGGGTAGAAACCATGACCTTTAGAGAATAAGACTGCAGCACCTGAATAATTCCTACTAAAGGAAATGCCCAGTACAGTGAATTTTGCTTAACAGCCAAGAGGGAAGTTTAATGCCTTAAGGTAGAAGGTTCATCAAAGACTGACATTTTCATCAAGTGCTGTGCTTTCATCAGTAGGAAGGTCACTGCTGCTTGCAATGTGAAACTGAGCAAACTGGTACTTAGACCCTACTAAGCAGCAACTGCTGAATCCCAGTACTGCTCTTGGGCAGCTGAGTAGGGTTGTTACTGGCATTCATGTCAACTCCCTTCTACATCTTGGTTGTGTAGATTAAGCCCCTTGGGCAGCAGTGGCCTCTTTAGTGAGTGACCCTGTAGTGCTGATCTGGCACCGGCCACAAAAGATTTGTGTAGCTTTACTAATTTCTACTGCAGTTAAAACAAACAAAGAACAACTGCAGCAGCCTACAGCTTCAATAAGGAAGAAATTACAGTCCATAACAATATTTTCAGAGCTTTCTCTCTAAAAAGATCCAGTTATTCCCCAGGAGGAATCATAGAATCATTAAGGTTGGAAAAGACCTCTCAGATCATCACATCTGACCATTAACCCAGCACTAACACGTTCACTGCTAAACCATGTCCCCAAGTGCCACATCTATACATTTTTTAAACACTTCAAGGGATGATGATTTTACCACTTCCCTGACCAAAATAAGTATGTGATTTTGCCTTAGTGGTTACCATGTCACAGCCCAAGAGACCAGTGTGCTGAATTACTGACATTATTGGGAACTTCCAAGAACTAACAAAAAGGAGCAAATAAGAACATATTCCCATTGAAGAGGAGGTGCCGTGTTTCTTACTCCAGTTCATCACATCTGTCTATGCCACTAGGAGTCTCAGCAGAGAGCTGAAGGGTTGAATACCTACCAAGCTGCACGGCCATTCACATCCACCACGATACTTATGCCCTAGATCACAACATCACCAAAAACTTGAGAGCTTGCATATTTCTCTGTAAATCTTGTCATTTGACCACTCCTTCACATTTCCACAGGAAACCTTCATATGCCAGACTCACAGGCTGAGTCTGTGAAAAGCTCATATAGTCAGTGTTACAGGTATACTCTAGAGAGAATGTTAGTTTAGAACTCAACCCTTCTCATCACTGGACTTGTATGAGAGAAGGGAAGAAACAGTTAAAACATAAATAAGATCATACAGATTATTTTCTAAATATTACTAAACCAGTAATAATTATACACTTTTAAGAAATCCTCACCAAAAAAAATTAACCATGAACAGTTCTACAACATAAACAGGTACAAGTCCCATTGCCTAGTAATGCTAGGAAAAAGTTCATATCTAATCAGAAGTGGAAGTTCACAGCCACTTGTTTTAAGGACAGTTTTGTGTTTTAAATGCAGCCTTGATATTAGCATCTTTACTGTATTAAACTCTTAGTACTAAAATAATGATAGTAGTAACAATTACATTTAGATAGCACAGACAAAGCACAGGATGATATATAAGCATAAAAGTGCAAGTTATAACCTAAGTCAAAGTGCCTACTGGTCAAACAGGTTCAAACTATGTTCAGAGAACAAGCATAAACCGGACTGAGAACAATCCATGCCTTTTTCTTTCCCTCTCATTTCCATCAGAAGTCATTGCAAGTAACACTGATAACTCTGAACTGACATCAATTCCAAATGGGCGTTCATGAGAGGAGAGTCAGGCCCACATCTTGATGGAAAACTGATCCTCATTTCCTCTGTGTAATGCCAATTAGTCCACAAGCTTTGCTCCGAATATCCGAGCACAGAGAGAAAGAATAATAACTTGGATGCCACATTCAAGGGAGGCAGAAGCAGCACTTAAGAGCAGGGGGTACAGCAAGCCCTTGTCTGTTTCTCTGGAGTCACATCCCCCAGCTGATTTATTGACTCCAGCCATGAAAAAGGACTAGGAGGAAGTTAAGTAACACTGCTCTTCATTTGAAAAATAAAAAGCCTACCCTCAGAAGTATGATTTTTCCCTTCCTGTTTGTCTTATTTTTCTATTTCAGAGATAAAATATCTTTTACAATATCAGCTCATTATTGTGTTCATTCCCTTTAAAGGCAAAGAGCTTAAAAGATCCTGTCACCAGAAAGGGGTGGGATGAGGGCAGAGTCAGACCTTTTATTAAACCTTTAAAAAGATTTCTAACTCATTTTGCAAGTGAGAACAACAAAAACCATAAAACTCCAGCAAAGGAAAGCTGTCACTGAGATTAAGCAGATCCAAACTCCGCCATCCATTTTTCATACTTCTCCAGGTCTGCAGCAGAAACAGATTTGGAGATTTTCTTCAGAGCCAGCTCAAAGTCCCCCTTGGTAACCGGCATCTGAAGCTCTTCTTTAGAAAGTGCACGAATCTCTTCTGGAGTTAAGCCATTAATACGTCTTCTCATTGCCATTAAAGATGCATCCCTGGAAATACAGGACAATGCATGGGAGCTAATTGCTAGCAGAATGTGCTGTAAGCCTATGAATTTTGATTGTATACCCTTGCTAGAAACCACTGGCAGAACACTTAAGAGAGCATTTATTTACCATAGAAGATGCAGTTCACATCTTTCGTAGCTTCCATGTTCCCAGATCACTACATTAATTCAACATAAAGAATGCATTGGCACCAAAACCCATTTAAACATATGGTAAATGTGCAGAGATAATTAAAACTATAAAACTGAAAACCTTTTACAATGATTCATGGAGATGAAATTTTACAACTTTAGAGCAGGAAAGGGCAGGGTGGGAGACAAACCGCACTCAAAGACTTTTTTTTTTAAGTAGTCTGGATTTTTACACCCCGTTCCTTTTAGACTTCAACTTCCTCCCTGCAGTGCAGCCCCAAAGGACAGTCAGTGAGTGTTCAGAGTGCAGCCCAGCTCGCTGCCTGCTTGTCCATAGCACCTGGATCTGTGGAGGGCAGAGCAGGAGGCATCAGACACAGCACCACATGTGAGATGATGCATGCGTGCTGAGGCCATCGGTGCCTGTGGCTCCTCATGCTCTGCCTGCTCCACGACTCCTCCCCAGCTCAGATCCTGCCAGCCTGGCCCATTGGCATGAAAAACACTGCTCATTTTCTCACACTGTGGCCCACAGGCAGTCTGAAATTACATTTTCTCTTTCCCCAGGTTTTTCCCAGCAAGGCATAACACAAGCCTTAGGGAGAACAGGTAATTTCACTACTACATGACACACACCAAGTTTTCAAATCTGTGGAAGGACTTCACATTTTCAGAAAAGCAGCAGGGGGAAAAAAAAAAGATTCCCAAGCAATGCTCTTCTACAGGATCAATTTCTCTTGACAGGATTCTTAAGGGACACAGACTTCCTTCAGATAAGTTTCTTCATATACCTGTCCTTAACGAGAAAAGCCTTACTTGTCAAAAATGAAACAAATTGCGGGAACAGGATGGAAATAAATTAAATACTAATATTATAAACTATCTATATCACCCTTTCACCTAGGAGATTCAGGTAGACACCAAGACTGTGCTGCACTGGTGGCTGTCCAAACATCCAGCATATAGAGGTCCCAAAGAAGTATTCTGTGAAAGGAATTTTTTGGATTACAGAATTCTAGCTCCTAAACTAATGGGATTAAAAAAACCAATAACAATCTGCTTTGCACTACATTAACAAAAGCAGACAACTACAGTAAATGCAGCCAATTGTAACATGAGATTTGCTCAGATAATTTTTTTCACTTCAGATCCAAGAAAATCACATCTCACAGAAAGACTTCATGGTCTTTAGACCACTCCACATGACAGTAAAACATGAATACAGTAAATAGATTTGGGCCTCAAACACATACACTGTGAGCATGGCTTCAGCTGTAGTGGGTATTGCCTTTCATCATATAGTGCAAATGATGACTTTCCATGCAGTTCTATTTGCAAATTAAGGGCAATGAGATACCTGCAAACATTAGTGATGTCAGCACCAGAATAGCCTTCAATCTTCTCAGCAATTTCTTCAAGGCTGATATCAGGATCTAGTTCTACTTCCCGAAGATTAATCTTAAGTAGTTCTGCTCTGCCTTTTGCTAGAACATTAAAATACTTGCTTAAGGACTTGCAAGAGTTACATTATAAAAAGATATAAACACAACTTAGATTTTCAGTGACAAGTATGAAGAAAAGAGTTCAATGTAAGAAAAGAGAGAGAACAAGTCATAGTGAAGTGTGCAATCAAATACAGTGAAGAATTTGGTTAAATGCAGTATATTAAAACAGCATGGTCAAGAGGTATTTGTCAAAGTGATCTGTCATTAAAAAAATCTGTTATGTCTCAGGTGATAAAGCATTTGGTCACATATTACCCAAGAGCACAAGAGCACAATCCTACAAATGTCTGTTTCTTCTCACATCCCTTTGGATCCACTCTCTGTTCAAGGGTTTGACTGCATATAATTCATGCAGTTTCATTACAACAACTACAATAAGGATTCTATTAAAAGAGCTTCAGACAGCACAAACCCCTTAACAACTAAGGCTGAACTTCAAGCATATGTTTAAGTGGTTTATCCAGTTGGGACCCAAGGAATCTGCTGAAGCTTGATAGAAAACAGACACATTAATACAATAAACATATATTAATATATTTATGATACAAATGTCCCAGTATCTCACTTTCCTACCCAGATGCAGTACACACAGAGTGATAACCAGCTGTGTAAATGAGCACTTACGCCGTCAATTAACTATTTCTCTTGCAGAGGGCATGTGCATATGTGCATTTGGGTACATATGTTAAGCAGCCTAAGCTTGTAAGAGGGAATTCACATTTGACAGTTTAGGCCTCTGTGTTACTCTGCACAAGGGTGGTAAAGGAGAGGATGACTGGTTTCCTGGCTTTCACTGTACAGAAAAAATACACCAGCTCAGCATCTTTATCCTCAAGTGATCAATTTTTATGACCTGTAAAAAAAGACAACCACAACAGAAGAAGTAGCAGCAGGAAAGGCTAAATGTCTTAAAGAAATGTCCAATAAAACACATTATGTTTTACTTATTGATGTCCCTAATTATTTTTTTAAAACTTTTGGGGAAGGAGAAATACAAAAGAAAATAGAAAGCTCGTCTACAGCTGCAGGTTTTGTGTGCTTTGCAGAACTGTCAAGAGCACAGAGTTACCCATTACACACAACTGGCACTAGCTATAAAATGGGGATTTATTATTTAGAGAGCACAATGTACACACAGCATACCTGCAGAGAGTATCCTGCATCAGAGAACATTCTTCTAATTGTTGCTGTGGGGCTAAGCAAATCTGTGCAGCATTTTGAAAATAAAACACTACACAATATATGCTTGCATCAAATTCCATAATATACAGGTATATATATGCTATCAAAGCACTTATTCAGTTAAAATGCCTGACTACATCAAATCACACAGCACAGTTAAAAATGCATCACCCAGACTTGCCCAGAATAGCACAACATTCTTACTTGCAGAATATATACAACAGAACCTCAGACTGTAAATAAAACCAGATCACATCTCCTATGTTGTCCAGGGTATAATACACTGTGTTAAAAAACAATCTGGTTTAATTAGAAACAAGAGGAAGAGCTGATAGGATTTTAAACTAATTGGTCATAAAGACAGGCATCCTGTTAGGAGCTGTTACTGCCTGTAAGCTGCAAAGACAAGCTGTAGAACTATTAAGTGTCCTTAGACCTGCTAAACTCAATCACAGCTGCTGTCACCATGGACATGCATCTTGTTACCTTGAGTGCTCATGCAGGGAGATGAGGCATCCACTGCACCAAGAAGAAACGAACCTATGCAAACTTCAAGTGATAGGAATCTCAAAATTAATAGGACAGGTGAATGACAGCTAGGAAAGACAATACAAGCTGTGATGTCTTAGGGCAGGAAAGCAATCAGCCTGCTGCATTCTGAGTGACTGGAAGCACAGTAATAAACGCAAGCAAGCAGTGATTTGCAATGAACTAAGCCTCTAAGTGAAAATTCATGGATCCACTTCTTTGCATTTGTCTGCAAGGGCATGGAGTGCATTTGCAGTATTTGTGAACATGTCCAAAGGCTGCCTTTGATGATCACTCAAGGACTGACTGTTAAACATTTAAAATAATTCCAGGCTCATTAAAACTAACTCTCTTTCAAAATATAAGAACCCATCAATGGCTTGCATTGAAATGCCACAGCTCTTTGCTTTTAAGCCCCTGAGCAAGCAATATTTCTCTTTCTCTCACTCTCTTTAAAAATAAAGCAATCCAGACAAATGATTAACCCCTGAATTACACTGCTCATCATAAAACCATCAGGATTCCTCACAAACGCAACAGTCCTGCAGTAATCCTAAACTCATCTTGTAAAGAGAGGAAAGGAAAATGGTCTTATCAAACATACCTGTGGGCAAAGGTATATAAATCCTCTTCTCCAGTCTCCGTCGGAGAGCTTCGTCAATATCCCAGGGAAAATTTGTAGCAGATAATACCATAACCATCTTGGAAGGGTCATCATTTTCCAGAGCACCACCTACCCCTGCAAGCACAACAGTTCAGAGCAATTTTACTCCAGAGCTCTTATTGATTGAGATGCTTGCTGAGAAACACTGCACAGACAAACATAGCCTGGACAAAGCTAAACAACAGCTCTCTATAGTCCTGTGTCCCTTTCCAAACTTCCCATAGCTAGGTGTCACAAGACCATCATTATCACAGAGAGAGGGACAGTTCATTCTTTTGCTGAGTCAGGGGAGAGCTTTCTTTGACAGTGCAAATAACACAGCCATATGTGAGTATAGCCCTACTTGTCCCACTGACAGTGCTATCTCTGTCGAGTCTGGTCATAGAAGAAATAGGAGTCACTCAGCTTACTAAATGAGGACTGCAAAGAAACTAACATTTTGGATCAAAAGGTTTCCTGTCCTGAGCCTACCACACCAAATCTGGAAATCTGAGAACATTTTAAATAGCAGTTTATATACAGTAGTTTATACAGCAGTTTATAATAGCTGCAGTATAAAGGTGGTTATCAAACCTCTACACCATATACTACTCCTCAGATGGCCATGCTCATCATGTATCCCTGTACAAAACAGGTACTACATCTGACTTTAAAAGGTAATATTAGCCGCCACCATAGAATACAGCAAAAGCAGATCTCACGATGTGGTTCCACAGTTGGAAACTCTAGCAAAAGGCAGAATTTTGTTTAAACTGAATACAAATTAAATACCTGCATTAAACTGCACAAATTTCCATTATCTACTTCTCCTGGAGTCTGTGTCTCTTTAATATGGGTTTTCAAGTCACCCTAAAAATAGCCATTTTAGAAAAAATAAAGCAGAACACCCTTTTCAATTATCTGCTGTTGAACACTCAAAAAATACACTAATCTCAAGTTCTGCCTCATTTTTCCTCTATCCATAAAGCCAGGTTTTCCAGATGGCTCACGTTCTTACGCTCCCACCCGTAAAGAAACAGCATCCCAGCCCCAAACCCAGATCTAAGCCCTTGTTACCATCCATTTGCACGAGCAGCTCTGACTTGACTCTGCGACTGGCCTCGTGTTCATCAGACGTGCCTCTGCGGCTGCAGATGGAATCTATCTCGTCAATGAAGATTGTTGTTGGCGCATAAAACCGTGCCTTTATTCAAATGAAAACATCACTACTAAGGCTGCTCAGCAAGCACAGGCCCTCATCAGTGCACAACCCAGCCCTGCTAGACATACTACATACATATCTTCCTTGCCTGTCACAAGGGAGGAATTCAAGACATTGATTTATAAACTGTCTGTCATATGCTGAGGTTTACACACTTTAAATTGTACTCCTTGGGTACAATTGTTGGTTGGCTTTCCCCAGCAAATAGTATTGCAAAGGGGAAAAGAAACACTACCACAGTAGGAGTCTTCTTGACACAATACAGGCAGTTTTCATGTCCAGGTTTTGGGCTGGTGAGTATTAAGCATAAGTGACAGAAGCGAGCTCAGTGATCTCAAGAGAGAAGGGTTTTAGCTGTGAGTGTTACAGGAGTGCAGCGAGGCTCCCAGAGGTATAGTCCACATGGACATGTCCTTCACATACTGCAGCCACAGCTTCACTGAGAGGCTTGTGACCATCATTCAGAACAGAAACAGACCTAAAACATGTATTGCTTCCAGAATAACTGTTCCAAACCCCTTCCATTGTTATCCCATAACCAAACAAGTACTGAATTTCTGTTAAGGTCGCAATTCTCTATTTAGCCTGGAAAATGCTATCCTAAACACAGGTGACAAACCATTTCCTTCTTAGTCCTCAATAACATACCACATCTGGAAACACAAGGATTATGTTTTTCTAATTGGCTGAGGGGGTGTCAGTTCAATGAATTCCATGCTTCCAACATGCTACCGGAAGGACAGGAAACCAAGAATACTGTCCTTTCTCACCTTAATGAGCCCCAGATCTCACCATCAAGGACATACCATTTCAAATAAGAGGCGGACCAGCTTCTCAGACTCGCCTCTGTATTTAGACGTCAGTGTAGAGGAAGACACATTGAAGAATGTCGTCCCACATTCTGTAGCAACAGCTTTTGCTAGCATTGTTTTGCCAGTGCCAGGAGGACCAACCATCAGCACACCCTGAAACGTGAGAACAAAGGTAATGAATAACAAATTAAGAAAACTTTTCTATTGGTAGTCTACACAACATCTCAATATGAGCCAAGGTCTGGATTTAAATTAATAATATAATCCTGATCAGTGGAAAACAGAAGACAAGTATCCTGCTGTCGAGGACAGTGTGGAAGTGTTCTGCCATTTCTTCTTACCACTCCACTGGAGTCAGAACCACAAAAGCCAGTAACTTAAGCAGCACCTAACACCTAGGAAATGGACAAGAGACTTACAGCCTGTCTCAGAATCAAACAGAGTCTAGACTTGAACATAGGCTTTTCCCAGATCACAAGGGGCTGCACAGGCAGATGAAGACAGTAAATTCTTTTTTCGAAACAAAGGTCCCTTCATGAAGAAAGTTCCACAGAAACCAAAATACTTTCTCAGGAAGTTGTGTTCCCTCAGTAGAGCAATTTTCTACAGAAGAACATCTTCCCAAAACATTGTGACAATACCTTTGAATCTGGTTGATGTTTACATTTGCATGAGAGCATTCACTGAATACATCAGTTTGGTCTTTGCTTAATCTCCCTATCTCAATATTCCTATGAATACTGCATGCTACTGCATCTTAGCAATTCCTGGATGAAACACCATCCTCATCATGCTGTTGGATAACTGGACTGCACTGCTATTCCAATTTTACAGATAAGCAACTGTGGCTCATGTGCACTACTGCTTAGCCCCACAAAAGCCTAATCCGAACTTCCGATTTTTCAGAAAGCTTTAAACTAGAAACAATTGTTAAGTCCCAGGTTGGTATCCACATCATCAGACTATCTTTCCATCTGTGGTCTCTGAAAGAAAGGAGCACATATCTGAAGCTCAGCACATTTACCCATCATTACACAAACAGGTTTTTGTCTTTACACACAGTGCTCTCAGAACCCATGTTAAGATTGTATCACTGAGATGGGTTAATTGCTCTTGGTAATACTGCTAAATACAGCCATCTTTCAGCAGCAGCGCTGGAGAAGGACAAAACATCGGTCCATGTTCTGCACAGTACTAGAATAGGGTCCTGGGATTTTAAGCAAATCAGTGAAAATGTAATGATCAAGCAGCTTGGGGTTTTTTTCCCCTCCCAACTGCAAGATCTTATTACATGCTAACAAGAGTTTCCTAAAACTACTGTATTGCAAGGCTAATCAAATTAGCTAGAGTTAGAATTGCACATCATAATGTGCTTTGCAATTAATAACTTACATAAAATGCCAAGCAATAAAATATCTGTTAAATGCAAGCCATAGAGAAAATTAGATTTCATCTGTTCCTCACAAAAATTTACTTCAAAAAGCACAAAGAATGACATGGAAGAGATCTATAAAAACAAATCAACCGGGAATGCAATTATTCAAAAATGTACCATTCAAAAGCAATAGCCTCTCTGTACTTCATTTTCCATTAACTCTTAATACCTTTATTGCCATTTAATACTTAGCTAATGCAAGCTCAACATACATTCATCGGTAAATTAAGTCAGAAATGTTCACATGCCATCTCTACAGCTAACAGTCCAAAGTCACTCCTCAGGCTGCTCAAGGTTTCCCAAGCTCCAGAGCAGCAAGCATAAAAAGTAAATGGACTCTCTTTTCTCCCCATGAACACTCAAGACATTCAGATTTGAGATGCTGCACAGTTATACTGATATTAAAACAATTTTGCAAATACAGCCCTGGAGTGACTGGGTGAAAATTACTCAGCCAGTAATATGCAGGTCAGAGATGACTTAGTGTTCTCTCTGAGCTTCAAATGTGTTCATTTAATACTTTAAAAAAAGCTTCATCTCAATTTGAATCATATTCAAAGTATGTGTTTGATAAACTGTGTTTAGTGCAGGACCTGGTGATACCGGGAAGTAATGACATTTTTTGGATACTGGTTCAATTCTCCATTATTCTGGAAGGTCAAATCCTGGCTTCAGGTACACATGCTGTTCACCACCAAAATTGAAGCCTGTCGCTTTGCACCTCCTGCTAAGTATTACAGGAAGTGCTACCTTGCACATGATACTGGTGGCATTATACATGTGCATAACACAGGTGCAAAGCAGCCACACCAGGTGTAAAGCCAGGGGAAAAACAAGCTCTCTGGGGAGAGAGACAACAGAAATACCAGTTAAAAAAAAAAATATATATATATAACTTAAGTTCACAGCAAAACAAGATGTGCATGGCTGCAAACAGAAACACAGAGGATCAAGTTGCTCTTTCTGCAAACTAGGAGGCTGCCACTTACTATTTAAAATCCTTGACAAACACAAAGACTTCTTTATTCTTCCTCTAAGGCTCTGTTAATCCAAAGTATTCCAATAAGAAGCTGAAATGCACCGCAGGGAGTAAGTGTTTTGATGAAATCACTGCAGGGTTACTTCTTGTTGTTGTAACAATCACTAGCAGAGCAGTGGGAAGCACAGTGAGCAACCGGGCCTTCTTGGCACAAAACAGTTCAAAGAAACAGAAAGAGCAAACCCATGGACACTCAGAAACCCGTGGCTGCAACTACGTAGCACCTGTGTTGAATCAGGGAAGACAGCTGGCTCCTTCAGACAAGGCACCGTCCTCTGAATACAGGCACAAACTGTGAGGGCTGTCTTGGGAATTGTTCTCAGGGGAGTCTGAACATCCAAAACCAGCTCTGGCTGCCTTTTTCCCTGAATTATGTCCTGAATTCCTAGGCTCAACAAATGCCTGCTGCTACACTGATTACTGCAAGAAACAGCCTTCCCTTCAATACTTCTCATCCTTACAGCACAGTCAGAGGTCAACAGTAGGGAAAATACATGCTGTTCTGTGTGAAAAATAAATTCATGAGAGTTACAGCTTCACAAGTCACCAGGGAAAAGGCTAACAATGAAGACTCTTCATAGCCTTGTCAGAAATCAATTTGCATTTCAGACTGAAGAGAGGAAATAATAATAGAATTTTTTTTTCCATGTCTACAAGCACCTGGTTTTCAGAGGTGACATTGTGCAGTAGGAAAAGTAGTGTAACGCAAAGAGATGGAGATTGTAACTCTTTAAAGGACCAAGCTATTGCTCCTTTATCCATTACCACAACACTTGGAGACAAGGCCAGTGGCAATTTTCATGTTTTCTGCAGTCTGCTGAGATACCTGCCTTAAAGACAGATGGCCACTACATCCTCTATGCATGGTAACAGCTGAAAAAAAAGCAGAGCAGATCTTTACTCTATTAGAAGTTTTTGAGCACTAAACAGATGCGGCCCCCATGGTCTATACTAAGAGTATGGATCAACTTCCTCTAAGCCAAGAAGAAAAGAGAGAGATTCAGCTGTTCAAAATATACTAAAATTTCACCCTGCACATGTAACCCACAACATCTAGGCTCTGTCCAAGATGACAGCTCAGTTAACCTTAAGGTTAACCACAAGGCCACTGGTACTGACCACAAGCACTCTGAACTCCAAAGGCCCGATAGCCTGGGGCTAGGTTTGCACTAGGTTTGGGTTCCCTCCCCGCAACTCACTAAAACCTCCCTGAACAGCTCTCAAGCAGCAATCTCCCAGCTTCTGCTGGGTCTGACCTAAGTACAAG
Organism: Corvus cornix cornix; assembly: GCF_000738735.6. Lineage (NCBI taxonomy): Eukaryota > Metazoa > Chordata > Aves > Passeriformes > Corvidae > Corvus > Corvus cornix. Next base: position 48,448,854 of record NC_046332.1, read on the forward strand.
CCAGGGAAGCACAAGCACCAATCAGGGAAAGACGGGACAAGTGTTAGTAGAGCAAGATCCGACACATGCTGCTGAACCAGAGTACTAAATAGGAAACTACTCACGTACCAGCATTCCCCACACATGCCACCGCCTTCCACACTCAGAATAACAGACAATTTGCAATAGTCTCTTTTCCCCAGCAACCAAAAAGGCCTTGTGTTGTGACTAGTTATTCCCCAAACAAGTGTCAATCCATCCCACATCAGAAGCAAGATAATTTTGTTTGCTGTTTACAGAAATGCCTGCCAAACTCCTCCCTCCTCTTCCTTCTTAGCTCTAAGCAAGGCCCAGATTGGACTCACTTCTGGTCAATCAGCCTAGTTCAGTCCTATATCCTTCCTATTGCCCCGCTTGCAACTCCTTCTTCTACTCTGAACTTCTCACTCCAGCTGCAACTATACCCAGCTGCAAATGTAACTGCAAAGTTAAATCACCAGACTGGCCTCCTCTTTCCTTGCTTCCTTGTACCATCCAGGCTGCAGCTTGCAGTCTGAGCAAGAGACAGTTGAAACATTTGGAACAGAACAGTCCAAGGACTGCTTTCTTCTGGGAATTGATGACAACTGGCCACCATAATCCTATGCAGAGCTGTCTATTAAGCATTTCTGCTTCAGTCAATATAACCTGCATGCTCACATCTACAGACTGACATATAGGAAGTATTATAATATTGACAAGCTGCGAGTAAATAAACCAAAAATACTGTTTACTGTAAGGGCCACATACACTTCCAGCTTTTTTTTTCAGTGCCTTTTACATGAATCATTATAAGAGGATTCAATGAACAAATTCATGATCTCTCCCATTTACCTTTTTAGCTTTCTGCTGCAGGCATCCACACATCACAGCAGGAGACACACACAGCATGCCATTTACTACAACACCACATAAATTCTCACCTTCCAAGGTCTTCTGATCCCTTTGAAAAAATCAGGCATCCACATTGGAAGAACAACAGCTTCTCTTAATAATTTCTTGGCTTCTTCCAAATCCGCGATGTCATCCCTGTGCAAGATGAAGAAACTTGTACAAAATTCTCATACAACTGTATTTCTTCTATTTTTATACAAGAAAAATAGAAAAGCTTTTCACTTAGTAGCATTTCTTTTTGCATGCAAGCATATGCCTCATGAGAGCACTCCTATAATACTGCGACCTAAAATTGAATCCACTTCTGGAAGACAGGGAAAAAATTATTTTCAACTCAAGTTACCCAGAGCTGCTTAATTAAAAATTGTTTTGGACAATGTGAAGACCAAAGCAGTATCTTTAAAGATCTCTGGAGCATATGCTCATTTCAGCAGTACCTGTAATGGATGTACTACACATATTATCAATTAGCAACAAAAGCCTAACTTTAATCAAATTAATAAACTGTTAAAGCAAAATATCTCATTTTTGCCTATTTGTAGAAGATTATGTTGTCTCCCTATTTTAGGAGTTTGAAGACGGGTAATTTTGCTCCTTTCCCACACTAGCAAAAACACTTGAGTTGAGAAAATCCTCATACCAATGAATGCTTGGATTCCTTGATACAATGTCTCTTTCAAGAGCTTCGATCAGGTCTTTGTCGTAACCTGCTCCATCAAATTTTGGAATTTCCCCATCACCAAATTCCTGGGGTATTTTCTTTCCCTAGAAGTGAAAATCATACAAGCTCATAAGAACATTACACAACTGAGACACTTCCTCGCCAACCAAAGGCATGAATGCAGGAACAGCCTCACAAAGGTGGCTGTGTCACGACTTAAAGCTACGTTAAGTCCTAGCTGAAGAGCAGAGCATCCAAAGATTTTGAAGATGCTACACTTGCCACCCTACCTGTCAGAAGTAAACACCTGATACTATCATCACCAAAAAGAACAGGGAAGCTGCCACACACACTGTCTTTGATGGAGGAAAACCAAGATTCTCTCCCCTTGTTTCATTAAAGCCTTCCTGCCCAGCAATACCTGCTCTCCTCAACTACAAACTATCTATGTCTTGCCTCTCATTGGCAGGCCAGCTCCATAAACAATTAAAATGCTTTTAAAAGGTCATATTTATTTAAGGACTGCACAAAAGCCCTAAAGAAGCCCTGAAGACACCCAGGCTTCTCAGACTACAGTCATTTTTGCAGGACACCAGTGCTACTTCAGTGACCAAGCCACACTCAGCCTCTGCCTCAAATGGCCCAGAGTTTCTGGTTAATACTTCCACAGTGCCGTTCAGCTTATGGGGGTGAAGTAACATTTTCCCTTTGAAGCATCAGGGCTCACACTTCTCCCCTCTCAGTTCTGAAGGAAATCGCTTCCCTCCCAGCGTTCGGGGTGCCTGAAAAGCAGCTGCACTAGTTCAACAGAGGTGGCTGAGTAGGGAGCTACTTTAGGACTCTTAACTCAGCTTCTAAACGCTATCAGCAGCAAGTTAAAGAATCCCAGCTGGCTCGACAAAAGCATCCTAGACGAAGGCGGGCTGCGAGGCAGCTGGAGACACACAAATAACCTCGCAGTGGAAAAACAAAAAGGTAGCAATTACACCCCTCCCAGTTGCCGTTTGCCCACGACGACTGTGAGGGAGTAGTTTATCTTCCCACTACTTTTATTTCTTGCTTCCAAGCGAACTCTTGAGTTGTTTAGTATTCCTAACTCAGCTTTTTGCAATGGAAACGAAGCTTAGAGTTGTGTCTAAGGAAAACCCTGGCGTAAAAACCTGTAATGGTCTGGTGTAAAAAAGAAACGGAGAAAGACGCCCTGTAGAGTTTTCAAGATTCCACTAGAGATAAAATGGAATCCAAATGTAATCATTGGGGGAAAAAAAAAAAAAGAAGAAGAAGGAAGAAGAAGAAGAAGGAAGAAGAAGAAGAAGAAGAAGAAGAAGAAGAAGAAGAAGAAGAAGAAGAAGAAGAAGAAGAAGAAGAAGGGAGAAGAAGAAGAAGAAGAAGAAGAAGAAGAAGGGAGAAGAAGAAGAAGAAGAAGAAGAAGGGAGAAGAAGAAGAAGGGAGAAGAAGAAGAAGAAGAAGAAGAAGAAGAAGAAGGGAGAAGAAGAAGAAGGAGAAGAAGAAAGAAGAAGAAGGAAGAAGAAAGAAGAAGAAGAAGAAAAAAAAAAACAGCACAATGAAATGAAAGGTATTTGCTGCCTGCTACATACTCCTCTTGTTCTGCAATGGACTGGCTTTCCTAGTAGAAAAATTTTTCTGCACATCACAAAACAATTGGGTTATGTTGTTGGGGTTGGGTTTTGTTTGGCTTTTTTCCTGAGTGAAACCAAGTTAAGGCAGGCCTTGAGGAGCAGGAGCAGGGAGGGCGGCTCGCTGCAGCACGCTGGGCCGCAGGCAGCCCCTCCAGCCCCCAGGCCCGGCCGGCAGATCGCGCACCGCCCGCTCGCCGCGCCCCTGACGCAGCTCAGCCGAGCGGAGCAAAACAGAAACCGAAGGGGGAAGGAGCGCCCGGGGCTGGGAGGGCGCGGCAGCCCCGGCACAGCCGCGGGGCGGCAGCACGGCCCCGATCCCGGCCCCGATCCCGGCCCCGGTGCCTGCTCCTGCGGGACGTGCAGTACCAGCGGCCGCTGCTTCTCCTGCCCCGGCGGCACGTCTCGCCAGCGGAAGGATGGAGAAGGGCGGCCAGCGGGGAGACGTGCTCTCAGCATCACCTCGGCTGTCATTGCAGTAACACTGATTCCCCCCCAGTTCCGGAATTAAACCAAGATTTAAAGTAGTTGTAGCTCTCACAAGTAATAAGATTTTTAATGCTGGTCCCAAATTGGTCCAACCTGCAATCCTCAGTCAGCAGGTAAGTGAGCATAGACTAGAAATGATTTTTTTAAAATGTCACCTGAAACTTAAGCAGCAGGAGTGAGCATGATTTTTCCAGTCATCTCTTCTTCGGGTATTACTTTCACAAAACAGCCTTAAATAAAGCTGTGATGGCTTCTCTCTAAGAAGGTATGCCAACAGATAGGTATACAGGGCTGCAAAAGACTACTCCCACCCTTGGCACCCCCATCACATAATTTCGGGAAACCAATATCTGCCTTAAACATTCAGAAACCTGCTGTGCTGTCAGGAAGAGCTATTAGACCTGCACTAACCCACTGGATCAAAAACCTTATTTCCAAAATTGATGTCATTTCTGCTCTTGTACTAAGTTTGTGTGTTAGTTTCAGCAGTTCGCTCCTCGGTGTGTCCACCACCCTGATACACTCACGTCATGCTTGTGCTCTCCCTTCATTTACCAAACCAAGTAAGTCTCCTTTTGCAGCATAAACTGAACATAATTACCCATTCACTTTGGCAACCCTTCTTTTTCTCTCCCTCCTAATGTTAACATATCTTTCTTGAGTGTGGTTGTACACAAAATACTCCAGCTGTTTTCTCACCAGATCCTCCTATAATGGCACAGATATCTCTTCTCTCTGCTGGTAACACCTCAACAAACTGGGCCTGCGATTTTGTTTACATTCACACCCACAGCATTATCATACTGCCCCCTTAAAGGCAACCTCAGGCAGCTAATCACAGAGAGTAACCCTGAGGGCTGTAACGACCAGCACCGGACCCTGAAGACACCTTGCTTTCCTGCAGGTTCTTCCCACTGCATACAAATGCAGGATAACAACTGCCACATGCACTCTCCACCCCTCGATGCCAAAGCCAAAGGTGGCACCTGACTGTGCCTCACCACGGCAGCCAGCCCTTCCCATCACCACTAGGAAAAGGTAATGTGCCAAATGGAAGTTCAACCTGATCCAGTTTCTGCTGATACATCCAAATCTGTCTTCTCCTCTACCGCTGAGCTTCCAGCTTCTAGCAGAAATTCTTTCCACAGTCTCCAAGTACACAGCCTGCTGCTCTGCGCCGCTGAACATTATCCCATTTCCATTACTCCAGCACAGAGTCACCCAGTTCTTCCCATACAACAGCCTCATTTGCCTTTTCTGGTGATGGTGCTTCCCACCTTGCTGTCATCAGCAAATTCAGTTAGTGCATGCCTCTTCTTTGTGCCAAATTAAATTGGCACAAAAATATTAATTTAAATATAAAACAAGAGTCAAAAATGATTTTCCAGTTGACTGCTACTTCTCCTTTCAGTACCACTTGTTTACTTTCCCCTTGCTGCCTAATCCCACTTTACAATTCCTCTACACCACACACTAGATTAACAAATTGCTTCCCATGTGGTTTCCAGGTAGATTAATTTCTTTCCATAAGACATTAACTAGAACTCTAAAGAAAGTCCTGGCAGAGGCAACACCTTTGCTTAAGAAACCATATTTCATTCTATTCCTCTTTTCAGTTAGTTCCAAGTCTTTAGCTTTTCATCCACTCTAAATTTGTTGTAAAACATAGTGTACTGTTCAGACAAAATTAACAACTCCAGTTGCCTGGATCACTTTTCCTTTCCCCTTCTCAATAGAGGCATTGTCAACACAACTCACCATTCACATGAGAGAGCAGCAGACCAAGTAAATTTTACTGTAAATCTGTGCTCCCAGCCCTGGAGACCAATTTCACCTACCAGTTCTTTCAGTGTTTTCAGATGGAGATTATGCAGCCTTCCAGTCCCGATGCATGGAGGTCTATGCTTTCACCTAAATGCAACTATCTCATCTCACTTCATCTCACATTTGGTGATACACAGGAGAATAAACATGCAAAAATAATTTAATTTTTTAAGTCATAGCTTCATTGATGTTAATATTCACTTCACTGATATGGCTGCGGAGCCTTTGGCTGTTTCATATCCTTCATAATATTTACTGTCCTTATCCACTGACAATCTAAAATAATCTAAAGAGTACTTCTAAATAAGCGTTCCAGTGCTTAGATACGGTATTATGCAATTTCTCAAAGACATACAGGTAGCATTCATGCTGCCTCTTTAAACTGAACTATTAAACAGAAGCTCCAGCAGAAGGTACCCTGAGAACAAGCCCAATAATTTCCAGTGGAACTAATAAAGAAGAAACACTTGAAAGCAGTATTTTAGAAAAAAAAAAGGACACATGAGGATTTAGTGGATAGACACCATCCAGTGAGTTTAGTTCAAAATTATTTTATATAGCACTAAAAAAGGTAATTTATTGGCATAGTCAGGTTAAAATTACTTATCCCAAGATGGCTACTGTCAGAATGAAAAGATGTTACGGTGCAGAGAGGAGAAACAGTGAAAGAAGATATTTATTTCAAGTGAGGCAAAACACTTCTAAAACATACATACTATACTTGTATTTACCTTAAAAAAAATGCATTACATTGTGGTATTATAGCCAGGACAGCATGCAACCCATTACACTGTAGTCAACTTCTTAGGAAATGGATAGTTCATTATATGTTCTAAGTAGTCCTATCCAAGCACCCAAACCCAAAAACTACAGAGCCGAAACACTTAGTAGGCGAAAAGATACCTGGTTACTTAATTTGAAGCTTCATTTTTGCCCTATCGTTCTTAAATGAACATGATGAGTTACCAAATCACTTTGATTTGACATACCAGGCTACAGAGGAAAGCTGCTTGATGGCTCAAACTCAGAAACGGAAGAACAAACATTTGTAAACTAAGAAAGGATAAAACTGAAAGGAAAAGTAAACCTGTTTTCATGCCTGTGTGCAAAATATAGGAAGTTGCATTAACTTCTTTCACTTCCCACACCTGGCTACTCCCTCTTTCATTCAAAATTTTTACCAAAAGCAAATCATGGATTCCTTACAAGAACCATTATATAGCATATGAGGATTTGTAACCTGGGGTGGTTTTCAGTTACATACCCCAGACAAAGGAGCTAGAATAACCACCAAGTAGCTAGACAAAGGGGAATACAAGAGCACATATGCTGGAATTTTTTGAGGAGCAGACATATTTTCCTTCTGCCACCTAGTGACCAATTTATTCAGATAAGAGCAGTGTTTAAAACGTACCATATTAAATGGAACCCCTTCATGACTTTCCTGCACCTCACAGCAGTAGTGCTGCTAATCACATTATTCCCAGAGACAAGTATTATACAAGTCATGTTGTTGTAGGCTCCTTATAGTAAAGCCCTATAATGCTCATCACCGGAAAGCTCGGAGAGCAGAGTTCACCCTCATTAGAGCTAAGACTTTGAAGGCTGCCTTACACAAGCACATCTGGTGAACCTGTCACACACCATGACTCCAATTCCCCATATAGCTGGCAAAACTTTAAATAATTTCACAGATCTCCACGAGATTTTTATAGCTAGCAGAAGGCACACTTGTTATTTTAAATCTTACTGATCCAGGGTAGAGAGATTTCTAAAATGCTTGATCTGTACAGTCACTCAGTGGCAGTGCTGAAAATGTGCCTGGCTCTACCTTCTGACGGTAATAAGGGCTGGGATTACTTAATAGTTTTCCTGTGTATCAGAAAACAATTTGTGATGGAAAAAGTGTATCTTTGAGTTATTCCTAAGCTATCAAGAATGGTAATAGGCCACGAAGGGACTAACCTTCCAAATCTATTTGGAAGGAAACTGGCCTAACTGTTTTCTCATTCATCTATCAAGATCTGTACAGTACTGTCTGCCCCCATAGGAAGGTGTGTCTTTTACCTTTGTCTGTCAGGAAAATAATGCCACTTCAGTACAGTCTCAACTTGTATAACTAATACCACAGCCCTTGGCTTCCTGGAACTAACTCCACAGTTAATTTTAAAAACACAAGTGTCTCAGAAACAGCGATTTGCACACTGACATTTTTTCCAGCCACAAAACAGTCCTGTCTTTGACATCACCACTTTATAGTGAATCACTGTTTCTCCTTTGCTTTCACTTCAGCACTGCTTCTTTTTCATGGATCTTCAGAAAAAAGTATCTCCAACTTAGACTAACTTAATGCATTGCTTTTAGTTTTAAAACAAAACAGTTCCAAGAAGCTTCTTTCTAAACACTATAATAAATACAAAACCCTTTTCATAAACCAAAGAAAATGGGAGTTGCTAAGAGTTTGCTTTTAATACATCTCCCTCATATTATTTCCAAATATATAACTTCAAATAATTTGGCACAGATTTACTTAGCATCAATGCATTTACAGAAGTGTTCTGGTCTCCTAGCCATGCCTAAATTATACTATGGTATGGCAGAGGCAGTGGTACTGTGGAACTTCATTCATAATGCTTAAAGTCTAGAGAAGGGCACTGGTCTCACTTTTGCACTTTTTACATTAATAGCTTTACAAAAGACCTGAATTGGATTCCTCTAAAGAAAAAAACCCACCAAACATGGAGGAAAATAAGAAGGGACTTTCTGCCTGAATGACAATTAGAGACAAGAGTCAAGCCTATGGTGTTCACTCAAAGAGTAAGAAGTGCTCAGCAACAGGAGGACACCATGCTTCCCTCCCTCAAAAAATCTCCCACCAAGACAGAGCAAACAGAACTTTTCTTAGCTTGGTGTAATTATTAATTAATATCACCACAATACATGCTTTAATCATGGGGGGAAAAAAAGCACTAAATTTTCCTGCATGGGATTATTGTGACTTTTTATCATCTGTATTAAATGACTAAGAGTGCTTCCCTTTGCCACCTGCTGCATCACAACACCTCCCTGCCAAGTCCTTTCCCACTTCTTACCTTGTCATCTCTTCCTCTAGCTCTGGATTCCCTTTCACGGCTGCCTGAAGGCTTCTCCCCCTTGGACACCACGTGTGCTCTGCCCGCGGGTCCACGGGGCTGCAGTCCTGGGGAGTCTTTCTTCAGGGATTTTCCATCTCGGCCGGGACGTTTTATCTGAGGTGGAGCCCTAAAAACAAGCAACCACAACAAAAACATGCTAGAAACAGTGAAAAAAGAGTAACATTGAGAAGGAAGGATTCTAATATTTCAGTAATTGCCTTAGTATATTATTACTAAAGCTGCCAAGACCCTAAGACTTATTTCCCTATATCTGCAAATCCAACACCATGTTTCTGGTTCTGTCTGACACCCAAAGTAAGAAGAAAAAGCACAAAAGAAAAAAATTAACATTATCAGATCAGTACTCCTAACCAATCTTACAACAAACCAACACCCATGTAACAAAAGAGGAAACAATTTAGTAAAAGTCTTCAAACTGAAGTTTCTTGTGACTCCAAACTAGGAGATTATATTAGGCTACATTCACATGCACAAATTCCACACAAACAGATGACATTCATGGTAAAATAAAAATTTTAAAAATGGAGAAATAAAAAAATAAAAAAAAAAGGTGGCTAAAAGCTTTGACAGGCCCCAAAACAGAAGAGGGAGGATTTTAAACAATCCGCCTACCTCTGACTTCATTCCCCTGTGTGAAAATGTCAAAACATAAAAATTGCCTTGAAAGCAAAAGCGAACAGAGCTGAACTGCAACCACCTATATTTGTGTACATCACCCACAATGTCAAAGAGTACTCAGCAGTAGAATGAGGAGAAAGAATTTGGTTTTAAGACAGGGTGTCATTGTCATTTTTCTCTAGGGGTTGAATTTGAAATACAGAACTAAAATAAACGGCCAGGAATGTCACCCAGATTTAGTAAGTGTCCACTCTTAAATCTTATACTGATTCTTGTTTTGAGTAACTCAGAATTTTTTAACTCCAAAAACATTTGCCTGGAATATGGCTTAAAAAGCGTATATTCTTAAACACACTGCTGGATACAACAGCAACATTTTGCTTTTCATGCATTTTCTTCAAACTTAACAGCATAGAACAGTGGCTAAGTTTCCTTACTTATTTGCACAAGATTTAAATTTCAGCTTAAAAGAAGCAGATGAACTACTGGGGCTTTACCACTAAGAAAAATACAAAAATAAGTACATCCTGAACTTTACATTACATTACCATAGAAAATCTGAGTTATTTCTACCACTCACAAAAGTAATCAGCATTAATATTATTTTACACTTACATTCTTAGGGTTTGTTTTTTTGAAAAGCAAAGATCTTTTTGATAATCATAAAACACAGGAAATTGTAAATAAACTTGGCATTTCTTTCCATTAACCAAGATCTCTCATTTTACTTTGCTCCTTCGCTTATGTGAGTATACACACATTAAAATTGTGTGCTCTTATGTTAGAAAAAGGTTGGCATGATAAATGTTATTCTTGTCTGTAAACTGCATCTTTTTCCAACAAGTTCTGTTAGGTTGAAAATAGGGATTTCAGAAAATGCACAAGCATCTATTTTAAGAAATCTATTAGCTAACTGAAGTTACCTTAAATATGGTTACAGAAGAGATATGCCATGTATAACAGAACATGTTTAGCAATTAAACTAACCAATGGATTAAACATAGGTTGAATTGTCTGTAGCTAGGGAGTGATTCCTAACCACCCTGTCCTTCAAGATCCTTCAGTTCTAGCTCCTTCCAGACTCCTCAGTCATCAATTAATTATTTTATTTAAATAAACTGAAATGGAAAAGTTTTCACCTTGCACATGAGAACATCAGCTGTCACCAAAAGCTCACTTACCTGTGCAGCAGACTCTAGTTCCAGGCACTTAGTTACTCCTACCAGAATAAAGGAGTGACTCTCTTTAGAATGTCAGCAATAAATCCGACTGTAGTTTAAATACTTTTTCCCCAATGAATTAGATTTACTCTCTATTACAAGTGACTAAATTAAACGTAGTAAATGTGTAAATTAAATGTGATTTTCATGTTACAATAGCATTCAAAAACAAATATAAAATTATGGTGACCCAACGTTATTCCACCCACTCTGCTTGACCCTCTCATTACCTGTGTTCAGCTGGAACAGGAGGAGGCCAAACAGCTGGATCTCTAAAAGGCTCATCTTGACAGGATACAGAGATATCTGGAGGTCTGTCCATTTTAAAACTCTCTAAAGTGTTGACAATGCTCTTAACTTGTTCATATTCTTCAACTAATTCTTGTCGGACCTTGAGAAATACATATGTTATTTAAAAATTGTTACAATTCAAACTTTTAAAAGAACCAAACAAACATAGAAAGTACCTCAAGAACACATGCTATCCTCAAAGGCAGGGACTCCCAGGCCTTTCTATTCACAAACCCCAGACCTACCAGGTTGATAACAGACCTTTAACAGCAGCATAAACAACTGAATCTCTGTCGAGTTCATTTTCCTGCTTGTTAATGTCCCAACCAGACATGATTGCTAAGGCAGGGATCACTCTTCCATAACATGTCCTGATGCTTGGATTTATGTGTGCATGTTGACATGTATGCACACATACTCTCATACTAGTTAGGGTGGTGTTGGCAGATCTATAGTAATTTGGTACTATTCTGGCAAAGAAGATCTCTGATTACAGTCTCTGATGTCCTAGTTATAAAACTGGCCAAATCATTAAAATGGATAGTGCTGTGAGGAGCAGGGCCTTGAACTCAGTGATCCTTACGAGTGCCTTCCAACTTGAGAGTTTCCATGATTTTATTAATATATGTGACTGTCATCAGCAAGATGCTGATATGGACAGAGGGAAAGAGAAGGGTAAATCCCCAAGGCCCTGCACAGATCTTGCAACACTGCATTTACTTTACCAGAAGCTTTATGTACACCTGTACAAAAAGAGCCTTAAGTACAGGAAGATCTTGATCATTTCACAGGGCAAAGCAGCCTTCTTGCTCATTCCAGATGGGGTAACTATGTCTTTCCAGAGACACAAGACATCCAGCTCAGGCAGGATTATTCCTGCCCTGCTTTGCTCTCTTTGCTTTCTCATCACACAATCTGTGGACACATTTCCCAGTGTGAGAGCTTCCAGCTGAGTTACAAATGTGATTGATTACTAACTTGGTTCCTTCAAACTGTCTTCACACACATCCCCCTCCTGTCCAAAAATAAATCTAGCCAAACAGCTGCTGTGAGGTACAAAGGAATGATACAGCATAAATCCTCCAGGGCACCATTCCACAAGAGACAGCCACTTCCTACTCCACTGCTCCAAGAGTACTGACAGAATTCCTTCTATCAGTCTTCTAACACATGCAGAGAAATTGGTGGAAAACAACTTTCTAGCACTGACAGCCAGCGTGCAGTCATTCACCTCACTGGACCAGCAAGGAGGATGGTATCTGAAAACTGAGGGAAAGTGACCATTTGATGCTTTGGAAGACGAAAACAGACTAACATCTGCCAGCCATCTCTTAGCCAGACCTGAGCAGATCAAACTTTGAAATACACACCCTATTCCTCAGTCAATACCTGGCAAATAAACCAACAAGGAATCCTCAATGTGTGGACCACAAAGGAAAACCAGAATAAACTCCTAGAGGCCTTAAAGAAACCGAGTCAGATGAAATAGGTGCAGATAGACCTTCTTGCAGTTGAGTAACAACGCAGACACGAGGCAAAAAGGCTGTGCCATAGTTATGGAGTTGACTGAGCAGTGTCTTTGAGTGATCAGTGCTACTCTGAAGCAATCTAGAAAGGCTGCAAATGGAAAAATCACTGATTTAGACTCACCCAGTCTCTTTGCCCCCCATCACACACACCCTTCCTTATGAGCCAGAATCCTCAGGAGGCTCCAGCTCAGGTTTTAGAGAGCCTGAAGAAAGCTTTTTAGGTTACTTATGATTAAGCATTTTCAAGAGATAGTGTGGGCCAAGTTAGCAGCTCACCACTGCCAAACAGGAGGAACTCCCTTTACTTCTCCCCAGCCACACTCTGCCCCTGCTCTTCTGGATTCAATTCTGGCATCTCAGTACAGTAAGACAGGTTGGTAAAATGGCAAAAAAAATTGGCCTAGGAGGGTAAAAAGAAAATAAAGGACACTTCTGCTGGGTTAGCAAGCTGCACATGCACACCATCCTGTGATCAGATGAATCTCAGGAAAAAAAAATGACGGGGCGGAGGAGGGAGAAGCTGGCACAGATGGAAGGAAGACAAGGTAGGGAAGAGCTTGGCCTCTCTAGGCATGGCAGGATGTTAGCTGGATTCAGCTACCATGTGAAGCTGCCTGGTCCCCAGAGCCAGGCTCTGGTACAGCAGCCACCCCTACCAGCCACATCACCTCCTCCACAGAAGCAGCATTGTGGGCTCTGGTGATGTTGGAAGGCCCAATAAAATGCCTTTCAGCCCACAGGATGGCCCCACAGCTTTGTTTTGACATGCCAACCCCAAGAATTTCCAGTACCCAAGCAGAAAACACATCCTATCATATGGGTATAAAACACAGTGAACAAGAATTGAGTTCACTCTTTCTTAGTGGTAGTTACAAACCATTTCAAGGAATACCTCTGTATTTCATAATCTGGCAACTGTTGTACCTTTTCCATCACTAGCTTTTATTTGCTACGCTAGAGCTTGTACTTCTATACCCATGGCAATAAGTGTGGGTATTTGTACTATCGTAAATACAAATAATGGGGGGGAGGGGAGGGTTTATTCTGTCATGCTGAAGAAAAACTGATCAAGTTCATCTAAAAGTGTTTTCCAAACCTGAAATTACTGCCTGCAATTAGTGTTAGTTATTCAACAAGCTCCATTTTTTAAAAAGTGAAAATAACAAGTCCCTAAACCATATCCAAAACAGATGCCCTGCAACCCTGTCTGATCCGTGAAGGCATAGCTCCCATAATGACATCTATTCATGAGTTACCCAAAGAATGTTTCTTAATTAATCACAAAGTAACCTACTAAATGTGAATGAAACAGGCACGAAGCAAAAGCAACAAAAGCATAGATTGACCGAAATGTGTTTGAAATAATAAAAAGAAGAATTCACCCTTTACTCTTTAAGCAGGAATACAGTGCACCTAATCACCTGCACCAGTGACCACAGTCAGTCAGGGTGCCTTTCTGGCTGCTTCAAGCACTCCGGGATTCACTCAATTTCTGCTTGAGCTCCAGCGGAGGCCCCTGTGCTCTCAGCTCTTGTGCAACACAGAGCACATGGTTCCAACACGCAGCAGGTTTTGCTCGACAGCCGCTGGCCTTGCTGTAAGCCAGTGCTATCTCCCGGGGGCACGCTCTGCTGTCATTCTGCAGCTGCTCAACTGTCACTGAAGCAGCTCTTTCCTACAAGCCAGCTGTCTAGTAAAAACACTGCAACAGCCAAGAAACCCTCTCAGAATAAACAGGGAGAATGTCAGCACAAGTAAAGTTCACAGTAGCGGTCATGAGACTAAATCTACCTTTTAGTTTTGGTAACGATGCATTGCTTCTGATTTTGAACCTTTCCAGCCCCAGCCTGCATTTACATGAATAAATATGCTCACCTGTCAGCCAAACCACAAAGCACAATAAAGTAACTTTTCCTTTTTCAAGTGAGCTCAGGAGGCCTAGGAATGAAGAATGGAGCTACACTCAGCCACCCAAGAGCAAGCTGGGAACTCCCTGGATGCAAAACAAGGATGAGTCTCAAGAGTAGGTCACCCTTGATACTCCCAAGTCAAGCCAGTCAAAAGATGATCAATGGCTCTGAATTTTCCATGAAGTCACAGGAATTCTTATGCTGTCATGTCTCTGCTTTGGTGGATCCTCAGCACGCATCTTTTGCCCTGTTTAAGTCCTGCAGGGTGTCCCAGACTAGTAACAAAATCCCTCTTCCCTGTTGAGTACTGATTTTGAATTCCCAGAAGCAGTATTGCATCAAGTGTAACTGAGCCAGTCAGTTGTTCCCAGGGGAGAAGATGTTAACATGTTCATATTCCTCCTCATCCTAAGCATCAGCTCCAAGCAAGAGGAATCCTTGTAATCAAGATATCCAGTTGCAAAGCTGAAGCTGTCTGTCTGACATGAAATGCAGCCCAAGAAATACTTGCACAGATCATTCTGTCTAGACCAAACTGTAGAAAATTGAAAACAATGACACCTAAGCAAAGAGAGGTAGATAAAGAGCATTTGGGAATCTGACCCAAAATCCCAACTACTTCCAGTTCACCCATGCTTCCACATTGCTCAATAAACTGCTGGAAAAATCCTTTGTCATACACAAGGCAACAAAGCAGATACACCAGGCATGAGGTACCTATTCAGGATGGAGCACCCACTGTTGAGAAGAGACCAAACAGGAAGAACAATGCTGGACATAAGAGATGTGAGTTGGTCAGCTGCACAGCCACAGCTGGAACTATTCTTTGAGATGTTCCTCAAATGAACATTTTTGTTTTACAAGGGAACATGTCCACAAACACACGAAACTGTGCTCACTGCCTCAGAAGTACCAGCAGGACAAACACCCTGTTAGTGAGCTGCACACAAACATACAGAAAGGAAAGGGATGCTTCATACTGACACTCAGCATTCCAGGAATCCTTAAGAAGGTTCAAGATTGTGAATGTGTATGCAGACAGTACATCCCAGAGAAGAACTGGTTTAAGTAACAATCTTCTCCTTTGAGCACTTACCTACATGGACATTCAAGAGTAAAAGTTCTACCCACACAGTGTTAGTGACTGCTAAACTCCACCTCCAAAAGGTACCAGTGGTATTATCCTCTCCAGATTCCTCAGATGATGGGAGAAGCTGAAGAACCTGAAGAACAGGCTAGTTCCATATGCTAGAGGAGACAGAATTTCAGGTAAAAATCAACTGCATTAACCCTGTTAACCATGACCTAAGGGTTGCTTTGCTTCTCAAGCCACTTGCAAGAACCACACTGGTATGGGAATATTTTGCTTCTGCATATTACTGGTACCAAGTGGGTTTGACCTGAATTTTGCTAAACTTACATAATGTGTATAGCATAACTCTTTAATGAGAAAGATCTAAAATTAATATCTAGATATTATTTTAATATTGTGAATGAATGTTACTTGTGATCCAGCTTCTTGGTTAAATTTTTTTCAGAACAGGTTGTCTGTCAAGACAGCTCCTTGACTGTGACTGACAGTTTGGATGTAGCTGCTGTTGGAGCTGGAAAGTAGTGCTAACATCCACATCATCAGACTCCCTCTTAGTCTGTCTCAAGGAGTGAGAAAGCACAACAATTATTTATAAAGAGTGGGTAAGAAAGCCGGTCTATCTCTGTAGGTCTCACCAATACATTCAGGTTCTGGTATGGAAAAGCTAGCAGTTCCAGGGCTGCATTGTTTGCTGTATCTGTATCATTTTGTTCCCATAAACAAATGAGGAGGCAAACAACCTAGGGATGAAGCCCTTATTTTATTTTATTCAGTCACACTTCTTACATTTTGGTGTTTGTCTCTGAGCCAAGACTGGCACCACTAACAGCAAAGCAATATTCTGACAAATCTCATCTGCCACTACTGTGTTGGGAAGTTTCAGAATTAACATAAGCGCACAGCATGACAGACGTTACCCCACCTGCTGCAGATCTTATTTGGGACAGATCTCTAAAGCATTTATGTGACATGGTCAGGGGCCATTCTTCTTTTGCCTAAAGGGGGTAATTTCTGAGAAGGTGCCAACTTCAGATCCTCTGCTAGAGAGCCAGCTGCCTTCCCCAAGGAATAATCCTGGGAACTGTGTTAATGGTCCTTTTGTACTTGAGGTTTGTCTCCAGTGTGCAGCACACATTCCATGGTGCACAGGCTTCTCTAAAGCAGTTCAAACAACACACAATAACATGAGACTTGAGTGACCTTCACAAGACAAGAGCTGTTGAAAGTTTATAGGAAGAATCAGTGTCATCAGAGGAAACACTATATACGAGATGTGAAGACAATGCAGTGGTTCAATGCAGCTGCAGAATGAGGAAAGCCTCATGCTCTACTTTCACATCAGCTGCAAGTTTGGCAGGAACTAAGGACATGCACTGGGCATGAACACCTTGTATCAGCACGTCCTGGGGTGGGAAAAAGCTTGAATACCAGTACTTGGATGTGAGTATCTCCTATGCAACATCCAGCTTACTACATTACCAGGAAAACTAGGTACTATCTCTGCTGCATGTACACACACATGTTTTGCAAACAAGCTCTTCATGAACAGACTTCTACAATTCTATGATAGACACCTATGAATAATACTGTTATTACAAAGTGATTGTTAACAGTGTTGTACTTATCAGAACACAAAATACTCTACGTTAGTGTCAGAAGTTTCAAACACAAACCCATAAACAAATCATCTGCTGCAATAAAAAGGAAAATTTGCTTCTGTTTTTAAGTGATATCATTTAAACATATGATATTTAGAAAAATTTATTGAAATAATCTCTTTAGCTACCTACTGCAAAATTGTATCTTTTATAGGGGCTATGTCATTCTTTCAAAACATAGTCTTTATGCAATATGAATTCTTTATTCTAGAAAACATCTTTATATGGTTTTCCTCCTTTTTTATGTTTATGGAACACATTTTGTACCACGAAAAATGGCACCAAAAAATGTAAGGAAGACTTAAATACTGAAAGTAATAAATAGGTGTCCTTGGGGGTTCTTACATTTCACCAGCAGATTACTTCCACGGCTTCAACAGAACCCTGTTTAGCAGGGAGATGGATGTGTGCAAGACTCGGGCTAAGAGTAGGACTTGCAGTTTGAGAAACCTGATCCAAATTTGTACACTATAGTCATACAGTTAGCTGCTACTCAGACAACCATTCTAGAGATGCTAACCCACCCACTCACATTTTACCTTACTGGACATTAGATGACCAAAAGATACAAGAGGAAAAGGAAGTCCTTAATTTTTTCAAAATTATGCAATCACAGACAGTATGTAAACACAAACAGACCAGGAATTAGACAGATATCCTAAGTGAAAACAACAAAAGAATTGATTCGTTTAGAACAACAGAATTCCTTTTGAACACAATGCAAAAAATATTTTCCCATGAATACCAACAAAATATTGTACAAAAAATGTTGCAAACATCACTGAAATATAAGTCCTCTACATCTTATAAGGTTTGGGAAGTATAATGTGGTTTTCAAACATCAAGTAATAGAATATGGGCAATGTTATTTCACCCTACCTGTTGCCATTTGCCCTTAATTGCTGGATCTCTGATTGACTGGCAATGTCTCTGGATTTGCTGGATGACACCCTGGTAATATACCATAGAAGAGTCATAATTCCCAAGGAGTGCATATTCTCTTCCTTTTTTGGCATTATCACAAATCTCTGCTAAATTCATCTTCACTCAGAAATCTAAAAGAGAACATAATCACCAGAAAAATGAATTTTACATGCTGTAGAATAATTCAGTAAGTGACACTTTAGTTTTGTTATTTCTCTCATAGCTGAATTGTGTCTTTCCAATGCCATTCCCATCCAGTCCTGCTCTTCTACAATCATTTATGTCTGGAGTGTCTCTTTACCAGCCTAAGGTTTCAGATCATGAATCATAACTCTTTTATAGTGATAAAAAAGCCGAACTTCTTTGCTGCCTTTGGCCCCAATCCTGTTAAATTAATGCAAGAAAATTAAATGCCCTGCCCACACTGAACCTAACAAACTAAACTTTAATTTGTAGATCACCACAATATATTAGCAGCCATGAGCTGTGAATCACAAATCACACGAGGCGTTAAATTGCTTTTTATACTGTTGTATTACATACGTGCCTAAATGTGCCAACCAGCATCAGGGATGTCTGCACTTCACACTTTCAAGAGCCCGCACCCTAATGAGATTATGATATGGTTGAATGACTGCTTTACTATAGACAAAGTTGAGAGCCTCATTCTGTTTAAATATTCTTTCAAAGTACTCCAACATCCACATGCTGACTTGAATTTTTTCATTAAATTTAACATGTCACTTTGGGATTTATGGCAGAGTTAGCAGTCCAAATTTAACATTCCTAAGAACAGTGATTCTCAAAGTATTACCTTCCCCTAGTCCTCCAATTGCAGCATGACTTTAAGGCAAACCCATAGCCCAGCTTTTCCCAGTAACCATTCAAGAAAGACTTAAGCTGTGTTGTACATCTAGGTTTGTATTTAAGGTTCAAGACTGAAGCAGTGCTTGCCCTTTTATCTAAATCTCGTGTGACCCAAAGTTTAGGTCCTCACCACACAAAAAGAGCATCAGTTCCTTTCCCTTGTTCTCTGACTCAGTGTGCATGGGGTCCCTGACATTCACCCAGATACAAACCTCTGGAAATGAAAAATAAAAAATTGCAATTCATAGCTGTGCAATGCAGAGTTGCACTGACCAAGAGGGAGGAGGTCACCTCTGGAGGGTGGTCCACTAGCTGCATCAAGGGTTTGGCAAGACCAAGGAGGTGGAGAAGAAACTGGGAAGGAGGGATACAAACACAGATCAGGCTGCACAGCTGGAAACAGCCCATGGTACAGGGGTGCACACAGAAGGAACAGGTGGTAGCAGACAGAAGCCAGAACAGGGAGAAACAACATTTTATGTCCTAGTGGGTTATAACAATGCTAGCAGGTTTTATAAACAGACAAGACAAGAGCAAGATGGCATTAAGGAGGACATGTCTTACACCTTTGTATTCCCTTGTGCTTAGCAAAATTCAAACCCCTGACAATTTAAACAGATATCCACATGACATTCATTCTGCCCTGGGCAAACAGACGCTCCACCTCCCAAAGGTGCCAAACTGATGGTCCTAACTGCTGCCTGCAGCTGCACACCAGGTCTGCTCCACCACCTTGTCACACCTGCTCCCTACAACAAAGCCATGGAAACCTGCCACCCTCACTTAAACCCACAGGTCACACAACTTGCATGTGGCCGAAGACTTTGATGGCAAGCACATGCTGCCACCCCACAGATGACACTCCACCAAGCACAGCAGGACATACTGGGGCTTTACTTGTCCTCATGCTGTGCTGCACATTTCAGCTTGCACATCATTCCCACTGGCTGTTGTAATCTACTGGGCAGGAGAAAATCTAAGGTGGAAAGGCCACCAACCCTAATTTTGTTTCCTGACATAGGCAGGATACATCATTACTGAGATCTAGATCAGCAGCAACTATGACCATTTAATTTTTAAATACAGAAGATCATAACTAATAGGGAAAAAAAGTGATGTCACACTGCACTGGAAATGGATAAAATGATAGGAACTGAAGATAGGTTATAACCCATTCAGATCTCATGAGTCAACTTATAAATGAACAGAACACCATCTGGGGCAGAATCCATTGACCTGTCTTCAAACACATCCAGGTTAGGATCTGCTTCACAACCAGCCTGTCGCCATTAAGGAAAACATTCCTCAAATCTCTGGAGGTTTGCCCCATACGTAGTGAAACAGAGAGAGCAAATGAAACATTTCTAAGGAACTGCTGAATTCAGTTCCTAGAAATCCATTAAACAGAACACATACTTGCTTTACAACCTCTCCTGCCTCTTTATTACAGCTAGTTCCCACCCTCCGGGCATATTTAACTGCCTTTTGCCTTAAGAGGGCTGATACATCCAACTCCCCTTAATTCCAGAAAAGTCCCCTGCTCACCAGAGGAGACAGGAGCTTATCTCTGTCTGTGATGGAAGCTGGGTCAATCGACAGGCAGCAGGCAAGCCATAGGAGCCATGCAAACATGTGCCCACTTCAGGACAGTGGTTAGACAAGGAAGCTGAGAAGCAGGATGCAGAAAAATTTACATGGTTTTAAAATTGCAGGAGCAAAGCAAACAAGACTCTCCCATTTCCTCCAGCCACCAATAGTTTGGGGGCTTCTAGCCTCATGCTGGTGATGCCAAAGCTTAAGCATGAGCTTGAGGCCTGGTGTGTCACACTGGAGAGCTTATAAAACATTGACAGGCACTGAAACTTGGAGCACGGAGGGAGGCTGGTAGATGTACACCTATGTACCTACTGAGCGGTGACTGCCTCCAGAGCTAAGCTGACAAAAGCCCCTGGATCTTTCTCCTGGACTCAGGCACTTATCACCTACCCTAGACACCCAAGCAGGTCATATAGCTTGAAAAGGTGTATATAACATCACCCATTTACCTGAGCCATATTTGAAACAACAGCTGTTGGCCTCAGTCCTAAATCAGTTCTTTCATGGAATCCCAGGCAGTTCTCTGAGATTCTACTGCTATTTAAAACTAATGCTAAAAATGGTTTAAACAAACTACAAGCCTCGTATGCACACTAGTGATGGCAATGTTACTTCAGAATAACCAAAGCAAATCAAAACAAATAAGTGCAAAATCAAGGAAAAATTATTTTTTAGGAAGGAACTACTTCCTGTGTTGTTTTCTGGACATCACACTCTTCAGTGTCAGAGATGGGGGAGGGATGCAGAATTAACTAGAACTAGGTGAGGGGTTTTTTGTGTTATGTACTTACTCTTCATTATCTGTTCTACATTGTATTATAGAGTTCATACAAAATCAGAAACGTCCAAGGAACCACAAAATATAAATAGAGTGTTTTGTTGTTTGTTACTTGGGGCTTTGTTTAGATATTTAATTTTCCTACCATATCACAACCACATCTTTTAAGTAAATATACAGCCAGGGACAACTCTTGTCAAGTACATTTAGAACAACTTACACATTACTTGTGACACCAGCTTTTCATTCTATCATTGTGTGGTTCTCTCCTGCACTAGACCGTAACAGCTCCACTGCACATCAAGATATCCTTGGAGATTCCTTAGTTCATGGATCATTGACAAGAAGAGACATTACAGACATCCATGTCAGCATAGCTGCCACACATGGGGTCTTAAGCCCACTCGTTAAAAGCCCTGCAGCAGCCACGCAGAAAGGTCACAGGGGATATTAATCTCTATTCTTTGGAGCATAAGCTGACCTGATCCCTATCTGGGGTCGGAAAAGAATTTTTCTCCCAGAACTAAAGCAACACACAATTGAGCAAGATCCAAAAGACAGTCTCTACTTTAACATTAAAGTATTATATACACAAAATATATCCATGGGCAGATACAGTGACTGTGTGAATGACAGGCAAAGGGGGACAGCTTGCTTAGCACACTATTCCAAACTTGTGTGCCACACCAGTGGGAGTGGATACAGGACTGACCCCCTTCAACCCATCTCTCTCAGCATTATCTCAGCAGAGTCTTACCAGAGGCAGCAAATGCCCTCCCCTAAGAGGGGCTCTGCAGCAGAGCTTTTCCTCTTGCTTGATCCTGAACATTCACTCTGCAAGTGCCAAAATAGAAGGCACCTGCTATCTTTACATGTCTCTTTTATGCATGTATTTTGACACAGTGACACAACTGCATCCCATTTTCTCCACAAGTCCTTGGCTCTTGCACAGGATGGATGACTCTTATTAAATGAGCTGTTACACACTTTTGCTTTATTATTGTTTCAATAGTCACATCAAGCCTTATTTAATACCTACTAATCAGACTTTATCAGCTAAATCAGCCGTTAATTCCTCACTGAGAGGGCTATAGCATATCTGGATTCTTTGGGACATTTGTCTTTCTCTGACCAAAATTTTACCCAGGCAAAACAAAAACATTCCACAACTCCCTGAGATTGCTGGACATATGCTCTCACATCATAGCAGCCCTGCAGTACTGCTGACTGGACAACTGAACATCTGGAAAGGCCTGGACATTCGCTGATGTTTCTCATTTTCTGTAAATCAGCCATGCATGATGCCGGGCATCCCGAAATGCAATGTAAGAGTTACAAGAAATGTCACAAGACAGAGAGTCACACTGTTAGGCACCATCTCCTGAATTCAGTGCATATGACTGAGGTATGACTGTAGAGTCAGGATGACTCTCTGCCACAGCACAATCCCAGAACAGGTCAATAGCCACACAGAGCAAAGCAAGGAAGAGAATTCCAGTGTTAAGAGGTTTTGATTTTTGGATTTATCCACTTTTCATGTGCACCCATTTCCATTGTCAGAGTCTAAGGAATAAACTGAAGTTGTTCTTTCCTCTGATTCCTCTTACTGCTTGGAAGCTTTTCGTTACAGTTAATTGAGACCTGCCCTTCTTAGGCTAAGGCCATATTGGTTTTGTAAGCCAGCTTTGACCAGTTTCAAACAGCTCTTTCTGCCTCAATTATGTCTTCACTTAAATAGTACAATGATCTGATTTGCAGCCTTCTCTTCAAATTTAAAAGTTGCTAAAATAGAGACATGTAACAATATGACAATGCTTTATCTGAAAAAGCACAAACAGCAACACTAACTGGAACATTGTCAGAGGAACAAAAAAGTGTTTTTCCCTGCATGACATGTGATTCCTACCAGAACCCTACAGAAGTCTATTTCTGACTGAAATACAGACTGTATTTTTTTCATGTGCTTGATGCATTTTGATTTTTAAGAATAAGTTACTAAAAAATGCAATAATTAAAATAAATTAAATAAGTCTTTCATGCTTTATTATAAAGATTATGTCTTTTGTTTTGTTGTTAGGTGCAGAACAACTGATCTTCATTTCTAATAATTAACTGTCCCTGTTCAGAAGCAATTGCTGATGCTGCAGACAGTTATCAGGCATTACGTTTGCATGACAAAAACAACATTTTAACTGATCATTGTCAGATAAAATACAAACAAACAAAAGGCTTGCCAAGTTCCATAGCCAAATCCATCTTTCCCTGTTAACACGGCTTTGTTTAAACATGCAGCTGTGGTCCCATGGACTGGTGTGGAAACCAGTGATCGTGACCTCACAGGATCACAACTCCTGCTAAGAACATACCTATAAGTAAGGACATGGCTCAGTTCCAGCAGATTTGATTTTAAACTACATGTAAAAGAATCAAAGATGAGAAATGTGCTATGCCAGTGCTGTTTTTCCCTTTTGCTGTGTCCATTAGCAGTGACAAGACTGGCTACAATGGCAGCAGCAGCGCTGAGGTTGCAGCAGGTAATGTCACTCTTCAAAGCAGCAGACATGCCAGATAAAACATACACACACATACCACGGTCCAGGAAACCCAGCACCAAGGGATCTCTCAATTCAGTCAACTACTTTCTGCTAACTGGTTTCTGGCCTCTTTGCACTGAAACTCTGTGTTGCAATAGCAGACATGGAGTTAATGGGGAAATGTGTATGGAAGTGGGAAGGAGAAGAAGCATGCATGCAGGCCTCAAACTATTTTTGTGTGCATTCTTCTGAGACTTAACTTGAAACAGAGAGTTATTTGAATGCAAGTGAAAAAAAAATCTTCAAATGAATTAAAGATATTCATCACAAGTTAAAAGTAAACACATAAGAAAACGCTAAATAGGTGGTCAGTGTTTTAATTAAAGATTAATTTAGAGATTTAAATTAGAGATTTCATTAGTTTGGTGAACCAAACAGAAAGTATCCTGGAGAATGAAATGGCCATTTGCAGAGCCTTTGAAGTACAGTTTTCTGAAGAAGTAGAAAGGAGAATCAGAGACAGCTGTGCTATTCCTAAAATCGTATCCTTCTCCAGGCACCTCATACACCAGCTTCAGACACATCCATATGGTCACATCACCATTGTTTGGGGTAATGAGGTGTTCATCAGCAAGGCTGGGTAACGAAAAGAGCTAAAAAAATGCTGTGGGGAACTCTGGGGAGTGTAACTCCATACACACACGCTTGCAAGCTTCTGTTCCATCTTAGCCCTGCTGGACCCAGGCTGGCTCCACACATCTCTCTCCTCTCCAGGACAGCCTCCAGGGCTTCTGGCATTAGTATCAAATCAAACCTAAGCCCGTGTTCAGGTGGGACCAGCCCGAGGTGGATCGGTCAACCCTTCCTCTGACAGGATGCAGGACCCAAGTACTTGAAGGATTCTGGAAGGTCTGTCTGGAGCTCAACAAAGTGGAACCCAGCCCAAGTCAATAATCCCTCTGGTCCTTTGCGGAGCCACTTGCTTCTCTGCATATCATGTGTGTAAGCACTTCTGGTAGAGCAAACATGCCACCAAAGACTCCCAAGATGGCTCTGTGCAGAGCCAGCCTGGGTTCAGCATGTTTCAGAGGTTGGGCTCTGTGCCAAGAAAGGCAGGGAAACTGCTCCTGCGCCCTGGATACAGCACACCCATGTTCCCCCCGCGCTGCAGCCCATGAGCCCCACCAGACCACAGTCAGCTCCACAAAGACTCAGTGCTGCTCCTGCGACATCCCCAGCTCAGCCAGTCTGCAACCCAGATAAGCTTTCCATGAATAATTGCAGGTTTAATACACTCACATGTGTTTATAACCCTGACCCATAAGGTCAGAAGCCTGGGCTGAATACTTTTCCACCTTTCAAACCCCACTCTGAATTTCAAAGAATTGGCTCTTTAGGACTAAGAATATGTAATATTTAAGTAGAATAGTATATACGTTTTTAAATATACATTTATATGCATATTGCTGATAGTGCTACAGACATCAAGTCTTCAGATTTCTCAGCTCATCCCCAAAAGAATCAGCTTTTTTTTTTTTTTAATTAATTACACAGAAAACCAGATAAAAGCCTATTATTGTTTTCTTGTATTCCATTTACTTCCTTGTCTTTTGATTTGGATTAGGTCAGGGCAGGATCCATTTCTCCCCATTACCTGCTCAAAACCCAAAATCTCCAAGAGCCAAGCACCCTGGAAGCATGCTGCAGCTGCAATGTTCACTTCTGCAGTCTGGCAAGTACCAGGAGCTGCAAGAAGCCAAAGCCTTGCTAGGATATAGCCAACACAGGGGTGGGGGGAAAAGGAAGAATAAAGAAACTGCTCAACAATCTGCAGCTGCAATAAAAATCAAGCATCCACTGGAAAGAAACCCATCTCTGTAAAATGTGAAACTGTAGTAGGAATAGACATTCAGTAGTCATATACAAGGGAGTACTAATGCACTGATGCTTTTAAGATACAGATTTTCAGGAACAAACAATGACACCCCCTTATATACCAATCATAAACATCTGTATTTTAAGTATGATATGTAGAGAAACTGTAATTTTATTCCCCCTCATGGCTGTTGGGAGAATGCAAGATAAAGAATAACACTAGAACTGTTAGCAGAGGAAATGGAGAGAGAAAAGGGACAAATGCCAATACTGACATCATGACAGAAGTTTCGGGGGAAAAAATAGAAATGTAGCAAAATAATTTTTAAAAAGTAACACTGTGTCTAGACCACGTAGTGCAACAAGCTCAACAGAGCCTAAGCGTGGTAGGAGATGTGAAACTGGAAACTAGAAATGCAAACTGGTTGGGGAAACTTTCCAGGGCTCCCTCTGACCATTGCCTCCTTCGTACCCATTCCCAGCCTCCGGTCTGCTCTGCCTTCTGCTCAGCCCTCTCCGTCCATCTGTTCCACCACTCCTCCTCCAGCACATCTCTCCCCTTCCATCCATCCACCTATGTTCCCACGTGCCCCTTTCCTTGCATTCTTTCTCTCCCCCTTGGCATCCAGAGGCCCCCCCCCAGCCCATCCTCCCCTCACCGCAGCAGACACTCACCCGTATTTCTCCCCCACCCACCCCCCATTCACTCCCCTGCCCCGCGCCTCCCCCTGCCGCCGCACCGCCCCTGCGCCCACCCCCATAGCCGGCCCTGCCGCACCGCCCCTCTCTCCAGCCCCTCCCGCCCCGGCAGCGGCACAGGGGCTTCTCTCCCTCGCTGTTCGGGAGGGAAGAGCCGCCTCGGTGTCCTCGTTCAGAGTGAGCCTCCCGTCCCCACAGGGGTCCCCTCCGCAGCACCCATCTCTCCCCCTCCGCCGAGAGCGCTGGGGGCTGTAGTTCCCTCCCGCCGCCTCTCCCGGCAGCCCCCAGCGCCAGACGGGGGGCGCGGACTACACTTCCCGGCACGCTCTGCGGGAGCGGAGGGGGGGCGCCCCCGCCCTCCTCCAGCCTCTACCTCTGGTCGCCCCCCCATCCCCGCCGCCTCTCTCAGCGTGGCGGGGTCGGAGCCGCCGCCCGGCGCGGGCAGCAGCGCCGTGAGGGGCTGCCCCGTTCCCGGGCCCTGCCGTTACCTGGGAGAGCCGGGGGTGCGTGTCCGCGGGCGGGAGCGGCGCGGGGAGGGGGCGCAGCGCTGCGGCTCCGTCAGACCGGGGCCGGGGGGGGGGGGGGCAGGCGCGGGGGGGCGGGCGGGGAAGGGGGTGCGCGCGCGCGGCGACGGGCGGTTGCCATGGCGGCGGCGGCGGGCGCGGGGAGGGGACGGCACCGCCACCCCGGCCTCCGGAGCGCCTCCGCCTTGTCCTGACGGCGGGGGAAAGGGATTTTCCTAAAGGAAAACGCCGCGGCACCGGCGGCGATGGCTGCGGGCGCCGCCGGCCAGCCCGTGTTTGGCAGCCTTCGGCAGGGCTCCGCGCTGAGCATCCCGGGCGGAGGCGGGCGGAGAGCGTCCCGCTCGCTGCGGGAGCTGGAGCGGCGCAGTGCTCGGCCGGGCAGGAGGGAGGGAGCGCCGGCCGTGCTGTGCGCTGTGCTGCGCCAGTGCTCGGATCGGGGAGGCTGAAAACACAGTCACGGGATGCGTCAGGCTGGAAGGGACCACGGGGGAGTATCTGGTCCAAACTCCCTGCTCAAGCAGGGCCGTCCTGGAGCGCATGGCACAGGATTGAGTCCAGGCACTTCTTGAATAGCTCCAGTGAGGGAGGCTCCACAACCTCTCTGGACAGCCTGTTCCAGTGCGCGGTCATTGCACAGTAAAGAAGTTCTTCCTCGTGTTCAGCTGGAACTTCCTGTGCATCAGTTTCTGCCCTTGCGTCGTGTCCTTGTAGCTGGAACCACCGAGAAGAGCTCTGAATTCACATCAGAGCTCATTCACACTCTGAATGCAAACCTCATCTGCCTCCACCTCGGCTGTGGGAGTGTCTAGGAAATGCAGAGCACACGTTTGTCCTGTATGGGCACGCAGAAGGGCACTGGACCATCTTTGCTATCAGTTTAATACACTTTTATAGTACAGTAAAGGAACATTTTTAGGGATTTGCCCTGTTCCTGGACCAAAGTGGTATTTGGTGATCACAGGCAGCCTCTCAGGGCGGCACCACCCAGTTCGTGTCATCTCCTGAGGGTGAATTTTACCTAGCGTTTCTGTAGCGTGCAGCTCACGGTTAATATGAGCAGCCTGGTGTCCTGCGAGGGGAGCCATGCAGTTATAAATCTTTCTAAGGATGTAATTTCACAGTTAATACAAGCCAGCCTGTGTCTGTGTTGCCACCAAAAGGGGCAGTCCTGCATTTCTCTGATCATGGCCATGCCTTCCTGTTTGTTACTTACACCGCAGTAACACCGATGATGCCATCTGGCAAGGCAAGCCTGGGATCTGATCTGGTGGAGAGCCAGTTATGCTCCTCCAAAAAATTAACCGAGTTCAGCTGGAAAAAGTTACCGAATTAGCTGAGTCTGTAGAGCTGCCGCAGGCACAAGGAAGGCAGAGGAGATGTGGAGGCAGGAGCAGCGGATCTGAGCTGTATTTCTGCAGTGAGCCCTTACTCACTGCAGTGAGCCCTTACTGCTGGAACTGCCTTGTGACAGCTCTGAAGGTGTCCCAGTAACGATGATCTTGTGATCACACCTGGTAGTAGTACGTGATTTCTCTGGAAAATTTCTGTTGTAGTTACTTTAAGGTAGCAGCATGAGGTTGTGTCTCACAATAAGGTTCTCAGAAATGCTGACACAAGCGAAAGAGCAGGGATTGAAACTAAAAGCTCAGTATGCCTCTTAAACAATACAGGATGCATGAATGTGTCACCCGTATATCTACAGATCTTGCTTCCCTCAAAATCATGTGGAGATTCTTATGTCTTTGTTGAGGATTTTGGAACCGGGGCCAAAATCGTGATGAATTCATAACAGCTGCAACTCTGGCTTTTCCAGATTTCTTCGAACTTGCCTGCCCATGACATCAATTCCTGCTGTTTTTTCACAAACCCAAAAACATAGATGCTGTGCAGACCTTACAGAGTTCAGCATTTCTAGGGGAGAGCAGATGATAAGCAGCCTTGTCCCAGCACTTCCATAATGCCCCTTCCCACGAGACTATGTACCTCTTATCACATTAGGCAATGCATTAACTGCTTTGTCTGAGGATTGTATCCCCAGCTAGGAAACTGTGACACAGAGAAGCTTGAGTATTTGGGCATAATCTCTATTTGTCTGGTTGGGTATTCTTCCCCCATCCCTTTTTTTAGTAATGATTGAGTCGAGCAGGGCTGCTTCCTAGCAGCCCTGTATTAGAGCTGACCTCCCTTTTGAAAAGCAGTTGCTCAACACCAGAACAATACCAGTGTCAACCTATTTTGGCTCCTCTTTGGCAAAGTTTGGTAAGCATGGGTCTCCACAGTTTCCCAAGATATGCTAAGTGACTGTGTCAGCAGGAAGAACCACCTCTTCAGGTTCCTGGCCATGCACGCTAGGTATATAGAGTAATTAATGTTGGAGGGGACCTCAGAAGGTCATCTAGTCCAGACAGACAATCAGAAGTTCATAAATCTGTTAATAAGGCAGAAGAATGGTAACTGTAAGTGTGAAATTTCATAGTCTTTCCTATTGCTGGGCCAAATTCAAGCAAATCTGGCTGGACTGCTGCAAAAAATACTGCTTTCCCTGACCTCCTTACTGAAGGTTCCTGCCTCCACAGCAGTCCCTGGATTGGAAAACACTAATGTTTCTAAGCCATTTTAATGCAAAATATGATGTTAAAGTCATTTTACAAGCAGTTTAGGCTAATTTGCTGGACCTTGCCTTGAAGCAGCTGGGACTAGTGTGTGTGTCTCATTCTACCAATTCTGCTGTGAGACAGTAATCTCAGGCAAAGAGGAGGAAGGAAATTGCTGGGAGGGGAGGTGACACCTTAAGCCACTGAAGCTTGTTCTACTCTGAGTATATTCTCATGGATTACAACTTTTTATTTTTTGATAGAGGCTATAAACCTAGCGGTTCTGGATAAGACACGATGTTGGTGGGTGTCAGCGACTGTGGTTAGGCAGGATCCAGCTGTGTTGGTGGAGGAGAGCATTACTCACAGCCAGACCCCAGAGACTTACCATGCCCCTTTCCAGCAATCTGCAAATCTGCCAGCAGAGCTGACTGTGTGCCCACTCACTCTGATTTATTCTAGTCAACTCAATCAGAAGCTGATATAAATTAATGTAACTCTTTTGCCATGAACATTAGATTTGGTTCAGAAGTGTCTCTTCAGCTAGAGTAATTGCCGACACTGTCAGAGAAGTTTAAAGCTGTGCACTCTTAGGGTCTGTCAGGTTAACAAAACCGGTTTCTGAATTGATTTGGTTATCATTACATAAATTCCATTGGCTAGAGGGCTGGCACCGGCTTTTAGCACAAAGTAGCAGAGAGCTTCATTTGTAACCTCCTCCTACCCACAAAATTCTGCAAGGAGAAGGTTGAAATCATGTGAGAAGTCTATGAATTATGAACTGCCCTTTGCTTCTATCTTCTCTTCCCCTTGCAATTATATTTAACTAGACTACAGGAATTATTGTGCCTTCATAATAAGCTTTAATGCTCACATGCAAACATAACTCTTTACCAAAGGTCTTACAGGCTGTATGGAGAAATGCTGTAATAATGAAAAATGAAAAACAATAGGGAAACAGTAGGGAGAAGAAGGTGCATGTTACATATTCATGGCCATTAACCTTCCAAGGGAAGTTACACACAAGTCAGCAAAGGCATCAGTGGACTGTTAATTTTCATACACACATAGTAATTGTCCTTCTCTCCATTTTTATGGAATGATATTTACCAGTATGACACATCCACCAATTTCTCTCCTAGGAAAGAACCTCAGAGTCTGAACCTTGAGAAAGATTTAGTCAACATCTTTCCCACAATGCACATCCTGAAGTGCTGTGAATTGTTAATAGAGAACAGTGTAAGGGAAAGCAGTTAATTTTCAAATGGGATTTCAATTAAGTCAGAAGGCAAGAGGAGGAATAGACAAGGGTGTTTTTATTTATCTGGTAAATGTACACCTCTGTCTTGTAGACCTTTGCCTCTGAGTTAAGACTTTGGGGATACAATTCCTGCTTTGACCAAGGTGGATTGTGCCCTGAATGTGCTTAATTTTTTTCCATGTTTATAGCAGACTTATCTGATCAACATAAATGTGTTTGCACTGTAGATGTCTAAAGGTAGGTGACGGGAGTCCCACCCAGTGTGTTGCATTGTTAGAGCCGCAGAGAGAGAAAGCTGTCATGGCAGTTTTGAGTAGGTTGATTAAAATGATGAAGAATAGGCCAGAGTCACATTAATGGAAAGCACAGGTGGAAGAGAGGACACATCTTTGAAATGGGTAGAAGCAAGCCCACAGTACACTGAAAAAAACCCCATCTGTTCTGCTTTGAGTCTGTGGAAAAAATTAGAAAAATAAACAGGAACTAGGATATTGTGTTTCTTTTATGTGTATCCTTTACATACAGAAGCATTTTGCATATGTTGGAGTATTACTTTTTGGAGAAGGAATAAGGAAGTAGCTTACAGCAGTCAAAGACAGAGGAAGACTTGGACAGAAACCTCAGAGAAAGTAAAGTCACGCCCAAGGAGCCATGTGTCAGCTGTTAAGTGAAAACCTGGACCAGGAAAGAAAGTTTATTTACACCATCTCAGTCCTGTGGCAGACCACTAGACAGTCAAGTGGCAAAGTTCCCTTAATCTGTCTGCTGGGGTTGACAGCTGAGAAAAAATCTCTCGCGATATGCTTTTGTTTGCTGGTACAACTCTTTCATGGTAGAGTCTGAATTACAAGCTGTTTTTCTAAAGATGTGGCATTCTGGGGTTGCTCTGTCTGTCCCACTGCTGTAAGTTTGAACCTCACTGGCCAGTTTCAACTGCATTTGCAAAAGGATGGAGGTCTAACCAAGTTCCTTTTAGTTTTGTGGTAAGTAGCACAGTAGAAAAGATACACTCAGTTGGTGCTTCTGCTGAGCACAAGGCAGGCAGAACTTGGCTGCTGTAGATTTCATCTGGCAAAAAGCTGCCCAGTGTGCATGTGTAAAATGACCAGCAGCTCCCCACTTAAGGATACCTGCAGCACCTACTTCTGTGCACAAGTTGCAATACTGTGTATGATCCATTGGCAGATTTCTTGAAGAGATGAGAGCTAAGTGGAAATGGATACAAAGCCATAGGATAGTAAGATTTGATAGTTTGAACCAGTTACATCAGTTGAGCCCCTTAACTCAGGCACAGCCATTAATTTTAAGTCATACTGGTGTATATTATTCTCATTTCCCTATGGATGTTTTCCTGACTTAGCAGTGGTGGTTTCAAATAAGGGAACTGTTGGGCAGATTTTTGCACACACTGTGTAGATGCCCAAACCACTCGAATAAACAGAGCACGGTCTCATACATATTAATGGCTTGCCCAGCATTTTTGATTTCTTAGGCATGTTAGTTCCAGTTCCACAGTGTGAGACACTAGAAGATGAATTGGTTTTAA
The DNA here is from genome assembly GCF_000738735.6 of Corvus cornix cornix. Classification (NCBI taxonomy): domain Eukaryota; kingdom Metazoa; phylum Chordata; class Aves; order Passeriformes; family Corvidae; genus Corvus; species Corvus cornix. The sequence continues at coordinate 48,481,049 of NC_046332.1, forward strand.
CAATCCACTCCTGTAAACATATTCGTCCAGGAGAGAAGACAGCTACATTTAAAGAGCATTCCTTCCACAACTGTCTCAAATAGTTCTTTGAATAGTGCTGTGATCAATGGCAATGAGTTTACACTGGAGAAAAAAGGCGCACTGAAAATTGGTGTTCTGGTGTGTGCCTAAGTATCAAGATTTTGCAGGGCAGGAGGTAAGCCATGCATCTGCGCTGAAAGAACTTCACAACTTCTGTCATTTATTGATAACTTCTGAAACCCCCATCACTGAATATGTAAAAGATTCTGAGTGGATAGGAGCAATGTAGACAAGATGTAAATACAGATCAAGGTTCCTAATTGAAAAATTAAGAAAAAATGTTCGAGGAGAGCAATAAAGTTAAATATATGCTGGTGATCATTGTGAAGAATCTCTTTTCCCTTTCTGGTCCCCTAAAACAATTACTGCTGGGAATTTGCAGTGGTTTCCATGTGAACAATTTAATCTGGTTCATATTTTGAGAGTAAAATTTGGAATCTTTTTTTAACTTCAAAATTTGGACCATCACTGAACAATATGCATTCTGTTACTGTTGTTCATTTATCTAATAAATGAGGAACATGGCTGTGTCAGTAGAGGATCGGTGGCACAAAGAACAGTATCTCATAAAAGAACAGACATTGGTATCACAGCTTCAGCGAAACATGTTTTAAACTATTATAACATCCCATTCACATTCTCAGGGGGAATATTCACTGCCTACATTTAAACATCTAACTTAGATGCCTAAATTAGAAGGCTTGTCTCCCTAGATGCCTTGCATAGTTGAAGGAGTGAGAGAGGCTCCTCCAGAGAGCAGTTCAGACTGTTAGTTAGGCTTCTGCTCTGAATTATCATTTAGAGGAGCCTCTTCAACTCTGAATGCCTTCCTGTGCTGTTCTTTGCATCTTTTCCTTGGCAACTGAACTGACTTACCTGGTCTCCACCCCTCAGCACTCATTCTTGCCTTCTACTTTACATGTCACTCTGTCTCTTGGGCTAGTACAGGGGTGGATGTGGTGGTACTGCCAGCTAGGTTGGTGAAATCATCTGGGTTGAAAGGAACCCTGCAAAAGAAGGTGTAACTTTTAACCTAGGTCATGTCTGTGATTTTCTTTATTGCATGACCTTGTAAACAGGTCTGAGGAAGGGATGAGCTTTAGCAAGGGACAGAAATGCACTGTTGACCTCGGGAACCTATTTGCTAAGTGTGCCACCAAGAAAAAGATATATTTAACTTTAAGATGTAAGTTGAGGAGACTGAGTCTTGTATCTAAGCATTGTTCTGTTCAAGTACATGATTTTTATACAATTACAGTTTCAAAAATGTCATGGAAGTTTATTATGGTTTGCATCACTGTAAGAAGATATAATCTAGCCACGTATCTCTGTTATCCATGTCAAAAGTGGCCATAATTTAAACAGAATTATTATAGGATTTACAAATGTACCATGAAAAGGTATGCCAAACTTTATAAATACGCCTAGAAGCATGGTGTTGCCACTAGAATAGAGCAGCTGCAGTCAAGCTGGAGTAGCTTAAGAAGTTCCCCACCCATCAGCCAAGGGCTGCTAATGTTTCAACAGACATACTGGATGCAGTGTACCTACCTTTAATGGTTTACAATGCAGGCATCTGCTAGTAAACTAGTTGTCTTAAATTCTTTTCAAAATCAGTGGAAAATCTGGCCTTTTAGACAATGCTTTACATGACCCGTAAGAGATACTCAGATGTGAAATACCTACTTTTGGGCAGCTGAATCCCACCTCCAGGCTGAGCAGCTGCTCCTTGTACACAGAGCACTGCTGACTACAAGAAGTGAGGTTCAACTGCCCTGTGTGCTGACCTTTAAAACCACCCAGGCTCAGCTGCTAGTATGTCACTAAAGCTTCATTTTCTGATTATTAAAGCTCATTCCAGTTCAGACAGACTTGATGCTACTGGTGTCCACCACTGGGACACTTTTGCAGTCTCTGGCAGTTAAGGTATTTCATGTTGTTACAGAATTAACTATCCTGTTATAAAACAGTATTCTTTTAAAACAAGCATGTATTAGGAAGGCTAGCCACAAACACAATGAGGTGAGAGAACTATTAGTAGTTTTTAATAGTTTTGCATGTCATCTTGTGCTGCTTTTTAAAGTTCAGTAGGTAGGCATCTTAATAACCTGTGAAGAGATTGTTTAATTATATTTATCTGTTACCTTCCATAGCTTGACCTACCTAATTACTTCTTTTAGCTGAAGTACTCACCTCTTTCTGGTCCTTCTCCATGCAAGTAAGAATCAAAACACTCCTAAAGAATCAAGTAAGGAAGAAGCTAAAATCCACAGGGAAGCACAGTCTATATGCTAAGCTGGAGTTAAACCTACATATGCTGTTGTCTTCCTGTATGCATTTCCTCATTTAAATAATTTTTCATGTCACCTTAAAAGAAAAAAAAAAAAGGAGCAGAAGTGTTGCATTTAATTTTCATGTTTGATGCATTTTTAAATGTAATGAAGTTACAAAATGAGCCCGCTGTGGCTTAACCCCAGTAGGCAGCTCAGCCCCACACAGCTGCTCACTCACTCCCTGGCCAGTGGGATGGGAGAATCAGAAGGGTAAAAGTGAGAAAACCCATGGGCTAAGATAAAGACAGTTTAATAGGTAATGCATAAGCCACACAAGCAAGCAAAGAAAATTAAAGAGTTCATTCACAACTTCCCACAGGAAGGCAGGTGTTCAGCCAACTCCTGGGAAAGCCAGGCTCCATCACACTTAATGATTACTTGGGAAGATCAACATCATCCCTCTGAACAGCTCCCCTTCTTCCCCCAGCTTTATATGCTGAGCATGACACCACATGGTCTGGGATATCCCTTTGGTCAGCTGGGGTCAGCTGTCCCAGCTCTGTCCCCTCCCAACTCCATGTGCATCCCCAGTCCACCACTGGCAGGGTGGGGTGAGAGGTGGAAAAGGCCTTAACCCTGTGTAAGCGCTGCTCAGCAGTAACCAAAACATCCCCATGTTGTTACTGTCTCCAGCACAAATCCAAAACACAGCCCCGCACCAGCTACTGTGAAGAAAATTAACTTCATCCCAGCCAAAACCAATACAAGAACCTTAAGTCTTCACATCCTTTGACAGTGTAAAAATACATGTATGATGAGGGTACTTGTGCATAAGATAAAAGATTGAGGTTTCCATAATTACAGGTTACAAAAGAAGAACAAAGTTTATTAAAAGAAGTTGTTCCAAGTGCACAGGAGAATAATATTCTACGGATTTCTCAGGATGGGGAAGGTGACCCTGTGCTCTTTCTCCTTGTCACCTTTTATAATTTTTATTCCGGGTTTCTGTTTTGCTGAGATACCAAAAAATCCCCCTCCTGCTGAGGCAGTCCTTGGGACCTTTCTACCTGATGAAAGCAGTCTCCAGTACCACTGTTCAGTGCAGTGCTGGCTGATATGGGCAGACAACCTATGTCATTATTTGCAAGTGTCTCCAAAGTCTGTATCCACACAAGACACGGAGCAGTTTTCCATTCCAAGGCTCAGTGGTGCATGCTGATGCACACCCAGGATGCATAGGGCTCCTCCAGACTGCTCTGTCCATGCCACACAGCCCTGTACCCTGGATCTCATATGTATGTACCCTGTGGTGTCCATCTCTGCCCAGTGTGGAACCTGCAGGAATAGTGCTGGAAGACAATGTGGGTCTGGGGGAGCCAAATATAATGTTCTTGGCCTTTTTGCCATTTGGGGGCAATCTCGAGAGTGAACTACTCAAGATCCATGCCTTGTCTTGAATGCATGGGATGTACGTGAAGAGGTCCCCAAGGAGAAAGCTACGATTCAGCAGAGGGGACAGTTGGGTGCTCAGGCTTCCTCCAATGGCCTCAGTGTGGGACATAGTGGTGACATGTCCTACGTACCCAGTTTTAGTCCTGTGGTGGGATGAGTCCACTATAAACACACACATTCATACAGATTAGCTGAGCACGTGTTACAGTATGCAGATTTTGGAAACACAAGTGGTTAATACCATATATTGAAAGCACATTATTCTTTCAGACTGCTGAAATAAAGGCACTTACATTCCTAGTTAGTAGTTCTACCTGCAACTTGGCAGAGCTTTGGCTGGGTCTTAGATCTAAACATAAAATTTTCCTTCCTGAGATAGCCTACACGTCAGTGATATTCTTAGTAGAAATGCAATGCAAAAGTGGAATAGATTATATTAATTGTTGTCTAGGAGCTTTCTATCCACTGCATAGGAAGCTTTTATTACATTTTTCATCAGGCCATATGGCATCTAAATATAATGTGCTAAATTACTAATGCAGGACAGTAAATAACATTATGATTATGTGTTATGGGTGCCACCTCATACGTGCACAACAAGTAATTATAGTTGGAATGAGTAATGGAGATTTGAATGTTATATTTAGGAATATATTAGAAAGGACACAATTTGTCATTAAGGATGGTAATTGTCTCATCTCACTTTGCAGATTCAATAAGTAGGTGTTCATACTAAGCCAGTCATCTGTGACTGCATCTGTGATCAGTGGAGAGGAATAGAGACTTCAGAAGATAAATGGTCCCTCCTCTCTTAGACAAATATTTTCAGAGGACTGCATCTCAAAATCTCACACAAACAGAAAATCTTCAAGAACATCTTTCTGGGGGTAAAAAGAACATCCAGGAAGACCTGGTAACACATTGTAACCTTTCTCAGATGAATCTTCAAATCTTCTCTGCCTCAGTGAACGATCATCTGTAGTGAAACTTTTGATGATGTTTATTTAAGCCTTTTTTTTATGTTCCAGTGATGAAAGTTTCACCATTTCTCTAGGTAGTCTATACCAATGCTTAATTTTCCTTAATCCTGGAGTGTTGTCTAGTGGTTTGATGTAAATCTCCTTTGCTGCAATTTATCCCTATTGCTTCTTGTTCTGATAGACATGAAGTTTATGTCATCCTTTTTTACAAGTACTCTTCACATATTTAAAGATTCCCCTGCCCCCAGTTTTCTTTCTTCTTGACATCATTTGTGTCTTGACACTGAACTAAAGTACTAGTGAAGTGATATTAGTAAGATTTATATAGAGTTAAACCTTCCCTCCCCTACCCCTTCATGGCCCCCAGTAACCTCAGTGGTGCACAGAGTCCATGATAGCACTGATCTATCCCGCTGCACTCACGGTTTTGACACCATAATGCTGTTGGTCTCTCAGCCCTGGCTAATTTCAATTCAGCACTCCCAGCTCCTTCCTGGTAAATCAGGGAGAGGAGAGGGTTAAGTGTTTGGTTCTTTGACATGTCTATGGACACTAGCTGGTTCACAGCTTTCCAAGGCATGATGTCCACACTCAGAAGTGACAGTCTGGGGGTTTGTTAGCTAGTGTTTACAAGTGTCATGTCCTTTTTGACTCGTATCTGCCTTTTTTTTCACTTGCCATTTTCACTGCCCTTCCATGCTTTCTAATTTCTTTTCAGTGATACCTTCATAATTTCCACAAACTGTTCAACAGAAATCCAGCCATTTTGTTTGAGTGTGCTAAAACATGCTTAAGGATCTTGTGAGTTACACTTCACACAGAACATTTCACAGAACTATACATTATACCACAAAATTGTTCTTAACATGCTAATTTAAAACATATTTTTCTTTAGATTAGTTCATAAAGAGAGAGGAAGAAAGATATTTAGCTCCAGACAGCACTTGCAATAGAAATCAGTTATTTCTGTACAGCATCTTTCCTTTGAAATATCACTAAATGATTTCCAGAGAGAGGAAGAATGTAATTTAATGATCCCTTGCACAGCTCAAACACCTTTCATCAGAGCATCTCAAAGCATTTCAGGCAAGCCTCAAAGCTTGTCTGTTTTACCCCAACTATTTCAGTTGGCCTAATAAAAGATACTGTCTTCCTACACACATTGTACTGTTTAGCACTCAAAGCATTATCATACTTGTTTTACAGATAACTAAAAGGGGCACAAAGAATCCACGTAGTTTTATTTGAGACAGTGAATCTAAGGTGAACTCTGTGGGGTCTGGTTTTCACTGAGTCTCCAGGATGTGCAGAATACATGTTCTCAGATTACAGGCAGACATGTAGAGCGGAGTCTTCATTCCACTGAAATCAGTGGCAAAGTTCCCTTTGATCTGATTAAGGCTAAAATTGCGTCCTAGCTTTTCTAGCTGCTGCCTGCCAAAGTCGGCTTCAGACCTGTGCATCCTTCCCATCTTCTGTGTCACTGTTAGTAATGGAGGTTCTGTCACACCACCCGTGCCACACCATGCCTGCCATGTCCTCCTCAAGAAGTGAGGAATGAGAGACCCCAGCAACAGGAGGGGGTGTCTGCACAGTGAGTGTGTGTTGTGTGGTTAACAGTGTCCCTGTAGTCACTGCAGATCCCTGCATCTGCCTGCACGCTCTCTGTGCTGACAAAAGGACCCCTGCAAAGAGTCCTTTGAACAGGCTTGCCCTGACCTGGATGTGTGTTGTCCTTGCTCATGAGTGCCCCAGGTTGCAAATGTGCTGCTGACACCACCACAAAAACCATGTCAGGTCTCTGTTATCATGCCTGACCTTTTTAATTAAAGGACAGTCTAACCATTTTGAGAAAATCTAGCAATCTCTTTCAGCTTCTTTTTCTCTTAACTAAGAGTATGGATTTGGACATACAGCACCAAATGCATCCAAAGAAACTGCTGTCTTAAGGAATTAGAGTCTCAAAACAATGATCATTTAGTCTTTTTATATAATGTCTATGGAGTATGCACTTTCATCAGAAACCATATTGTACAACAGAAATACAAACACTTTAAAATACAGATTGCAAAAAGGAACACAAAGAGAGAAAATGCCATATACAGATGTCTTCTGCCATTGAGGATAGATGAATATGGTCCTGATGAGAAAGAGAGTATGTGTTCACTCTCACTCCCTGTACTGTCCATTTGTCCCTTGCTACAGGGGTCTTCTCAAATTTGATAGGGGTGCAGCCTGGGTGTCTGGTCTTAGTATATTCTTGTTTATTTTCATCAAAATGATCACTAAATCCTCTTGCTGTGGTACTAGACTGAGAACAGAAAGCTCTTGCCCATCTGGCATTTGTTATCTTCAGCTGCCTTTCCTCTTTCATAGGTATTTCAGGAGCTAGAAGAAAAAAGAAAGATTTTTATACCACCAGTTTCAATTTGAAGGTAAAGAACACCAAACAGACGAGGTCTGAGAGTAACTTCTAGGCTCACAGAAACATTTTCATGTCTTTTTGGCAAAATTAAACATTGGTGTTTCTATACACGTCTTGTGTTACAAGCCACTTGCAAATCTTTATATCTCATCATTCTCTCATTGTGTTGGAAAACAATATGTGGGAGTTTCTTTCCATACTAGATCTTTGTGGGTAACTTGCTAGTAAACTAATTTTACATGACTCAGATTTAAATAATAAAAAGGCTTAACTCCAGTCTGAGAAGAATTTATTGTCCACAACTGTAGCCTAGAGACAAACTCCAGCACCTTTGGGACTCGGCTGAGGCAGCAATTAGGCAGCATTTTATTGTGATGCAGTGAGTGCGCAAAAGATGAAGCTGGACTACTCTCAAGAGCTTAGAAACAAAATTGGCTTCCTGGAGAGAGAACATAAGAAATCTGGCAACCTAAAAATATTTAAAGAGCTTACGGCTCCCAGGGGAGAATTTCAAGCTATTGAAGTGGAAAAGACTGAGCATTTGCTAAGATTGGGAAAAAAAAAGGGGGGGGGGGGGTTACATGAAAAATGACAAAGTAGGGTTTTTTTACTGTAGCATTTTTCAAAGGGGAAAATATAATAAACCTGAAATCAATCAGTAGCACAGACTTCAATGCAGTGTTCCAAATCAAACAGTCCTGGCTTGAAAACAGGAGTCAAAAGAGATTCTTTTTTTCATTTCAGAATTATAAGGGATTGAGGCCAAGAAACCATTAAATGAGGTGAAAGGTCTAGGCTAGAGGGCATCTTGAGCAAGTCTAATGAAGTCATGGTTGCTTCAGCAGCCACGTTCCCGAAGGGTTTTGCTATGTCTGTCACTGAGTCTCTGTTCCTCTGAATCTGGCTCCCTGGCCTCTGCAGTTACGTGCTAGAGCATGCTCCACTAGGCACCCTACAAAGCCCCCTTCTGCAGCCCCATAACGTGTAGCATCCCTGTGTCAAAACACGGCTGTACAAAAAGTGATTTATCTCGCCCGTCATTTGGTGTGTGTCGCGCAGGCGTTCACCTGGGAGCTGGCTATGCCTGACTCCATGTATTATCAGCGGGGAGCAGCAGAAGCTCACGAAGCACAGTTGAGCTCAACTGAGTGTGAATTTCTATCTTATGCCAAAAGTGTCTGTTTCTCTCTGACTTAAAATGGCATCCTAAGGTGACTAACTCCCAAATGGACACCTACCGCTTAAGCATCAACATTTGTTCAATGAACTCTACCCACATAACTGGCATCACCCCAGTGCAGACTGTGTTAGAGGTTTCTCTGCTGTTTTCAGGCCCTGCCTTCATGCAACATGTATCTGGGACTAAGATGAATTAGCTGGAACAGTTCAGTTTATATCCCAACAGTAATAAGACGGCTAGAGGGTGAGTGTTTACCTTGTTGTAGGCTCTTCCCTTACTTGCCACCATTCCTCTGCATTATGCTGATAGCCCTGTCTTCTATCACCCTTCCAGCTGGGTTTGGGTGCTGAGGAATGGCTATTGGTAAGGAGGGAGGGATCTGGGACACCACAGAATGGAAATGAAGGAGGCTGGTGGAGGGAAGGAAGCAGTGCAGTGTGAGGAAGGGCCAGGATGCTTTATATGCAGAGTAGAAACAGCCCAGTCTGTCCCTTGGGCATCCACAGGGCAGTGCAGTTCGCAGTCCTGAGCTCTGTGTGTGTAAGGCAGCTGAGGAGCAGTTCACTCAAGTTTTCCACCTGAATCCTGGGCTGCACTGCAGGTAGAGGGAGCGTGCTGTGTGTTATGTCTCTGGCATGAAATGAACCCTGCCACACACTTCCTGCCTGCAGCTGGTATTACCACCCTGCCTCAGCCATGCAGCTCCACTCATATGATTTCATATGTCAGAGGCAAACCCATCAAATGACAAAAGAAACCCCAAGAGATCTCTGAAGGATTTCTGCTCCAAGGGCAGAGCCAGGCAACTGATCAAAAACGAAAGTCTTGCTCTGCTCTTCTGTACCTAAGTAAACTTCACCTGCACAAACTTTTGACGGCTCTGTTGACTGACAAAGCTATGTGTAGGCATAATGAGTCAATGAGTTTTAAATAGTCCCCTGAGGATTACCCATTCTGTGCTGAAGGTACTCAACTTCTTCTCATGGCATCCCTTTCATGTATTTAATGTCATAGGCTTCCCATGCTGTTGTTGTGTTGCTAGTTCGGAAGTTTTATTATCTCTGGCTGCAATTTGCAGGGCAGACAAGGTTTGCTGCTGTTATCGCTGTTCATCAGTCTAAGGGCCTGGTGTGAGTGAGCTATCCAGTATCTGAGGGCTTTGCTGAGCCCTACCCATAGGGCTATATATATTGTAAAGCCATCTTGCTCACCCTGTGCTTGATTATTGGTAAATTGCCCAGAATTCATCCCTTTTGTTTGTCAGAAATTAGGGTTACGATGAACAGCAGGGAAAAGGACAGCATTATCTTCTCTGAAATGCACCAGCATAGCAGCCAATTTCTGGACACACCATTCATAAACCAGGAAGCAAAGTGCTGGCTGGTGTGCAAATGTAACAGCTAACACAGCGTTCCCTGGAGAGGCTGAGCTGTAATGTGCAGAGACAATGTGGGGCAGTTCTGGATGAGCAGAGGACATGTGTGTCTCAGTGTGCTGCAGACAGCTGTGGCTCTGCTATGGCACAGTGCAAGGCCAGGTATATATCAAAGGCATTTCCTGCTTCAGCACTGTCTGCTAGGAGCATGATACATGCTTTCTATATATCCAGCAGACCTAGGATAAATGCAGTCACATCTGCAGGAGAGGGGGAATTGGACCCTATGTCCAGGACCCCACATCCAGGACCTGTGTGGAAGTGCTCCGTGGTCACTGCCATATCAGTGACAAGGATCAGTGCATGCTGCATGGGACCCCATGATGCTGAGGAGGAGGCAGTGCTGAGGACCTGTGCAAATACACCCACCCCAGGCCTGACCTGCTTTGTGCTGGAGATCCTGTCACTTTGCTGAAGTGGTGCAGAGGAGAAGGAGCGTGATGGAGGTCGGGTTCAGCTAAACATGGAACATCACAGCTGAACTATGAAGGGAGGTGGGTATATCTTAAATGAGTTTGTTGCTGACAGGACAATCTGCAGCCCCAGAGTCAGGGCCCTATGGTAGAAGTCCAGAGCCACGTGCCCTTCTGCAGTACACTTTTGTTGCTGGATGAGTGTCCACAGACAAAGCGCGTATTGCAGCAAGGCTTGCAAGAAGCAGGTATAATCCGTTGTCATATTGCTAGGTGACAAGAAAATAAATGCTTTTATGCCTACCAAGATGTGACTAGCTTGTCAGTTATGTAACCACTTGTTCATGCTGTTGTCAGGATCAAAAGACCTTACACAGCTTCTTGGCCTTCAGAAAGCCTAAAGATCTGGGCTACATTACACCAACCTGATGCATACCTATAGAAGGGTTGGAGCATCTTCAAAGAACTCTTCTTGTGGCCATATATTGCTTTTCTCAGGTTAGCTCATATCTGCAGTATGCAGTGATTTTAAAACAAGCAGACCCTTGAAAGTCTTTTAAAGTTGCATATTTGATAAACAATTCACCCAAATCATAGCTTGTTTTATAGTAGAGATGTGATAGGGGATCAGATGTGTGAAGTGTCAGATCAGGAAGGGTTAGTTTAGGACACACATCGCACACTTTAGAAACACCAGTAGCACTTTGTACCCTTGTTGAGATCTCACCAAGCTGCACCATCTCAAAGTGTTCTTCAAACAAGCAGTTGTGCCTCTGCCATAAGAAATATCTGTATTACTCCCATTACAAATAGGAAAAGTTAAAACAAAAGGGATGTGGATTTGTCTCTTGTCAGTGGCAGAGCTGGGATTGGATTCACTTGTCCTGATTTTTTGCTCTAAGCACTAGCATTGTTTCTCAGGTGTTATCTCAGCCAACCCTTCACTGATGAACAGTGGGCGGGAAGCAGAGTAAAGCCTAATGAGGCCAGTGTTCATCTCAAATTAGATCAATACTAATGGAACTTGAGTAGCTGCTTGGAAATTACTACAGGTTGACACTTCAATCATGTCAGGAAGATCAAGACCTGTACATTTTGGTGAGGAAAGAGGTCCTCTCAGGGCAAAACTCACACCAACTAAAATCAGACTAATATCTGGAGGACTGACTTCTGATTTTGGTATCTGTTTGTCTGCTCTTTGTGGTATAACTGAGTTTGATAGATGTCATTACTTTCTTGGTTTACAATTATTTTATCTTGTACTAGGAAATCCCAGCTAATCCCAGTGAACTGTTGTTCAATAGGTGCTCTGAACACACAGTTCATGGCCCTGTGACCTTCCTGAGCAGCAGATGCATTAAACCTAGGCAAGGACATGGCAGAGTCAAGGGGACTTGCCTCAAGGTGCAGAAACGAGATGGCACTGCATGGAATACAGCCACCGGTGTCTCTGTAGACACTGATTCACTTTCAGAATTACAGGTTCCAGGGTATGGAGTAGAGGGAGAAGAAACCAAGTAAGATCCCTTCACAGGCAGGGAAGAGCCCAGAAGTCCTTTGAGTGCTGTTCTGGTGAGGAATGATTTTTTAGCTTCTGTCATGTGTACGAGCAACTTCCTTAGAGCATCCCTCTCTGCCATTCTTCTCATCCTCTACTATCCCCACTCCTAGGCAGATGCCAATTCTGTCTGGACATGCCTTGTGGAAATGAGCTTCTCTATAGATAGAGGACTGCATGCTGCCTTTGGAGAAAGAGAGGGCCAGGATTATTGCTCCCAGAAGAACTGAAATAGCTATTTACCCACAGCAAGAAGATGTTATTTTTGGGGCGAAAGGGAGCTGTAATGTTTTCCTGTTACAGTAGTTGGCAGCATTTCTCTATAGCCCAAACAATTCTTTACTCTTTGCTGTAAGTTTCCTAGAGGGAGAGACATATATGAACAATTCTGTAATTCAAACACAATATACTGACAGTAAGACAGGTTTAAACCCTGGGAGACGATCGGGACAGAGTGAAGGAATAGCAGAGTGGGACCCTGAACCAGGAGCCTGAGCTGAGGGGATAATGGTGGCTGTGTGCAGGGAAGAGTTGCATGTGCGGTGATTTTCAAAGCATAGGCTATTTGGAATAAAGTAAGGACATTTCTTGCAGTTTTTTCTGGGTTCATCCAGATGTTTCAACTTAATACGTTTGAGTGATAACTTGAAGAAATGTGAACCAAATGAGTTAGCTAAGACAACTGCACTTTGAGGCTGAGGTAGCTGAGTGAGCTGATCTAAGGAGGTGCATTTTGTGGAAATACAGAAGCAAGTTGGGTAGCAACTTGCCTCTCCTACAGAACTGATTATAAGCCATCCAATGTCCCCAGTTTTTCTCTCCCATTTACATCTTAAACCTCTTTTGCTTCAGGGGAAGGTTAGTGGAGAGGCTGCAATGGCTTAACCCAGGCAGAACTTGTCTTACTCTGTAGCTTCATCTTACAGGGACCACACAAACCTGACTCACAAGGGAAGAATGAGTTCTCTCTTCAGGGAATGCCTAGGGGCCCCTTGTTCAGCTGGTTGCCAGTGTTTGCCCCTGTTTTGTCTAATCAGTGTGAGCACTAGGTCCTTTTCTGCACAGCTCCCCACACAGCTGCAGCACTAGCACTTCACCAGATGCTCTTCCCCAAGCCAGGCACCTACCAAATACACTCTCCCATCAGCAACAGCCACCAGCTGTAAACAACAGAGAAAGACACTTGATTTTGGACATAATTTTGTTCTTTGGAGAGAGTGTTGCCCATGCTGTAGCACTGGCAGCTGATTCAGCCAGGGTATAAGCTGCTGTTGTAGCTATAGCCATGGTGCAGCAGGTGTTAAATCTAGTGCATGGGTTGCACTGAAAGCATTTGCAGCTTGGGTGCATAGCTGGATGGTGAAACAGTAAACACCTTAGGCCTAAATACCACAGGAAAACCCCACACTTGCATGTATATGAGATGTGTTTTCCTCATGGTACCATTCTTTAACAGATGGTTTTTAAACACCTTTTCTCTGTGTTCAAAGGAGCAGAGGAATGCTTGCATCCCATCCTAAGGCAGTGGCTGCCCTGACCTCCCACAGCATTTGGGGCACTTTGGGGGCACTGCAGAAGCTGTGGTGCACAGCCCTCTGACTCCTGATGGCTCAGCCCACACTGATGGCAGAAAGGCCAGTCTCGCACTTTCCAGCTCAGCACCCCGGCCGTCTCCTTGTACCAGCTCCAGTATCCACCCAACCAGTTGGCCAGTTCAGCAAACTGAGCCAACTGAAAATTAACTCTACCAAAAGGGAAAAAAACAGGAGGGGAGGATTGCACCAAGACCAATCAGCCCCTGGCACCACAGTTCCTACAGCCAAAGGAGCACAAGAGTCAGCAGAGGGGGAGAGCTGCCTTTTGGCTGGAGCCCAGCCGTAGGTCAGCTTAGGGCAGTTGTGAAACTGCACAGCCGCCGTGCTGCCGAGAGAGCAGGCATGCTGACCAACAAACCTTGCCGTGGAGAGCTTCACTGTCAGTGTTTTTGTTAGGGAGCCTGGAACATCCCTAATGGATCCAGCCACTTCCGCAATTCATGTCTGAGGTCTTGAAGATTTAATGCCTACTTTCCCAAGCAAGACAAGAGCAGATTCTTACTGCACGTGCTCTGTGAGTGCCCTGCGAGGGTGATTTTGTGTCATCCCACTGGAGGAAGTGCCTCAGGGCAGAGCTGGGTCTTGTTCTTTTGCAAAGTGGGAGGCATAAATAGTTAACAGAAGAACAAAAGAGGATAGCTATGCCAGGGTATACACCAGGGAAAGTGAGAGCACAAATTAACCTTATGGCTTGCCTTTTGAAGAACCAAGTTCTGGATGTTTTTACAGTAGTGTAGCAGCAGTGATGGTGTGAGGCTATAAGCATGACAAAATTTATAGAAAAGATAAGATCTACCACCTGACCATGTTGTAGTAAGCAGACACATAAGCTCTTCTTCAGGCCTATTTTAGATTTGAACTTACGTCTCTGAAAGCATGTTTTGCCTAGGAAATAGGTTAATCTAATAAACCTCTTTTCCGCCAGTCTTGCCCCACTGCTGATTTAAGGGTACTCTTCAGGCAAAAGTTTCAGCAGGAAATTCAATTCTCACCCTTGAAACATTAACTCGTAGACCCACATTGTTAAAGGCACATCAGAGGCAGGAGTGCAGTGCAGCCAGTTACACACTGAATTAATTCTTCTCCCTTCTCTCCCCCCTGCCAGGCACCACCACACGCCATCTAGTGAAGTAACAAAGAACGCTGCCAGACATCCAGTGCACATGTAGGCTACATTTATCGTATTAAACCATGAAACGATGCCTACTGGAGAGAGCAGGCTCTTTTTTTCAAACTCCAGTTACTTGTTTTAAGGTAGATACCCTAAGGAAAGGGCCTTTCCCAGCCTTTGCTGTTATGTAAACTGAGGCAGCTATCAATCACTACTGTGATGAGATTGATATGAGCAGAAGACAAAATTTACACAAAAATTGCTTAATACATACTCAGTAAGCTTGAAGAGGCCTGCAAGGTATCTGTTGCCTAAAATACTTCCTGGCTTAAAGGTAGATGCTGTTTCAAAACTAACTTTAGCACCGAGTAACTGCGGACCAGAGTGAACTGAACTCCTTGGCCCTTGAAAGGCGCATTCCTCCCGTTGGTGTGGCTGCAGCCTGAGCTGTGGAGCTGAGGATCCCTGTGTCCTTCCTGCTTCGGGCTGTCGTGCTGTAGGCAGCAGCCGGAGCTACAGGAAGTAATGCCGAGCACACACCCTCCCTTTGTGCTTTAGGAACCTTACAAAGGCAGCAAACACTTGTCTTTTGTCAGCGAATAAAGCACAGAGCGTAAGACACAGAAGATTTATAGGTGTACCGTCCCAGCACTGCGTGCTTGGATTTACCCTCACTCAGATCCCATCTACTTTAATAGGGATGTTGCTGCTAAAACCTGCCACGATGTTTAAAATATTTACCCCATAGAGAGCAGATAATCTGGGAAGTAACAAGGTGTCATTTCCTACCAAATGTGCTCTCTGACTATAACCACATGTTAATGGTACTATTTAGGGCCATGCTAGAGCAAAGAGCCAATTCACCACTTACCAGCACAGTTAAGCTGTGCTGCCATGTGAACTAGAAGGGTTCTGTTTGCTGTCATGCTGATATTTGTCAGATAGGAAAAAGAAAAAAAATTATAATAACAAAGCTGGAACATCAGGCATCCTTGCATGTGGCTTGCTTTTCTTATTTTTCTTTTAATCCTCTGGACAAAATAATTTTTTTTTCTTGCAGTCCAACTCTGAAGTTTATTAGATTTCTGTAAGTGTTTCAATGGTGCTCATTCAGACAAGTCACCACCACAGATGACATAGTGGTACTAGAGACATGTTAAGCATGGCAGAAGGATGCTTCAAGTCAGGAATTCTGCCTTCCTTTTCAAGAATGTCAAAATACTACATAGCCTTTCATTTTTCCAGGAGTTTGCCCATTCTAGTGTTGACATCAGCAGATTTTACTATGTCATTTGCAACATGAAGCAAAGACAGGAGCTGAGTTCTCCCATCACATCACCTACCCCTTGCTCAGTTCTGAATGAAGGCACATCAGCACAGCACAGCACTGCTTAAAACCTCTGAAGAAGCCATAAAACCCAGTAGTCCCCATGAAACTGTAGCCTTTCTCCTGCCCAGACTAAAGTGGTGCTTGATTGACTCTCCTTGTCAGTGGACAAGGAGACTTGTTATGAGATGTATTAATGAGTGTGTTGGGAGGGATTAACTACAGTCCCTCACCTTGAAATGGCTTCAGCTTAATTTCTTATGGAAATGAGGGCAGCTGTATACATGTATCTCAGTCTCTGCTTTTCTCCATATCTGCCCTTCCCCCAGTAATTTCTAAATTCACTGACCAATGTCAGCAATCTGTAACAGAAGAGTAGCAGTCCTAAAGATAATTAAGTTGTTAAATGTTCATTAAAGTTGGCCGTGAACTACAGGAGAAAGAACCGATTGTCATTTAAAATAACAATGTGGCTCAACACTAACTTGTCCCAAAGAATCCCTGCCGGGGAGGATATTATGCAAACCTTTTTTTTCCTCCCTACACATGGGTTTAGTAGAGTAGGATCCAGCCCTAAAAACTGCAGTTTCTTTATCGATTATTTCTATGTTACTGCACAGATAATTAACCATCAAACACTAATGAATTCCTTCAAATACAGTACAAGGCATCACAGAGAGTGTGCTGTAATGTCCTGCCAAATGAAGCAGTCTACTCAAAACTGTAATGGGATCACTAGCAGGGTTGCCCAAAACACTAGAAATAATCTAGTGGCATTAGAAAAGTTCACTTAGATGCGGGGTACATGGTAGCATCCAAACGGTTTTCATCAGGTCTTTGCTTGGAGCTTGTTGGGCTTGTTGAGCTTGCACACATGTTGCTGTTCACCCATTTTGTTCTCTAACCCCATCCATTTTGTGTGCGCTGGCGTGGCAGCAGCAGCAGCAGCAGCAGCAGCAGCAGCAGCAGCAGCAGCAGCAGCAGCAGCATCTCTGTCTCAGGCAGTTTGCAGGGAGGAATCACTTCACTTTGCAGCCCTGCCCCACAAATACAAGAGAGCAGAGTCTCAAAGCACAGATTGAGCAAGGAGCTGACATCGCTTCATCAGGAGCCCAAACCCCCTTGTGCTGTGACACAGAGAAGGGGTGGGAGTGACAGGCATTCCCTGCTCATCCCCGAGCCCAGAGCTACCACTTAAAACAGATGTCTGTGTGAAAAAGGCCTCACACCTGCCAAACCACTAGCCTCAAGCTTCCTTCCTTGTTTCTTCAGGCCTCAGAATAATAACAGCATTTGTGCAATATGTGCTGCGGCCTGTGGTTTTCTCTTGTCCCTGTACACATGCTATTGAACCTCCCTGGAGCAAAAAATCAGACAGCAAAGCCTTACAAGATGGGAGAAAAGAGGTGAATGATGAAGTAATGTGCACCCTGCTCAGTGGGGTTCACTTTTCAACACCAAAAAAAAAAAGGAGGAAAAACATAGGTCAGTGTTGCAAACCACGCTGGAGAGGCATTTGAATCTGATAAATACTACAAGCACCTCATTTGCACATATTCTGCAGAGCACTAAACTAGAAAAATAATCCGTTAACAGGAAAGTCATCTTGAATCGGAAACTTTCAAGATTTCATTTTTAACTGCGGTGAGAATTTAGCGTTTTATTGCTGCTTTGCTTTTGGTTCCTGTTTTTGCTAGCATTGAGAAACGAGGTGCCTTAGGAAGCCGCATGGTGTGTAACAGGCAGGAGCAGCCTGTATACAAAGGAAGGAAGATGATGTGGCAGAACATTGTTGAGGAAAGATCCTGTTTGTACAGGGAGCTGGAGAACAGTAAACCAGAACAGAGCAGGGATGCAGAACTGAAAGGAAATCAACCCAAAATGCTCTTGAATCCTGTTTGTGTGCAAGAGCCCACTAGAGTCACCAAAACAATTTAAAAATCAGGCTTGTCTCTTCTCTGATTTCTTATTCTATAGTGGAGCAGAGAAGAGAGGAGAAGAGAGGAGAAGAGAGGAGAAGAGAGGGCAGACATGCTAGCTTGAATTCCCTTGCCAGTCTTTCCTCCCAGTGCAGTCCTGCAGCAGTGTCTCCAGCAGCAGTCAGGTTTGCATCAAAACTGTCAGAGCTGACCAAAAGTTTCTTAACAGTAATTCCTAACTGTGTTTTATCCTAGGGACACTTCTTTGAGGAACAACTTCTGGAAAGGTCCTGACTACCTTTGTGATTTTTTGAGATATATTAAAAAAAAATCTGTTCTTTTTTGAAACAATTAACTAATCTGATGAGCTTCAGTTCCTGATAAATATTTGCCTGTTCTGCAGATGCTGTATGTGTAGCAGAGGGAAGAGACTTCCCCGCAATATGTGCCCATTTCAGGTCACATACTCTTTTGTTAGCCCTTTTAAGGCATAGCCACTTGAGATCATGACATTCTCGAAATAAGTCTCTAATACGATTTTCAATAAACTAATCTTTTCAAAGTCATATCAAACATCTTGATAACAGGGCATCTTGTCCCTGCAACAGGAGGATTAGCCTGTGAGTAATCTGGGTGGTGCTGCAGCGTCTGGGTTTTTTTAATTGATTCAAGTGGTTTATGGTCAAATTTAAGAGACCAATACATGCAAATCCTGCATCCAAACCCAAGCATTTGTAGTTACTTTTTGTTTGTATGTAACCTTCTTGCTTTGGTATGAGCAACTTTGATCTTTGATACACTGACAGCTTCCTGCAGTAGGTGGAAGAGACATTCTTAACTGTGTCTGCAAGCTGCATCAAGAGTTTATCAAAGTTGCTGACTCCTAAAATTTAGGCGAGCAGTGCCACAGCACATACTATAAATGACCTTTTTCTCCTGGCCTGCTGGCTGTAAACAAGCTTGATACAAACCTAGGCAAGGAAAGCTCCATGCTAAGGTGTTTATTGATTTCTTTGTGTTGTTGATCTGGTGGTGTGGGTGGACCCTGCTGAAGTCCCCTATAAAAAAGGCAGTGCATGAAAATGCCTCTCCCATGAAATTTGGAATAATTTTAATTGCAACAAGCCAGAGATATTCTAACACATATCAGAGGCGTCCTGGACCTGAGCAAAGAATAACGTGATTCTTATCCCAAGGCACGCAAAATGCAGTCAGCCAGTGCTGAGTGGCGAGTGAATCACTGATTCAATGAGCTTCAGTTCCTGATAAAATGTCTGGGAGAGAAGTAACTGGTCAGAGATGTTCTTCTAGGCATTGAGAGCCTAGAAAGCCTCTTTCCTTGGGCAATTTCCATGGGGAACTTGCCTGGTTTGTGCTTTTCTATGGCTGATGAATGATGTTACTGGGTAATTTTGGTCATTCTAATAGCAGGTGCAATACAGGTGGGACAAAGGGAAAGTAAAGGGGGTAAAACTTCCTCCCTTGTTTTAGATACATCATCTCCTGCTCCTCACAATGTGGCTGGCACCACTCACTCTCTGTGCTGATGGGGTGAGGTGAAGAGACACTGGAGACAACCAAAGCTCTTGTGCACAGCTGCAGCAAGGTGGGACAGTGCCACAGGCTCCATCAGGTCTCCCTGCCAGGCATGGTGAGGTGCTGTATGGCTAGGGGATCCCCAGACATAGTAAGGTGCCATGTGGCCAGGGGATCTCAGGGCTGGGGGGCTTGTGGGCAGGTATGGGCTCCAGGCAGCAAATCCTGCCTTCCCATGTGGCCTACATATGAAATCAGGGATGTGTTGTGTATATATATATCCAAGTGACGTCTCCTAGAGGTCCCATCCCATGCTGAGGACACGCAGGATGTATGCCACCCCAGCATGCACACAGTCCCTTTCACTACTAGCAGTAAATGACTCAACTCTCACGCAGCAGCAGTGCTGCAAATTTTAAATAAAAAAAAGCCCCAGCATGGTTCCCAGTCCCTAAGTTCTGATGTCTGAGTATTCCAGGTGGCATCCCAGGTGGGATGGGAGCTTGGACGTGGACTTCAGGTAGCCATCAGCACCAAGATATGTATCTGCAGGATGTGGGTATGGGAAATGCCTTCCCAGGTCTGCCTCTGCTGCTTCAGGCACACTAAAAGCTTCATAGCGGTAAGGAATGTCCCCTCTTCTCACTGCTTTGGTACATTTGTGCAGCCTCTCTGGGTTTGTATGATGCATGTCTGAAAAGGAAACAGGAAGGAGCTGCAAATGGAAATTTCAAGCTGTCAGCAACAAAGCAAACCCCAAACAACTTCCCATAGCATGGGTGTAAAACCCAGGCTGCACACTTCAGCTTCAAGTGACAGAAGATGCTGAATTTTACACAGAGTCTTCTGAAATCAGCAAGTGCTGGAGATAGAGTGAAAGAAATTACTTTGTCTTGGCTGTATCTGCCCCAGGAGAGGGCCCAGATTCCAGCATCCCTTGGCACAGCTCTACCTATTGCCTCTGAGCCCTCCCTGAGATGCTGCTCCTTAGGCTGGCCACCCTTTTTTGCTTGGAGGTGGCTGTGAGAGAGGAGCTTGCCATGTATAAAAGCTCTGCTGTGCCACTTGCTGATGGGGGAGAGAACATGCCCTGGTCTATTTTGTTCACAGCATAAATCACAGTGTCACATTTGTCTCTTTGGCTTCACTAGAAACGTACCAGAGTTTTAGCCCATAGCTGTATAATGCATGTCCAGCTGCCATGAAAATGCATGTGAATAGAGCAGGGGGAAAGATCTATGATATGAGAGCCTAATACCTGTATTGTCAAATATTTCTGTGTGTACACCATCAGCCCAATCCAGAACCGGTCACCATGAACAGTGCATGGAGGAGTACAGAACTTATGCTGATCTCCAGTTAATTAGTTTCTCACCCAAGGACTGATGAGTGTGTGACCTTGTCCTAGGAAAGAGCCACTCCCACCAGCTACATAATTTCACAAATCCACAAAACAAACAAGTTGCCATTCTGCAAACCCCTCAAACCTATGGAATTCTCATTTCCTGTGAGGTGTGGTTTTCAGGTGGCCAGTGCTGGATTCTTGGATTACTTTGCAAGGCTGAAAGAGCATACACAATACACATCCATCTGAGAATAAAAAAATTAGTGGTGAAAGTGTGCAAGTTTTGCAGACTTACAGTGTCCCACACAGGCAGCTGTTGTGCTGATCTGCATTCGTACAGGTAAAGGCTTCCTTCTGTGCATGTGTGAGGATGAGTGAAAATGTGATTGTCCCATAATACTGACAGTTTGAAAACATAATTTTCTACAGCCATGAACTTTAGACTTGGTAGAATGGACAGAGAGAGGGTAATTTTCCTTGAAAAGACTGGGTAGATGAATAGGGGTTCTTTTAAATAGGATGAAAGTAAGAGAGCAAGGGGTGATAATCATCAGAGTGCTTCACAGTTGGAAAAAAAAGTGTGAGCATTTTCAGTCCATGGGGAGATGAATGGAGACAGAGAGCAAGTCCACAATATGTGAAGGTAGAATCTTCATATGGCATTGCTGCAGGGCTTGTTTTCTGTGCTAGTGGTTCAGGGAACTGGTAAAACTGGACTGGGACAGTAAAGGCTGTAATCCCAATTCATCATTTATAGCCTGCTCGTGTCCAGGCAGACATGTCCATCCCAGCCTTCTCAGATACAGAGAACTGCAGCATTTCACAATCATGGGAAGGGCTTCCCAGCTGCACGATCCGAACGTTTTGAAGTGACACATGGTGCGTTATATTAACTTGGTTCAGACAATCAGCTTTAAACATCTGAATCTGATTTCTTGATGCTAATTCTTCTTGCTCAATCTTTATTTCAGCTGTGTGGAATTCTCAGACCTTTCTGACCCTGAGTTATCATTTCCTGATGTTTTGTTGCTAAGTCATTGAGGTTTCAGGGAGGCTGATGTTACTAAAATGTGCACACCTTTGATTGTACGCATGGCTGGCGTATCAGACCGAACTTTTCATATGCTCTGTATATACCACTGTCTGCAGTGCTGTGTGCTCTGCAGTTGCACCATTTGGCGTGCTTATCTGCATGCCCCATTAGTGCAGTCCTCCTTAAAATGTGGTTGTTATTTAAGGCTTTTCAAAAGCTCAGCCTCTGCACAGTACAAAACTTGATCTGAGCCTACGTCCGCTCTTGTCACTCATGTACAGGTTCCATCTGTTCCCCTTTTCCTCTCCCATTGCTGCTTGCCACATCCAGACCACATGCTGCTTATACATCGTACAATAGAGATTTCTGCACACACACTTTTGAAAATGTGGCTCTCAGTGCTTTATTGTTCACATGTCTTGTTGCTTAAGGCAAGTTTTATCAGTAACAATTTTGTTGTTTACTGGCACGTAGAATAAAAGAGGGTACTGCTAAAATGTGACTGGAGGAGAGTAAAAACACCTTTGATACATCAATTACACAATTTCTGCCAGCTTTCTGATCATTCTCCCCTGCCACCACTTCCCCAAATTCTGTAGTTACCCAAGGATAAAGCAAGATCCTAACATCACTTACAGTGATGTAAGGGCTGCTCCGCTCTGCATGAGGCTGCTCCGTGTTGGTAAAGATTCACCAGCACCTCCCATGCTCCTGTGCCTGGTGAGGAGAGAGGATGGCACCTTCTAGTACTCCCTTCCAGCAAGGCAGCCCTGGTTTCTGCTTTAGATCTCCTTTACAGGTCCCTGGTGGCACCTTGCAAAATGGCCACATTCTTCCATTTGGGGAAATAAAATTTCCTACAGAAACTAGTTCTGGAAGTGGAATCAGTGCTAGGAGAGTCTAGGAAGACACTTCTCTTTCAGGAGCTGAGCTGAGCTCTAGCAGCTCCCCCAGTGTGCAGACTGGAGCAGACCCAGAGGTAAGCAATGACAAGGGAATTAATGCAGGCAGATTCCCTGGGAGCCTTCTCAGGCCCTTCCCATCACACCTCATTCCATACCTGTGGTGAGACTGGAGTATCTGCAAACAGATCGCATTGGCTGCAACTCCCAGTAATGTTCCTGGGTGTCTGCAGGAAGGATGGCACACAGCCCAATACACTGGATTATTGCCACCCAGAGATTTCCCACACCAGGAAAATCTCCAACTGCCCAAAACCTCTGGTCTCCCACCTGGAGAAACCCAAGACCTGCCTATGGTGATGATAATTTCTGTTACTGGGGAAACCCACAAACGGTAGGAATAGACCCAGTTTCTATCAGACACTTGTTCTGATGAAAGCTCCCCTGACAAGTGTGGGCTTCTGACACAGACACAGCCCGCTACTCCCTTTCCAAGAAGAGAGGTGAGCAGCCACACAGCTCCACTTGCATCCTGCACGTTCAACCAGACACTGAAAAAACACCTCAGAACAGGAACATAAAGACCCTTCCATTTCTGTTCATGAACTACAGCCATGGCTCACAGGTGTCTCATGGCTACTGTTCCACCCTGTGGCTCCCGTCCCACCCAGTCCCCTCTGCAGGTCAGCAAAAGCAGTGAGGAGATTCAAGGTCTCTTCTCCCTGAGAAGGAGTGGGCAGGATGAGCAAGCTTTGGTTTGCACCAAAATACTCATCATTTTCAGGTACAATTCACTGAATATTTTGTGTACTGCCCGGTACCAAATTTGAGGCCATTCATTGGTCAGAGAGGAGGCATGAAGGATACGAAAGAAGAGAATGGAGCAGAGCTCTTGGCAAGCTGTTGTAGATTAGAAAGGAGGCAGGTAGGAAGAGAGATGAAGCAAGCGCTTAGAAGAGTTACTCAGGAGAAACAAGGGCTTTAAGTAACATTTGAGTATGGGAAAGAAATCAGTATCCGTAGTTTCCACTGGTGTTTGGAGTGCTAAAAGCAGAAGTGGTTGCTGAAGTCTAAACAGGAATGTGAGGCTGAGCTCTCAGCTTCCTCACAAATCGTATGATTTACAGGCTCACTTGATTTACAGGCTCATGTGCAGAAGAGGTCTTATTTTATGGAATTTCAGGCCTTTTTGAAACAAATTGCTTTGTGAGCAGTGGAACTAATGGCTCTTGGTTTCCTGTGGGTCTCTGACCACTGCTTCATAGTCACCTCTCTTCTCTCCCCTTCTCCTAAAATAAAATAGCTACAATGAGCCCCACTATTCCCTCATTATATGCTCTAAGACCCTTTCCTGGGCTGCAGTCAGGGCCATATATGCTGGCTGGCCAGCTAATGCATAGATGGCCAGCCAGCATGCACACTCACTAGCCAGGTGACTGCTGGCTGCATTTCTTTAACTGAGGTCCCTACTCCTCACATAGCAATCAGTTTGCACAAAATTTAGAGAGAAAATCAGTAGCTTTTGAAATTTCTACCTTTCTGTCCTATGTGAAATCAGGTACAAATTATTGATGGAGCTGGACAGACAGATGGAATCTGAGCTAAAACGGCTCTGTTGTATCCGCTTTGGATGTACATATAGGATATTAGTTCAGGTTCTGGAATTCATTTCTCTCTCTCTCTCCCTCTTTTCCAGCTATTTTTAACCTGGATGTGTTCTGTGATTTGTTTCCCACACAGCACAGAAAATGGCACAGCTGAGGGGTGAGTGAGTGGTGGCAGAGGGGAAGGGGAAATCAGGGGATGCTTATGTTGGTGCTGCTGCTGAAAGAAGTGCTCATCAAACGATAGCCTCTCAAATCTGTATAATGTGGAGTCCCACACCACCCCACGGAAGAATTGTGACTATAAATATATTCACAGACTTAGTGACTTAGTGCTCAGATAGAGGGCAAAAAGAGCTAGAGAAATTAAAGGAAACTGTAAAAATAACCAGCAAAAACAGCAGCCAGTTTTGAAATGTAATGTTTTCTATCATGGCTCAACATCTTGGTACTGCCCACATTCCTGTGCTTACATCTCAAGACATCCCTCTGCACAGGATCTCATAAGGAAAATCCTGTTTGTGGCAGCTCAGTCTCTGCATAGAGTGTACATCAACTCAGAAACCCTTTATCTGAGCTACTATACATACAAACCTCGAGCTTGAAAGAACAGAGGTTTTATCTGGAAAAACATAGGAAAAAGCTTCTTGAGCAATAATTTACAAAATGAGACCTCTAATTGTGAAGCATTTTTTCAGTTAACTATAGATAATTATAATGTGTGAGATCTGTTTTTTCCCCTGTCTTCTGTTTAACACTGTTTGTTAGACATGAAAGGAAAAGAGGATTAAAAGGAAGAGATGGTATTGTAAACAACCCTTCAGGGGAGGTGGGAAAACAACAGTAACTCTCTCAAACAGAACACAAAGATGCCCTTAGGAAAAGGTTTTCAGTGTCCTGCATTTGAAAGTTAATGAGTAAATTGATGTCAAATATTGCTTTAAGGACTGACAGTGCCATCTTTAAGATCTCAAGCATGCACCTTAACTGAGAAGAGACAAAGGGAATTTTTAATGGGCAATAAATGGACTAATATTTTTGGATGCAAAGCTACAAGCAGGTTAGATCTCATGGGATGTGGATTTCGTTTTACTTCCTGGCACTGCGACTTTATTTTGTTCGTTTGCTTTACACTGTCTTTTGATGAAGCACCGATTTTTCTTTCAAAAAGGAAAAAAAAAAGGTGGTCTCAGTAAATAATCCTCCTTTGAATTATAGTAAGTCCCTTGAGGAATATGGAGTTGGCTGGTTTGGGGGTTGTGTAGGCATGTGCCAGACCATCTCCCCACTATCCTGTTATGCCTCACTTCACACCAAGCTCAAGTTGCTTGGTCATCTCTGCCTCTGCAGTGTTGCAAGACCACCTTGTACAGATGCCTCCTTCACCCAGAGCTACCTGCCAAGAACCTTTCAAGACCCCACTGATGTCCTCCCAACCTTTTATCCACCCAGGGATCCCAAAGCCGTAACACCGGTTCCCAGCTGCCTCTTACTTATCCTCACACCTCAGAAATGCATGGGCCACTTCACAAACCTTTCCTACTCCCCATTTCTCAAAAAACTCCTTTGCCATCACCACAACATTGAGACAGATCTGCTTACACTAGCCTAAGTTGCCAGCCTTAAAAAAAAGAAGAGAGACTCAGCTCCCTAAGTTTAGACACACAGACACAAGGGAGCACATGCTCAGCCTTGAGAGAGCGCATCAGTAGCACCTCTACCTCCTTAACATTGCAGCTCTCTGGCTCACTTACCGTATTCCCAAGGGTCAGCCACCACTTTCAGTACTTTCTCAGTGGATAAAAAACACTTAGTTTAACTCTTCTGCTCAGCTGTTATGCTCTAGCTCTTCCAGGGCAACTAAAACACCAGTCTGCTCACACTTTCATGCCAGACCTTGCCTCTCAGAGCTACAGGTCGTACTACTCCTTGAAACCCTTCCATCCTTCTCCCAGCACTCAACCACCCTCCATGAGACATCCTGACCTCGTGCAGCATCTGCCCTCTGTGCTGGAGAGGTGCCTGTACTCCAGCACAGATTGCATGACTCCTGTCCTTGCAAGCTTGAGTACTTCAGTACTTGGACAGAGGGACAGGCTTGGCTCCTCTGTGTCACCTGCCTCTCTTCTCAAGGCGTTGTTCAATACATTCCCAGTCTCCTCCCTCTCATTAGCTTCTGCGTTAGTCTTGAGCTCATCCCGATCTAAATGACAGGCTGCCAAACAGGCACATAACCTTTCACTTGGCTTCCACCAGAGAATGCAGCTTTGATCTGCTAAGAGTATAACTGAGGCCAGTTCTCATGCCCCATCAGTGATGACAACATGTGAGATCAGCTCTGCTGTGCCTTCTCTTTATCCTTTGGAAGTTACCACCAGCAAGAATGCTTTACACTATCCAAAAGCAAGAACTATGGTTATCTCACCTTTCATACACAGGTACATATATACACAGCCATATATACACTGGCTCTACTGCACCCTGTCCCGTTTCTGGCATCATTGTGAGCAACTAGAGCATGAAAGTAGAGAAGCAAGAGGATACTGAGGTGCTCTATGTGTTTATGACAGAGACTGCTTGAACCAGTGGCTGTGTTCTGTGCAGTCCCAGCTAACTGGCACAAGGCTCTAGCCAAGCTTGTTGTGACCCTCTTTGGAAAAGCTGGAGTTCAGCTTTTGTCTGGCTGATAAAGTTGGTATTGTGAAGAAACCAGAAATACAAGTCCTGCTCAAGAGCTATGCTGTGCCCCAGGCAAGAATACGAACACATGCTTCTCCCTCCAAATTACAGTGAAACAATCAGGTATTCTCAGAGCAGCCCCAGGTGGCAAAGCCCTGCTTGCTGAGGTACATGAAGTGTGTACCTCCAAGGGCGACAATGCGAGACTGGGGACAGCAGGAGCAGGTGAACACAAACCCATCTGGATGAAGGGTTCCCCATGGTGCAGAACCAAAGAAGAGTTCAGCACCATGCTTTCTCTAGACGCAAGTCAGATCATCTCGATGCCTTGTTGGATTTGACTCACCAAGAACAGCATCACGTTCACCACAAAGTGAACAGACAAACTGCATGGGCAGGTGTTTGCAGAGAAGCAGATGGAAAAGGTGGGTGCTCCAATATTATAATGGCAAGCATTGAAGAAAGAGGAAGAGTTTGATGAGGGCTAGAAAAAAACCTCAAAATTCTCCTTACCATGCATGAGATCAATTGTACAGCATGGTTAAGTCTGGGTCTTTTCAGTGGCAGGAGGAAAGCTAAAAACTGTGTTGCCATTCCCTGTCCTCATCCAATGCCCAAAGACTCATGGCAAGCATCAATATTGTGTGAAACACCAACCCTAGTAGATATCAATCTAACAATCCTTAAATTCTAGCAAATGACAAATACCATCGCAGTCCAGGGGATGTCCAGTTTCCTAGCTTGTTTCCTGCTCCTTCTGTGCCTTAATTCATGCTAGACATGGATTTATTCTTCAAAAAAAGACATTTGGACTGAACAAAACAGTCCTGTTACCACTCCTGAAAAACCACACTCTGACATCCCTTCCCTCCCACTCCCTTGCTGCAAGTGCAGTGCTGGGCATAAGTCATCTCTCCAAATGCAGGTCTCAGACTCAGAATAAGAAAACCAAACAAACTCCTGGGACTCCGGTTAGCGAACTGATTGAATCTCCACTGACTGTAAAGGGCAAGCTACACCCCAGAACTCACTGACACCTCCCAGAAACCCTGAGGATGCACAATTAGAGACCCAAAGCCAGACCTATAATGTGCTGTAGAAAAATAACAGCTGCTGTGAGGTCCCATGTCCTGCTATAGCAGAGACTCTTTGGCAGGTATTTCAGAGTGAACACATCTAGACCCCTAACACTACTCCCATCCAGTACTGGTGTGTATTTTAACTTGGACAGTGCCCAATCTGCACAGTTAGTGTTTTCCACACAAAAATGCCTGGTTGGTAAACTTCCAAGAAGTTCTATTTTAGATTCAATGAAGAATGGCAGCTTTCCATGGAACTTACTTCTCTTCTTTCCTCCTCTCTTTCCCTTCACTCCAAAATAAGATTCCTAAAAAACCCATTAATTTTCATTTGGAAATGCTACCTGGGGTACCTCATGGATGTCAGAGTTCATTTGTTCTGTCCTTCAGGCAGTGGGATAACTTCATTAAAAGTCCTTTTGTACCTTGAAAAAATACTTAGGGGGGCAAGGAGGGTTACAGAGTGTCCCATCCTTACCTTTTCATTGAACTGCTTTTCCCTCCTCTTGAAGAGAGTGCAGCAGAGGCTCTGCTGTAGACTTCTGAAAATTCATAATTTTTAACACTGTGCTGCTGCTTCTGAGGCTGTATGGTCGCTCACGGCAGTGAAGGATGAGGAACAGAATCACACCTGTGGAGAAGCCACCCCTTATCAGAATACAGATCTGGTGATGTGTGATTGCCTCAGAGTGGGAGATACACACAGATCTTACTGAAAACCTCTTATGCTTCTGCATCCAGGTTCACCTACTTCTGCATAAAAGTTGTCCTAGAGCCTGCAGACCATGTCCTAAATAGCTGAAATTTGCAGGAGCATGCCATCTCCTTATCAGCTCCCACACTGTGATACATTTCTATGCTTGTTTTGTCCCATTCTATGTCTCCAGAGTTCTCATCGAGCAAGAACTGAGCTCCTTCCAAGTTGTTATGATCCTCACTTGTTCACTCCCTCACAAACAGAAATCACTTTGGACAAAAGCCATGACTGCAATAAGGGCCAGGCACATACATGGGCAGCTTAAAAGCACCTCAGCTTTGGGAAATCCTGCTGGGCTGTAAAAGCTGCCACAAACCCAAATTATATCAAGCAAGGCCTGTCTGATAATTCTTTGGCACAATCCCCAAACCGGCTGAACTGCTTTTTCAAACAAAGTATTTCCAGGTGGGTTATTAGGTCCTGTATCCCTTCCATCTTGTATTCTCTTGTGGTTGAAAAAGACATTCCTTAGAACAAGCTATTTTTAAAAGAAAAGCAAGCAAATATTCTCTTTTATATTTCTGGCTCCTCTAAACCAGAAGGATAGTTTGCAAGACACAAACTGTTCCCACTGAGTAGCACATGGGTCTTATCTGCCCACAGTGTCTGTGCCTGTGCAGGACTTTCCGCTGGGGATATAATTTAGATTTTCACAAGGAGACTGATGCTGGTACAACTACCAGTGTGAACAGTTACGCAAGTATGAAGGGTCATGCTCTGTTAAATCTAGTTTCCCTTCCTGTATTTTTATAGCAGCATCACTGCAGCCACGTTTGAGTCTATGCTGCTTTAATTGTACCAGAGGAGTTAAAAGGAAAGAACTGAGCCAAGCGTGCCCCACAGCTGGTTGCTGGCCGAGCTGTGTGAGTCGCGGTGTGAGGAGGCAGAAGCCTGGCTCCATGCAGCTCTCCCAGCTTCAGATATGCACACTTGGGCTGTTTTACATGTGTGCACATGAGATTCATCCGTAAAGCTTTGCCAAAATAGCTGCACCTACATAAAAGCCATCATGGTGTGAGACAGCAAAGCTTTGGGAGAGCTGGTTTGCTGCACTCCCTGTGATGGATGGGGCAGGTAGAGCATTGGCTGACCTGCTGTTACTTTGGCCCACTGCAAAAATCTATGCCCAAGGTGAACAGGATTGTTGGGAATGGACCACAAGTGGGAGACCTGCAGATCTGTAACTAGATACTGCATGACAGAAGAAAAAGAAAAGACAGGGTTTTCATTTGAAAGCTGTAAAAAAAATAAAAGTGGTTTGTTGGTTGATTTGAGTCTCTGGGGTCTCTGAAGAGAGGTGGAGACAGAACAGCATGAAACACAGAGGTTTCTGTGAGTTAAAACAAACTGTTTCACTTCGAGACGGTTTCAGACAAGATGATTTTGACGTGTGTCTTTGGAAAAAAATAACCCCCCCATGACCAGTAAAACCCGACCAGGCGGCGATCGTCTGGGTCTGGCGCAGAGCTGCGGGTGAGAGGCCTGTTCCCAGGGAGGCCCGCCTGCGGCACACGCGTGCCAGCCAGGATTTCCTTCACAGCGCTGCTGGGAAGAGGCAGGTGTCGATGGGAGCCCTGTCAGCTGCGTGCCGCCTCGGCAGGCCTGTGCTCCCGGCCGCAGCCAGCTCCAGAGGGCCGCAGCCAGCTCCAGAGGGCTGCACCACTGCACAGGCGCGCTGCAGCCCCATGACTCAGGTTCCCGGGCGCGCAGCTGCCCTCCACAGCCTTCCTCGCCGCGTCCCTCCCCGGGCCGCGATCCTGACATCGCCTACTCTGGATACCGTCATCTCTTTCCAAAGACAGCGCTGCCAAGCACTGCTGCCAGCCGCTCACGGCTGTGCCAGGCACTCAGCCAAAGCTCCTGCCCTTAGCCCACGCCAGCTCGGCTCAGTCGATGAGTCCTTGTCAGACGCTATGAGGGCTCCTCTGGGCTGCAGAACAACCTGGGGCCTCTGAGTCCTGGAAAAACTGCGGTGTTACCAGCCTGGCAGAGCCCGGACAGCCCTGTGCTCTTCAGCGAGAGCAAAACACCACAGGAGCTGTTGCAAACACGGTCTATTTCCTCCCAGTGAATAGTAGAAAGCCCCACCCAAATTTCACTCCTCACTCCCACTTTATGTTAAAAACAAACACACTCCAAAAAAAAAAAAAAAAAAAGTCAACATTTGCTACTGCGTGTTGTCCTTGCTTCCATGTGACCCAGGCATGTGATTAAGTTGTTGATACTTGTTTTTTTATAGGATCAAATTCATAGCTGCTGTAGAAGCCTGTGTAACTTGTCAGAGCAATTCTCTACCCTGGCAAGTTACACAAGCTGAGGAGCTTCTCTGTGCCACAGGGTATCCTGCCTATCTCAGCCTTCTCCCTGCATGCGTGATTCCTTCTCTCTGTCCTTTTGCAAAGGCACCAGTTGTACACATTTTTAGGAAAACAGGCAAAATCCCTCTTAGCTGCACTGCAGATCTTGGTGAGAGGCCCCCATGGTAAGGCAGTGGCTTCTTTCAGCCTTTCTTCCTCTTGGAAGTGTTACTTAAATACAAGAGGATAAGACTCCACCAAAAAAAAAAAAAAAAAAAAAAAAGCCCAGCTTGCCAGCCCGCTGCATGCTCTGTGTTTGGTTTCCGCTCACAGCCTGCACAGCCCTGCCTGTGTGGATCTGTTGAGTCATGTTGCGTGGCTGGATGGGATGGTGCTGTTTGCTTCAAGCCTAGTTTTTGTTCCCAGCTCTCCTGAATGATCAAATGTTACCCATGCTAGGGAGCCACAGTGTTGTCATTAGGCCTCTTTCCCTCCTTGGCAGGCAGGAACTCTGGGGGATCAAGGGGGCCATGCAGAGCCTGTGTAAGGAAAGCAGGCGGACACCCTTTTCCTGAGGGGGTAGGAGTAACTGTGGCCCTGCTCGTGGTGTCTCCCTGTGACCAGTGTGCAATGCACTGGGCCACATCCCAGCCACTTCTCAGGTCTCAGTAGTTCCTGTGAGTAATGGGGGGAGCCTCTGTGTCAGTGACTGCCTTTGAGCAAGCCTTTGAGATACCTACGCAGTGCTCTGCTGCTGGAGTTGGCCGGGGACCAGGCCAGCACCTGATCTCAGGTGTCATATTTACAAACCTGGAGTCCAGCCACAGGTCCATGGTTACACAGAGTGGGAACCAGTGCTGCAGTGCTGGTCTTCAGCACCCTGTCAGGGAAGCAAAGGGGTGTGAAAAGCTCGTGTCTACCTCAGTGGTAATTCCTGAGTACTACAGGTACATAATCATGGGATGGACCAGGCTGAAAGGGACCACAGTGGGGCATCTGGTCCAACCTCCCTTCTCAAGCAGGGCCATCCTGGAGCACATGGCACAGGATTGTGTTTAGATACTGATCTGGCATATTGAGGCTGAAGACTCAAGTGTCAACATAAGAGATCTCCCCAGTTTGTCCCAAATTCCTGTGTGCTTCCAACTGATGCAACACACTCTTCTTGGGATTTGCTTTTACTTACAAAGGAGCTTTTTATTCACAGTAGTAGGTGCTAACCTTCCTTATGGGCATTAGCTGCTCATGCGGTTGTTCCTGCAGTCTGGGGTGTCCCCTCCACTCTTTCCCCAGGGCTCACTGGTGTTAAATTGCTGTAGGTACTTCTACCTGCAGCCATCACCAAGCAATGGAGACACTGCATGGTTTTTGAAGTAGGAATCACGTGTAACAGTCATATAATCTCCCCCATACAGAAAAACATTCTGTTTTCCTATATGTGTCTTGTTTTGTTTCTTCAAACATAAAGCCTGAAGGCAACACTAGACACATGCTTGCTTTTCCCCTTTCCCAGTGTTTCTCCTCTTCTGTACTTTGCCACTCTATCTTCCCTCTTGTTGGAAAGGTAAATCTTTGAACATAACGATTTATCATCCCCTCTTTTCATATTGCCTGGATTTTAATAAGAAAGTCACAGTCTCTAAAACTCATTGCATACTCCTTGAGTTGCCCCATTCCTTGGGGAGAAAAATAGACATGTTAGTGCTCTTCTGTTTGAAAAAAATGGTGTTTGGAAAAGGCACATTGTTAACGGTAGTTCAGACTGTCAGAACCAGAAAATTTTAGGCTTTCTGTGCTGAAATAAGAAATCATAAAAGTAATAATTTTGTTTGGGTTAGAAGAGACCTTCAAAGATCATCTGGTCCACCCCCACTGCTGTGGACAGGGACATCTTTCACTGGATCATCCAACCTAACTTTTAGCATTTCCAGTGATGGACATCCACTTCTCTGGGCAAGCTGTTCCAGTGGTTGGGTGTCAGTCAGCATACATCATACCCCCAAAATATGTCTGTTTCTACCTTGTTTAGTTTTTCTGTATTCTGGTCCTTTTGGGCATGGCTTGTGTGAGCACCCAGTTGCTTCTCTGGGCTCTAGGACTCTCTCCTGTGCCACGCTAGTCTGAAATTCCTCCTTCACTCCCAAGGATCTCAGGCAGCTCGTGTCTGGTTTGCATCAGACCTCTTGTGTCTCTGACACAGGCTGAGGTCTCTGTGTGCTAGTGGTTTCTTTTTGCTGAACAGGAGCCTCTTATTATTTTTTTAATTTTATTCCCATGGTTGGGGAAGGTTCTCTTTTGCCAGATCACCAAAACGTCAGCATGGAGATGCCAATTATTCATAGGTCCCTGAGCAATTAGTTGGATAGGGTTCAGTGTGTTGTATTCAGGAGCAGTCAGTATAATCTTTCATTTTTTTTCAGATCAGTATAGCTTGTTGTTTCTTGTTGAACATTAATTTCTGCTATTAACAACCACCTCTCTTCTCAAAATTCTTTTTTTTTTTTCCTTAGTGATGCCAGCAGGAAACACATTTCTGATGGCAGATATTTATAGGAATAATAGACCTTCAGTTTTCCAGATTTCAACTAAAATTTCTACTTTTCACATTTCAAAAAAAAAAAGAAAAAAGTCTGAAATACTTTGAGAAAGTCTGTCATTTTCTGAAAAACTGTTAAAAAATAATTTTCAGTCCCTTCCTTTTCTCTCTGCCAGTATTCTCTGGCAGGTGGGTTTTTTCTGGCCAGGAGGGGGGCTCACACACAACTGTTTTCTTCTTAGGCTGGCAAGGCCTGTAGGTTAGGGATTGCCCCTGTACTTGCACAGCTGCTGAGGGCAATAGGCTGAAGCTCTTCACAAAAACCAGTTCAGCTGATTTCATTCTTCCAAATCAACAACTGCTTGCAAAAACAGAGAGGAGTATTTTTGCCAGTCTCATATCTCTCTTATTTCCCCATGAAAAGTTACAGAGACTTCTATGCCAGCCAAGGGGGAAGCATCAAGACTCTGCTCAGTGGTCACCACAATTAACTGGAAGCTGTGAACCAGAGCTGCATTTCATGAGCCCAGAGCTTTGCCATGCAGGAGCTTTAGCTGCAGTGAGGGGTGCCACATTAGAGATGAGCTTCCAGACTCTCAACAGCAAGTCTGTTGCAATAACTCTGTTGATCAAATAAAGTTTCTGTTCACAGCACAGAGCCAAAAACTGTTTTTGATTGCCGCCTTGAGGGGTATTTCTTGGCTCATAGTCAATGTTTTAAGCAATGTGCTGCTCTACAAGTCATTACCAACGTTTGAAATCTCTTCCTTCTTACTATTATCCTCAGAGATGTGGAATGAAGACTATTTACCTTCCACTCATAGTTCATTATGATTTTTAAGCCAGGTATGAGGACATGTGCATGAGAGTTGAATATAGCAGGCCTGTTCTAGCTGTGACATTCTTTCAGAAGAAGAGAGTGTATTCAGAAATATGGCCAAGTTTTCCTTTTTTTCTTCTCCTAACTGTATTTGTGTACAAAGATTTCAAGATTCCACAATACCATGTTGTATATGCACTCTTTGCTGAAAGCAGTAGTAATAAGGTTTCTCACTGCCACATTACCAAGACACTTAAACAAGCCTCTTCATTAATAATCTGCTCCTATACCTTCAGATTCCAGTGTCTGATCTCACCGCTGCTCATTCTCTCAGCTGCCTTTCCACCCCGCCACTGAATTTAAAGCTATTTTGAGTGTCCCACCTGTCCCTTTGGCTTCTACCATTTCCTGTGAAACAGATCCTGAGGCCATCTCTGAGAAGTGAGGAGTGACCGAGGTCCCAGCATAGATGGGGGATGTGAGCACTTGCAGATGTGTGCACACCACACCCACGGCAGCTGTTTCCAGCTGGGACCACCATGTGCTGCTGTGCAGTGCCATGCTGGGGTGCTGTGAGGGCAGGAAGGGGGGTGTGTCTGCAATAGCACTGGGTTACGTGGCAGCAAAACAGCAAAGCTCGTTCAGCCAGGCTTTGACCAACCTGGCTATGCTGATTCTAGCCCTGGGGGCACCTTGGGCTCTGCAGACCACCTTCACTTGGTGCAGTGGAGGTATATCCTGAAGTCCTTCATGGCTTTCTAGCTACATGGTTGAGCCCTGTTTTCAAAACAGACTCATTTACATGAGACTTCCACGCATTAACAAATACATTCAGGCTCCTCCATGCCAAAATCTCTTTGGAAAATGCAAGTTGCTGTTAAAAATCACTGCAGACGGTGGGTGGGTTTATTGTCACATCTGAAGTCTGTAAGTATTAGTCCTCTTAGCCCCTTTTTCCGAGAATGGGGAGATGGCAGTGGTGAAGATCCTGCTGTTGATGGAAGTGGGAACACAGAGAGCAAGCTGCAAGTGGTACAGAACCTGAACTGTCCTCTTCTCAGATCCTTTTAAATTTAGGCTTGGCAGGTCACTGTGGAACAACCTGATATATTTGTTCTCTAGATGGAGAGGACTGAAATTTCTCAGGCTTTTTATTTGTCTCATTTCATAAGCACTACACCCACCGTTAAATATAAATGAGATGTCTGCATAGCCCATGTACACTTTCACACTGTACAATTTTCTCCTGAAAATCAAATTTTTTCCTGCTCTGAAGAATGTGGTTTTTTCCTGGACACATCAATTTGCACATTCTCCCCATTGGCAATGTCCTTTATCCTCTGCTTCCAGGTCACTGTGGCACTGCATTGGAGTCTGCAGGAACAGGGACTGTTTCATGACTTGTTCATGTAGCACTTACAAAAACAAGGTTTTAATCTAAACATGCATCCCTAGTACATAAATACAATAAATTGGCATAATGAAAATGGATAAACTGGGAGTGCATTTCATTGTGAAAATAGTACCTAATATGGGAATAATTCCTAACTCCTCAGGGTTCCAGTGCTCCTTTCTGCTTTGCTTTGAGCACTCAAAAGCATGCTCACCGCAAGATGGTTTGTGTTAGGAATTATGACATTTGCTTAATTAAATTTCAGAAATATCTAAGTGGCAGCGCTACTGGGCCAGAGTCAAGAACTTTTCCATCCTTTCTGGTGCTCAGGCAATGTTGTTGGTTGGTGACTACTGAGTTTTCAGTTTATACTCTCAACAACACATTGCTGATGGGAATTATGATCTAACTCTTTGGTCTGGAAGCCTTATCAATACAAATCTGTCTTTATAACCTAGCTATGCTACACTAGTCAAAGAGAGAGCAGTATTAACTAATAATTCTATAGATATGTGGATAGCTTTTATTAATAATATAACCAGGTGTTTTGTTAGTGTTACAGTCTCTGAGAGCAAATGCTCGTAACCAGGATCATGCTGCATTGGACTCTCAGCAAGGAACAAGACATACATGCTCCAAAGCAATTGACTGCAAGAAAAAATGGGTGGATAAAGAGCCAGGAGCAGGTATGGGTACAAGGCTCTTCTGGCAGAACTGAGCAATGAGGACAGTGGCTCATCTTGCATGGGGCTGTCACCAAGGTTAAGTTGGCCTGTGTCAAAACTGCTTCCATGAAGAAAATGAGACAGGTCATCACCATGGGAGACTCCTGTCTGAAGGGAGCAGAAGGCCCAATATGCTGGCTGGAACACTTCTGAGGGAAATCTGATGCCTCTTTGGGGCATGGGTTAAAGATGTGAAGAGAAAGCTTCTTACCCACACACAGCCCTCAGATTAATCTCCACTATTGATTTTCAGGTAGGTGGCAGTGAAGTTGCACCAGGAAGTCCAAGGGCAATCAGGAGACACTTCAGGGCTTTGGGACAACTGATTAAGGGATCAGGACCACAGGTAGTTTTCTCCCTTATCCTACCAGTTGCAGGGAATGATAAGGAAAGAAATAGGAAGAGACCACAGATCAATACCTGGCTCTGAGCCTGGTGTCACCTGCAAAATTTGGGGGATTTTGATCATGGGTCAGTTTACA
The DNA here is from genome assembly GCF_000738735.6 of Corvus cornix cornix. Lineage (NCBI taxonomy): Eukaryota > Metazoa > Chordata > Aves > Passeriformes > Corvidae > Corvus > Corvus cornix. The sequence goes on from NC_046332.1 coordinate 48,517,986, forward strand.
TGGCAGCAGGGCTGCTGGTGACAGATGGGGTACACCTGTATCAGAGGGGGAAAAGGATCTTTGCAGTGAATACTTGGAAAAATTTATTCACCAAAGGGATTGTCAAGCACTGGACCAGGCTGCCTAGGGAAGTGGTGGAGTCACCATCCCTGGAGGTATTTAAAAGAAATGTAGCTGTGGCACTGAGGGACGTGGGTTAGTGGTGCACTTGGAACTACTGGTTTAATAGTTGGAGTCAATGCTGTTATAACTATTTTCTAAACGATTCTTTGATTCTATGATTGCATTCCAGCCTATCCATGTGCCTTTAAAATCAATACCCAAGATCCTCTCTGTAGGTAGGTCAGAACTGGGTTGTCTTTTAAGCAGCAGCATATGTTCAGATACCAATAAGACTTTGTAAAGCTGTGTGTACATATAAAATGTTTTCAGTTCCCAGCACTTACTGGGTACTCCTTCAGCTCCAGAGCATGCATATGTAGTATGCATGTCCACATGTAGTAGCTCCCCCCAGACCTTGTGCCAGTCTCCCTGAAACTTGAAAATGTGGTACATGCAGGTGGACTTTTGTCCTGGGTTGCAGTCTATTCTATTACCATCCTCATGAGCCGTTGAAATCAGGTGGGGCAGTGTTTCCTTGCCTCCTCCCCCCAGACTATCTTTCTGTTAATTGCCCATCATTGTCCTGCCGCCTGACTCAGAGATAACTCCCTCCGGACTATCTTCTGTTAATGAGCCTAATCAACACTTGGCCTCATGACTCATTACCCCCATTGTGAGATGCTCCACCCAGAGGGAGGAACCAAGCATCCCATCGTGGATATAATCTGAGACTCTGAACACCAGAGACAACCCTTCCCACTGGATTTCCAGAGGACAGGAGCTACACAGCCACCACTGGACCCTCTGAGGAGGAGCAGACCCTTTTTCTACAGGATCGCCACTTTAGGAGGACTGCAGCCACCATTCTACCAGACTGCTACCACCACCCTGACTAACAGGGTGCCAGGTTGTATCCTAACTCTGTCAGTTTAACTCAGTGTTATCTGCTTTTATTATGTTCTTCCCCCCTCCTTTTATTTCCCTATTAAATTGTTATTCTGACTTGGTGTCTCCCACTAGTTTGTTTTCAAACTAGTACAACTTTCTAATGGCAGCACACTTCAGCAAGGTGCAGTGTTTGGTGCTAGTTCAGCTCTGAGGGAGCTGTAGCTGCTCTGTGTCACCTTTCCATGATGCCATCTTTTCCTTTGCTTCTCTGTCCATTCAATCTGTTTTAATTAGGTTCATCATAGCCACCATAAACTGCTGCAGCAGAGCTCCCTAGAATGTCTGGCCCTGCCTGTACCTGGCGCAGTGAGCAGAGGCTGTGGGGCTGCTGTCTGCCAGGCGAGGAGAACTAACGGAGCTGCTGGGAGCAGGTTACTGTGGGCTGAGTGCAGTTTGGGGTGAAAAGGCTAGCACAGGCACTCGGCTGCCGGAACACTCATGGGTGGAGAGAAGCCCTGAGGCAGCGCTTTTGTGCCATGTCTTGACTTTGAGGTTTGGATCTGGCTTTGAGGGCATCTCAGAGCCCTGGGAGGCACTGAGGGTGGTATTGGGGCTGTGTATGTGTGTGCTGTTGATTCATTATGGAATTCAGAAGGCAAAAGTAAAGCTTGGTCAGAGAAACAGCAGTTAGTGAGGAGGTGCTTAAAACTGAAGAGAACAGACAGAACAAGTAACCCAGATGTATCCAACTGGACAAAAAAAGTTGTATATAAACAGTCTCTAAAACTGTTTACGAAGTCCAAAAGAAAGAGGAAGACAAAAGATTATTTTTCTGTCTGAGAGCAGAGGACACAGATGCTGGTTCTTTGTCCCTTCCACCAGTGTTGGATAGCTTGTTGCTGGTGTTGACACGGTCTGTGCCTGTGGTGTTTTGGGGTGTGGGGCTCCCCATATTACACAAGTGCTTCCATTAGTCACACAGCCATTTCTGCCGTCTCTGCCAGATACATCAGGAGAAGCATAACAACTACAGGCACCCGCTCATTTGACTTCTTTCTCTTCTGCCCTTCTCCCTGTATCAGAGCACCAAATCATCCCCTGCCCTGCAGCAATCAGTCATTAACAAGAACCTTGCTTCTGCCAGGATGCTTCTCAAGCCACTGCAGTCAAGATTACTTCTGGGATAGAGAAAGCAAGTTAGATTTTCATCTGCTGCAAAAAGGAAAGAATGACCATTTTAAAACCCTGTGTTTTTATTTTTACCCACTACCCATGCAGGACAGCACTGTAGGGCTGCAGCACAGCAGAGAGATGGCTTGTCAGAAGCTTGTCTGCCATGATGAGTAAAGAAAACCCTCATCAAATAAATCCCTTTTTCCCAAGAGAGGGGGACTAGGCAGAGGAGATCCAGAGGATGCAAAGGGCAAGCAAACATTGCAAAGATTGGGGCAAGGAGTTGCAGATCTACGGCTAGAGAGAGAAGTTGCTTCAGGCGGCCAGAGGATGCTTCATGATCCCTCTATTAGCAGAAAAGGAGCCTGCTGAAGTGTCTGTGGTGTGCATGGGTGGAAGCAGCAATAAAGTAACTATGCCAGGATCCTCAAGTGAACAGAACCTGCTGCAAGGAGACATGGCCTGGGTTAGTTGATGATAAGCAGAAGTCCCAGCAGTAATTGCCTCCTGCCCTGGGATATTTCTTCTTCTACTATTTAGTTCTGAGTGAAGCAACTGGACTGTCAACACTCATGGCTAGACCGTGTTCACAGGACCATGTTTCTGCAGCAAAGTGGAGACTGGAGGCGGGCACAACACACTGCTGCCTGTGGGAGAAGGAGGGGTGGAGAGGGGCTAGGATTTCTTAACCTTTACTGTTAGCTTCTTGGAAGGAAGACTGCAGGACCAGCTCCTTAGCATAAAGGACATGTATCCATGGAGCTGAAGAGTGTTCATTTCCCTCACTAAGAAAAGAACAGAAACACAGAAATGTTGGTTGGAAGAGTCATCTGAAGGCCCGCGGTCATCCAGGCTCCTTCTTACCACAGGACTATCACACTACATCAAGTCAGCTTTGGCATTGTCTAGCCAAGTCTTGAAAGCCTCCAAGGATGGAAAATGCACAATCTCCTTCTCTGGGCATGTTTTCCCCTAATGTCCATTCTCTTCTCCCAGGCTCCAGCCTGGGTTTCTTGCCCCTCATTTGTCCATCTGTTGCTTGCAGGATGGATTGGTCTGTCAGTTTCCCCCTGAGGGAGGTGTGATTTGCAGTAGCGTGCTGCCGGATCAGCCATCCATCTCCCTGTCTCTGGAAGAAACCCACCCAGCTCCCTCAGCCTCTGCTCCTTGCTCGTACGCTCTGCCCCAGCCATCTCAGTACCCTCTAACTGGGCCTGCTCACACTGAGCAAAGCAGTCCAAAGCAACACAGTACATCACCAGTGGCCTCTGTGGAACGGACGCTTCCCTCTCCCTGCCAGCCTCCTCCTGCAGCCTGCCAGGTACTTTGTCCCGCTGGCAATGCCAGCACACGCTGGGCTCAGACATGGTGTGACCTGTAATTAGAGCAATGTGAAAAGCAGCAGAGGTCTCATTCACTGCACTGGAGATAGTACAGTAAGCAAAACAGTTTCAAAATCCAATTTCATAGACACAGAGATTACATTAATCTCTTTTAATAGCTAAACAAGTCAGTTTTCAAGATGGAACAAAGCATGAGATATTCTTAACAAAACTGGTGCTTCAAAGGTGCCTACATCAGATTTAGAATTCTAACTCCTAAGCTCCTAATGATAGAGCCGATTGTATCTCTTCATACAGTAGTGCTACAAAACTTGCATTTAATCTCCTCTTTTTGTAACATGCTGTAGCTGCCTGGGCTTGCCTGTGGGAAGCAAATGTAGATTGTCTTTGCCTTCAAATACCATATGAGGAAACTTATCCAGCCCTCACCAACTGATCTTGGGGGTCTGTGGAATGATAAAAGCTCAAGTTATCAAAGTATCTGTAAACTGCATTCTGATTTCTAGCTGGAGCACCTCCCTGAATCTGGACCCTTTGATTTAAGGTAGCTGCTTTCTTTCACCATGTCTCAACAGGCAGGAAAGGGCATAGCTTTAATTCCTGTTGGCTCAGTCGCATTAGCTCAGCATGACTGAAAACCCCTCTTCACCTCCAGAAATGCAAAAGTGAATGTGGATCTACATTGGAAGCTTCTGCCCTTGTAGTAAGTACTGTGTAATTGACGGGGAGGTTTCTATACTGCCAAAAATATTGGTGTAAAATTCTTTTCTTGTTGACACTATTTTGTTTGGAAAACCCAAATTATCTGTCCTGGGGAAGGCACTATTTATTGAACTAGATTGCACGTTTTTAGAGAATTTTTGGGTCTTGTGGTCTAGCCATATCCATTTTGGGCTGATTTCTAGTGTTTGTGTTGTGATTTAGGGCTCTGACAAATGAGCTCTAACAAATGATGGTGAGGTGACCGAAGAGGTGACCCACCCAGCTGCTTTTACTGCCCTGCTGGCAAAGATTACAGTCCCTGCAGTGGAGCTGGCAAACGACAATTTATGTCCAGGGCAGAGCTGCTCCAAATGGCATTTGAGTTGAAATCTCCAAGGAGGTGAGATTAGACTAAACAGAAGACTGTGAACTAGAGATACTGAGATGTTGTCCATAATGGTTTATGCCCACCTAGAACAGCTCTGCTTCTGTGCCTCAAGTCCTAACAGATCCTGCCCCATGTTTCTGTCCCCTGCTTTACACCAAAACTGGCAGTCACCTGATGCTAATACAAAATTATATAGGTTCTTCAAGCCAGCCAAATTTTCTTCTCATTCACCTAGAAGGTGTGGAGGGGACTGAAACACCACCAACTTCTATCAGATTAATCATGATACCTATCTCTCAGGTAATGGTAAAAGTGTTCTGTGTCTCAGTGCCGCTCCACCCTGTTGTGGCAGAGTGGTGTCAAGCAACAGCAGGTGACAGTGTCTTCATCTGCTCATTTGTTTTCCAGCCAACCAATAACCTGGGGCCAGAGCCTTCCCCTGGTGCTCCTGTATGGCCAGCTAGCACGGCTCTGCTGCTAGGGAAGTCCCTTATCCTTCAGTGTAACCTCTGTTCTGCTACAGGGGTAACCCGCCATCGTGGTGGCCCGGCCGTCAGCAATGGAGCTGGCATGAGCAGTTGTCCTTCCTCTCCTGACGCAGAGGGTGCCTGGCCAGAGACTGCCCTTGCACCCTGGTGCAGCAGCAAGCAGGAACCACTGCAGGAGAGAGTCAGGACTGACCTTAGCAGTATTTCCTGGCTAAAACAAGTGGGAGTTTTCCTCTCCCTGGCTCATTACTAACATGGCAAAAATCAGTGGGAAAATGCCTGGGCCTTAAATATACAATGAGCCGTTCCCCACCCATTACCACCTAACTGATAAGCTGCTTCAGGCTATCTTGTTTATGTTTATCGGTGGTTAATACCTCTTAGCATTTGCGTTTGCCTTGAAGCTACAGGCAGCTATGTGCTGTAGCAAGCTGAATATTTGAGCTGTAAGTACAAACAGATGTTTGAAGATCTGCTTTGAAGCAAATCTGTGCCCCCTACACTCTCTCCCAAGACTCCTCAGGAACAGTATGCAGCACTATATTCAGAGCAAAGCCTTGAAGGGCAGTGAGAGAGGAGACACAGAGGAGTAGTTAGCAGTGGATCAGGAACACATTGTCACATATCTATTGCATAAATCCTTCACAGCAACACTTCGGACATCAGTATGAATAAAAAAATTTGCAGGGCCTCATTCCTACAAAGCAGCTTCTGCTGCATGCTCATCTTTTAGGCTTGCCTAGCCTAAGGACAGACTCACTAGCCAGATCCTTGTTGCCCTCAAGAGCTATGTCCTGCAGCCTAAGTAATTTCCCTGATACCAAAAATCTCAGAGTGAGCAGAAATAGTAAACCTGAGCAATGTGCACAGATGGCTCTTGCTCACTTCCACTGCTTCTGCCAGCTGCTCCTAGGTGTGGAAAAACTTCAGAAGGCAGACCCAAGTGGCATTAAGTAATTTGACTCTCTCTCAAAAACTCAATTCAGAGTCAAAACCTGTAAGATACCCTGTGATACTTCATGCTACATGCAAAATAATGGGGAAGCTTAAACAGCTTCTGCCTCAGGCAGCTTCCAGTTAATGTCAGAACACAACAGAAAGCTGGAGAGGGAAAGGTAAGATGGCAATGGTGAAAGCAGCCAAGATTGTGTGGTGATTGCTGTGTGGGAGGTTGCAGCCAGGACTCTCAAATGACTCAAACCACTGTGGTATGGTTTTGGTTTTATTTCTTCTTTTCTCACATTTTGAGGGAGAAGAGGGTGTGTCTAGAAGTTCAGATGCTAGCTTGGAACTTGGGTGATCTACATCCAGGTTTCTGCCAGTGTCTCCCTTGTGTAAGCTGCTCCCATCCTTCTGCCTTTTGTCCCTCATTCTCCAAGGAAGAATGTACTTCCATATCCCTGAGGTGTATGAGATTAATACCTGTGAAGAATTCAGTTATAGTAGGAGAGAGTCATATCAGGCCCTGAAGTGGTTTGGTCTGCATTATCTTTTTACCATCGGCAATGGACAGCAAAGGGGATTCTTCAGAGCACTCAGTGTAGCTGACTTTAAAATGCAAAGCAATGTTTGACTTCAGCTGCACAGGGAATTGATACTGTGCTATAAATCTCTCTAATTCACTCTGCAGAATGCTTTCTCTTAATTTTGCTTCATTTCATACCTCTTGCATTTCTTGCTTACACATGAAAACTATTCCTATCTTTATTTATAGAATTATTTTTGTTTTGCTAGCAACCACTCTTTTGTCTTGCCTAGTTCCATTTAATCTGACACTGTTCTTCCTCCCTCCCTCCTCCTCCTCACCCATTAGCTCAGGGGATCACAAAAGCATGTAGCTGGGAGCCTGGAAGCTGCTTGCTGAACCCCTCTTTACCCAGCACCCCTAAAGTGGCCTGAGTGGAAAAAAGAGGCCATTTTGTGGGGACAGCTGACTTCTGGGCCTTCCCCTGGGCATTATACTCTTTACATCAGTACTGTAGCTAACAAATCTTGTCAGAGGTAGTGATTCCAGCAAGTCATGTACAGCAGATCTCCTTTAAGCAGCAATAAAATTTGTGATGGTTTTTTTGACATCTGCAATCTCAGTGGAAAGAAAGTATGACTCTTGCCTTGTGTTTGCAGCTGAAACCTTATCAAGGACAGAAAAGAAGATGCACCTCTATTTTTTTTAAATCTTCTGCAGGTACAAACAATGTTTTTCTAGTGTAAACTGAGAGGTGTAAGGCTCTGTGGGAGTGATCTCCTTCTAGGAATTTATTTCGTGTGGCTGTGATTGTCTCAGCAAGATAGGATGGGAAAAAAAGAAAGAGGCCCAAACCTCTAGATATCTGAAAGAGTGAAAGCACCCAGTGAACGAGTCCTCACATGAAATCTCCTGTTTCTCCAAGAGAAAGGAAACCTTTCCCAGGGACCTGACACCTACTTATAGTGTTTTGTGTGTTGTTTTTCAGAGAACAGCCAAGTTACACTAGGAACTGTGGCCTGCCCAATCGTAAGTCAAAACAAATAAATACTCTTGGGGTTTGCCTTTTGCCTGCTCAGTGCCAGTTTTTCTGTTCCCAATATGTGTCTTTTAATAAATTCTCTGCAAACGTGGAGGCCAGGGAGGCAGTTCCCTGGCCCTGTTACCTCCACAGTGGCTGATGAAACACAGAAGAGCTCAGACAACCAGTGACCCCACATCCCAACAGGTCAGCACTCCATTTTTGACCTTGCTAGCTGTTCTCAGTGCAGGGTTTCCTACTCAATCTTGTCTTTCAAGGAGAGACTGTGTCTAGTTCCCTTTTAGAAAGGGCAATTTTTAAAACTGCCCTTGTTTGAAAGAAAATACTGTGTTGGGCAGCAGTGAAAACAGAGAGCTGAATGCAGTCTGGTGTGTGCTGTGCTGATGTGATGAGGCTGGGCCATGAGTCCAGCAAGTTTTGCTTATTTCTTCACTGTGTGGTGGTAAGCCACTGTGTACAGTATTTTTCCTTTACCCTGGAGGTTCCTCCCAGGACCGTGCCAGTAATTTCATCTTGCTTTGATAAACCATCATGCAGACACGACATGGAACTGTAGTCCTAATGACCTGTGTTATTTAAAAATCAAATGACACTTTCTCAAGAGAAAGTTCTTTAGTTCCGGTGTTTTCCTAAGATAATTATACTGAGGCAACCTATTATGCTTCCCTGTAGTTTCATTTATTGCTCACTTTGTCTAAACTCCTGCATGCCATTGCACTGCATTATTTTGTCATGTTCCACCCCATCATTTCAAAATAGCTTCCCTGTTTGTTTAAAAGTACAGCAAAAGCTTTAAAGACTTGAGGAAAGTGGTGCCATATACTTTGTGTAATGATGTACAGCCTGCCGGTTCAATTTCATTGCCTTGTAGCACCAAATTATGAAACTCTTTGCCTCTTCATCTCCCTTGTCTTCTGAGCTAGCAAGAGATAAACAGGAAAAAGGGGAGACACCTTCTGTTTGATATTGTCTAACTCTCAAGTCAGTTTGGGCTCTGATATTAATAACTTCCTGTTTTGCTGTAAGTCTTCTGGTAAGTGAAAAGCCTCCATTGAGCCTTGACTTTTCAGCCTGAACTTAGGCAACTACATTGACTAGTGTATTCCCAAGCTCTAGGCTGCAAATTCTAGTTTGCTGCTTACCTCCAGGCCAGAATTTTGGAGCTGGAGTTCAAATCACTGAAAATCAGATGCCTAAATACACAGTTAGTTGCCAAAATACAAATGACCTGACAGCTGAACACCTGCTGACCCTGTAAGTGTCTTGGGACTTGAGAGGGCAGAATCTATACAAATCAGACTAATTTTGTGTAGGAACTTAGATAAGGATCCTAATTTGAAATGCTGGGCTGTTGTTCATTGCTCAGGATGTGCTCAGAAGCTAGAAACAGAAAAGAGGATCTGCAAAATAAAGTGGAGAAAGGTGCATTTGTGTAATATCACTTGTGCAAGATGCTTGTGAAATGTAGTATGTGTTGCATTGCTTATTTTTTCACACATGCTTGAAGTAGTAAGACCCTTTCTTTTCCAGCTATCTGTAGCAGGTTGACCTTGGCTGAGTGCTAGGTGCCCACTAAGCTGCTCAATCACTCCCTTTGCCAATGGGACAGGGGAGAGAATAAGATGGAGAACAACCAGCAGGTGAGATAAGGCAGTTTTATTACAGTGAAAGGAAAGAAATAAGCACAAGTCTGTGCGTGCATAAGCGAAGGGAAAAGTCAGTCTCTACTTCCCTTCAGCAGCAATGTTCAGACACTTCCTGGGAAGCGGGGCTTCAGAATGCGTAATGGTTCCTCCGGGAAGCAAACACTGAAGAATCACAAATGCCCCCCTTCCTCCTCTCTCCCTTCCTTAGCTTTATGTATCTGAGCTGACGTCATATAGCATGGAATATCCCTTTGGTTAATTTGGGTCAGCTGGCCTGATTGTGTCCCCTCCCATGATCTTGCCTACTCCCATTGCTTACTGATCGGTGGTATGGGCCTGCAACTTGCCTTGTCCATTTTTTTGTTCTCACTACTGGGGCAATTACTGTGGTTGCTGTAGTTTGAGTCCCTATCTCAGCCATAGTTGTTGTGGTTTGAGTCCCTGCCTCAGCCATAGTGTCCTCAAACAGAATTTGGGTTCCTGCCTCCACTGCAGTCCCCTGGGAGTATTGAACAGAGGCTCTGTATGCCCAGGCCAGCCCCCAGTACAGGGCGAGAAGCTGCTCGCATTCCATCAGCCAACGGGCCAGTGTGTTAGGGTTGTTTACCTGTTCAGGAGTAAAGTCCCAGGCAATGGGAGGTGATAACCGCCCTAGGAACGTGCCCAAATCCCTCCACACACCTTTCCACCCAGGAACTGGGTGCCTCAGGGCAGATTTTAATAACTCCTCACCTAAAGGACGTTTTCTCTTGCACCAGGATGACTACAAATTCCATTAATTCCATAGCATAACAATGGTATTTCCTAATATTATTAATAGTATCAGACAGCTTATGCAAGGATTGGCAATGACCATGGAAGTCTGCAGTAAAAAAATCATCTACATTCAACATACAACCTTCAGTTAGAACAACAAAAACAACTAAAACTAAACAGAAAGAAAAGAAAAAAAATTTCCCCACTCCAGATCCAAAAATAACATCATCATGACACAGAACACAAATGGATGAACTACATAAAATCCACTCTTAGACCCTTCCCTACAATTGCAATGCAAATTCCCCACTATCATTCTACTTGATAACATGGTTTAATACTTGTTTTGCCTAATATTTCTCCCAATTAATATCCTTATCTCAAAATCCTCATGACTGCCTGCGCTCTCCACCAAAACTGTTGTGGTTTGACACTGGCCGAATGCCAGGCACCCACAAAAGCCACTCACTCACCCTCCCCTGCCACAGCTGGGCAGAGAAGAGAAAAATTTAATGAAGGCTTCATGAGTTGAGATAAGGACCAGGAGAAAACATTCCAAGGGCAAAACAGGCTCAACTTAGAAATACTAAGTGAATTTATTACTAACAAAATCAGAGGAGGGTAATGAGGAATAAAGTAAGCCCTTAAAAACATCTTTTTCCCCCTCCCTCCTTCCCACCAACTGTGCAGGGAGACAGGGAGTGGGGTTTTGGTCAGTTCGTCACGAAGATTCTCTTCTGCTGCTCTGGGAAAGGAGTCCTTCCCCTGTGAGACCATGGGGTCCCTTCCCACGGGAGACAGTTCTCTGTGAACTGCTCCAGCAGGGCTCCAAATCTCACAAGCAGCAGCCACACCGCACCTGCTGCAGCCTGAGCCCCTCCCACGGGCACACAGCCCTCCCAAACCGCTGCAGAGTGGCTCTCTCTTTCCATGGGGTGCAGCCCTCCACGGACAGGCTGCTCCAGCCTGGAAGCAGGGCCCTCTCTCCACCAGGTCTCCCGCTGGATCACAGCCTCCTCCAGGCATCCACCTGCTCTGGCACGGGCACCTCCCCCACGGGCTGCGGGTGGATCTCTGCATCCCCCGTGGATCCCCATGGGCTGCAGGGGCCCAGCTGCCTCACCATGGTCTGCACCACGGTCTGCAGAGGATCCTCAGCTCTGGTGCCTGGAGCACCTCCTCCCCCTCCTTCTGCACTGACCTTGGTGTCTCCATGTTGTTTTCCCTCACATGTTCTCACCTCCTCCTCTTCTCTAGCTGGAATTAATATTGCACACACACTTTGTTTTGATTTTATTCTTAAATATGTTATCACAGAGGTGTTATCATCTTCTCTAATTGGCCCAGTCTTGGCCAGCAGCGTGTCCATCTTCAGAGCCATCAGGGATTCACTCTTCTGGACATGGTGGAAGCTTCCACCAGCTTCTCACAAAAGCCCCCTCTGTGCCCTCCCTGCTACCAAAACCAGGCCATGCAAAACCAACACACTATCCAAATAACTTTCCTTGTGAATTGAACTACTTCCTGTGGATAATACACTGTTTTACCACCTGCTGCAGAGGTAGAGTCCCCCCAAATGCCTAATATGTGTGTACTGCTGCTCTGCATGACTAGGAACTGTCTCCTGATCACAGTGTGAGACAGGACAGCTTGGACTTAGCAGTTCTATGAGATTTACAAATCATACCAGCTAATCAAGATTTAAAACAGCTCTGGATTGAAAAGGCTAGCAAGTGGTCCAGCTGTGAGTTAATTCATTAGTTGCAGTAAATATCACTGGAAGGGCTTGTCAAAAGGAAATGTGAAGCAGCTGAAAAGAATTGTCCTTAAAGTGAATGTCAGAGGCTTTTGCAGCTGTCATCCAGTGGACTGGAGACTCTGGGCATTGGAGAGAAAATGAGGGTGAAAGACATAAAAATTTGAGTACAGAGGATAAAGTACCAGTTCCCACTGAGTGATTATAAAGGAAGCAATCTCACCACTACAGGGACCTAATTAGAGACTGAATCTCACAACTATCTAACGTCTCCTCCAGGGCTCTGAGAAACCCAAACCAGCGAACGCAGCCCGCTCAGAGCAGCAGCAGCAGCAGGAGGTTCTGCTGCTTCAGCGGCGTGATGGAGTACCACGTTTATGTAGCTGGGAGCATTTCCAGTGTTCTTGTGTCCTGCTCAGCACTCACTTAGGTCCAGAGGAGCCACATCATTTTCTTGCCTGCCAGCGCAGCATTGTCCTGGTCCTACAGAAGGCAGAGCATCCCAAAGGAAAGGTACCAGGGCCATTTTCCTTAGGCAAATATAAGAGTTAACATTGTCGACATTAACAAGACAGAATTTCATATTTCTATGACTGATCTGATAAATCACTACTTTTCTGGCTCTCCTAAATGTGCAGATCGATGTGAGTCCTCAGGCCTCCCTGGAGACACCAGCTCTGTCAGTCAGGGGTTGCATGTATGATTCACTCAAGCCTTGGGCTCCCCAAAGTACCAGTTACAGGCAGCAGGGATCAGACAGGAGCCTTTGTGAAAGCTTTGCAAAAAAATGGCTTAACACTGCTTAGACTCATTAAAATAGGAAAGAAACTTCCTGTTCATTGTCACTGGGGTTGGCGTCTCAAATTGCCACTGACATGTGAGTCCACAGCCCTGCTTCACAGAGCCAGTGCACAGTGCAGGATCCAGGTGTGTCTCTGCTTGCCAAAGTGGCTGTAGACAGAACCAAACCTTGTCATGCACAAGCCACCCAGGCCTCCAGAGACCTTCAAATGGTCATATCCTGCATGATCCCTAAAGGAAGCCAGACAGCAATTGCAGCAGGGAAGCTGTAGCATCAGTAGTGCCTTCAGGTTGTCCATTGGATATAGTTGAGACAAAATAGCAAAACTCAAGTAAATGAAATGCATTTCTTAGCAGTTCCTGAGAGAGAACAGGTTGTGTTGTTTATAAGCTGCAAGCCAGGTCAAGTGGGCTGGATCTTCCACAGAGAAATTTCTGCCTCTGGCCCCAAAATATCATTGTAAGAAGGTAAGAAAAACATCCAAATTTCTCTTAATTCTTTCTGGATGGCACGTTATAAGCAACTGGCAGTCAGACCACTATAGATATTAAGAATTCAGGAAACATTACTAAATAACACAAAGAACAGAAAACTGTGTGTATTTTCTGAGAAGATTGGGAAGAAGTCCTGTGCCACTGAATGCTTTGGGAGAATAAGTCCTAATAGCTTCAGTAGCCAAATGTCACCTGGGACCAGAGTGTGAACAATTCTTTTGTAATATTATTTGGCAAATGTCTCAACATCTTGAGCTCATTGCAGAATAGAAAAGAAAAAGTTGGCCAGTGTTATTTTCTGGTGATACAGGAACATTAATTTCTCTTACCCTGTGTGGTGGTATCTGACTATCTTGGACATCTGAGGGGCAGGTCAAAGGAAAGCAATGTGTAGATGTGGTTTTCAAAGGCACCTATTTCCAGTGAGTGTGAAGTTCATTTACTGTTAGGAATAAATTTTTTCCTGGCATATTGTAACAGAAATACTAAAATAAACAAAAGCATGGTACACTTTGTAAGATGAGGTAAGCATTTATAGGAGGTACCTGTGTAAGATGAACCTCAGGACTATATTGCCCACAGGCAAACCAGCTCTGGGTGCCATGTGAGCACTGAGGGCAAATGCTGAGCTGCTCCTCTGCCAAGCAGAGACTGTCCTGAGGCTTCTCTCCTCATAGGAGGAAGGAGAAAAAGCACCTTTTCCCATCCAAGTACATGACATTCCTGCTCCCCCTGGGTGGAAAGGAAAGGGAGCTCTTCTCCCCCTCTTGCCTGTGAGGGAAGCACTGACTATTGGTGTGATGGGCAAGAAGCTGTCTCAGGGCAGACCTTGTTCTCTGCAGGAACTTGCACCCCAGCCATTCCCTGCCCTAGACCTGGTATGCTGAGATGCCCTGACCTGCCCCTCCCAGGCTCTCCCTCTGTTCTGTAGCTCCAGGCTCTGCCACTTTCTGTCCTTCGAAAGGCAGAGGTGGGGGAGCAGGCTCCCAGCAGCTCCAGAGGAGCAGAGGGTCTCCATTGGGGGTGTCTCCTTGTAGGAGATGAAGAAGGCATCTCTGCCATAGGGGCTGCCGGCAGGAGCAGTCACCCGCCCCGCTCTGCAGCCAGCAGCACTCTGCTTTTCTGACGTCTGTTTTCATGTGTTTCCCTCCAGGCTGGGAGCCAGGAGGGCTGGCACTTGGGACACCTCCTCCTGGTGGGCTGCCAAGGACGGTGGCAGTGTCCTCCCGCCGAGGGCGGTGGCCCCGGGCACACGGCATCCGTCCCCGCTGCTCGCCTGACCCTCCCCTCGAGACCTGCTTCTGCTGGGAGAGACAAGGTAACCCCGCCACTGAAAACAGCTGGGACGGCGCCCAGCGGAGATTAATGGCATCATTAACGTTCCCAGTTTATTTATAGGCTTAAAAATGCCTTGGACCTGCAAACTGAGCACAGTTGCTCCGTGTAAGGCCTCACAGGTCTCCTGCCTCTGCTTTTCCCCTTCCTGCTCTTTCATTCTCATTGCTGGGACTGTAAAACCTCCGGAGCAGGCGCTGCCTCTCATTGTGAAGCTACTTTGTAAACCTTCCTAACTGAGGGGATACACACAGATACTTTTTTTTTTTCACGAATGCTGTATTTGTCTGGTTTCCTTCCTCTACCAACTTTTTCTGTGCACACTGTGTCCTGTGGCCCTCTTAGAGAAAATTCTCTTTTTGATGAATTCCTGAGGCAAAGGCTGAGCAGCCATCACAGGAATTAGTGATTTCCCACCTTGGGTTTTAACTGTGAGCTCTATGGGAGGAAGACTGAGATTCTAATAGCTGTGGAGAGCACCTAGGGCATGTAGGACCCTAGTGAGACATGCAAATGCAATTAGTGATCATGGAGGTCTTCCAACAGAAGCCAGCAGAGCTAGCCCAGCTCCCAGGTCCTCCAGGAGCCTCACGGGACTAGTGGGAAAAGATAAAACCACCCCAAGTGTGTTGGCCCCAGAAGATGAGTTTTTGGCTCATGACTTGTGGCCACACTACCTGGCCTGTTTCCCAGCAGTCAGTGAAAGGTAAAGTGAGAAAGGAGACTTGTCAGCAAGCACAAATCCAAGGGATAGGCTGTGTGACTGGGAGATAGATGGCTCCATGGGTAGGAGGAAAAAGTAAAAATGCCTGTCCTCACACCCAGAAGCATGGATCACCAGTGTGGCAGCTCATGGAAGTGAGGTCGTTTCAGAGGGCAGCCACCCTTCACTGTTGCTTTTTTGTTGTATCAATCTGAGATAAACTCCTGTGTCAGTCTCTCCTTGGCCCTCATCTTATAGGGATGAAATAAAGAACCAGCAGAGTACCACTCAAACCACTGTTGTCTTTTTTTTTCCTCTCTGGGCAGTGAGAATACTTCAGGGCAGAGTGAAGGAGCCCAAAATGGTAGAGGGAGGGTTTCTCTGCCATGGCCACTACAGGTGAAGCCACAACCCTGGGATGCCCTCACCCTGCCAACATCTGGTGGGTTTGAGGTATCTTGGGGGCCTTCCTTTCCCCTTCCTCTCTTTCCCACTTGGGCTCTTGGCTCCAGATCTCCTGGGATGGGGCTGTGATGAGGATGGAATTGCCTGCCTGGCATCTCACTTTCCATGCCTGTTAAATGGGACCATGACACTCAACCAACTTTATAGGGAAGTGTTCCAGGCCAGGCTGGATGGGGATCTGAGCAACCTGGTGTGCTGGAAGGTGTCCCTGCTCATGGCAGGGGAGTTGGAACTGGATGATCTTTAAGGTCCCTCCCAACCCAAATCGTTCTGTGATTTTATATAGTCCTTTGAAGGACAAAAGCATACGTGCAATTGTTCAGCCATCCAAAGATCATAACTGGGAGATTATTTCCATGCCTGATATACATGAGATCCTGTATAATTTTAAAGGCTTCAAGGAAAAGGCAAGTCATATGCAGCACCTGACACAAAGGCGGGAAAGGGGAAAGAGTCATGTTTAACTGTACTCTATTTATTCTAGGAAAGAGACACATTTTATATAGTTGTGTCTCATCTAAATTCCTGAACATCTAACCAGTGCAGCTTTCTCACTAGACAGATGTCAGACTAGGGGAGTGAGTCTTGTGACAAAAGAGGCCATCTGCATCTCAAACTGATTACCTGCTTTGAAAAGTGAATATGAAAAGTAGAAGGGTTTTTTTTTTAACGAGATGGCTAAACTTCATTTCAACTCTGGAACACCTATCCCCTGAATGCTGGTGCTGCCCAACTGCTGTGACATTACTCACCCCTGATAGAGAAAGCAAGAGCTGGGTTTTTTTTCCTGTTTCACTGGGCTACACCCAGTTGTAACCATATTTAACCTTCCTTTTTCTAGCTGCCAACACTGGGTGGCACTAAGTAACTCCTTCTGACATTTTACAAAATTGACTCTAAAAACTTGAATCACACTGACTTGGCTCCATTCTGTCCTGACAGCAAATGGTTTTGTTTGAGAAACTTTCGATCATATGGTTGTTGCATAGAAACATCTGACTTGCATGGCACGTTTCATACTTCCCTGGTTTGTTAGGTTGTTAAAAGTCTCCTGAAACTCTGGCCTTACATCCTGGTAAAGGTTTAATGTGCTGTTGGACTTGAAATTTCCTGTACTGAGTTGAGAATTTATGGAATACTTGAATATATACACCTGAATATCCAATCTCTGCTTTATGCCAGAGGTTTAAATAAGACTCACTGAAAGATTGAGGTTGGAAGGCACCTCTGGAGATGACCTAGGCCAAGACCTCTACTTGAGGAAGGTCAGCCAAAACATGGTTAACCAGGTGGTCCCCAATGGGTTCCACGAGCCCCTTGTCAGCCCCAAAGTTTCCTTGTCAGTCTCTAAGCAGAGCCTGGACACTGCCATGTCTGCTGGCTGCCACTGCCAGCTTCACACCGTAAAAGTCCTGCTAAAATAAATCAGCTTTAAAAGAAGCGCCCCTACGAACATGTGGCTGTCACCCCCACTGGCTGTGCTCGCCCTACAAGTGCTACAGCCGCCCTTCTACCAGCCTCTAATGGCTCCAGCGGGCTCTGGGAGATGCTGGTGGTTGTGATGATGGAGGTGGCAAAAAATCAGGGCCAAATGGTTTGTCCTCAGAGGACACTCCAGGTCCATGAGCAGCCTTGTCTAGTGGGTGGCATCCATGCCCATGATGGGGGGTTGGAACTAGATGATCTTTAAGGTCATTTCCAACTCAGGCCATTCTAGGATGCTGTGACTTGTGGCCATTCTCAGCTACGCCACCTGTGGAGCCCCCCTGCCGTGTCCTGATAACAAACATTAGCATCACTGTGAGCATACCTGTCCCTAAGAAGGCGTTTAAAGTGTAACAGACAGCTGATGGCATAACCTAATGGGATCATAAAGATTTGTGTCCTGAAAGGAGGACATAGAAACACCAATGATAGTAGCTAAAAATCCTCAATACAGAAATTAAGTAAGCAAGTCTTGACATGGCCATTGTGACAGCAGTGGGAGAGGTGCAGCTGAGGAAGAAGCTGCCCAGAGTGACAGATGATAACTGCTGAAAATCCTTAATGTCTCCAAGCAGAAGAGCAGGCAGAGGGTGAGACCATCTGAAGGCTACATTAGAGCCAGAGCAGAGATGATCATACATGGAGCAGGATCTACAGTATCCCTTCCCTCTCCTGTGGCAGTGGGAAGGGGGTACAAGTAGAGCCAATGATTTCTGAAGAACAGCTTACTCAGTGAAATGCGCAGTTTCTGGCTGATCAAAGCTCTCTGCCAATTGGTGTGCAATTATTCATCTGAATTAGCCCCGAAAATTAGAAACGTCAAAATGGCTTGCTTTGTTGGTTTGGGGTTTTTTTTAACTTTTTTTTAGAAGCTGATCTCAAAAGGAAACCTCAGCTGGAGTGAGGATTTACCCGACATGCTGAATCTTCAGTGTGGCCAAACCACAGGCTGTGGGACAGCCTGCAATGGGGCTCTCCTAATCCTCTTGCTTGGGGTATAATTATTTACACTGTTTATTGGACCAGACAGAGCAGGAATATCTGCAGGACTAAACTGCCTGCCCCAAAGAGCAGGCCTGGGAGCTGGTAGTGGATGAGAGCAGTTGTTTCAGAGCAGCATTGGCTGCTAAGGGCCAGCCAATAAAAAGGACAGCATAGCATGGCACTTGGCTGCAGCTTAGCTTGGCCCTGTGTGTCGTGCCTATGGACCTAAGCAAACCAGCATTTTTGTAAGTTTGGTGGCTTTTTATCCCAGCATAAAATGCCCAGGATAACAAAGATGATGCTATAGCTCACCAGTGCTGGGATTCCATAGGGTGTGTAGCATGCCCTGGACTGAGGCATGAGAGCATTCAGGAGAGCTGGAGGATGGAAAGGCTGGTGGGACCATGCTGGAGGAACATCATGAGGAAAGGGAGACAGAGCTTGTTCATGTGGCTCTTGAAAGTTGTCCCAGGAGTATCCATGCCCAGAGCAGCGCTACTTGGTGGCCAGAGGGAGCTGCTTGTCCCGGTCCAGAGGACAGCATAGGTGACTGACACCATGGGAACTATCAAGGATGAGGACCCAGTCAGCTGAGGAGCTGTTTCTGGCATTGTAGGCACATCTGACAGGCATAGCTGCATCATCAGCAAAGAAGAGATGGACTCCAGCCCTGGATTTGTGTTTGCTGTCTGCTGGGCTCTCTGCTAACTCTGAGGGTCTGGTTTGGATCACTCCAAGTAGCTGTTTCCAAGGTAAATGTTCTGCTTGGGAAGCAAGCTCTAGGCACAGTGCCTGTGAGCCCAACAGTGCCACTCTGCCCTGGCCTTTGCACGGAGCAGTGTAGGCATGGCCAGGCTTAGCCAGTCTCCTGCCTTGCTGTGCTCTATCTCAATGTGCCTCTGGTGCTGCCTGGCACACTGGCTGTGATACTGCTTCCAGGAAACCTTTTTAAAATTGTTTTCCATATGAGAAACACGAGGGTTTTGAATTTGCATCCTGTGTGCTCTGAGGCTGTGTCGTAGGCAGTGGATTGTAGTGGCTGATAGCTTCTCTTCATAGGCCTTATGGCCGAGAACAAAGTCTCCTTGGGAATCTCCCTTTCCATTCCTGTCAAGGTTTTGGGGTGGACCTGTATCATGCTTTTTTAGCCTTTAGTTTGGCTGCCAAACAGAAAATCAACTATTAGAAGATCTGCCTTGTCAAATAGACAAAGGCCCAGAGAGGAAGAAGCTCTTTGGAAAGAGGCCTTGGCTTTGCAGGGATCATGAGGATTTGGGCAGAATTCAGGCAGAGGATAAACCCCACTATCCAAGAGGATAACTTGAGGAAAGGGAGTTGCACAGGATATTTCTACTGCTGTAGGAACCTTTGCTGTAATTCAGCGCATGTTGATTAACTCTGGATGCTGGATTCTTAAAAAGTGATTAGTGAGATCACCCTGGAAATAGAAACAGATGTGGCATCTGTTACGCAGTGTATGGGGCTTAGAGGGAGGTTTTGCTGAAGCACAGTTGATCCCAACACTGAAACGAGACCTCACTCCTGTCATCTTCCCGTTTACTTCTCCAGAAGCTAAACAGCCCTGTGAACATGAAGTGAACTGGTGGGATTTGCTGTCGGTGGGCTGGTGCTGTAGTTCTGGCCAGTGACTGAGTTGAGAGATGGGCTGTGGTGGCAGCTCAGCCTTTAGGGGAAGACATGGTATAGGACTTGGTGTCAGAGACACTTTACAAACAGCTGAAACCCCAGAGCGGGAAGTCTGAACTTGTGCTGGTACTGCCTCAGAGCATCTTTTCATACAGTGAAATGTAAACTAGAGGTGGTTTTTTTTCAGTCCTTCTGCAAACTTGTTCCTATGCTGTATCCCTGCCACCAAATGCTCTCCCTTCATCCTGTAGTGACTCGCTGCAGGTCTCAAGGATTATCAGAAGCACTAAGCAGCTCCCAGACAGCAATTGCAATTACGCTTCTACAGCTGTGATTGTCCACAGCCGTGCTTTCTGTCTTCCTCCAGAGCAACGGAGGATTTTAAGGAATAGTGCAAGGCTGAAGAAGGCAATACATCCATATGTGCTTTCCTAAATCTAATCTGGCATCCTTCTGGCTGCCATAACCTCTGGAGAGCAAAGTGCACATTTGTGCCGTTCATAGCACTGCTGCCTGATAACCAGTATCTGCTCTAATAGGGGAAGCATCACAGCACCTGGGGAGAACGGGAGCGGGTTCCCTTTGATCTGCAGGGCACCTCTCTCAGCGCAGCTGCACAGCCAAGTAGAAAGCTGTCAGGAGTCTTGTTTTCTTCTTCCTTTTTTTCAGACTAAGTCTCTAGTCTCATACTCAAAAAGAGCCTCTGGCAGGCCTCCATGTAAAAATATAACAATATAACTACTATTTATTATTCACACAGGAACAGAGAGAGGCCATTGCTTTATGACCATGTAATAAAACAGGTCACTGCTCCCCATGTGCTTTGAAGCCCAGGACATGATCCAGTGGAGGTAGAAAATGGGACTCCAGGCACGTAAAAGGGATTGCTACAGTGGTTCCCTTTGCAAAGACCAGATTAAATATACAACACACCTACAAAGCACAGGTACAGCTCCACAGCGGGAAAAAAAGGAGCCCAGCATCCGGCTCCCTCCCTTGAACAGTGGTATTGCAGGGGAAGCTGAGCACTGCTCTACCAACACCCTTGGGGATCTGCTGAATGTGGAGCCTGCTGGCATTGCACTGGTTTTACCTGAGTAAAGCCAGCTGCTCCTTAAAATAAATTACTTAGCTGCCCTCCTGTTGCGCCTCTTGCCCCACCTCTACCTGCTATTACCTGCCCTTGTCCCTGGAGTCTCCACTGGGACCAAGGTAGGGCAGGTGATATGCCACAGAGACGTGGGTGACCAGATGGATTGTTTACATTTCAAGAGTGTCATCTCAACCCCCACCAACACCCCCAGCTCCAGCATTTCATGGCCATCCCTGAGGCTTGCTCCCCAGGATGCTGGGAGGAGCTCAGTTTGGAATGCAGAAGGTAGAGGGAACAGCCTGGAGAAGGCCACTTGGTAACTCACCTCCTGGAGGCCAGAGCACATCTAGGGGCAGGTATAGACTTCAAGAGCTGAGCCACCATCTCCTCCCCACAGCACCTGCATGGTGAGGAACTGGGGTGCACCCACCAGGTCCATTCACTCCAGCAGGGACTTGGGGACACAAAGATGTGTGGTGAGCAAGAAGGGCTTAGGTTTGCTCTCTGGTTCCCTGTAGAGGCATTTTGGCACCTCACAGAGGAGTTAGGGGACAGGCAAGCACAGCACAGGTGGAAAGCAGGGTGCTGTCAAAGCCTGTGGAGCAGCCAGCACCCCCACCAACATCTCTTTCCCCCCCACAGTGGCAGCAACCCTCCTCCTCCCATCCCAAATGGAGCTGTCCCCCAGCAAGCCCAGCTGTCCTCAAGGATGACGCGGCTCTTCCGGGCTCTCACTTGTTCACGCAGGGCTGATTCAAAAAAGATGTTGGCAGAAGATGTTACAGACCTTTCAAAATCTCTCTTCATACTCTGGCACTTCCTCCTCTCCATCTTCAGACAGGAATTGCACAGTTCTGGACCTCATTCCCCAGCCCCAGAGCCCTGGCAAGCAGAAGCTGGTGCCCAGCAGCAAGTCCTCCCAATTACTCCTTCTAAAAACACTTTCACCAAAGAGTTGATTAACACTACAAAGTGCCCTCCCTGAGCACCGTGTGTCATGCACAAGGATCGTGCACCACTGCCCAGGGAGAGGATGGGGTCCAGGCTCCTTCTGTAAGCCCATACAGGTCAAGGGAGAAGGGATGTTATCAGGAAGGGCAATGGTTATCCTCGGGAAAAAAGTCACATAATATAAATTTTCTTCCCTCTAAATTCCTCATATGCAAGCCATGGAAACAAAAAGACATCCTTACTCTTTATTTCCATTGAACTTGCATCAGAAAAATAGAAAGCATGTTAAAAAAAAAGGAAGAAGGATGTAGGCAATCGTACCAAAGGTGACTGAAATCTCTGAGTGCACCTGCCTGGCTGTGTTAGCACTGCTGGACCCTTGCCCTGGAGCTCAGCGATGCTCAGGGGACAAGGCAGTGCACCCAGGGGGGGTTTTCTCCAGTCAGCGTTCCCACAGCTGGAGCAAGGGCACAGGAGGAAGTGCTGGTGGTCCTGAATGCTTTGTTTGAGCAGCTGAAAGGAGAGATGTTTGCTCCCACAGTTTATTGGAAAAGCAGAGCAGTGTGGCTGCCAGCACAGCCACAAGGTCCCCACTCGGTGATGAAGGTCTGCACCCAAGGGCACGCTGGAGCACACTCTGACGCGGCAGCCCAGCCTCCTCTGGGACAGAAGCCACTTGGTGCTGGACCTACAACCAACCACAACAAGCCTGACGCTGCCCCCCGGGCCTGCCTGCCCAAATAACTCTGAAATAACTCCCCCCTCCACACACCCAGGCATAACCACACGTTTTTCCCAAGTGTTTAGCAAATGTAACCTCTGTGTTTTATACCTTTCACTCATTGATCAAGCTGGTGTGTTTCTCTTTTGGACAAATAGTCATTACATCTGAAAGTTTATGGCTAGGCTTTGAAGTTAATGTTCTCTGAGATGAAGGAGAAAGTTCACACTTCTCCTATTGCTTCCAGCCCTTCTGGCTGCAGACCAGATAAGAGAGTGATGCCTTCAATTTACAAGTGATGACTATTTTTGCAGGCAGAAAAGCCAAAAAACTTCTTAATGTAATAATGGCTTGAATACTGCTATCGTGCTCAGCAAAATGCTGGAAAATGAGAGAAGTGAGTTCAGTAAACCTATGGATGCCTCAGACTGGTTATTTCTCTATTTTTTTGTCTCAGTTTCATTTGAGGCTGCATTTCCCTTCCTCCACTTTTTTGCTGTTGCAGCCACTCTGACTCAGGTTGTCCACAAGCTGTCATTTTCTGCCAGCAACCTTCCTGTGGGGAAGAACAGCCTTCACAGCCAAAAAGTTTTCTCCTGGATATTAACAGGAGATATTAATTTTCCTTGAATAGGTAAAGAAAATGCAGTTTTACAGCACACTCCATTAACAGCCAAGACTGAGTGTTTAAGTTGGAGGGTGTTAAGGCATCCAGTTCCTTCACACTCATTTGGAAATTGCAGCCTTGGTGTGACCTTTTCAGGCCTCCTACTTACCCTCCTTCCTACTGCAGCATCAGCTCCTCCAGCCTTCACTGGGAGAAAGGTTTTAGGAGCTTTTAGGGGCAACCTGCACAGAATGCTCGGAGCCAGACTGTCGCTGCCTGCAAGCTCCAGGAGGAGTAAACAAGGCTGAAAGGACTTTGGAGAGCGATGGGGTTTTCCAGAGCTCCATCGAGCCAGCTTTGGGAAGTCTCCAAAGATGGCAGAGCCACCACCTGAGTAGAGGTGCCTGTGCTTGCCCACATCCTGCTCCCCCGCCCACCACATCCCTCCAGGCCTCTTCACTCAGAAGTGGCTTTTCCGTTGGACCCCACCAGTCATGGGACTGGACAAAAAAAGAGATGCCAGGAAGGTCTATGTCTACCCCTCAGCTGGGGTTCTCTGAGCCCGTGCTAGGGAGATGTGAAATGTAATTCTGACAGGAACTCCTGCAGAGTGTGCACAGTATTGCCAGCATTTTGATACTGCTAATGAGTAGATGCTTGTGTAAATAAAATACCTTGATACATGGTTTACAAAACATCAAGGTTTTCAATAATTTAGGATTGAATTACACCCTGTTGTAGCACATAAGGGGAAGGATTAGGGCACTGCAGCTCACAGCTGGGCAGCTAAACCCGATTCTCCTGTTCAATTGTCGGCATTTGATTTGTTTCTCTTAAATATTCAGCTGAAATTCAGCTGAAAGGCATCAGCCATGTTCAGATCAGTAAGGTACCATTGGATGAATGCTTGTGCTCTTTGTAAAGTGAAATTTGGCACCTGACTGGAGGGACCACAAGCCCCCAGCAAATCCTGGATCCCTCCCTATTGTGGAGGCCAAGTGTTACTGAGGACTGACAGGTGAGCAGCACAAGGCTCTCAAGCCTCCCTGGCACAACCACAAGGACCAGTCAGAAAATCCCTCCCAGGAAGTGATGAAAAACCTCAGGGCACCACCAGCATCCCCCACACCAGCCAACAGAGTCCCTCCATCAGTACAGACCCACAGCATCCTTTGCCAAATGCAGTAGTTCCCTTTCATTGGTAGCCACGCTGCTCGTTTGCTTCTGTCAGCACAACCAAGTGAAAGGGTGGGCTCTGCAGAATTTCTGTTGATCCTCCTCCATGGCTTGGCATTGGGATCTGGCTCACTGACCACTCAAGAAACTTCTCTTTCCTTTATTTCACTCCATTTCATCCTTTGCTGTAATGCTAAATAAAATCTACTTATTGTTAACCACACCTCGCAACAGCAGTGGTTATGTTTGCTGCTGATTTAGTTTCCAAGTCATTTAAATAAACAACTGAGCCATGAGGAGAAACTATTAAACATCCTTTTCCCCTGGACATCATGACATGCCGGGCCATTAATATTTCTTTAGCACAGCAAACTTTGAGGCTTCAAATCCATACCTTGGTTTGTCAAATGGGATAATTATTAACATTTTCAACTATCCTGCTAAGGAGTTCGTGTGTTGCAGTGAATGTGATGTTGTGTGGTGTTTCTCACACTGATTTCTTGGGAGATTTGGGCCTGTAATTTGGTGCAGTTCTCACAGCAGGGGTGTGTTTCACCTTCTAAGGTGACATCAACCACTCGTCCTGGCATTAAAAGTCAGCCAATGTCCCTTCCAGCTTTTCCAGGCAGTCAGCAGCCAGAAAATCAGTGTTGTGCTTGGGAACACCAGCGTCAGGAAGTGTGAAGGTGGTCGTCCTGCCACTGGTCTTGGGGCAATCCTCTGGGAACCAGCCCCAGTGCAACACCCCCTCTATTTCAGTGAATGCCCAGTCTTTCCTTCAGGAGCACCTACAAACACCTGGCAGTGCCACACTGGGGACATGACGGATAGATCTCGCCCCCAGGGGAACTTGGGGGTTGGAAGTCATTTTAGGGGCTTTGATGCTTCCCTGGGGAAGGCAGGGCCAGTGGGAAGGGGGTCTGGGTACCAGCAGCACTGGAGCATCCCTGGGGCAATCAGGGGCACCAGGACATCCCGTGCCGTGGCTCTGCTTTGCTTTTATGGTGCTGCCTGCTCACTCCCATTATCAGAGGGTGGCACCACTGAAAGTGAAGCTCTGCACCCCTCAGGGGAGACATTCTGGAGAACACCAGCTGGTTCCCCAACTCCACTGCAGAGCAATATTGTTTCACCACAAAAAAATCTCACTGGCCAACACACAGCAGGTCTGGAGCAGCCCCTGAGAAGCGCCAGGCTCTGCATCCCATTAGGGCTGCCCGGAGGAAGCTGGACAGAGTTTTTATTAAATCAAGCTCACTCAATGCTTAAAGAAGGGCTTTTTTGAACGAGGAGCTGAACCTCATGTTTGGTGCCCTGCCAAGCTCAGGATAGTGCGAGGAAGAAAAGGAGATGTATTTTTGGACTGCATGTCTGCTAACAGGCTGTTAGATAAAATTAAAGAGGCTGTTTATAAAGAATCCGCTGGTGCTGAAGCAGATGTGGAGGCCCGAGTTTATGGCAAGATATATTTCTGGTGCTGGCACGAACAATCAATTTCATTCAGGACTTTCCTCATGCTGTAATGATTTGTTGGTTTGGGGTTGATTTCTTTTTTATTTATTTCATTATTTTAACTGAAACTGGCACAATGCCCTCATTACTTGTGATAAACTTGTTTGTTTACTTATGTCGTGGTAACCGGAGAGCTGGGCTCAGGCTCTGCTTCCTTGGATGCTGGTTGTTTCCTACCAGAGCACTTGGAGCTGTCTGAACACTGGCACTGTGTTTTAAAAATACACTGCTTTCCTCAGCCTTGCAGGCAGCAAGGGCATCACTGTGCTTCTACAAGAAAAATCAAGAGCACAAGTGAAGGCACATTGTCATTAATTATACATGGTTTGAGTTTTTCCTCTCTTGCTGCTCCTCCTTGGACCCTACACCGAGGCCTGACTTCCTTATGGCACAGATAAAAACTTGAAAGGAAGAAGCCCAACACAATTGCTGTGAGCTGTATCTACAGCAGGGCACTGCATATGGAAGGCATAATATTTGATAGTAAATTTTTGTTTGACTTTATAGTAGAAGTTAAGGGAAAAGGTGTCATCCTTGGCCTAGGGTTTCATAAGTGCCACAGGCAGATGGGCTCTTTTAAACCTTCTCTTCCAAAGGGAGAAACTCACAATCTGGACTCAAGTAAACCTTAAGGTAATAAAATTCCAGGTTCCAATAAATCTTTGTTTTATAAAAACACATCCAGCATATATCAAAACAGAAACTGTAAAAGAAATTAAATATGTGTGGGTCACATGCTCTGCTGGATGCTCCTTAATAGTTTTGCAGAATCAGTGGAATAACGAGGTGCAGTTTTGCTCTATGAAATTTTGGCACCTCCCTGCAGCGCTGTTGGGCTGCCCAGGGAGCCCACCCAGAACATGAGCAAACACAAGGGGGAAGGGGAGGCAGCCCCACTCCCACATCCTCTCTCTTCTTTCCCAGTGCAGACAAGCTGGGCTGTAGCTGTATCCCCACGGGCCCTGGGCCTGTGCTCAGCCAAGGGCTTTGGGTGCTGGAGCCATGGGCTGCGCTATGTGGCCCATGAGCATCCCAACATCTTTCCTCTGGGGGCCCAGCAAAGTGGGGACTTGCTCCTCCAGCCCCAGTGAGTGGCAAGGCCATGGCAAACTAAAGTGCTGTAAGTCAGAGGGAGTAAAATGATATCTGGGGGGAGGATTTGCCTGCCTGTTCCTGTAAAGTGGAAGAGCAGAGCAAAAACAAAAGGAGCTGGGATCACACTGCAGAGACACAGATTTTAACAAGCTCCTTTTCAGGGCTTTAAAAGATTATGCATGTGACATAATCTTGACATTTCCTGGCTCACTGGCGATTTCCTCAGATCAAATATCCGGAATGCTGGGGACTTGTCACCACATCGTGCAGCTCCTATTACTTGCAGCACCCCAGGGGACACAAGAAGGAGAGAGGCCCAGCGGTCTGGGCCAGGGAACAACACCCTGCACCCCTCTTCCTGTGCCCCTCCTCACCCTGGCTGGGTGAGATATGGAGCACACATCTTCCCTTTAAGAAATTCCCCTTAATTTTGAGGGTTGAGATTTAAGGCTCCTTGCCACGGGTCCTGCATCCAGAAGCCTTGGCAGAGAGACTAAAGCCTGCGAGAGCCCTGGCAGGGACAGGCCCTCAGACCTCATAACAATAGCTAATCTATTTCTTACAATCTATTGCGTAATGCCAATTTTATAAAATTCCAGGTGACTTGTTGGAGTAGTCAAAACCAAGTCCAAAAGCAAGCAAAGCCCTGTAAACTTTGGGAATCTTCTTATCGTGAAGCTTCATCAAATCTCTGCTGAAACGAGAAAGTTATGGGGAAAGAGAAAAAAAATTCAGCACAACATTTATTAGCATTTTGTTGAGCATTGGGACAGGCTTCCCAGGGAAGTGGTAGAGTTGCCAACCCTGGAGGATGCAATCAGAGAGGGGACCCAGCAAGGCACAGTGGCAAACCCCCATCCTGACCTGAGATCTTCCAACTTCTGCTGTAGCGGGTAGAAGGACAAAAAACACAGACTCTTCCCAGAATTTTTAAACTGGATTTTCAAAGGCTGCATAAATTTGGGTTGCTCAGCTCTCTGTTATTAATTACTCTAAAATAGATAAAACCAAAGGCAAGCAAAGCACCTCCTGTCTGGGAAGCACTCATACCATGACCAAAGACCCCAGGCAGCTCTTCCCCACCTCCTCTTCCCCACCAGGGAACCACTGGCAAATCAAGTCACCTGGAGGCTGCAGGTGCCAGGGGATCAGGGTGGTGGGACCCGCAGGGGTCACCCTTCTGCTCCTGACCAGGCAGGTTCAGGCTAGCAGTGCCTTTGCTGCGTGTAAACAGGGAAGCTGCAGCTGAGAGGTTAATGCAATTCCCCTCTTAAAAAGTATTTAGAAAGGGCATTTAAAAGAGCATCACCAACTAGTTTAATGAAGCACCAGCATGGCTTTAGAAGTATTTAACAAAAATTAATCCTAATATTAAAAAGAATATATATTTTGTTATGATTTTCATGCAAGCAGTGTAAATAATTGATAGAGGATGTTGCAACCCTTCCAGCGCAGCCCTACACAGCAGAAAGAGAAAGTGAAACAAAGTGCAAGCTGGAAAGCCCCCGGAGGGCAGGAAGACAAGGCCAGGAGGAGCCTTTGGAAGGGCTCCTGCCTGCCCAGTGCCTGCCCCAGGCTCCCAGGCCCAGGCAAAGGCTGGGCAGAAGGTTACAGCAGGGATTAGTCAAGCAGCACAACCTCTTTGGTCACCTAGACTTGTATTCACATAATCCTCCAAGTCTTGTGCTAACACACATGGGGGGGGGAGGGGGTTGTGTTTTAGCTTAAATATATCCCATGCTCTGGCTTTTTATACTCACTTAGAGACGTATGGTGGTATTTTCAGACTTGGGTCACTTCAATTTTATTATTGCAGGTGGCCCAAATAAACTTTCACTAGGTTTTTCATGTGTGTTTTCTAAAGAGAACTGTGAAATGAACAGCTAAGAGGTTTGGTGGAGCTTTTGAATAAGGATGGGGAGCAGCTTCCCTATCAGTGTTACAATTATGTACTCCACTTTGCCTCAACCCTCACATTAAATGCATCATCCTAAAGCCAAAAAAATCAACGGTACTTACCTGAGAGACACAGATATTGAGATATAAAACAACTATCTATTACAGGTATTTCAGGCAATTTGAATTGTGTCATGCATCCATTTCCAGCTTTCTTTCCTACGTTTTCCTTCACTAAAAACCTTCACAAAGCTGCATGCACCTAACCTGCCTCACAAAAAAACCCTCCAAGGTTAATTTATTACCAATTAACTTGAGAAGTTCAACACCTTTGCAAAGGCTGGTGTGAATGCTCAAAATCCATAACTGGAAATCAAATACAGGTAAATCTCTGATTAAAAAAATAAATACGGAACATGATTAGTAATCCTTTGGTGTTTGGATACCAACCCAAAAGCAAGCGCAAAAGGGAGCAAGGCTAATAACCACATCCCCCTTTTAGGAGCACAGCTACACACTGTGCAGCACAGTAGGTTCTCTCTGAAGCATTTTTAGAAGTCTTCTGTGGGACAAAGGAGTTGTCCTGAACTTTTATTGTTTTAAAATTAATGCAGAAAAATAAGAAAATAGGGAGTTTCCTTTGCAAAAGTCACGGAGCAATGATTAAGCACAGGGGATATCAACTTGAACTCAAGTTTTGAGAGCACTGAACAGAGAAAAGTCCAAGTAAAACACTCAGTTTGCAAGTTTACCTTTGAAAAACCACCTGTGGAACCTCCTCTGCCTTTTGGCTTTTTTCATGAAATCCAGGAGGTCTCAGTGATGAGGGATTTCTGCACGCTGCGGGCACGAGCCACTGCTCGGAGCAGCGCTCTGGGACGTGCGGTCTCCTTGTTTATATTTCAGTGCTACACGTGATTAATCCTCCATTTCATTCATTGTCTTTTTACTTCTCTGCTACTGGGAACAGTAAATAAGAGGGAAGTTGTAACAAGAGCCTCTCTTTTATTCAGAGACTTTCTGTTTCCTGCAGGCTGGCGGCTTCGAAAAAAATCACAGCCCCATTGTGCTCCAAAGTCATACTGAATGATTCAGATGAAAAGAAAAACCCACGTCAGTAGGAACAGGGGACTCAAAGATGAGTGTCGAGGCCAGCAGACCAGGGAGATCGATCCCAGGCAGCAGCACATCCTGAGAATGTTGCACCCTGTGGCTGCAGCAACATTATGGTTTATCTCTCTGTGCTGCGGGTCTGTGGAAGGCAAGCGCTGCTCCCGGGATTAGGGGTGTCCCTAAGCACCCCTGGCACCACGGGAATGGCATCGATTATCTGCGGGTGGTGGGGCGGCAGGACAACCCTCCTGTCCTACCTGGGGGGCGCAGATCCAGCCGGCAGCAGCCGGGGGAGGTGAACTCACTCCTTCCTCCTGAGCAGGGCTGCCAGCGGTGGATGTCAGGCCGGGCAGGAGGAAGGGGCAGGGTCACCAGCGGCAGGGGCAGGGAGGCAGCGCCCGGGTGCTCCTGTGCGGAAGCAGAGCACGCAGTGATAGAGACAGTGTTGCCATCACCGAACATCTGGTACGAATGCTCCCCAAAAATAGATCACTTCCTTCTTCCAGCTCAAAGGAAACAGTGTTGGAAGGAGTCTCAGATACGGCAGGGCTGGTGCAAAGAGGGGTCTCGTTCACTGGCAGCCTCTCACTGGGAGCCACTGACAGATTCTGGAGTGTGACTCTGGGACCAGCCATCAGTCTCAGGCAGGATCAAGGGATTAGCCCTGCCAAAAGCCCCGACAATCCATGTCGGTGCCGTGCCTCTCAGCGCCCCTGAGCAGAAACCTACCAGCACTTTCCATTAGTGGCTGGTATAGCAAAACCAACCCCTCTGTCCCCAAGAGCTGCTCCGGTGCTGAGAGGCTCAGGCTGTGATCAGCCCTCACCTGCGTTTTCCAGTATCAGTTTTACATTGCAGGGCTCGTTCACAGCATCTTCCTTATTGGCAGGCGTCAGGAGAAATGTGTGTCAACAAATCTGAAGCGAGCGTAAGCGCCGCTACAGTCAAGTATGATAATAAAACGTGAGTCACTGTTATTCAATCATTCACCAGCGCACGACTTGCAGGAAAGTTCTCTCTTCCAGGAATCACCACTACACAAATTTGAGGTTTTTTTTAAAGAGCACCCTGATTTTACTTTTAACTGCATGGCTGAGCCTTCAGAGGGCCGGTGCCGCTGTCCCTACTTGCAGCCCATCACCCCCGCTCCCTACGCATCTGCATTTCAAAGCCAGGCGTGAGGCACCCAGCCCTGGCATGACCCATGACCTGACATTCTCCCCAGCAGTTTTCATGCTCAGTGTCTCCCCAACACCAGGAGTGAACTGGCAGCACGGAGAGGGCTGTGGGACTGACCCCCAGCTGCCATCAGTGCCCCACAGCATCTGAAGTGCAGCTGGGCACTGTTAGTTTAGGGGATGGGCATTTGTCCCCTGGGCTGGGATAAGGAAGAGTGTGGTCAACCCCAGCATTTTGGCAAGGGAGACTTTTTCCCATAAAGGTATTATTTTGTTTCCTTACATTTCAGTTTAGGAAGGAGCAGGAGGGGTCAGGGATGTCTTCCCAGACATTTGTTCAAAACTGGTTTTATTCTTGGTAACAAATGCCCCCGCCAAACACAGCAGCACACGTCCTCGGTTTCCCCTCCAAAAGCCTGATTTTTTGAATGGCTTCTTGGAAAAAGCATTTAAATGGTGACCTCTTGCTGCTGTAAGATGTGCAGGGAGATGGGTCCTTTCCAGGCATTCAAGCTGCAGTGCTTGGTCTTTCCTGTTTTTACTGAGGAACTTTTGGGAGGTCAGAAATACATGAATTGAGCTTTTGCTGCCTTAATAGGTGAAAGGCTGCTGGAAGCACGTGGCTAAACTTCCTCTGTGCCAAATGACCGCCATTTAAGTCAAACACGTTTTAACAATAGAAGCAAAATTTAAAAAGGTGTAGTTACAAAACCCCACATTTGCCTGTCTGTCCTCCTTGCTCCGTGCTGCTCTGCCTCTTGCTGCTTAGCTTGATCTCGAGCACTCCTGCTGCAGGGAAGGCTTGAGCTTCTGATGTGGCAAACAGGTAGACTAAGCTAATTTATCGCTCGAGTCTTTTATTCCATCACAGAGCGGCAAAAGGGAAGGCTCGTCTCTCTTGCGGGTCACCTCTAATAGCAATTGCTTCAGCAAGATGGATTTCAAAATTAGGTGCTCTTGAAGCAGAAGGCACACTGTATTTTTCAACAGCACAAAGCAGCCGTAAGAGGAATCTGACCTTCATTCTTCATAATAAATTCACTGGGGGAAAAAAAAAAATCCATCTTTTGTTTTTCAGCTTGAAGTACTGTCAAAAGAAAAGCCAGGGCACAACATATACAAAATAAAAATACAAGACAACTTCAGCAAAATGATAAAAAACTCGGAGAGATTTACTTTTCCTGCTTTTTCTTACTCAAACACTGGAATAAAGTCTGACAGCTTCTCTGCAAGTACATTGTTTTGGAATAAAGGCTGGTGTTAATTTAAAGTGGATCTATTCTAGACTAAATTAAGACCACCTCAAAGCGGTTTTCAGATGTAGGGTGCAATCCAGTAGCAAAGTCTGGGGAAAAGTTTATCAATACACACCCACATTTAGGCACTTAGCACATTTGTAAAATATCCCTTAATGTATTTCAGGTGCTAAAATAATGTCTGCTGCAGCTACCAAAGGAAAATGTCACACACTGTCATTTTCTGCTAAAATGCCCCAAAAAGATGTGATCTGTAGTCAAGTGCAGACTCATAAGCTAAAGAATGTAATGGAGGAATGTCTGAAAATATTTGGCAGTTTACTGTTAATAAAATGATCAAAACATTTGAGTCCTAAAAGCCTGTAGCTGGTCAGCTGCTACTGGCACAGCCTGGAAATGGTGAAAATTAATCATCTCTTGTATTAAACACTATCTTTGTATTTTGCCATGTCTCCATTCCAGACTCTGTATTGAATAACGTGTTATAACCCAACGTAGCACATTGCCTTTATTCCTTTAATCTCCTGTCAGGCATAGCTGGGAAGGAAGAATGGGAATGTTTATTCTAACTAGCAGGTCTAACCCTTAGGCTAGCAAGAATTAGGAGAGGTTTTTTCCAAGCTCGGCTTGTCACCCTATCTAGAGAACCTAATGCTGTGGCTGCAGTATGCCTGGCTCCTCTTCCGGAGGAGTCACTTAAATCCAGCTTCCCACTTTCTAGCAAGCCTAGACCCAGCTATTACTAGCCTTTTCTCCTTCAGGATGGGCTGGTTACACTGATAAAAGCAGCTGGAAAGAGGCTCAGCGTCAGCGGTGCCCTAATTAAGCAGCAGAAATCAGCCACTTCACACCCGTTAATTCAGGTTTCCAGGGGCCCTGTTTGCCTGGACAGAAACATTTTGTTAAATAACATTTTGTTAAATAAACGTTAATAACATTTTGTCAACTTTTTGCTAGAGCTGGTGTGATCACTGAAAGCTCAGCAGAAGGGATGAATGTTGTCCATACATCTAGTTAAACCAGCTTGAAATTACAGAGCGTAGCTAGCATATCTAGGTGGCTGCAACTGCAGCTCCTTTCAGGACCAACTTGAGATAAACAACCATAAAAATCAGTCTGGCTTCATTTGGATTCAAGGTATCGTTAACTACCACATATTAACAATCAAGCTCTCTCCAGACCAGTCAGTTTTTTGTTGTTGTTTAGAACAGGAAGTCTTCTTTACCTCTACAACAAGCATTTCTGTGAAGGTTTAAGCCCTAGGAGACGCTTTTTGATAGTGATGCCAATGCTGTCAGTTCCCTTCTAGGGAACCACCGCCTACACAGTTGCAATTTCACTGCTCATTGTCCCTCTTTTACAGCAAGCATCCACTTTTAAAGATCAAGGGGAGGCAGATTCAAGCTGAAGTGCCAGCAGTAACTGACCTCGGATCAAGTAATCTTGGAGTGGCCAAGTCTGACCTACCAGCACAGAGACTAGGGCAGTTTTGACCAAGAGGATTATTTAACTGCTGGAGCTAGCAGGGGAGCACAGCTGGGGAACAGGACGGTCCTTTCCAGCAACAACCTTCAGCAGCTCTTCTTTAAACAGGGGACTTAATCTACCTATGGCATTCCTCTTCACCAAATACCACTTCCATTGATTAAAAGCAGTTTTATAGCAAACACAGGTGAAGGCTTCAGCCTGAAATCCATGTGTCAGCTCAGCTGAATTACAGGCACGTTCCAAGTGCTCCTGAGAACTCGGGAAGCTTTGGTGCATCTCCCACCCAACACCAGCCTCTGGAGTGAGATACAGGGGGTTCTGTTCCTCAGTAAGCAGCACTGATAATTACATTACCTACCCTCTCCAGCCTTGAGCACGCTCTGCTTGTTACCAACGTGCTAAAGTCAAAGGAAAGGCCAAGGCCGCGCCTGGCTGCTGGGAAAGCGCCCGCTACTCATCTTTCAGGTTCAGCTGAATCCTCTAGGTTACCTCTGTCAACATCAAGCACCGAGAACAAAGGCACAAGATTATGGGGATCTCATTAAGTATGCTTGTTCCAAGAACAAGAAATGTGTCTACTTTCTTCTGATGACCTGGGAAAACAAAAAAACCCTTCAGCACAGAAAATTTATTTGTCATCAGTTACGAGCATTTGAATGTGTCATATCCAGTTTAAGGAGAAAAAAATGTCTGTCTGTCCTACGCTTTCTATACTGAGACCTTGCAAACAGCATCATTCTTCTGCTTGAAACAGAAAGCAGGGATGTACATATCTGAGAACACCAACACGCACAAAAACCCCCAAATCCTTAGGGTATTAAGTGAGCCATTTAACTAAGTATTTAAAACCTCTGCAATTATTAGTTTATTAGTATCATCCAGGATTCAGATGTTCAATATTTCTCCTGAAGTTATACATAAATGCAAATTGAAATAAGAATCTGAAAGTCAAAATTGTATAACAAAACAATACTCCATCACAAAAGCGTGTAAAATTACAAGAATGCTTTTTTTTGTTTGTTTTTAAACACTGGCACTTAAGAGAACCATAATTTTGTAACCACAAAATTGCCGAATTGTCCCCCAAACTGGTAAGCAGGTATATGTGAAAATAGTTACAGCTGCCAGCACTTGAAGTTTTACTAAATATGCAAAAAACCCCTTAGCTTTGGTTTTGGAAGAGAACTGTATTTGACCAAATTAGACATTGTTGGTATACCATAAACATTTAACTTTTTAATGCAAAATTTAATAAAATGTACTTTTCCATACAACTATATTTAACTTAAAAATGGGCAAACATCAAGAGTGCGGTATAAAACCTAACAGGAAAAATACATCTTATCTCATTTTCAATTTGAGACAATATACAACTTTGTTTAAAGGGCTAAAACTAGAATTTCAAGAATACAAATATGAATTTACATAGATTTAACAAATAATAATGGTACCATTTATAGAAATCTTAGAAAGAAAAAATCATTTCTTGTGGGCCCTTTGCTACCAGGAGTCTCATGGTATAAAGCCCATGGCCATCACCAGACCTGTCACCAAAAAATAATATGGTCATTTCATGCTTTTAACTTTACACATTTTAGGTACGCTCATCCTCCCAGGTGTTCAGAGATTTACAAATATAACTTCCATTACATGGTAACAGAGTCACACATGTAAATTTCTCTACACCAGATGGACATACACTCTTCCTATGGGTCCTTCTAGGACAAAATTTAACATTCCCTCCCTCCCCTCCCCCAAAGTATTTAGTTTCTGTAAAATTGAACTCTATACTTCTCAACTCTCCAAGACTGGTAAACTCATGCAACTCAAAAGAATATTACATTTCACAAAAATCTGAACAGGTATCTGTTTGCTGAGATTGAATTTTTTGTTGTTTCCAGTTATGGAAGAATATTTTCATCATAGGCCTATATATTTCTTTTCTTACCCTATCATGATAATGCAGGGTATGCAGATCAAAGCTTTGTTTATCAGCTGGTTATATGAAAGATGAAAACTGTAATATTCCCATGATCCCATACGGGCATTCAAATAAAGCAAAAGATGAGTTCCCCTCAAAAAAAAAAAAAAAAAAAAAAAAAAAAAAAAAAAAAAAAAAGAAAAGAAAGTATGATTCTCAAGGGCACCTATTAAAAGGACAACAATACTAATAAAAAAAATTGTATTTACTTAGAAGCATTCAGAATGTCAACAAAACAGCTGCAACTTTTTTTCTTCCTTTTTGCAATTACAGAGTGGTATTCAGTTAACAGAATGACAATTATTTTTATGATGCATCAGAGACAACTGAAGATGAGAAATGAACTACATCCCCAAATATAACTAAATTTGTGCTGTGCACCAACAAGAACCTGCTTTATAACTCCCATGCCAATTTACAACCCCCACACTGTACCAGGCAAGGTTAGTGGCCATTGAAATACCACTAAGGACAGGGCTATCTAAAGACACATTCGGTAGTGTGTTAACTATACAAAAAAAGAGACACTGTACAGTTTAAAAACAAATCTTACACAGCCTTACATTTCAATTTTTTTTTCTTTAAAAGGAGTGAGTTGTGTACAGGGGGGTTAAATGCTTTATAGACAAGAAAGAAATTGCTCTAAAAGAGACTTATTCATCATCATCATCATCTTCATCCTCCTCTTCTTCCTCCTCTTCATCATCTTCATCCTCTTCATCTTCATCCTCATCCTCCTCCTCTTCCTTCTTCTTCTTGCTCTTCTCAGCCTTGGCAACTACTTTTTTGCCTCCATCAACCTTCCCTTTGGCCCGGTATGCAGCAATATCCTTGGAGAAGAAAAGCAGGAAGAATCTCTCAAAGATGTAACCAGCCAAGAGGTTTGAGCCACCTCCAAAGAGCACTTGTCAAAGCAGCCAGCCAGGCACCTGCCCTTTCTGCACATCCACTGGGCTAGGACCAAGAGCCGCGCCTTCAGCTCCGAGGCGAACTGACGCCAAAGAAATGGGAACCTTCTAACACAGAAATTACACTGGCATGCTAGAACACACTGCTTATGGCTGCTAAGGCATCTCCATTGTCAGACTTCTGGGAACAGGCTGGAAAAGCTGCTGCCTCTGACTGTAAAGGCACAGCTGAGCCCACTATCCCACAAGGAAATGAAGTAGGGAGACCTCTTAAGGTCCCTTTTTAGCCCTACCTCCTACAATGCCTAAAGAAACGCACAGGAAAACCCTTGTTTGAGGAACAAAACTGTGATTAGCCACCCAGAACATATCGGAATGACCCGGCCTAACAGCTGCAATGCTATGCCTCAGCAAAGAGCAGTTATACTGAACTCTGCCTAACAGAAGTTTGCAAAATAAAAGGTATAAGAACTTGATTAAAGGGTAGACAGTGCCACCTTCTGCATGCAGTAAATTTATTCTAGTCGTTTGAAACGCACAAAATTCAGTTCCTGTTAGAGGGAAGTCAAAACTGCACCTGGAAGGTGAAGTCATAAAAGCAGTCAAGACTTCCCAACTTTGTGCCAAAACAGTAAAACAATTAGGTAGGAGAATTGATCTACAAAGATTACACACACCAGCTACAGAAAAATACGAACACATTTACACAGATGGTCCAAATCTTCAAATATTCCCCATCCAATAAACACTACACCACTAATCTTACTGTTCACTTGGATTCCCTTAAAGATTAGCAGGAAGTTTTGAGAAGATATGATACCCACTAAGTCAAAGGCCAAGCAGTGAAATACTGAAGATTACTACACCTTAAAACTCCATTTGTAAGTGTAAGAAATAAAGACATTACTAGTAGAAATTAAAATAATATCTGCAAATACAGATGAATAATTCTACCATTTAAGAAGCATCTGAGTTGCTCTGGCTGTGTGTACCAGCAATTACCATGAAGCTGTACAGAAAGCACCATGTACAAAAGCTCCTAGACCTGCAACTCCTCTCTGGCACATACACAGGGCTCAAAGGTTCCACCTTGCACACTACAGTGCAAAAATTCCAAAGTGGATTTGTTTGCCAGCAGGAGAAATACCCAGAGGAAGGTGACAGCACACTATGGACAGAGGTGCTGTACGTCAGCTGTAGGTGATCACTGACCCTTTGTGAAGCATTGTCAGGGGATGCCAACACGCATCCTTCTTCTTCCCTTGGGTTCTACATATTGGGATGGGAATCTGCCTCTAGAAATAAAACCATGTGTAGCACAATCCTGTGTGCACAGCAATTCTACAACTCCAATTATGATGGCAGGATTTAGCCTTAATAATTTAAAAAATTGCATGACAAGCTGCTTCATATGCATAATTAACCAACTTCACTACTAGAAAGGAGACAGACACAAAGTAGATCCAGGAAAAACACATGCTTAAAACTAGCATTTCCTTTGTGTTTTGTCATTACCCCAGCAATAAATTTTAAAAATCATCAATGTGCATCAATTATCCTAACATTCAGGGATGCTCACTAGTATGTCCAAAATCAGGGAGAACCAGTTCATTCCTTACTGCTACCAACTTAAGTCACATTCTGCTGTGACCGATGGATTTAGTAATGATACAGAACCCATGGTATTTATTAAACCACCAGTGACAGCCCAAAATTACAGACCAATGCAAACAGTTCAAGCTAAAGGACTCCAATTTAGAGTTATGGCAATGAACCATTTGCCCCTGTATGCAACGTTTTTCAACAAATATAACGAATTATGTCATTAGCATATTATAATTTGCAACATCAGGTATCAGAGGACACAGTAAGAAAAAAAATCGATCTAAACTGAGGCTTGATCTCCCCACAGCACCTCCATGAACGTCAGTGTTACCTTTTCATACTTCTCCTTCAGCTTAGCAGCCTTCTTTTCATAAGGCTGTTTATCGTCTGCAGCGGTGTTGTTCCACATCTCTCCCAGTTTCTTTGCGACATCTCCAATGGACAGACCAGGATGTTCTCCTTTGATTTTTGGACGAAACTCAGAGCAGAACAAGAAAAAAGCCGAACTACACAGGAAAATAAGAGAAGATTATTTAAATTTTAGACTCCGCTACAGCAGCAGCTTTTGTGACCTCTGTTACCGTTTCTTAAGAGCATTTTGAAAAAAGCACCTAAAAGTGAAACAAACACTGATTACGATAGAAGGTATCAGAACTGAACGAGCCACTTTGCAAACTCAATGCATGCTTGTCTCTTAAGTAATGCTGCACATCTGGTCCCATTTTTCGCAGGATCCTCAGACAGGCAGATTTTATATACCAGACACAGCTTTAGAAATTAGAATAAGTGAATGACACTAGGGCAGCAAATGTTATGTCAGAACTGTTAGAGGTGGGAGGCTGCAATATTTGTTATGAAAGAATAATTTCCAGACAACAGCACCAGCTCAAATAAGAACACTAGCTTGTAAAGGAACTTCCCTCTTCCCTTCAGCATTAGCTCCATTTAAAAGACACACATACAAACACAATAAAGTACCGGTGTCTAGTAGGAAATGAACTTGAAACCAGCTGTCATTATGCAGTGGCTGAAGTTTTAATTTTGCTGGTTTGGAGCAGGATCACCCCTCTAACCTGTTCTGTGCAAAAGCCTCTGATTTTAAACCGACTGCCAATCAAAAATTCTGCTCAGGCCAGCACATAATGAGAGCAGGGCCTGCAGTACTTTACTGCTGTATTACACTGCCCTCTTAACAGAAATTAGAAAAATCAGTCAGAATCACACACAGTCTATTTTTGCATCTACTTTTAAAGGCTGCCATTACTCTAACTTTGATAGTGGGACAGCCAGCCTGTAAATAAACACTTAGCTTTCATAACTAAAATTTCAACCTATTTTTTACACCTCTGGTGAGGAAAATCACATGCTCTTGTATTTCTGAAGCTCCTGGATAAAATTACCATTTTATAGACACACACCAGCATGATGGTCCCGAACAAGACAACCTAAAGCCAGGAATCTACTTACGGAGGCCTCTTCGGTGCATTTGGATCCTTGAACTTCTTTTTTGTTTCCCCCTTAGGTGGTACATAGTTTTTCATTTCTTTTTCATAACGAAGCTTGTCAGCCTTTGCCATATCTTCAAACTTCCCTTTCTCCTTAGAAGACATAGTCTGGAAGGCAATTGGAATCACAGAATACCTCAGAAGGGACACAGAAGGATCAAAACAGTATATTAAGATTCAAAAACATACCAAAGTCCATTCCAAAATTTCGGCTGGGGGAGCTAAAGGTAAGACAAGGACAATGGATAGCTACCACTCATCTTACAACTGCACTTGATACTTACCCAAAACCTGGAATTCGAAAGAAATCATTTAAAATCTGGAATGGTATTTCACACAAGGCAGACATTTCAGGTTTCGTGGGGTTTTTTTTAAGCAGGTATTCCTACCTTCCATCGTTCTGAGCATTTTTTTGAGAACTCTGAGAAGTTCACTGACGCATCTGGATGTTTCTTCTTGTGCTCCTCCCGACAGGTTTGCACAAAGAAGGCGTATGAAGACATTTTACCTCTCGGCTTCTTAGGATCACCTTTGCCCATTTTTGCTGATTTTCTGTAATAAAGCAAATGAGACACCTTTAAAACTTGTACTTTCAACAAACCAGGGCAGGAAGTAAGTAACAACCAAGGATCGTGCCAAACAAGACCTGCTGGAGCAGTATTCTGAAATCATACAATGGGAAGAAGATTCCCTTCTGGAAAATTTACTGAAGAGTTCTGTCATCCCTGTCTGAGGTGACCTGGATGCAAGCAACCTGAAATCTCAAAGGGCCTTCAAAATGTGCAGTTATGGTCTCCAGCAAACAAGAACTATCCTACCAAGCAATCTGAAGGCAAGTAACTGGAGACTGCACACCATGATTATTACTGGTGTATTAATCATATGCTTGGGAAGAATAAACTCTATTGAAAGGAGGGGAAAAGTACCCAAGTATCCTGTCTCAGTGGCCTTCTGGATTACTGATTTCTTTTTCAGCCTGTGTTTTTACCTCTTCCCCTGTAGGCCCTGGGTGCTTATTTACAAAATATATTTTTTATGATTTTCTATGCCATATGTTATGACTCCTCTTTATGTGTACTGCAAAACACTACTCTTTGCAGGTATACCTTGAAATACAGGAATGGAACAGCTCACTTGGTCAAATATGTTACAACCTACACAGGGAGAAGTACAACACTTACGCATGGCCAGCAAAGCTGTGCTCAGCAAGAGCACTATCTGACATTTTCAGAGACTGAAAAATACCTTCCTGGAACTTTCACACCCAAGTCAGACATTCAGAGTATTTCTTCATAGCTCCCTGGAAAAGTCACTTGCACCCAAACAAGCTCTGCTTTTCAGCACGAATTAAAAGAAGGAAAAAAGCGTGAAAGGGAAAAAAAAAAAAAAAGGGCAGGCAGCGCCCGCCTGTATTGCCACAGAAGCTGTATTTCCTATCGGTCTGGCGGATAGACAGAAACAGATTTCTGCTCTGTGACTAAACACGTCCGGTTTGAAGTTTCTATCAAGTAAACAAGAGGGCTGAAGAAGCAGGAGCCGCTCCTGCCTGCCATGGAGACGCTCCCAGCCTAGCCGGGCCCGGGGCTCGGCCGGGCCGGGCCAGTGCCCGCGGCTGCGGGGGCAGGCGGCTCCGGGGACAGGGGGTGGCCGCGGGCAGGGCTCGGCACCGCGACCCAGGGGCTGGCGTTTAAAAGCCTACCGCTTCCCGCCATTTTGGACGCTTCCCCTGTGAGGGGGGCAGAGGGAAACTTCAGAAGTCCCTCAAGAGACCTGCTGGGGGTGAGAGGGGAGGAAGAAAAAAAAAAAAAAAAGAAAAAGGAGTCCCGTTATACGGGAGAACATGTGTAAAGTTTTATTCCGCATTCAGGCGAAGGCTTGTAGCAGCGAGCACATGCCCAGGAGCCGGACACCCACCGGGGTGCGGCTGCCCGCAGGCGGCGACCCCCGGCCCCGGCGGGACAAAGCGCTCTCCCGCCGCCGCCCCCGTCCCCCCGCGGCGGGGGGGGCCATCCCGATGCCCAGCCCTGCCCGCTCCGGCCGCCATGAGGCGAAGCAGCCCCGGCCTGCGCTCCCTCCCTCCCTGCCGGCCGCGCCGCCGCAGCGGCGGTGTCGGCGGGAGCGGCCGCCATAGCGCAGGCTCCTGGCGGAGGAGGTCACCCGCCACCGAGCCTCCTTCCATTTTGTGCGCTGAGGAGCAGAGCCGGCCGCTCCCCACCCCGCCGCCGCCACCACACCCCCCGCGGCCGGGCGGGGCAGCGAGCCCGGGCGGCGGGACCCCCGCCGAGAGGGGCCGCGGCGGGGCCGGGCCGCGACCCCCGGCCGCGGGGCGGCGGTGGCAGCGCAGTCCGGGCGGCGCGGAATGGCCGCTGTGGCGTCGCCCGCTGCCGCCGCCGCGTAGAGAACATGGCTCCTTCCTCCCTTCCCTTTGTGTGAGCGCGCCGCTACCCTGGCGCACACGCTCAGCCATTGCAGCCGGGGGAGGGCGGGCGGGAGACGGGGGGAGGTGGGTGGGAG
The DNA here is from genome assembly GCF_000738735.6 of Corvus cornix cornix. Taxonomy (NCBI): domain Eukaryota; kingdom Metazoa; phylum Chordata; class Aves; order Passeriformes; family Corvidae; genus Corvus; species Corvus cornix. Next base: position 48,560,249 of record NC_046332.1, read on the forward strand.
CGGGGGGGAAGGAGATTGGGGGGTGGGGGGGAAGCGCGCTTTCAGCGCCTGCCCAAGCCCCGGCAGCGCGGACGAAGCCCCAGCGGGGACCCCCCGCTCGCTCCCGCGCCCCACCGAGCTGTGCGGCCCCGGAGCCGCGGGCACCGCGGCCGGGCGAGCAGCGGCTGCTGGAGAAAAAAGTTCCCCGAACTGCGCCCCCGCCCGCCCGAGCGCCTCCTCTGCTGCTCCGCGCCGCTCGCCTTGTTTTCTCGCTCGCGGCTCCCGTCAGCCATGTTACAGCCGGGCGGCCGCGGGGCCAGCGGCGCCCCGGCCCGCACCCCGTTTCCCCGCGCTCCCCATCGCCCCGGCGGCGCGGCGCGGCCCGCCCGGAGCCCCCGCTGCCCCACCACCTGCCCCGCCGCCGCGGCGATGGCTACGGTGAGGTACCGTGTAAGCGGCTTACGGCGGGGTACGGCGCGGCCCTCGCCCCCCGCGGTGGGCGACCCCCAGCCGTTCACCCGGCTCCCTTTGCCCGCCTCTCTCTCCCCACCTCGCTCCTTACCTCCCGCCGCCCCGCTCTCCCGAAGTCGCCCGCCGCCCCCGCCCCGCCCCGGCCGGGGGGCTCGCCGCCCGGGAAAGGGTCTCCCGGGCACAGCCCACTCGCCTTTGTGTACGGGCGTCCGAGCCCGGCGCTGCCCCGCGCTCCGCGGTCATGCAGCGGAGGCAGCACGACGGCCACCACCGGCTCACCGCCCGGCTGTGAGCGGGCGGGCGAGCGGGCGAGCGCGCTCGCCCGGCCCAGCGGCCCCCGGCGCGTACTCACCCGTGTCAGACAGAGTCGGCACGCAGCCCTCGCTCGGCCCCGAGCCCCAGAGACGCTCCCGCGGGCCGCCCGCCCGGCCCCAGCGCTGGCTGGGTCGCTGTGCAGCCCGGTGCACCGCAATGGCTGAGCGCGGGATCGATACGCAGCCTCCTCACACTCGCGGCGCTGGTAACATTACTCTCTGCACAGCCCCGCGCCCATTGGCCGCCGCCAAGCCGAGCGCCGCGCCGATTGGCCCAGGCGCTCCCATTGTCCTGACCAGAGCGCGCCGCGGGTTGGGCGCGCCGCGGGACACGTCACCGAGCAGGGAAAGGGCGCGCAAATATAAAAGTGAGCGCAGGGAGCCGGGCGGCGGCGGGCCCTGGAGAGCTGCGGTGGCTGCCCGGTGCTGCGCTGCTGCCTGTGAGGGCCGCGGGCCCCGCCGCCCCCGCCGCCGCCCCGCCACCCCGGGGGAACCCTCGCGTCCGCCCTGCGGTGGGGAGCAGAGCGCTGCCGCCTGCCCGCCCCTGCGGCCGCGCCGCCCCACCGCGGAACCCGGGGCTCAGCGGGGAACCGAGCCAAGCCCGCGTGTCTCGGCTCCTCTTGCCCGGTTCCAGCCGGCGCACGGGGCTTCTCTCCGCTGCCGCGGCGGCGTGTTCGGCTCTGCCCCTTACCCGAGGTTGGGGGGCGTTTGTTTTGTTTGTTGTTTCGTGGGGTCGTTTTTTGGTTTTTGGGTTTTTTTCTTTCTTTTTCCAGAAATGGCTTCATCACCTGTATGAATGCCAGTCGGGAGATACTGGCTTTCTCCTTTACCTCCTGGGTGACAAGGAGCAGCCCGCAGTGGTCAGGCAGCTCCCCCCTCCCCGCCCCCGCGCCACGTTCTCAGCAATCGTGCACAGTGATGGCCCGGCGCCGTCCCGAGCATCCCGGTGCAGGGACGCGCTGAGCCACATCTCACCTGTCCTCCGCTGCTGCTCCTCTCCCTGCTATTTTACTGTCACCTGCACCGCACGAGGAAGCTGTTACAGGACTAGCGAACAGGAGAAATACCCCTTAACATCAGCTTCGCTGATTACATCTACTTTATTGGTGCAAACAACGCTGGGAAGAGTGCTGCTGTGAAAAATCCAAAACCACTGCTCTGCCCCGAAAGGCAGTGTAAGCATGCTTACTGTAGTAACAGAAACTTAAGACAACTTAAGTTAAACTGGTCATAAATATTCGCGCGTAAATAGCTGATTTCGATAATTTCTTAATTATCATGAACTCTCAAAATCTATCCATGAAGTTTTGGAAGGGTTTGTGATCTGACACAGAAGGGATAGCAATTGTTTCACAAGGCATGGTGCTTTATGGAAGTCAAAGATCCTTTTAAATAATTACCCTAATTCTAAAACTGCCTCATTTGTGAAGAAGTGCTGGTAGACATATGAAGACAGTGATTCTGCTACCTAAAATCATGCAAAAATACATGAACAGTAAGGAACACTTGTGTTTCTGTCTCAATGAAAGGTTTTGTTTGGGGTTTGGTTTTTTTTCTGATTTGCATCCTATACTTTAAACCTTTATATGGAACAGAAGAAAATGTAAAAATCACTAGTATTTATGTGGTTTAGTGTGCAGAAGCTGATAGCTTTGCACATACTGAACTTCTTTAAGGTTTCTTCTGTGAAAACCAGACCTGAAAGGAAGGCAAAGGATTGCTTTTATTCCTTACTGTTGTCTAGAGCCAAAACTTCAGTAAAAGGCAAGTGATGAGGAGAATTTGATTACGTGACACACTCCTGTAAAGGTTTTCCTTCATCTCTGCTAGTTAGATGCTCAGGCCTGTACAGGTTTGCATCTTCAGTGGGTTTCTTCTGCAACCCTTGATGACAGAAATACAAAAGAATTTACTCATCAGTTGCAGACAGTAGTGTTTTTTACGGAAGCAATATATGTTTCTTCTCTTGTTCATGCTGTGCCACATCCCTTCTAATACTTCACAAACATGCCTTCTTCTGCAAACCTCATTGAAGTTCAAATCTGTTTTAAATTACACTCCACTAGACAGGTGCAGTCACTGAGATCACTTGGATAACACAGGACACCTTTGACTTCTTGCATATAAGCTTTGCCCACAGAATATTTTGGTCACAACAGCCCAGTACAACTGCTCCAGGAAAAAAAAGTATGTAGCTGCAGAGGAAGTTTCAAAACCCCTGTTTAGTAATTTTGGTGTTTTGCAAACTAGGGTATACTTTAGGAAAAGACACACAGATTGGATGGCATACTGCAAAGCAAGAATAAAACAATGATTTCTATGAGATACATGTTTTTAAATACTTCAGGTTTTAGGATACCCTTTGTAGCTACTTACTTGGAAACCAGTAGAAATCTTTGTAAGGAGCCTTTTGGTCCAACTCCTTTTCCATGTAAAGCGAGCTGAACTTGAATGGAAACATCAGCTATACATTATCAACCTTTTTTTAAAGCATCCTTTTTTTCTCCAGTTTTCTTTAGAGATAACAGAGGAAGGCCTCTCCAAAGACAGAACTGTTCTTCTTAACAATGTCTTGCTGAGTAGGAACAGAAAAGTTCCAACTGAATGATGAAAAAAGTTCTATTAAAATTTTCCTCTCACTTCCTATCATCCTCCATGTAGCTCACAACCAAAGATTTCTAGCAAACACAAACAAGGATGGAGAATCCCAACAAGTACAGACTATCTGGTTGGCAGTGGAGCCTGACTCAGAGAGAGATGCAGAGATCTCATTCTCCCCCATTCCCAAAATAACTGTGAAACACATTGGTGACACTACTCCAGTAGAATTTTTGACGAAGCCACAGTATATAAAGAACCTTAGAAAGTTTCTGCCCACTTTAGTGCTGTGGTTGCTGATAGAGGTGGGAAAGCACACTTGCATCAATTCCAAAAGTCACAGGGTGTGGGGCAGCGCACCTTCCATGGGGCAGGAAGGTGGTTCTTCAGTGCCCCCATCTTCTCCTGCAAAATGTGTATTCTGTGAAGGACACTGCTTACTCCCCAGAGGGTTTGGCAGGAAAGCAGATGATTTCACAGCTTGCTTTGACAACAAAGAGATTCAGTGTCGTCACAGGACCTCCAGATTTTGTCACTCTGTCCTCCCTCCCAAGGAATGAGATCATTGTTTCTTTGGGTCAAAGTTACTAGACTATTACAGTGAAAATGGCATAGTAACAACTAGCTTGTCAGTCAAATCCAAAGCTACTATTAGGCTATTTTTAACAAGATCTGAAAGCCTTTCTCAACAAAAAAGTTACATTTTCAGCTCAAAACGAGAGCAAAACATCTGCAGAGACAGGGCACCTGGGCACATGTACTTCTGATGGAGCTGCTGGTAATGTAGATTGTCACTGTTGCTTTCAAACACTTCCAGCCCTACAGCAGGGAGGGTTTTCACAGCGTATTTGAAAAAAAGCCCTGGCCATATTTGCCCTTTTCCTGAGGCTGCAGTGCCAGCCTGTGCACAGCCCAGATGAACACAATTCTCAGTTGCTTATTAGATGCAGACTTGCAGCCAATCCTTTCCTCTGGTGTCCTATTCGAAATCATCGGGAGATACACTTTAAGTATTTCCTTAAAATCATTTCTGGAAGAGAAAGACTCTATTCAAAGGAATCAGCATGTCTGCAAACAGTACCAATGAATGGAACTTGCTTTACTTTACCTTTCCATCTGGATTTGCTCACAGTGTGTCAAGTAATCTGCATATGTTGCTGTCCCTCTTCCATCAGTGAGCAGGGTTTCAGAAGGCTGTTTGTCCGCTCCCCATGGATGAGTGGCTGGCTGACCCAGGTGTGTGTGTAAGTGGTAACTGTGGGGCAGTGGCACACAGGCAAGGTAACCTCAGCTGACTAAAGGCAGCGGTCTGGGAGAGGTAGGCAGGGAGCAGGGATGGCACTGGAACTGCTGCAGCGTTTTCCTTGCCAAGCTTCACGTGTGAACCAGCTGATTTTTGTTGACATGTGAGCCCTGAAGACAATTCCATCATTCCTAGAGCTGATACATTCTTAAATCAGGGTCAGTACTTACACAGTGCTTTTATCCACAAAATGGATAACGTGAAAATTTGTACACTTTTTGTGGAATTAACAGAGGTACAGCAAAGTATCAAGCAAACAGATTTTCATAGCAAAAGCATATAGCCACACTGTTCAGCTCAGAAAGCGGGCAAAGATGGTGAAGATACAGCAGTATAGACTTCCTCTGCTGATCAGTATACCATGAACATTTTTTACAGTGACTATGTGTATAGAAAGTAACAATTTTATGGTAAGGTTAATAGATTTACGAAATACGTTTCCTTTAGCATCTTATTCCTTACGCATAAGTACATAACTTCTTTAAGTGCCTCTGTGAAGCTCTCAATGTGCAGTTTCAGACAGATGGAACTGCGTTCAGCTTCAACAGCAAAAAGGAGTTCAAAAATGTTCTTTCAGGACTGCACTATTTCTGAAATCGCTGACCTGCTGAGATGCTTGCTTTGCTGAGAACACAACATGCAGTGCAACATCCACTTATCTCTTCAACTTTGTGGAAACACAGCATCAAATATTCAGTCCCCTCCAAAATCTCCAGATCATTTATGTATTGTACACTCGAGCCTACCACTGAGATAAGAGTTATCAGCTGCTTCTAATAACCCCAGAATGCTGCTGTCCATCTTCACAGACACTGCTCTAAAGGTGTTAATACTTACTAGAGGCAGGTAAGCTTCTGATGGTGACACCACTGTTAGACTTCTCCACCTGAACAGGCAGAATCCAACCAGGCCTAAGGTGATGAAAAATACCTGAGAATCCCTTCCTTCCTATTGTATCCAGCCCAGAAGATTTAACAAGATCTGCTCTCTCACAGCCAGGACTCTTTCAGACAGACCTCAGTGCTCCATGTCAAATTGGAAAGGTTCCTAGAGCTAGTTATAGTGCTGGGACAGAGCTACTATTCCCTTATCTACATGTTTTCTGAAAAAAATCAATATAGAGATATCATGTGACCTGTACTCTGATCCTTTATATGGGACTGCAGCACAGACTAAACCATCTGCTTATGGATATGAAGATGACACCTTAATGCAAACAGTCCCTGATACTAGAAATCCTAGCACAGTCTTATTTCCACAAACTCATGATGTGAATTTATGGGATGTCGATATCCAAAGAAACAGGATGCATCACACATCTAGCTAGTAACTACACAGGACCTACCGCGATGTAGACTGCGTACAAGCAGTTACAGGAACTGCTGGAGGAAACAACCATTTGCTCACAGCTTCAAAAAGGGAACTTGCATAGTTTGACAGGACAGTCTTACCCTTTTGCTGAATACAGCCAAGTGTACATGGGTGTCACTGAGTAGTGTCTGTCTCATCCCTTACAACACAATGAAGTGTTTCTCATTCATTTGAGGAGTTATCCACATACTCAGGAACTTCATAAACTTGCTAACTTCCCAAGGAGAGTTGGAAGCTCAAGGAAGATTACAAGTACTACAAGTCATCACTGTATACCACTCACTAGGGAGGGCAAAGAACATATCCTGGAAGAGCAGAAGCAGCCTCAAAAAACTCTTATCCTTTCTCCATCTCTCTCCTTTCTGCCTCCTTTTTCTTCTCCTCTTTTGTCCACACTCCTGTGCAAAGATAGGCTGAAAAATGCATTCTGGCAGCTGTACCTGCTCACCAAATAGTCATCAGTACCATTATTTAATGGTAAAGTAATTTTCTAGCTAGCCCCCCCTCCCCCTACTTCCAGAATAGTTTCCCAGTATGCACTGCACTGGGTGCTGCATTGGTCGAACACCTACCATTACACGCAGCCATCCCAATTTATTACTGGTTCAGAAAGGAGGATTGCCTCTTAAATGGCTGTTCAGAGAAATGAAGTCATGCTAGCATTCTCACAGAGACCATCTCCAGCTTCTATCATAGTCATCCTGTTTCTTCTACCATCTTCTTTCCCAGTGATGTCATCTCCTTTTATTTAACGGTTCTATTCCAGGATTTCTGAGACTCAGGAGAAGAAACAGAGGTGACCTAGGATATAAGAAATCACATACTTTACATTGACTAAGCCTGTGGTACCAAAAATATTCAAGGGAATACCCACTTCTCTTGACTTTTCCAACAGCAGGTGGTTGTTTTGAAAAGGGCTCTGTGAGCTCATCATTGCAGAGGGACAACTTCTACACCAAGTCACCCAGTGTTACCAAAAGCTTAGTAATAACGTCTTCATTAACACACACAAGCTTGTAGTCTAAATCTATACAGCTTAGTACTTTCTTAACTAGATGTCATTTGGCTTTCTACTCAGATCTTGTTTGCCTTTACTTCTTTTCCATGACTTTTAGAGGATTCTAAGTCTTTTGCATTCCTTTAAATCTCATTTCTTCCTAATTTACCATGTTTCCATGAACTTTCATTCTGCTGAAACAAATGAAGACCTGTGTGGAATATGCCCTGAATTTCACAGGGGGAATGCTGCCACAATGGAAAGATGCATTCTTTTCCAAGTCAAAACCCAAAATCTGTTTGGAGAGAAAGTCAATGTTGTGACCTCAAAGTTTTGTCAGACACAACATCAGACAAACTCACATTAAACTAATGCACAGCACCAAGAGTTGAAACAGTCTGTAGTTGAATTGAATGAAAATCTGATGGTTTCCAGGAGGGGTAAGTGTGGGGCTGGGAGTGCAGGTTCAATTCAGATGCTGATATGTATGATATGCATGAATGTCATTGGGTAGGCTGAGATGTTTTGACCCGACAGGCATCTGATTAGTCTCCTTCGTGTAAATTTAACTTAACCTTGTCCTAAAGTATGGATGCCAATCAAAATAAATACCAATTCCTTTGGAAAGAAATAGTGAAGCAGTAAAACTTTCAAGAGCCTCTTTGAAGCTCTGGGTTTTGATTGTTTGAACTTTTATATGACTTAATAGTGATGACTTTTATTACAAAATGAATTGCTAATACTATGTTATTTCTTCTATTACAGCATAACAGATCACATAACTGTTCTTGGGTTTCCAAATACAAGCAAGTGGCTACTTATAGAATTAAATGGATGTAAGGGATATATATATTCACATTCACTCACAGTCTCTATTTCCAGTGACCCACAACAGTGTGTTAATAACAAACATTTTTCATTCAATCCTACAAAATTTCTGCAAGTATGTAGTACTATGCTAAACACAGCATTTAAGTTTTGATGTATTATTGTGCTTTACAACTAAAATTATTATTTTTATTTTCACTTCTAGCTCCTTGAAAACCTCAACACAAATAATTTCTGCATCCCTCCTGTACACCCACTCTTGCTGATTTGTGGATCACTTAAAAACATTTACATGTTTTAAAAATCATCCATCCTTTTCTGTCCTCTAATAACTACACTCAGATGTGTAGAAGTCATATTAGGTAGGGTTTTTTTACCTGACCTTGTAAAAACATCAATTTCTAGCCATACTAACACAAGTGTACCTAGAGAAGTAATTTTACTTCTATGTATATGACTAGTAACACACAGTTTTATGGACAGAAAAGAGCCACAAAAATCATCCAAGAATGTGGAAAAAATAATGAGAACCCTAAAAAGCTCAATCTGTTTAGCTTTTTCTTAAAACAAACAAACAACAAAAAAAATAATATTGAGAAGTAACTTAATTACATGGTAAAAGCACTGTCCTGGGGAGAAAATAGTGAGTCCTAAAGAGCTCTTTAATCCATCAGAGAAGGCATAACAAGAATCAATGGCTGGAAGCTGAAGGCAAACAAAATGCAAATGAAATAAGGTAGAAAATTTTTAGCAGCAGGCATGATTACTACCTGTATTATCCTGGTACCTGGAAGCCCTCATGGATCAGGGTTCTATTAGGTGCTGGCAAAAAAGAACAAAACAAAAAACCCCAAACAAACAAAAAAAAAATGCAACCCCAAAGCCAAAAGAAGACACCCAAAACATAGAAAAAAACCACTGATCCCTGCCAAAAGGTTACAAAAAGCATGTAAGATGAAGTAACATAGTAAATCAGTGATAATATTATCTGATATGACAGGCAGCGGTTTCAGGCCATGGTTTCATGATACAAAGTGTTGAGTTGAGATACAGACTTAAGGTGATTCTGCATATCAAGACTGTTTCATCCTGTTCCCACAATTTCTCTACAGCTATGGAATGTTGAAAACTGATCCTTATTTAAAAAAAAAAACCAAAATCAGTGTTAAAATCAGGGTTTTCATTTTTACTTTGCAATAAAATGCCAGTGAAACTGATGTACTTTTGCAAGTACTTTGATTTTTATGAATTTCAGTGAATGGGTTGACCAAATTTTCCCTAACAGTATTCCCACCAGTTCTTTGTACAGGAACTTGCTGCATTACTTGTGAGAAAAGAATGCATATCCCAGAGAAAAACATGCAAAAGCCAAGTATGAGATTGTTTTGTTTTCCTCATAGCAAATCACTAGGCTTGGTGACCAATTTCAAGCACCATCCATAGATAAAGTAGACATTAACAAAAACTGAAACTCAGCCCATGGTCTGGCAAGATTTCTCTGAAAAAAACCTAATATGCTACCAAATTCTAATATAAAAGACAACAAGATGAGCTTGTGTTCCCAACACAATTGCTCTGGCACTGGAGCCTACACACCACCCTTGGTAGCTTGCAAACACAGTAGGCCACTACAGTTTGACCAGGAAGAAGATTAAAGGGGTAAGCCAAGAGCAGCATTTTCTATTATTAAAGTTTTTGCCATCTATTTGTGAGATCAAGGATCAGAAGGATAGCCCCTGAACTTCATTGTCGAGAGAACTGGGAGCATCTCCTCTTATTTTTCAACAGGAAAACATAGGAGAAAATCCTGCCTTTGATTTCTGTTTCTTCATTTAGATTATTAGAAGACTGTGGCAACACCCCCAATGTCTACTGCACTGAGAAGCTATGGAAGAGCTAATTTTATGGGGTGGGAATGCTGAAGAGAACACAAAAGCTAAAGAACTGGGGTCAACGCTCCACAAATAGTCCCTTAGACTTGGAAGCAAACTGGGTATACCCATGGTGTTAAGGACCCAGCCTTCTTCCTTCCCTTTCTCCCTGGAGGTGGCCAGCCTCCTCCCACTGGCTGATGTTCTGTGTTTCACTGAGCTGGATAGTCACGTTCACGTGCTAGACAGGGAATCGGTTACAACCAGTTCTAAAAGCTTTCATTTTTCTCTTGTTCCTTGTTAAAAATACTTCAAGTTATAGGTATAGTAAGTGACATTAAAGGAACACTGTTTCATTGCAAAGTTTAAACACTTAACAGGCTCAATATTTGGCCTCGTGCACTCTGCTGAATTTTTCCACGGGACCGCGGCCGCCCCGTGTGTGCAGGACACAGCTCAGGAAATGAATCAGGGCTGTGCATCAAATTAGATTATTTATAGGTTGGTAAATGTGTTGTCTCTAGGAGTTTTGGTGAGAACAAGACAGACAACTACAGGAAGAGAGCGATGGGCATGTGGTTAAGGCAGTTGAATGCCACACAGAATGCTCAGTTCTGCCTCTGCCTTCACCAGCAGCCCCCGCGAGCAAGGAGCGAGTCAGACCACGCACCTTTGGCAGATGGCCAACCAACCTTGTCTTCCAGTCCAAACAGAAACACCTTGGGCCTTTTACGTAGAAATGCAAAGCAGATGATGATAATGGAAGGTTCAGCTCTCGAGGGAAAAATGGAGCCAGAGGCACAAGGTTAAAAGGCAGGAGAATCCAATTAATAGCATTGATTTTACTAGTGACTAAATGAGTGGCTCAGTTTTCTCCTTGGTCAAACAGGACAGTGGTGCTTTTCTGTTGTTCTGGGAATATGCAAAAATTCATCAAATACCGTGAAGCTCCTTAATATCATTGTAATAAGCCTACAAAAACAAAGAAGTTTTTCTGATTCTCTATATATAAAGGAAGTTTTGAATCTTTTAATCTGTTAATTATCATATACTGCTTTAAAAATACATACTTGCTTTAAAAAAATATACACTATAAATACTAACATGTATAGAAATAGAACACATCTATTTTTCCTCTCAAACTATTTTTAATGTGATTTTGGAAAGTCCTTTCCAGCTTTTATCAGGGCTATAACTTTACTATTCAGTGAAACTGCAACATGGTCATATGGAATAGGACAGGGAACAGCACACATTGTCAACAAAAGATATTCACCGGCTCACAAAAAATAAAAATATCTTCACTCTCAGTTGTACGTTGTGTAACTACAGCCACAGGAATAGAAAAGCAACAGGAGAGCTAGTAAAAGGTAATGTCTTTTCCTACTTCTTTTATTACATCAGGGTATCATCATATTGAAAGCTTTCAGTCGTACTAGGCTACCAAGTTAGCAAAATAAAATATTATACTTTGTGTCCAGCAAGAAATAAACAAATCTGCATCTTTAAAAAGAACCTGAACAGTTTCAACAGTTACTCTGATTTAAAAATCTGAGTTAAGAGAAATACCACAATGATTGAAAACACCGACGATGATCTCCATTTTAGGTGGAAAGCCACTAAATGTAGAAATGTAACACAATAATCAGAGCAATCATGAGGTTTAGGCACACAACAGAAGAGAAATATTTTAACAATGTCTGACAACATCCCAAGCACACGGTGTCTGAACACTACTAAAGTGGATGTGCAGTGCATGAGACTGAAAGACAACACCATTTTAAAAGATAATTTTCACCATTTAGAAGCAAATAGACAGGGGAACAAAATAGAAATTTAGGTTCAGGCCTACAATCAGATCTTCAGAGTGAGAACTTGCAGTCATATAGAGTCCCATGAACTTCGTCAGGCTCTCAGGCTATCAAGATCCATTTCAACAAATCCAGTTGCAGGATTAGGACCTAAATAGGTAAAGAGAAAAAGGATGAAATTAGGTAACACAGCACACAGCTCTAATTAAAGAGATGCCAAACTAATCACAGAAAAATAATCTGAGTGCCTAGACCATGACAAGATCTATATCTTTACCATAAAATACTGCAGCTACAGCAAAGGCTACAGTGATATCTTACACCAAGAGATTTATAGAGCATTAATTGATCACAGCACAGTCCCCATCAGGCAAACACAAGTACCTGCAGTGTGTTTGCTCACCTCCTGTGTGCTGCTGCTTTTTTGTTGTTATATGCAATTTTTTTATTATTTTTAATAAAAGAGAGTGGTCTAAAATCAATAAAGGTGATGTATTTATCTTCATCAGCTCTTCATTTCTAGACATGTACATTTTCAGCCTCTTAGTAACACGATGGATAAAGCTAAAATGAGATATTCTCCCTGTATTTTAAAACACTGTAAAACTGATAGAAAGTAATAATATTTCTATAAGAAGTGTCATTGTTATGCCTATCTGAAGGTTGTGAGAAGTTCTAGCTTGGCAGTGCGTCTCCTTAAGGTTTCAGTGAAGCCCCATGGTAGCTTGCACCTAGTATCATACAACTGCTAATGAGAAAATAGACTGTAGCAAAAAAAAAAAAAAAAGCCTATCTCATAATGAGGTTTGCCCACTGAAATATAAACTTTAACACAGCAGGAATGTGTGACAGCAGCAGTGAAGACACTACAGGAATATCAGATTTATGGTGGCACAAGCATATGGAATCACAGGCTACACTGTGGAGTGCTGTGTCATCCAAGCTTCCACACCAGCACTTATCATCCACCCCAGGAAGGGGTCCATGCTTCCTCTCCACCTATGACATTCCCATGGCTCTCTCTCAGCTTGAGAGGCTATAATGGCCACTTCACTGTGCCTATAAATGTCACTGCACCTTGTACCTTCAATAGCATGACCTCTTTGAGACAGCCAGATCAAAGATAGAATGAGGTTGTTCAGGAGTAGGATACCATTCTTCCCATTACTAGAGCAAAGTTACACCTTCAGAGATTGGCATGTAACCAGACAAATCAATATAAATACATCTTCTACCCAAAAAAATGTTCAAGACAATCAACAATCTCTGATTACTTTTGTTTCTCCTACAGGATGGCTTAAGATGCAGCAAGATCCTTTATAGAAAAAAAAAATCAATAAGTTTAAAAATTACCTCAAGATACATGAGGACACGAACACCTTAAATTCACTGAGACATTGATTTGCCTATAGCACTCATGGAGAGATAAGGACTCAAACTGCTATTATTTCTAGATGGGAAAAAATAACATTATATACAAAGTTTTCCATGCACATGGACATTAGGAAGCCATTTTTGCCAAGATGAGACAGTGACTTTACTTAGAACTCATATATAAGGAAACTCATAGATATGCAAGGCAGATGAGATTTCCAAAATTTGTGAAGAAAGGAGATGGGTTTGTCTTCTTAGAATTGGTGTTAGCTCAGTATAGATATCAAAATCTTCATTTCCATCTTAATGTTGAATTCCCAGTTCTATCCCACATGTATGTCTGAAACTGGCACACGGTAAAGAATCTGCAACACTGGACTTCACACGTGGTGTCAGATTTTGGTTATTTTATCTCCAGAGTGTTACAGCCTCAAACCTGGGGTCACTCTGTAGGCACGCTGGGGCTTGGGGGGAAGATGCAACCTGCAGGGCTCAGCCTTGCTGCATACAGGCAGAGGTCCCAGTCCCAGGGCCCAGTGTGCCAGTGGGGTACATTTGCTCAATGAATTCATGATTTCACCAATTTTTAGCAAGCAAAGAGTAATTTACTGCCTTATCTGACTATCACTGCTCTTTCTCCAAATAACCTGAAACAATTGATGGGCCATTAATATCAAATTCCTTGCCAGAGTTACGTTTCTGGGGAAAGGCAGGTTTTAATTTCTCTTCCTGAAGCATACTACAAGCTTCATCTTTTTAATCTGGACACCTAACTACTCGACACCTAAGACAACCTTTCTTGCTCTTGCACACATACATTAACAGTTTAGGTTTCCACACCTGGTGGAAATCTATTAAAAAGCAATAAGAAAAAAAATTAAACAGCTGTTTGGATTTTTTTCTTCAGGTTATGCCTCCTTGATACCAAAGCTGCCTCATCTCTGGTTTAAGTGACAAAAGCCTAGAAACAATTCTAATTCACACCTGTTTGCTACCATGCCCATACAACTACATACCACTGGAAAGCTAGCCAAGAGCAGATGTATTTCCTCTGTCCTTTCTCAACCTGTGAGTTCCAGTACAGGCTGAAGGGGGAAGGAAAAGATGACTGTGGCTGGTATGGGACCCGGCTATAAAATTCTCAAGCGAACTGAAAGCTTCCTTCTCGTGGGGGAACTCTTCTATCATCAGCCAGAATCAGAACAAGGAACAGAATCAATTAATTATTACTGAAATACTATGGAGTATTGTTATTAGAAGGCTTGACTTCATAATTTAATTGTAAGGAAATTACTGTATCTGCGTTCAGTATTACTAAAAACCAAATTAAAAGATCAGTGCCTTCCCACAAAAGCTAAATACATCTTTTCACGCTAGGCACCCCACTGTGCCATTACAAATCAAACTCAACAATTAATGTCCAGTCCTTTGTGGCAGGTGGGGAAATATTCTAAGCAATATTGTGTGGGAAGCAGTTGTAGGAGTGAAGAACGTCAAATAATAAATAATACAATTATATTTGAGGACAGATCTTTACAGTTTTCCTATGAATGACTTAACTGTTGGTGACACACACACAAAGCTGCACAGCTACACCATCATCCTGCCTATTGTTCAGACATATAACTCTAGCATCACCTTAGATCCCAAAGATACTCCAAATCCCAAGATTCATATTCATAATTTGCAGATACTTTCATTGCAACATTTCCAAGATGGTATTTTTCTTAATCCTCCGAATCAGCTAAAGTATTCAATCAGGTTAATCATCATCATCATGTTTTGATCCAGCAAGATTTTGCTCTCTGCTTCTTGATTCAGCAACATTTTTTCTCTCTGCTTTTGAGAAACACAGCCTAATACCACACACATTCACTCAGAAAAGTGCTGCCAAGACCCTTTTCCTAGTTAATCACTTTGAGAACACATCACTGTCTCCACAGCTCCCCCTGACTACTTCTGCAGCATCTACCACTTGTCTTCACCTTCAAGGCCCATCCTTCCTTATCACCACCACACCTACTGCTCCTTAATCATTGTCAGGAAGACAGCTGTGGTTTGCTCATGTTTGAAGCTGGGCCAATCTTCATAAAACATAAAGCTGAAAAGACCATTAGATCATACTGTCTAACTTGATTAATATGTTCTGTTTGGCTAAAACACTTTTAAAACTCTCCACTTTCTACTGATAAAAAAATAAAATTCAGGGATGCTTCTTGTATCTCTTTCCTTCCTATCTCCCACCTGCCATTCAGTGTCAGGAGTCCTGTTTCCAGCTCCTCTCACACCCACATGGTATATTTTCAAACAAACCTCTTGTGCATTTTCCTGTCTTACACATTATGGAAACTCCCTTAAATATTTGAAAATATACTGCATTACTGTTGTTCAAAGCTTTCTCTGAAATTCAGCTTACTAACATGCCCCTACAGCCCCTATGAGCAAAATGTGTGATAAGTAGTTATATACACATTACCTATTTTCAAATGTCTAAAGTAAGCAAGAGTGGGAGGTAGGAGACAGATCCTACCCTACAGTAAATAGAGAGGCTCCTTGGGAGCGATTTGGTTGAAGGAACTCCTGAAACACCACAAAATGTCCTCTGAAGGAGTCTCTGTATAAGCTGCGCAAATGGCCTAAGGAAATCAGTCTTTTGATTTAGTTACATGAGTTGGATCCCTAAAGTATGAATGTTCCCCCGACTACTAGTGTTTCCCTTCTCATCTGTGTATATTTTCTACTTTCAGCTGTATCATATTTACACTGCTAAGATTTAAAATTGCAGATATTCTTTCCAGAGCGTCTCCATGATGCAAAGCACCATAGGAACTAGTTATTTTACAATTACACAAAAACAGTCTTACAGTGCTATACAGTATTTTATTAAACAGATCCTGATCATGCAATTATCATAGCATTACACACATATGCCTGGTAGATGATGCACGGCTCTGTGCCCCAACTTCAACTCTGGTATTTACTAAATTCCTCAATCCTATAACAAAGACCTGGAATGTGTTCATGGCTGGCACCAGCTTTTTTTCTCCCCAGTGTGAATCACGGGCAAATCCTCAAGACAAATCAACACAGCAAAAGAAGAAGAAAAGGGAGAATAGGAACATTAGGAAGAATTAGGATACCAGGAAGAATTTCTTCACATAAAGGGTGATTAGATATTGGATTGGGCTGCATAAACAATAATCAAAATTCATACCAGGCACCATGTAAAAAAAGAACAGAATAGAACAACTGTTACTGGTGATGATCTAGTTCTTACTCCACATAACAGAAAATAAGTTCTTGCAAAGCCCAAAGTAAAAGAAAAGGCCTCCTGAAGCAAACAAACAAAAATGAGGACATAGTCAGTCATAGATCAAAATCTGATCAAAATCTAACCAGGGAAAAATACTGAATTAAATGATGTGATTTCATTATAATAAATTTCATTAATAGCAAAGAGTTAACTGCAAAATGCTGAAAGGAATGTATTTGGTCCTGTATTATGGTACAGTTGTTAATAATTTAGAAACTGGGCCAAGTAACATGGCATAAAATCTGCAGTTATTTCAGTTACTCAGAATCAAGGAAAATTATTAATCTAGCCAAAATTAGTAAGTGGACCCCAGAAACACTAAATCAAGTTTAAATGATGATAGATAGATAACAGACACATACTAAAATAAACCCATAAAAAAACAGTCTGTGTTTTATGAGGTTTCAAATTAAAGACACAACTGTAAGGAACTTAGTGCAATAAAACTCAATGTACTAGGCAGAGAGAGAGGTACCTACAAAATCTCCAGATAAATTGATGTTAGTCACTGACATTCATTTTCCCACAGATTTAATTCCCTCACAGTCTTACATTCACTTACTCACAAGCACTGACACTTATCTGTTTAAAGGTCTGGCCAAGATAACTTACATGAAAAACAAAAGACAAGGACCGTCAGCTATAAAGTCCTCACCCCATTTCAGAAGTGGTTTTAATTATCAATAAAAACTTAGTTTTTTGAGCAGATTCTTTAGGCTGTCCTTCAGGAATCTTCAGTTGGGACAAGGTATTTCTTTGCCCCCAGGTCTGGCTTACATCACCTTACATAAATCTTAGGTCATGCTGCTGCCTACTGTCTGCTTTTTCTTGTTTGGTATATAGGTCTGGAATATGTGTCAGCAGTCTCTTCTCCTGTTTGGCTAGGGGGAAAGAAGACTCGTGTAAGTGACGTACTACAACCTTGTTGCCATCCTCCTGCTGTTAGGATGCAAGGTCTACAGCTGGAAAGTCATCTGTCCTGTGGCACACAGGTACTGCTGGGAATGGCATCCTGGAAATGGTGTCCTTCGCTATCAGTAGAGGTAATTTCTTTAACCCTTTATTTCACTCTTTCACCTTCTTCTTACACATTTTCACCCATCCTGCATTTATACCAATCTTAATACTTGTGTTACAATTCTGCATAGTTTTATGCTAGATAAACTAGCATCCTGATGCCGATTGCTACGTAAAGGACACCTTCCACGCTTTTACTTCCTCCCTCATCATATGCTCCTCTCTATTCTCCTTGCAACAACGGCAACAGCCATCACTGCTAAGCTCAGGGAGAAAACCAAGAGAAAAATCAACCCTAAATCACTGACAGACAAGTCATAGAATCATAGAATGGTTTGGTCTAGAAAAGATCTCAAAGATCATCTAGTTCCAACCACCCCCTGGCATGGGCAGGAGCACCTTTCACCGGACCAGGTGCTAAAAGCCTCATCCAACCTGGCCTTGAACACCTCCAGGAATGGGGCATCCACAACTCCTCTGGGAAACCTGGTCCAGTGCCTCACCACCCTCACAGTAAAGATTTACTTCCTAACATCTAATCTAACTCCATCTCCTTTCACTTTGAAGCCATTAACCCTTGTCCTATCACTACATGCCAGTGTCAGGTGCAAGGGGGTGGTAGGATTGCATCTGTTTAATGGAAGTCAATCATTAGATCAGTTATCCCATAATGGGAAAACACACCAGTTGCTTTGGCCTCAGGAAGGAACCAGGGCCCACTTCAGCAGTTTAGTGAAAAAATCTCTGCTCAACACACCATTACAATCAAAATAAAAATAATAAAACAGACAGCTTAGACAATGCAAGACAATTAGAAGAAAACCAGTGTAATAGGATTATAAAAATCAGTGCTCTGACCTTACCAGAAAAAAAAATCCCAGATGAGATACAGGTCACTCCTTCTCCAAAAAGATACTAAAGATATGGATAGGGTTCAAATGTGAACAATAATAAACATAGAAAATATCCTATGAAGAGAAATTATGAAGTTTCAAATCAAGAATATTATGCATGGATATGTAAAGTAATTGCTATAGAGAGGTCAGATCAGACATCTGTATGCTTGCTATCTTACAACACAAGAAAAAATACAAAGAAGCACTGAAAGTGTGGAAAATTCAAAACTGAGCAGAAGAAATGTTTTTTCACATCACAAGTAATCCGTTCATATTGATTATCATGGAAATCCAGTTATTAATCTAAATACTAAATCTAAATACAATGTTCCTATCAATGATAGTATAGATTAAACCAGTTACTACATAAAGAAATCAGAAAGCAACTTATTTGGAGTTAACATCAACTGAAGCATTAGGAGGTATTTACTAATGAAATGGGAAACTATTATGGCTAAAGCAAATATGATAATCCCTATGTAAAAATATAAATTAAAAAAAAGGAATAGCGACTTGATTTCATTATTGAAATTTTATTCACAATCTCACAGTAACTCTTCTTACAGTTTGCATTAAATACTATTAACAGCTCATTAACAATAGTAGTTGTCTTTAGAAAGTTTTGAAACAACTAAGGTTTGGACACACTAAGCTTTTATGTAAGCAGTTAAGGCAAATACGTGCAAAATTAAAACCAGCATGATCATAAACTTGTTTACTCCATCACTGCAGGTTCTACCTAAAACATTTTTTCCCTCATTTCCAATCACAGCCAGTTTCTTAGAAGCTTGTCTATTTTTCAAGGACCTGATATTGAGCAGTTTTCCCTTTATCACTTTTTAAACGACTATTTTAACAAGGATTCTCATCACAGATCTTGCTAACAAAGCACCCAAAAACTGACTACTTACTGTTCACCCACAGACAAGCAAGCTAGAATTAGCTTAAGCACTGAATCCTTAGTATGCCACAACTATACTGCTGGTTATCTTGATTAGATCATCTTGGTTTAGTTTGAAATGCACATTGTCACTGCACATGCTACGACCCACACTGCCCTGTTGTATTAGCAATTACAAAAACATATATAACACTATAACCTATATAATATAATATAAAATATATAATTTATTCATTTTTTCTCAAAGAGCAAAGTCTTAATTTTGTTAGGATAGGCATGGTAAAAATGAAAGAGAGCATAAGGATGTGGCTTCATATATTTCATTTGATTTTTTTTCCCCATCATATCTGGGAAGGTAAAGAGAATATTATATTGTCTGGAGGTGGGGGAGCAGGAGAGGCTGCCAGTACTGTCAATACAAGGTTGGGCTTAGGGGCTGGGTCAGGCAAACAGGGCAGAAGTAAAAGGCTGAAGCATCACACAGTACAACAGACAGTAAAAGTGAAGACTCAAAACGTCAGTAACGTAGAGAAGGGAACTTCAGTCCATGGGCAGCTGTGGGTCTGAGAAGATCTTCGTGCCTGAAATGACAGGAAAGCTGTCTGGAATAAAAGCAAAGTAACAGGTTGCAGAAAGGCTCTATAAAATTTCTGAACCCAAAAGGCAATATCATCTATGTTCTGAAAGCAGCAGACCATTCATCACCAGGATACTACAGGAACATAAAAATTACTCTCCTTGGGTAACTTACTCTGTTTTGCTGTTTTCACAGGCTGTGTATTTGAGTGAAAAACTGTCACTTGGCAGATTTACCTTTCAGTTGTACAGTTTCTATCTGTGATCATTTTAATAAGACAACCAATTGACAAATACTGTCACTTTCTAAAATAAAAGGGACATTTTGCTTTTCTAAAGCCATCATATACTTGATACTATGTTCTGAATGTACATAACTTGAAATATACCTCACTGGATGTTTACCTGCAAAATTGCCCGATGCTTTTTTCCTTTTAAGTAGAAGGTGGGCAAGAGCAATAAACTAAACTCATGGGAGAGAAGGTGTAAACTTACTTCATTTAGATTTAAAGGAATTTCTTGTTAAGGACACTTCTTTGCTCATTTCAACAGTACCAAAGCTATTTATTTGGTAATAAGTGTTTCTGGACTGAAACAGACATTTTGGAACTTGTTGTTGATGATTAATGTACAGTTTAAGAGAGCCATTACTTTGTGACAGGCACTACAGAAGCCAAGTGTCAGATAACACAACTTTGCTCCATTCTAATTCTAATTTAATGGTCAGAACTCTTACTCTTAACGTCTTGTTTCAAATATTATATCACAAAGAGTTCAGCTGGATACATAGTTGTTGCTGTAAAAGTCTGGTAGTGTGAATATCATGTAGGCATTAAATTCGATGTATTTTAACATTCGCCAAAGTACGTTTCTGAACGCGAACATGTGCCACGAAGCCCTGCATAACCACTGAAGGAAGATCTAAGTTCCTGCTATAAATGAACAAAAGAAACCTGACATGAAGCCAGCGTGGAGCGGGCGCGCCGCCCGCCCCGGGCAGGGGCTGGGCCGGCGGGCAAAGGTCCCTCCAGCCGCGGCCCCGGCCCCGGCCGGCTGCGGGAGGCTGCCGCTCCCCGGGGCCGCCGGGAGGGACCCAGGGAGGAGAAGGGAGAAGGGGATGCACGGCCCGCCGGGTCCTAATGTCGCCGAGCCCGGGCAGGAGCCTCTCGCCTCCCGCCCCGGCGGGCTGGAGGCACCGAGGCGATGCCCGGGTCATCCCAATGGAGAAATTTCTGTCCGAGATGGTTCCAGGACAGATCTCACAGAGAACCCCCTAAGGCCACTTGGACGTGCTCACGTGCAACACGGTCCGTGTGTCGGTAACTGGCAAAGCTGAGCACAGCCACGGGTGAAACCACCCTCCCGAGAGAATAGCACTAAAGGATTCCACGGGAAGAGAACGGTACCAGCAGCCGCTGACATCAATGCACCTTCTACGCTTGCAAGAAACCCGGATTTGTTTGCCAAAACTCAGTCCCTGAGCTTTACCTGAGAGCTGCTCATCTTCATCACGCAGTACAGGAACAGAAAAAACACTCTGAAACAGGTGGGAAAGTGAGAGAGCAGGACTAAAACTGTACATGCTGCAGCAGATACGAGCAGGATTCCAGGATCTCTCCTGGCAAACAGAGGAAGGCTCTTGACAAGCCAAAGACTAGGAACAGAGGAGACTGCAAGAAGAAGTCCGGTGAGGCAGCTTTTACACCTGTAGATGTGGAATACACCAGCTTACCCGCTTCCTGGCCGGCTGTTGTTGCTATGGTCTATTAAAAGCAAACGCAGCTGTACAAGATCACCACCCCCTGCACCTACACACCATTCTCTCAAACACAACAGCCTGGCCAGATCAGTAATTTCTGATGTATTTTCACTTTGCTGCCTCCTTCTTCTCCTTGCCTATACATCAACACCACTTGAAGATTAAACAGTAGAACTGTTACAACTTTATATGTTTTATACCATTTTAGTGAGACACCCTTAAGTGACCTGAGATGACTCGGTCTAGGTGTGCTAGAACTGCAAACAGGATTGAAACAGTAGCTTTTACTGCCTCCCAGCATTTCCTGTGGAAATTGTGATCAATTCTGTTAGCAGTTGCACATAGTTTTCATTAATGTGCCCAGTCTTGCTGCCAAAGGATGAGACAGACAAGCTCCTCATCAGTGAAAATAGTTAGGTGAGCAGTGACAATCTCCTCCCAAAAATGAGCAGGGACATGAACAGAAAAAGTTGCACCCAATGTACAGCCACGAGTAGTGTTAAGTGAAAAATTTATATTAAAGAGTGGTCTTACTGTAAATGAGTCTGTTCACTTTGGCATAAACTCCTCCACTACACACTATGCATGACAGAACAGGACCATTATTTAAAAGCCAAAATACCTGACTTGTGATATGTTTTATCTATCCTGTCACAGGAATCTGTCTTATTCCTATCAAAACCACAGCCCTGTCATCTAGAGAACAAAAATTCTGGAGCCATACACATACTTCCAATACACAAATCAATGCAGGCTTTCATGGCCCATGAAAAAAGCCCAAATGTCCTAAAGATTCAAAACAATATCAGAAACATTTTACTTCATATGCTTTTCAAAGCCTTTCCTCTCATTGCTGTGAGTGCACATATCTCTCCCTATTACAGATACTAAAGAACCTGCTCCTAGCAACACTCTGATGTGAAGCTTCTGAAATGTAAGTGATAGTTTGTGTGACTTTATCAATAGGCAAACCTGGTTTGTCTTTCATGTTCTTATTAAACAACAAAAAATTGAATGAGTAAGAAAGCCAAACTTCAAGGAGAGCTAAGGTAACCAGGGTCCAACTGGTTCAGTCTAACACTAATTAGTGTTTTCACAATGTGGAGAGCATTAGAACTGTGCTATCAACTTCCCAAATAAAACAATTGCTGAATCTGTCTGAATACATTAAAAAATACACAGGTGGCAATATAAATCAGATGCTTCTATAGTATCTCATCAAATAGTCCAGAAATTAATACGAGACTGTACCATGTTGGTTTAAAAAAAAAAAAAAAGGCAACTAAAAATCATTATTTCTCAGTTCCAACTTGGGCTCACAAGACAGATGTAGCTTACAAACTCAGCAAATCAACAGTGTGAAAAAGAGCAATCAGACATTGTAAAATGCAGCTTTTTGAAACGAGGTACATTGAGTAATTGCTAACACACTTGTCCGAAGTGCACAGAACTTCCCAAGGATTCAAACGGATATGAGCATCTTCCACATTTTTATGTGCAATGGTATCAAGTTGCACTGTGGGCTGCAATAGCGAGGGCATGCCTTGAGGCTGGCATGTTCATTTAACATATGAGTCATTCAGTGTGGAAACAACAACAGAAATATCCACAAACCAATGAATTGTGAAAGAACTATAACATTTTCCCCCTCAGGCCTGCACCTACTAAAGTGTCACAAATAAAGTTAATATCACAGAAATGATTCAGCAAAAGAGGAATTAAGCAGTAAATGACAGTCAACTCTTTTACAAGTCAATCACTTAACTGCTTTTATTTGAAACCATACCAGTCAGTATGGTCATCTTAGAAAAGATCAACAGAAAAGGACACTCCAGACTTGACTTTCGTAACTACTGCAACTACAGATAAGATACCTCTGCGACATGAAAATTGCAAACTAGGTTTTTCTTTACTGATATCCTACTTCTGAATCTGAGGGAACTTAAAACTAAGAACTTACCACCACTCCCTTAGCCCCCTCTCCCCCTACTCCCCCCCAAAAAGTTGGTTTAAAATATAAAAAGATAAAATAATTAACCAAATACTTGACATGCAATGAACCTGAGTGAAAGATTAGCCTGGAAAAATAAAAAAAAAAAAAAAAGTTTTAAGCAGCCTAGCTTCCTTTCCATTAGCTTCTTACTACATTAGCCTACAGAATCACAGCAGCTAAAAAAATCATTTATAAGTATATTGAGCCAGATATCTAAGCTTACATTTATATATCTAATGCGCACATTTTTCCAGTGCAGTTAAGGGGACCTAGTATGCCCCTAAATTTAAGTTGCTGATTTGTGATTTTTATTTTGGCACTGGAATGAGTACATAGTACTTTGAGGGCCAGATTTTATCTCCCTCCCACCTCGAAAGTAAAAATGAAAAACTGAGTGTTACAGAAGGGATATTAAATAATAGTGACTCTTAGTCACCTTCCTTGCCAACCTAATTTCAAATAAGGAGACTGCTTACATTAATCTTTTTAGGTCTAACTTATATCAGCCTTTGGAGTGGGGCCACAGACCTCTCAGGAGCTCACCCACCAGGCACTCTCTGTCCTTCCTCCCCCAGTATCTTAGTGAGGATGCTCTGTTTCAATTGCTGCTGCCCTAGGTACCTGTTATGGTGCACGTCTATACTGTGCAATGAAGTCCAGCGCAGCTGGGTTCTGTCAGCTTGGCTACGGAACTCACACCCACAAAAATACACCCCCATTTTCCTGCTTTCACTGTGTGTCCATGGGAAGTATCTGTGTTAGCACAAGGATGTGTCTGAGCTCCTTATCCTTGCCTCTCACCAGGGATAAGGCCTCTGACAGGCACGCTGTTGCCACTCTCAGACATTAACCACCACCCCTCTGACCAACACAGTCTATCCGATTAACGCCTAATCTGCTTGTGAATCAGCTCCGGAGCCACCGCTGCTTTCTGCGTGGCATGACAAAATTAAGAGTTCCTGAGGTGTGTCAAAACCCTAATTTCAGTGGAAGTAGCATGGTCTGGAACAGCTATCTCAGCTATGAAACTGGCTCATCAGAAGAATGTGCAGTCTGTGCTGCTCTTCACTACAGGGCATATACACATCCAGCACCTCAAAATACCCTTACCAAGAAGCTTTAAGAACTGCCAGCTGCTACCAGAACAGTTCCACTTCAATATCAACCACCAGTGGAATTCAGAGTAGGAAGAAAAAGAGGCACAAATTCTTTGTTAATTTCAAGAAGTCAGTATATACACATATAAGAATATACCTGGCTTTGGTGAAAATAAGGATTTTTGCTTAGGGAATTGTTGGCCTAAGTTACTTCAAATAGTAAATTTAAAGGAGCTTCTTCTACTATACTACAGTTACAGTAGAACTTTCACTGGTGTTTTTACTTGCACTTTCTAATTGTGTACATTATATGGTGTGAAACTTCCAACAAAGTAGTACCAGTACAGGAACTTAGCATGCTGCCATATTTTTTTAACCAATACAAGGATTAAAAGTTTCCAGCTATGATTAGTTTGTCAGTAATTATGTGCTTTATATCTCCTGCAAAGCTGGATGCAATGCCTTTTAGAACATTCCCATGTGTAGTGGTGAAATATGCCACGAGAGATTAGTTATACTCTGAGTGAAAAAGAAACTCAAAAATATTCAGTTCTAAATATTCAGAGAAACAGGCTCACAGTGAGCCATAAATGGCCACTAACTCCCTCTCTAAAATAACTTACTTTTCTAAAAAGATGCTTTCACTGTTTTTATATGCAAGAAGTCACTGCTAAGTTGTTGTACACTGCTTCAGAATTTAAAATAATGCATGATATAGAGCAATCCTCCTACTTTTCACATTTTAGAAGAAAATTCCATCAGACAAATCTTCAGAGAGAGACACAAACACATTTTCTTGAGAATTATCACATAGTGTTTAATAAATTACACGCAAACTCTTACCAGAATGCCACTGCTTTTGAAGATGCCACATCCATTGTTATCCTCAAGATATCCATTCTTATTCATCATTAGTACCCTGCCTCCTTTGCACTCAAGCTTCGGAACGGATTTCTGACAAGCAACCCACACCTACCAAAATGGTTTCTAGAAAGCAAATTATATAGCTGTAAGACATGGAAAACAAACCAGCAATTTGTGAACCACTGCAAGTGCAATGCAAACACAGTCAATAGAAAATTCATTCTGAAGTGTTCATCCTATTATGCTGGACACTGATATAACCACAGCTGTAACATTATACTTTTAAATCACTGGTTCACCTATAGAAAAACCACAAGAGCAAAATTCCTTTTTATCCAATGGAATTTCATATATCTCATCTCATTAAGGGTGGTCATTTGCCTACGAATGATTTTTATAAAAGGACAGGATAAAGGAACACTATTCTAAACCATACTTAGGGTCTTCTGAGGACTTATGAAAATTGAAGTTCCATTTATGCTGGATAGAGCAAATATACAGAACAGTGAAAGATCCCCGACCATACAAAAAAACAAGTCTAAACAGGTAAGACAGCACAGGGGAAAAGCCCACACACAGCACAAACAGCAGGACTGCAGTAAATGTAACAGTAGTTCTACTCTGCAGGTGGCTTTTGCTTGCAAACAACATAGAAGGAGGTACAGGGTAAGGAGGGCACATTGGGTGGGAGGAAGCATATGTCGTATGCAGGAACAAAGCAGAAGTGAAGAGGTAGAATGGACAGCAAGAGGTGGAAGAAACAGTCAGTAAGCATAGGACAGAGAACAGATAATTAAAGCTAGTGAATGTTCTCTGAATGGTCAAAGGTCCCTGGGCTTTTGGCTCTTTCTGTTCCTGCAAGTTAGTCTCTGGCAAGGTCCTTTCTTTACTGCTCCCAGGCTTGGAGCAGTATTCTGAGACTTATTTTCAGTTCTTTTCCCCTTTACAATCCCCTCCCCACCTTTTAAGATGGATCAAAGATCTCTCCCTCACTTGTAGCTTTAAAACAGAAATGATCTGAATCTGCTCAACAATATCTGTATAGAACAAGCACATGCAGATCAGCCGTATTTGCAAGTGATCCAAGTTCTGACATTCTGACTTCAGCCTTCCTAATTCTTCCTTAGGTAATGCATACTGGACAGCAGAAAAGTGAGACAAGACACTGATCTATAAAACAGTAGTTGAAAGTTGATAAGAATATGTAAAACATTGTACTCCATGCTGAAGAACAGAGTTGTTAGGAGTTGGGATGGGGACAGCTGCTCTATAGGCTCTGGTGCGTTACAGCGGGGATTACTGTAACAAGCATATATCAAACCAGGAGTCCCGTGGAAAGGAAATATATATGGACAGATTTGTGGTAGATGTTTCAAAGGTGTTTATTTCTCCAGCCCCATGGCCGGGATCTGCCGAGGAACTCTCAATCACGGGACCCGAGGGTCCTTGGCCACACTGGGGAACACAAACCAACCAATGGGAACGAGGCTGAGCAGGGGCAGGGAAACCCCGTGTCTGTGCCCTCAGGGCCCCTCTCCCAGGGCTCCATGGCAGGGGAGGGACCCCAACACTGGTGCACACAGCCAGATGGATATACTCTAACCTTCACAGTAAACTGTAGTTGTTCTAGTGTTAACTGAATAGATTAGGCTTATATCAGAATGAAAGATGCATTTTCATTGTCAAAACACTCATTGTTTATATACTTTAGCATAAATGAAGACAAGTCAGTGTAAAGAGTGAGTTTGTCTACCAAGGCAAATCAAACCTATGAAATGGAAGTGGTGTAATTTTTTATGGAGCTGTATGGATAAGGGCAAATAAACTAGATTGAAGTCACTTTCATCTGGTGCAAAATCTCCAATAGAAATAGTTTATACAACCACAGCAACTGCAATATAAATAAAAACAATTTCTGGAATTGGGCCAGCCCTCCTAGACTGTTTCCTTCTATGTGGAAATAAGCTACCAAGAGATACAGTTTTATACTGATACAACTCTATTCACACTGGGGAAAGGTGGCTGATACTTCAATTATGCCAGTACAGATAAAGTAGAGAAATGTCTGATAGAAAATTGAGTGTCTCTGATATAGTCCATTTACCTATCACAAGATAGGAACAATATTCCTAGAGCAGGCAACGTTTTAGAGTACTAATTCTTAACTCAAAAAATAATCCCTCCTGTGTCATTCCCAGAACATCACCAACTTTTGAAATGCTAATGGAATTACTAGAGACAAACCAGACTTTGAATTTCTGCCAGATTCTGTCAGGAGTTCATCTGACAAAAGTTTTCTCTGTGACACTCAGGTGTCACTACTCTTTTCACACCACCTTTTCTTTTAAAATGAACTATATTTTTTTTAGCAACAATGTTGTGGTAATTTTGAATCTTTGTAAAAACACTGGTAAAAGGAAAGTGTGTGTCTTGGCTTGAAAAATACACATAAAAGCAATTATTCCTCCTCTGCCAGACTGCAGCTTTGCAATTACCTGTGACTTGTCAATGACAATAACAGGCAAGCAGTTATCCAGCAAAATCCCTTTAGTTCAGCTGCACAATAGTACTTCCACACTACCTGTATATGGGGAATTATAAGAGAGAAGTAAATTGTGAGCTGTAAAACCTGCCTGCAGAGGCACATGGCAGCACAAAGGAGCACATGGCAGCACACAGAGAGGCTTGTCTGCACCAGACCCTGGGGAGAGGAGGTGTCACACGGCAGAGCCCTACGGAGAGGAGCCTGCCGGGATCTGACTGACAGGTGAACAGCGAGTGATCATCCCACAGAAGGACATTGAGAAAGTGTGCTGCTGATGTGGCAACGTGGGATAGGTCACGCCATATATAGAAATACTGTGCCTTAGAAAAGTGTATAAAACCAACTCACTGCTTTGAATAAACGATTCAGATCCCCTGCCGGTCTGGGAATTCATTCATTCCGTCATTCAATCGCCGACACCTGTACTTTACTTGGTTGTTTGAAACAGCATCTCCCAATTCCAGCTGTGCTGTTAAAAAACAAAACAAACAACTTTTTTGCTTCTAAAGTAAAAAACTTTAGTTATTTATCAAAGTGTTCTTTAAAGGAGAAAACAAATGAAAAAAAATGGTTTTAACCACTGTGTTATCTCTGGGACCCTATGAATGGTAACTCCCAGACAACTGAGTTGACACACCAGAATCACCTGATAAAACAAGAACACGTTTTCCTTTTTACTTGTGACTTCTTTACAACAGCTTCCAAAACAGACTCAAGAGAAATACATACATGCATTGTTTTTGTCTCCCAATCTCTGTCTCCCCCTAAAATGAGACCTCTACTCTCAGGAATCTTTGGAGAAAGTGAAATATCTACAATTGTAACTTAGTTATTAAAGGTGAACTGTATGGAATAAGAAGTCCAGTGACCATAACCTAGCATATGTACTGATAGATATATTAGTTATTAAAAAAAAATATTTACTTTTTATAGCATAAGTGTTCTCATCTTAGGGATGGATCTGTGTTGAAAATTGAAGCACTTAAAAGCTGGGGGTTTTTGTTTGCTAGTTGATCAACCTCAGTAAGAAGAAAAAAAATTAAAAATAGAAATCAACACTACAATTCTTGTACAGCATCCTATCATAAATTAATGTGAAGGGCATACTTATATAGAAAATCTTGTTAAACATTTAACAATGATATCTCTGTTTAGAGAAATTCTCATTGCAAATCGTTAACAGAGCACTTTAAAGACCTGCCAGAAAATGTAGTCTATTATATACAGAAATTATCATTTCTCAATACTATGAAATTCTGTAAAAAATTTAATTAATCTAAAATATTTTTAACTTACAGAAAGCATCTCGAAGGATGCAATACTTCTACTCCTTATAAATCAATTTCACTCCTCTTTCTGATGGAAATTACCACACAATTACCATTCCACAGCACAATAATGAAGTTAATCTTCAAGGCACTACATGAACTTCATCACCTCTGCTTGGTGAGAATGTCAGGAATGAGATATCCTCTCTTGGAAGACCCTGGAACTCCCATAGCTCTATTGCAGATACAGCAAAAGAGTCTCCTCCTTCAAAAATATAACCAACCAGTGCAAAATGACAACATCAAAAGAGTGGGATCCATGAGGACAGCATTTAAGCTTGGAAGCTCATGACCAGGATAACAAATTCTTGGGCCTGCTTTCAAAAGAACGTCATGATGCTGGGACCCAAAACCAACATAGCACATTGGGTGGTATCCAGTGCTGCCACTGTTGTTAAGCCCTGAGGTAAGCTACACATCAGCTCCCACATGAGCCCTCTCTTAGACATTCTTGGAACACAAGTCCCAAGAACAAGTTAAGATGCATCTTTCTGAGGGGGCAGGAAGCTAATTGTGTTCCAAAGAACAGTGGAACAAAGATATTTCATAAAATTAATATGTCAGTGGGCTACCCACAGAGAGAGGTACGTGCACAGCTTATGTATTGCTCAGATACTTCTGTTTTAAAGTGCTAACAGCACAAACTTACCTACAGTGGTATGAACTGTCTCTTAAAATATGCCACTTCTCTAAGATTGAATGTACTGTGTACTACATAATTTTTTTTTTTTAATTATAAAGGACCTTTAGTAACTGTTGCTCAGATTTTCTACAACTTTACAAATTCAATTTTCCCCCAGTTGTTTTAGTATATCCTGTAGCAAGAATTACAGGGATTACTCATTTCTATAGGGGAGAAAAAACCCAAACACTGTATTCTTCACCACTTAGGAACACACAATTTATTACAAGCATGTTATACTCCTACTTACTTAAATTAATTAGAAAGCTACTACAAAACCACTTGTATTTTAGTAAGTTTTTTTTACCAATTGCTTGGCAGGAATAGGTGCTTACTTTCTTAAATCAGATGATCTATTTCAGATGCAGCTGTTTCTCTCACATTCTCTATTGCCTATAGAAGTGAACATAGAAAACCCTAAATGTATCTCATTGATGTTAACAGTCCATTGAAGTTATAAATCTTAAAAGGTAATACATGTATTTCTTTGATTTGCTGTAATCTTTTATCTTAAAATACTCTCAATTTTTATTCTTGGTCTTGATCTCAAAATACTGATCCTTTTATATCATCTTTCTGGTTTTGAAGGTGGCAAGGAAGTAAGTCTATAGTTGAACTTGGTTAAGTCTTGAATACACAAATCTGTAATGTTTTCTCTTTGAAACACTACAACAGAAGAGAAACTTTTTGTTTTTTAACAAGGAAAATTTATTGCTTTTTTTCTAACAATTACAATACCATTTTCCACTTTTTCCTCCCCATGCCCCCAAAAAAGCAGAGTGGAAGAGGACGCTGGATGATAAACTAGGACAAGTTACTGGAGATGGCCATAACAGTTCCTGCTGCCATTGCACACTGTTCCTCTCCAAGCTTCCTGCCTCCAGTACTGAGGTAGCAGTACCTGCTACACCACTGTACTTTCCAAGAGCAGAAATGAAGTATAGCAGCACCAGCTCTGGGTGACTTTAAGGCTCTCTGTTACAAACTATACTGAGCTGTCACAACATAAACTGGGGCACCCTATCCCCAGAGAAAGTGAGGACCAGCTGAAGCAGGAAACAAACCAAGTTAATCCCATGATCTGAACAGAGCACCTATCACTTATCTAATACGGAAGCTGTTACTTCTAAATTATACATTCAATACCAAAAGACATCTCTGCCTTTGCAAAATGGAAACCACAATAGCTGGACCAGCTACACACAGGTACATGTTGGAAAATGGGATTAGAAATACACATTCATGGTCTGTGTCAGTATAGAAGTCCTCTTTAGAAACAGTACTGCTGAAATGTTAGATAATTATATAAGGCTCAAACTGCAACTAAAAAATCCTCTCACAAATATAGGCATGTCTATTTTAAATTAAATGTTAAGTGGAAAATATTTATAGTATAAGTTGCACACTTTGCTACTTAATTATCATAATTTTAAAAAGAAGAAACCTTTCATTTCCTCCTCCAAAGAAGTTATTTACCTGATCTGTAGCTTGGGAGTCCCCAGTAGTCAGTTCTAAGACTCTCATCCCACTGAATGTCAAGGACCTAGCATTTCAAGGATGGGATTTCAACATCAGTTATTGACAACTTAACTTTGTCTCACCAAAGATAAACCGACCTTTATTCCCACTCAGGTCAGCACATTGATTTCACAGAAAACACATTTAGAAAGCAGAGCTGAATGCTTTCAGAAATTCCACCCATGAGATAAAAAGGGGAAAAAAAACCCCAACCAGCAAAAAGGAACTGATATAAAATGTTTGAGACTTATTGATGCATGATGAATCAAGTATTTTTGTATATTTGTGTGCAAAGTAACAAGTAACTGAAATGACTGTTAAGTGCTTGCTGGAATTATATCATCTCAAATACCTTACCTTCTTACTCTTCAGATACAGGACTCTGTTCTCTGACAAAAACCCAGTTTTATCCTTGTACCGGCAGTTGTGCCAGGAAAATAATAGATCTGCTGAAAGAGTCTGGAAAAAAAAAAAACCCACTTGCTGCTCTCAATATCCGTATTATAGACGCCATAAGCATTATTATTAATAATACTGAACTTGGTTTCAGTTTTACTCTTGTCCTACTTTGGGTTCAATGGAACTGTGTTCCATTAAAGTTTGACTTCATGTGCAGCCAGAATGGATTCTGACCAAGAGGAAAATCTAATAAGATTAAGAATAAATATTGTTCTTCAACTACATTAAAAATAAATTTGGATACACCAAAGCCCTCAGTTCGTATAATTCTGTAGCATTTTTAAAAAACCATTTTAAAATTGTATCTGGTGAACACTATTCATAGTATTCATACTGCAAAATAGAACCAGAAAATATAAGCATTATCTCCAGAATGAATTCTGTTTTGTGATGATTTTATTGACATGCATTTCCATTTTTAGAAGTTCACTGAAGCAACAGCCTCCTTTTCACTACTGCTGTTCCTGTTTGGTGTACACTAACAGTTCAAAAGCTTTTCTTAACTAGTTTCTGATTTCTAATTATCCATTACATTTAGAAACCATTTATTTAAAACAATATCTTCACGTTTCCTACAAGTATGAGGGGACTAAACTAAAGGCTTACACTTAAAAAAATGATGCTCTTTCTATGTCACCAAAGTTCTCAGCATCAGTACTCTATGAGGAAGGCACTGATAAGAAGTCAAAAGTGCATGAAAACACGCAGAAGAGGAGCCTCTGTTTCCAGACCCAAAAGATACCATAGTAATATATTTGAGAAATCAAGTACATTCAATTCTGCAGGATTTTTAGCAAGACTAATTATATTGTTAAGCCTTCTCAGACCATATATGCATCTATAAAGATGCAAGCAATCCAGTAATTTAGCTCGTAATTTGTCTAACAAAGTAGACAGGTATCATTAAAAGAGTCTTGATTGGTGTACCACTGAAAAGGCTGACAAACTGTACTCTGCCTGATAAGAAGCATTTGTCTGTCTGGGCTTTTTTTTCCAAATTACCATCTATTTGGCTGCTGGCTGAAACACCAAACCCACTGCCAGTTGGAGAATCCCCCCGGTTTGCAATGAGAACACAAGAAATTCAAGTACCTGTTTAAATGTTCACAATCATTTTATTAATCTACCGCTAGTAAGTCTTATTGAATGTACATTGCATACAGTTTCCATACAGATTATGACTAGAAACCAACTTGTGCTTCAAAGTCATTAATAAGTTACAAAAATAATTGGATGTCTTGAAAAAAATTAACGCTACTTACAGAAACCATTCATCTGAAATTAAATCCTGATCCAGTGTTACAATGCCAAGATTTAAGGACACATTTAAGAAAAAATAAAATAAAATAAGATTGGCAGAAAATTCCAAAGCCGATTTTTTTTAACTATAAAATTTTCCAAGTTGTGAAAACCTGACTGAGGCTTCCTTTTTATTTCCTCTGAATGACTTGAGATTTAATAACTAACATTTTGATGCAAAACAACAACTCTGGCTCAGCAAAATATTGAATTTATATAATAAACACATACAAAAATTCTGAAAAAGCACACAGCAAAAGGGAATTGTGTCACTAAGATCATAACCTACATCAACAGCTACTCCAGAGATAACAAATGGTGCTAGAATTACTTTCCAGACAATTTCCCTCCACTCATCTCGTAAGTATGTGTGCTCCTACACGTGCCTTTTAATTTCAACATACTTCATATGTCAAATGACCAACACAAAGGTCTGACAGGACACAGCATATATGCTAATTTAAAAGAAATGCCATCGTAACAAACCCAAGTAAGTATAATTTAAGAAAACTTACCTGGACTTGAAAAAACACCTCTGAGTTGCATCGGTGCTAATTCCCAAATGAAGACTCTTCCTTGCAAATAAGTGAGCTTTCTTCAGATCATTATTCTGTGGCACAGGCTCCTCCAAATGGCAGAATGAACGTATTGCCATTATTGAAAATTTACAGGTCATCTGAAGAAATTGAACTGGAAGCAAGAAATACAGCAACTTTATTTTGTGTAAAGTTACTGAAAATATTTTACTTAGCTTTCAAGAACTTGTTACTTATCAATAACATTTAAAACACATAAAGGATATATATATATATATGCAGTGACTGATAAAGTATAAATGAATTCATTAAACCAGATGGACAGTTCATCTGAGCAGAAGATAAGAACTTCCATTTAGTGCTACTGCAGAGCACCATTTCAGTACATTTTAGGGCTGTTTCTTATATAGTATATATTTCCTCTCTGCAAAGAAACTTTCATCTGGGTATCTTTAACGATACAGGTATTTTTGCAGAACATTAGCTTGTAATATAGAATTATCTTCAAGTAGTTCAAGTTACTCCTTCCAGCATGAATTATTTTGTAGCTACAAACACCAAATGTCATCTACCACCATCATGCTAATACAGACAGCTTTAGAAGACTGCCCTCAAGTTTCTCACAACTTTCTCTGATTTTACGGAATGTATGCAGTATTTTACTTGGGATGCTTATTTGAGGGCAAGATGAGTCACAGATTCTAAAGGCATAATCTGATGAGCATCTATTCTGGTAAAATGCCAGTTCAAAGAGAGAGGACCCTCCTGCTGCTTGTTCTTGTCCTTGGGTCATGATCCCATCTCCTGGTAGAGCCACCCACTAGACCAGACCGAGGAACTAGCTTGGGTTAGAAATTGCTGCTTGCTACAGACTCCTCTTGAAGTCAGGATCAGTTTTATGATTCAAGTCACTGCATGATGGCACAATTCACTGTGCTAGTACAACAGGAGGGAACGTGAGGGAACAAGACCACACAGCTAATTGCAGCTACAAATGTCAGCACTTAAGAAACTGCTGTTGTCACCTGAGTGTAAATTACAAGGTAAATCACAGCTTTGCCACTGAAAGCAGTAAAGCATACTACTGGACTGCTTTAACTCTCAGTTCCACCACTGCATCACTGGTCATAATCCCCACAATGGCATCAAAAATGACAACTTGAAGAGCCTCACCAAAATTGCCCGGGGCACAATTTCCTGCTAAAGGCCATATACTGCAAGTTTCAGGTGGGATGAACTACACAGGGTGTGTGAGTGTATCAATATGTGGGTCCATCCCTCTCCTGTCTACTAACAACAGAAACAACTTAGTCATTGTTTAGACTGCTAAACACAGAAGAGATAAATGCAGTTTAACATGTCTGCTTAGGCTAGGCCTGGCCTTTTCTAACTTTCAAATCCACTACCTGCTTTCAAACTTTACCAAAAAGGAGAACTGAAAAGTCATTTGCAGTTTAATAAGAATTCAGAGATTTCAGAAATCCAAGTACTGAGCAGGTAGACATAGAAGACCAACCCACAAACCAACCAAACTGAAGTACGGACTGCAGCCTATGCCTTTGTTATTAGGGAACAAACAAATAAGCAAGAGACACATTACAAGTACCCCAGCTGCAGCTGGTATTTTTCATTACCTCTAAGATACAACTGCATAGAAAGCTCACAGAACTACTTGACTATCCATGCAGAATTCAAATCTACTTAAGTGGCATTAAAATATGAGTCCTTGGTCTGCAAATTCCAGCTCTGCTCCTTGTGTTCAGTTTAAAAGTACGGAATGTACAACACTTGACAGCTTCCGGTCTTCTGGCACAGCATCTCATCCTAACGAGATGCATTCTTCTTAGCAGATCAGCCACTTCATCCTTTAGAACCACTAAATGAATGAATAGCATTGAGTCCTTGTGACTTAGGAGTCTTTAGCACTTTATTCTAGCATTCAGTCTTTTGCTTCTCTAATCCCATAATCACATAACATCCAATCAACATTATTTGAAAAGAATAAAATGCCCACAACATCCTTGTGGTGAAGAGTAGCATAAAGAAATAACTCCACTCCTTCCCAGCACCTCTTACTCCTTCTAATTGCTTTCCATACTCCCGAAAAACCCAAGAGACCTGCCAGGGCCTTAACACATTACTTGTGATGTTACCATCCTCCTTATATTTTTAAATAAAAGCATACAACCAAATGTTTCCCTGAAATGCACTCCTACCAATAAGATATGACAACAACTATAGCCTGTTACTGAGATTAATTCAAATATTGGGAGGGTTAAAATGTTACATAAAAACATTTCTAATTGCATGCATGTTAAAATGATTGGTCTTTTACAGGCAGTCATTTGGAGATTTCCTCTCTTATCACCAGCTTCTCACTTATAAGTAAGTAATTAACAATACTAAATGAGAACAGTTATAGAAGTATCAATGGGTACAAATTTTATCCAAACACAGAAAGAAAATTCATATGATTCCCCTGCATGAGGAGGACCACACTAATGTTTACTAAACTCAACCAGCTGTGTTTCAACATTTACATATTTTCAGAACCCACATAGTATATTCTAACAGTGGGGGCTTTGTTGGGGTGGCAGTGGGTCTGGGATTTTTTTAAAATACAAGAATGCCCTCTCACATTCTGAGTCCTTGCTTTGCAAAGTTTTTAGGACCTCAAGCCTTTCTTAGGCTGCTAACCTGCACCGATGCCTTTGCTACCGTAGTCTCAGTAGTAGAGGTTCCTGAATTAGGCAGAGTAAGCTTAAATCCATTCACACACCTCAATTGCACATAAAGCATCAAATTTTCAGGCACTCTGTTCTGGACTAATTCTAGAATAAGGCAACTGTACGCCAGGAAGGAATTCCTATACAAGGAATTCAATCTGACATAAAACTGTATACAAGGAATTTGAAGCAACACACAAAAAAAGGCATGGGTGTATTTCTCTTACTATTTTAAATCTTAAACTTGGGTCAAATTTGCAACTCCATGCTACAACGTGATCCAATTAGGTAAAATAACGGCAGTAACTTACTAGAGTTTAGCTTATCCAACTAATGGATTTTTTTATAAATGAAGTGTCTATTTGCATAATACAAGTGTGATAATCAAAAAATCATTCCAGTTGGAACAGACCTCAGAGATCATCTAGTTCAATCTCTGCTCAAAGCAGCATTAATATGTGAATACTCATTAATGGTACAAGTTGTACTCTTAACCTTGCAGACCACTAATCGCATGTAATCCTTAATCAAATGCACTCAACTGCCTTTGATAGGATTACTTATCTGCAGAAGGGTTTGTGGGACAAGTTA
Source organism: Corvus cornix cornix (assembly GCF_000738735.6). Lineage (NCBI taxonomy): Eukaryota > Metazoa > Chordata > Aves > Passeriformes > Corvidae > Corvus > Corvus cornix. The sequence continues at coordinate 48,597,266 of NC_046332.1, forward strand.
CTTGCCACACATTATTCCTAAGCATGGAACATTAGAGTACTTCCCAGCTGTACTGGCAACCAGTACCACACTTGCATTTCACTTTAAATGTCTTTTAATCAGGTACTGTTATGAGAGCAGTTTTCCAAGGGGACCTGCTGTAAAGGGGTAAATTTTGATAGATGACAAAGGGACAGAGTGAAGTAGGGGGTGATGAACCCCTAAGCGAGGCAGAAGCACAGGGCTGGGTCCTGGTTTCAGGTGTTTCACAGGCTGATGAATATAGGATGGAGGTCCTGCTCTGAGAGATACCTGTAATACCTGTAAACCTAAAAAATACTTATAAAGAGAAATTAACACCACTGGCAGCAACAAGTTTGGAAACCTCTCCTTTACTACTGCCATTTTGTTTTGTTCCTCCAGTTTGCTCTGATAAGGATGTCCATTGTGGATTTAAGTTTACACCTTTATTTCACGCATGAGATATGGTACAGCATTGCTAATTACAAAAAAAATTATTTAAAAACCCTCACTAAAACAATCCACAAGTAATAATAAAAAAAGTTTGAAATGTTTTATAAAACCATGATTACCCAATGGCACAAGCTGGATTACAAAATAAATTTGCCTTATATTAGTTCAGTAATGTCCTCTGTTCTGAAGCATGAAATACAGTAACAGTTTATCTACGCTGTGTGGCAATACATGAACTCTGCCACACAAACTAAATAAAGAAAAGCTCATCTTCAAAACAATTATTTTATTTGAACTTTTAATACCTGCTATTTTAAGTAGATTCAAATATTAATACTGTGGACACTACTGTAAACAATATAGACACTGTTCAAGTGGTAACAACAGCAACAAGAAATAAATAGCAGCAGGATATGTAGAAAAAGAGAAATTTACTTTAGCAGCCTTGTTAACCTTGGTCTTAGGACTATCCAAAAGTCATTTATTTTAAAACACTGGATTCTGGGGTATTTTTAAATACACTGAAAACCTTTAAAATTCTACAGTTCCAGACACTATTTACATGCCTTCCTCAAGCATTCTTTAATAGCCACTGCTGTTTGCTAGGTTGCATAGAGGGCCTGTCCCTATTTGACCTCATTCACTTAAACTACAGGATACTCCAACAATTTTCTCTTAAATATCCACAAAAAGAGTTGAATTTGCCACCAGTGTTTAAGTGGCAGAAGTTAGGTCACAGGATGGTGCACATGCATCAATCACACAATCATGAAAGAGGGATATGGCTGAAAGATGCACGTAGGAAGCATAAAGAGACAGCAATCAAGCCAGCAATCCTAAAGCCAAAAATGAGAGGTCAGTCAGATTCTCAAACTGACAGAGCATCTTCACCAGCAAATTTCTACCTTAGATATCTTTATTTTATACTTGTGTTAAGAAATTTCAATATTTTTTCTGATTAATAAAGGTGAGTAATTGATTCTACTAAATATTTAAGTTCCCTTTTAACAATAAACTGTTGCTCTGGTGTTTTAGAAAAAAAAATTTTGCTAAAGAATAGTTGTTTGTGACAAAACTAACTGTATTTCCATGTTTGCAACTTTTTATAGGAGTGTACTGCTTGGCAATCTAGTTGAGAAAGGAAGTTCAACACCTGACTACGAAGCAACAAGTCCTGGCACCATCTGAGGGAAGAGCGAACAAATTGCAAGGAGATGCTCTGTGGTACGTTGCCAACACAGGTATGCCCACACCTTGCTAGGTGCTGCTGCCATGTAAAAAGCAGATAATTGGTTTTGAGTTTTGGCCAAGGTGCAAAACTACTTTACTGAAAACCTTAACTAGAAAACAAGCAGCCAAAAAAACCAAAAAAACAAAAAAAGAGAAAGAGAAAAAGAGTCGTGTCAATAATACCGTATTGTGTACAGAGAATGACATCAGCACACCTCAAAACTTCTGCATTAGCACACCACAGGTTATATAAAAATTACCTGTGTGGCTAGTTAATAACATTTCAGATCTAAGGAAAAAGCACTATCAGGCTGAAAAGGACAATTATAGCCATTCCCTTCTGTTCTAAAGGCAAAGGTAGAAATGACGCTTTACATAGAACAAGTACTGAACACTACCATAGCTTTGGAACATATTATCACTACTTTTAAAGTATAAAGGAAGGTTGAGGGATTGACAGGGAAGAGAACATACAATTAGATGCACTTAACAGGCCAATGGGTTGCACCACTTGAGAATGAGAGGGGGGCTAAGTTTACATTAGCAAACCAGAACTCAGCAATATTTTGTCTCAGCTAGAAGTTGAACTATTGGTATTTTAGGCTTGAGGGGAAAAAGGTAATTTTTTTTTTTCCACCACCACGATCCCACTCATCCACTCCCCACACCCCCTGCCAAGACAGGATCCAAGAATTACAGAAAAATGCTCTAAAAACAGTTTGGGGATTAAAAAAAATTACTTAGAAAAAGGTAGTGGTCTCTAGGCAGAAAATGTCTCCTTTCTGAGGGTGAAGAACCACATGCATTCTTACAGGAACCAGCATAGCAAAACTCAATCATTATGTGGTGTTTCAGCACCACCAGCAAATAAAAACTGTCATATAAAAATATCTGTGTCCTACACCTTAATGAAGATACGTTATTTTATTTCATTAGCACTACCTAAGGAATGACTTCATATACAAATACATTTTTCAGACACTAAAAAAAAAACCCCAAAACCACCAAGGGATAATTCAGAAAGAGGAAAGATTTTGCAAAGGCTTTAAGTTCACACAGAATTAGTCCTACCAACTTTAACAAACTATTTAGACTCATGCAACTCTGTGAGAAATCAGGGAAATATGCAATATGCTGGCAATTCCAGAAAGAGGAGACAGGACAGGCATTTTAAAATCTTCAGAATAAGCATCAGTCTTTCTTTGCATTTACACAGCACTTACCAGAAAGAGATGGCAGAAGCTGGAGCCTCTGTTCATGCATAGTGTAAAGCAGCTGTAACAATGCCAGCCTCCTTACATAGGATGTTTCACCAAATGGGATTGCAGAAAGCAAAAAACTCCAAGACTAAATAAGAGAAGAACCACAAGATAATGGTGATAAAATGTAGCTCAAGTGCTTCAAGTACCAGAGGGAAAAGTCTCTAATGGACAGGTAATGTTACATCAGTGTAAGTTTAAATAGATAAGTAAGAATGGATAATCTGTCACTTTTAAACTTCACAAAATGGATCATTGCTCTTTTTTCCTGTCTCGGTATGGACTGACATCTTACAAACTTAGTAGAATGAGTCTACTTGAAAAGACTCCTTCCTTTTGAAAGTACTGGAATATGTGAAGAAATATCTTGAAGCACATTATGGAGTGTGCTTAAAATTAAAAAGAACTGGCCAATTTCTTGGACACTGAGTGCGTTACTTAATACTCTTTGCTCTGCTAACATAGGAACCAGGTTTTGCAAGCAAGATATTTGGAATTTTTTTCCCAAGATTCACAAGGGTACAACTTTAACTAATATGTTTGATTACCACTTCTTTTTTCAAGAAAACAAAACAGACTTCAAAGTTACTTTGAAAACAAAACAAAACAATTGAGATTCTTTTTCTAAGTGTCATTATATCAATTATTTTTTACCCGTGTAGATACAATTTGGTATTAATTTCCCTTTTATTAAATACCCACAAAAGAGTGATAGCACCTTTTACACCATCCCAGTTTTCCTAAGGCCTGTAAAACACTATCTTCAGCGGCTATTGCTGAAAATCAAAATGAATGAAATCTTTCTGATAACACATCTTTGAATTCTGCCATAAGTCAATCAGTTAAACCTAAAACCACCTTAGAAATCCCAGACTTTCGCAGAGAGGAAGAGAAAACCAGTTTAAGAGCCAAACAAAAAGGACAGTCAAATATAACCTACCTTAACAGGGCAACACCAATTAATGTATGAAACCAGAAATCAACATATCACATCTGGGAAAATACTATTTGTTCACTTAATTTCAAAACACTCGGCTTGCTGTAATCCTTCTTACTTTGTAAATCTTTGAACCAATGCAACTGCAAACTTTCACATCAGTTTTTCAAGTCCTTAACATCAAGCTAGCCAATATTTTTGCCACTACAGAGACATGAATTTTGTTTGGCTGTTGTTATATTACCTCATGCTGAGTCCCATCCAAATCCTTCCATCAACATTAAGCTGTGTTTTCTATTTTTGCTGACTTTCACTAGAGTAGCAATGCAACACCACAACACCACACGAGCATAACCTAACTACTGGAAGAATCCTAAGGACACAAATGCACAACACAACCACCACAACCATATCAGACACCACCCATCTTTCCATGGGTTTCAGAAGCAACATTTCATCATTTATCTTTTCCCACTAGAAATATTCCTGAAAATAATTCATTTCTGAAAACACAAGGGATACAAAGTTAAGTCTTGGCTACTGTTCCCTACTAGAATGGGGTTCAAAGCCTACAGGCTGTAGGAAATGGAGGCAAAATATCTTTAAGAATAGAAAGAAAATTTTAAAAGTATTTTGGAGGCCAGTTGCAATTCCCAAATGGAAATCTTTGCAGTGATTTCTGAGAGCACTGCATCAGGTCTAAAGTGTTCAGCTTCTCTCTTTCTACAGAGCAAAGAACACACTCCTGTTAAGGATGCTAAAATAAGAGGCACTCATATAGGATCCAAGAAGAAAAAAAGAAGTCTACCTTTACCTGAGAGCAATATATAGATTTCTCCTCTTCTGTCAAGGCTACAGGCACCATAGTAGGGAAAAAATGCAGCATCTCTTTTTTTTTTTCCCCCCTGTACTTTTGAAAATGAGTCATAAAAATATAAGAGGTTTTTACTCCAGAAAAAAAAGGGTTTAAACAGGCAGCAGTTGACAAAAAAACCTGGCCTCATATTTCAGCTACTGATTTTACGATCTTAGAAAAGATCTCCCTCCCTTTGGTTAAAACACTGCAATACAATAGCCAAAGGATACTACATACACATATTAAAATCAGTACTGTTACGAATGTGTGGGCTTAAAAATAGTTGAGGAATGCAAGAAAGTTTACAATCACAGTCACCTTGACTACATACACAAAAAAATTATCTAAGTGAGACAATGGCTTTCCTGTGGTCTGTACAAGACCTCCGAAAAACAGAACACGATTAACATATTTAAGAATTAAAAAGAGAAAAAGAGGTACATATATAATTAGTTACTTTATTATTCATACATTCAAATTTAAACTTGCTAAGTGCCATTTTGGAAGTGTTCTGGAAAAAGAAGGAAAGTCAAGCAAAAGTAAAATCCAAGAAACAAAACCTTCAGAGCAAGTTTTCAGCTGGTACCTCCCACTCCATACTCAGTTTCTCAGGGAGCATCATGTAGCAAAAACATGGTTAGAACTAAGCAGCTAGCGGGTGTGTAATTTGAATGTGAAAATATTTTTAGAAGACACACATGAATAGCATATGCTCTCAGCCTGAATACAATTTTCTAAATATATGCCTTGAATATTGCTTCCCCAACATTCTTAAGTATGTTCCAGATAACGGTTTCTTGTACAGATTTGTTACTCTTTGAAAGCAACATATATATCAAGCCTTAAACAACACTCATTTCAAGAGCTCACCTTGGGGTTTGGAGGGACTCTGAGTCTTCACTGTGTCAGTGTAATCACAAAGCTGGCAAATTATGCTTGAACAGAGGGCAACAAGAGGATGATTTGCTGATTCAGGAAGTTAAATCAGACATGGATGTTCAATCACTTGCCTGAACCAAAGGAGCTTCAAAAATTGTATTGTAAAACCCTCCTAATTCTTTCTGTGCTTTGAAAAAAGTTTCAAAAGGTAGATAGAAATCAATAAAACAAGAAATAAGTAATGTGCTCATGCACTGTTACTTAAACCGAAACCAAATCTAGTCAAAGCTACACAACGTGCAAGAGAAAACTTCATTTGCGCAAACAGCAGCCTAACTAGATCCCAAAGTCATTACCAGTCCACATCTGGAACACTCAAATCAATTCCTAGGGACTGTGGAGTTGGCACCATGTAGTAATTATTACTATAGGACAAATGAAGTTCTATGGTATATAATGAGGCGAAAAACTTCAGCTTCGTTTCTTTGCCAAAACACAAATTCTATTCCTCAAGCATATGGAAAAACTCAGGTTCTGGATTCTGTCCTTGGCACAAGCTTTCCTTTAATCAACTTGAATGTCAGGGGAAAAAAAAAAAAGATACCAGTAAATCCTACTGTGGTACTTAACAGTATATAGAAAAATACCTGAAATCATAGAATACTTTGGGTTGGAAGGGACTTGTAAAGCTCATCTAGTCCAACCTCAGGTTGCTCAGAGCCCTGACCAAAATGACCTCGAAAGTTTCCATGGACAAGACATCTACCACCTCTCATTGTGAATGTGCAACCTGCCAGTGTTTCACCACCCGCATTGTGAAGTATTTCTTCCTAGACCTGCTGAAATATCTGTCCCCAAATATAAGTTAATTTACCAAAAAAGTTGGGGGCAGGAGGGAGGGAGAGAGGAGACAAAGCAGAGAATGGAGGCATTAGATAGCTTAAAATAATCTTAACTATATTGAGTCGTGAATTCTTACTTACCAGAGAACTGGGATCTAGTACTAGAGCTTTTTCAAAATCCCACCATGCTAACAAGCAGAAAAAACATCTACTTAATCCTTCCAGGGCACAAACACACACAAGCAAACACCTCTTACCACATTATCTCTTAGGCTGTATACACTTGAACAAAAAGTTTTTGGAAGGCCAAAACAAAACGGCAGACCCTAATTACCCCTGGGAAAAGTAAAAACTTACACTACAATGACAAGAAGCTAAAAATTTGTTATTGATATTAATAAACAGAACTTATATCAATTTTCATACATCCAAACACTGTATTTTAATCACGAGTAAGTATTACTAGGGCTAAAGCCACAATACTCTGGGAGTCCCAAGATGCCAGAAGAAAAATCACTGCATACATACAACTACTATAATGAAACTACTACACGATGTCATTTAGTAGATTGCATTATTTGACCAGTTTTAGAAGTTAAACAGAGCCACTGGAAAAGAGATTAAATACATATCAAATGCACTGCACGTATGCAGGAACACCCATCTCAATGACTGTAGAGCAACTGAGATCCTTCTCCTACTCATCATACCCAAAAGCGCTTTACACTCCTGATGAACGTACACAGAAAAAACCATTCTCCACAATGAAAGCACTAATGAAACAAACCCCAAGATCAATCTAAAAAAAATTACTCGTAACAAAATTCTTAGCAAATTTCATTGCAGTATTTCTCCAGTCAGGCAAAAAACTTCCTCCAATAGAACAAAATACCCTCAAACATTAATTCAACCTTCAAAACATTGCTGCACAAATTAAAGGAATAACTACAGCAAAAAATTAGATTACGGATGTTACAACGGTCCCGTTATAATAACAAATCATTTCACAATGCAAATCATACAGTGCTAAACGCTTTCTGAATACGCAACGAGGAGCAGAGTGTCAGGAAAGCAGCGGCAGGCAGTAAGAGAGAAGGTATTTTCTGTGCTATCACTAGAACAATCTCCTGACTCACTCCCTCCTGCAGCCCCGGGGAGCAGGCTGGCTGGGGCCGCACTGACAGCTTTCCTGACGCAAGAGAAGCGCAGCACTGACCTAAATGCCGTGGCTGCTGAGTTCCTTGCAGCTCAGCTCGAGGAAACGGGGCCAGCATGGATTCAAGCGCCAGCCACAAACACTCCAGCTACTGCAGCCCGAGGCTGCTGGTGCAGAGACGCTCGCCGAAACCCCCACAATCACCTCGACCTCTTGAGCCTGAAGCCTCCAAAAACGACTGGGAGGCGAGCTCTAGGCTGAGATTTAGAGCAGAGATTTTCAACAGGGAGCTGCGCATCCCTGCAGCGCTTCGGCGGCAGCAGCAAAACTGGCCACCCCAGGGTCTCGGGCAGAGAGCCACACGCGAGGCACCGAGCCTCAGACAAGGTTAAACCACACCCCGGGCGCGACTTTAGGCAGGTATTCAATGGCCCGCAGTTCAACCATCAACTCCCTGCCCCGGCCACCGAGGCGAGCGCTGCGGGGCCGCCGCCTCCCGCCCCTCAGCTGCGGCGGGTGGGCGGGGGAAGCAGGTGCGGGGCCCTCCCTGCTCGGGCGGCCCGGGGAGGCGCCGCAGGACCGGCCCCCGCGCCGTGCCCTCCCACCGCGCCGCGTGAGTGACGAAGCAGGGCAGAAGGGCGCGGAGGAGAGAAGGAGGGAGCGGGAAATACCTCGGGCGCTGTTGGCCCCGCTCGGCGCAGCCCAAGGCCCGCCCGGCCGTGGCTCCGCCTCCGCTGCCTGCCGGGAGCGGGGCGGGGCGCGTCCGCATGGCGGCGGGAGCGCCGGAAGCTGCGCAGCGGCGGCGGCGGCGGCGGCGGCCGAGCGGGCAGCAGCGGCGGCGGCCACTCGCGGCGGGGTCTGGGGCTGCGGCAGGAGCCGGGAGCGGCGGCGGCCGTAGGTGAGAGCGGGGCCGCAGGTGAGAGCGGGGCCGCTGAGCCCGGCGGGCCGGGAGGCGGCTGGCGCCGAGCGCGACGGGCCTGGCCTGTCCTGACCCTTCGGTGCGGCCGGGGCGGAGAGCGGGGGGGTCTCGCGGGTCCCGAAATGCCGACTGAGTATTTCATGTCAGTAGCAGTGCGGTGAAGGGTGCGGGCTCTCCGTGCCTCGCTCGTCAGGGATGCATGTGCCCGGGGAGGTACCGCGTGTGTCTCCGCACATCCGCCCGTGGCACGGTTTTCTCGTTTTCAGCGATTACTCTGTGAACGCTTTTTCGTTCTGCAGTCTTTCGGTAGCATGTGGATCACTCTGGATGTGGAATAAGAACTCAGGAGGCAGTTTAACCATATGTTTATCTGAAAAAGCCGAGCACGTTTCGGTGCGGGAGGGAGGGAGGGCGGGCAGCAGCCCCGCACTGGGCCGGCCCTGCCCTGACCGCTGGTTAGGTGACATCCACCCCCCGTGCCTCTCACTTATGTTGCCTTGGGACACAGATCGCCTGCCTTCCTGAAATCTTGCATCTCTTAGCTGCAGCTATAATAAACTGCACTAGTTTAGGCTGGGTTTTTCCCACACTCGCGTTTTTGTGTCAGAAGGACTGAATGATTTGTCAGCAAGACGTAGTTCCCATCCCTTGTCATACACCCATAAAAGCGTTTATGTAGAGGTCTCAGAGAAGTCTTACTGTAGAAGAAGTTCTTAGAACAGTGGAGTAATGATGTTGCATGCTGGTTTGTTTTGCAATGTCATCAGCTTTATTTGCTTAGTCTATGTTAGGCTATTTTCAGGAAAGGAATTTGTGTTTGCTCCCACACCATGGAGGTTTGCAGTTCTGCCCAGTACTTACAGGCTGTGCTGTAGAGAGAGAGTTGCTTTCTGACAGGAACGATGTTACTGTTGCATATAAAAAAATACATTTTGTGGCCAAAACTGCCAGTTTTTGAGGGAGGGACTGTGATTTAGATATTTGTTGTTATGACCTCAGATAAAGAAAAAAATTTAATACTCTGATTTCTTTTTGTGTAAAGAATGCAAATCTAACTAACAAGACTTTTTTCCCCTCACTTTCGTTTCTTTTAATCGTTTCAATATGCCCTTGATGAAGGAAACAAGACTTGCAAGGTGATTTACAGAAAGGTCATTTTAAAGCCTCATTTTAGCCTTTAAACAAGGAGGTGTTCTCTTCACTGTAGTGTAATCAGTGTTGTTGCCTTCTTTTTGCAGTTTGTAACTCATTCTAATTCATAAAGTACTGTTTCACAAGGTACAGCTATCCTCAAAAGCCCAGGTCCCTTTTACCATAGAATTGTGTAATGGTTTGGGCTGGAAGGAACCTTTAAAGATCATTTAGTTCAACCCCCCTGCTGTGGGCAGGGACACCTTCCACTAGACCAGGTTCTTCTAAGGTCTGTCCAACCTGACCTTGAACATTTCCAGTGATGATACATCCACAGCTTCCTTGAGCAACCTCTCCCAGTGTCTCACTATCCTGATTGTAAAGAATTTTTTCCTTTCATCCAATCTAAATCTGCCTTTTTTAATTTAGAACAACTGCACATTGTACTTTACAGATCCTGGTAAAAGCTCTCTATCTCTTTCTTATAAGCCTTTTTTAAGTAGTGAAAGGCTGCAGTAAGGTCTCCCCAGAGCCTTCTCTTCTCTGGGCTGAACAATCTCAACTCTCACAGCCTTTCTTCATAGGAGAGGCGCTCCAGTCCTGTGATGTCTTTGTCAGAGGCCCACCTCTGGACTTGTTCCAGCAGGTCCACATCATTACACAGTTCCCAGCACTTCACATGGGATCTCAGCAAAGCAGAGTGGAGGGGCAGAATCCGGATCCCACAGTCTGTGTCTCATGGCTGAAGATAGTATTGGCCCCAATATGGGCCCTTGAGGGACACCACTCGTTACTGGTTTGTGCTTGCTACATTGAGCTGTGGCTCTTTGGATGTGGCCATCCAGCCAGTTTGTTAGCCATTTAACAGTTCAAGTCCATATGTTTCCAATCCTTCATCTTTTCCTTATTTTCTGTCTTCTGCCCTCCTAGGTCATTGAAGGCCAATTTAACTCCCTGGAATAGCAGAAAAACTTGTGCTTTACTAAGTTTTCTGCTGTTTTGTGAGTTCATTTAGCTCATGGAAAGTCTGATGAGGGTGTGAGCTGTCAGGGATCGTGGAGGGGAGGGAAATAGAAAAAAGATGCCCCTATTCTGCAGCAGCAAGTTGTTAGATCAACTCATCTACTCAAGGAAGCGTAGCTACAGCATGAGGGTAATTAAGTCACATCCATAGCATATTTTTGCATTACATTTTTCCATATTCAGACTTAAAGATGGAAAGTAGCATTAATTGTTTAGAACATGACCCAGTAAGTTTGAACGTGCATTCCTGTGTACTTTCCCATCTGTAATGCAGTTGTTGCATGTGGCTGCAATGAGATGTTGCAGTGCTTGATGCAGCAGTCTTTTGCTTTGCTGCTTTTCTTGGCAATGTTGATCTGATGCCCAATTTTTGTACATTGTGCAGATATCACCAATAACTTCCTGTAATATTAGAAACTTTGAAGAGTACAAGCAGACCTCTTCGTACCACTCTGTATATCTAGTACTGGCAGACCCATTTTATTTGCTTGTTGTGTTTCTTTTTGAACTAAAAGGATAAATAATTTTTAAAAAACGTTATCATCTTTGTAAGAGCAACAAAAGTCATTATTCCAGTACTGTGGTACTATTGGCTGGGTGATTATAGCTGGGGGAGGTATTGTGCATCTTAGAACATCTTATACATCTCAAGATTTAAGCTTTAAAAAGAACAGCGCAGAAGTAACAAACTGAACATAACCGGAAAAAACCAACTTACTTTCCTTTTGAGAGACCTGACAGGGTTAACAGGGCCTTGCAAAGAAATAAGTATGTTTTCTAAAACCAAGGCATGCTTAAAAAGGAACAACCTGCAGGTTCTTAGTGTTATTAACCTTTTGAGTGTGTGTTGAATTTTTGCGGTGAGAAATTTCTCAGGAGTTTCTGTCATGTGATCTGTTTTTTATTTACTCTGGAGAGCTGAGACTGCATTAGACCAAGGAATTGACTAAAAGTCCCTTGAAAAGTAAAGTTATGTATTTTAGTATGATACATCCTATGATAAAGGTTGTTATCTGTACAACTTGTATAAAACAAGTCAACTTCCTGGCTAGACTAAATACATGATAACAGAGTTGAGTGGCAGTGTGGTAGTGCTGTTGCCACTATGTGAAAAGTCAGGGTGCTTGTCTTTCCTTTATACTCACACAAGCTTTTATACCTTGAGCTAATTCATTAATTTTCACCTTGTGTGAGCCCTGGACCGTGCTGTTCCTTGTGCACCCTACCACATTACTTTGAAAGCCTAATGTGCTCTAAGACACATGGATTGATATTTTTATGTTCTTGCCTTCTATTACAAACATTAGTTTCATAAGCCAGGGAATACTCTATTTACATGCTGCAGCCTGATAATTCTGAAAAGTGCTGCTGGACACATTGAAAGTGTCATTAGGACATCATCTCATTTTGACCTACTCTTAAGTTGCCATTGAGGTCTGATTTGAAATGAGTGGTTGTGTTTTTCTACTGTGCTTTTTAAATTCATGCTCTGTTGGTTTTTAGCATTCCATGCAGTTCTGTAGGGTTTCTCATTGCCAAATATTATAAGTAGGTTTAGGTTGAACTAGTATTTATACTGGTCTCAAGAATGCCTGGAGAATTTTTTTTTTTTTGTGAGGACTTGTTTCTGTACTGTATAAAAGGATTGAAAGGACATCATGGTGTGGGAGAGAATGTTTTCCATTGAAGTATGAAAAGGCAACAGCTATGGCTGAAGGAAAGATACTACATGGATGACTTTGCAATTCAACTTAATGTCCTCATGCATCCTGAAGAGATATATATTTATTTTAGTTGGTTTCAAGTCAACAGGAGCAGGATTTGGTCCCTGTAGTTCTTAATTCAAAGTTTTGAATTAATAGTCTGCACTAGAACAAAAAAAAGTGCTTTCAGTTTAGGAATTACTCTTCTGAATTAATTTCCACAAATTATGCAATCTGCATTGTTGTTCGTATTTTTTTTTCCCAAACTTCAATCTAATTTTTCTTTAATTGTTTTATTCACTTCTTATTTTTCAGGAGTCTTTGAAAAACCCTTAGTGATCATGACATTGTTACAAGTGACATAAGTTAGCCAGTGGCTCAGAATGATGGATACCCAGAAGACTACAAATGGTTTGCAAGTGATTGGAGAAGGGACTGGTATAGGGAAATCGACACTCCACATGGTGGGGTATTTGGGAAAAGTCAGTTGAAACTTGTTTTACATATGTGCAAAGTTCATATTTTTCTCTGTTTTGAGAGATTTCTAATTGGTCTTAATTTAACAAAAAAAAAAACCCCAAAATTATTTTCCACGGAAATCTATAAAAATGGCGAAAGATTATTTTAAGTAAATACGTGCCTATGTGTTTTTATTGGCACTATTTTTACAACTGTTTGCATTCCTATGAAAATTGATGTGTCTTTCAAAGATCTGAGCTTGTGTTCCCTGGCAATAAGGGTCCTATGGTTCAGTTCAAGTAGAATAAAATGTGCATAATTGTGTTGTTAAAGACACCTTATTTGAATATTTAAATAAAAACATAAATTTATTTAAAACATGCTACCATACAAATCTATTAAAAATAATAAAAAAGAAACTGATGTAGTTTGCTTTTTTATATTGTATTATATCTAGAAGTTGAACAATGATTGTGTATCTTGATAAGTATGTCTTACCTTGGGATAATGTATGAAATACATACATTTATGTTGCTTTATCTTTCTTGGTTTGTTTTTATTTTAGAACTGTAATCCTGTGGAAACACCTGCACATGAGTATTGTCCAGTCTGCAAAGAGAAGGGTCAGATCCAAGGTTTACGGACTTACCGCCTTAATTTTCAGGAGTCCATTTTTCTTTGTGAAAATCCTCAGGTATTACACTAATAAAGAGTTTTACTTGGCCCTGCAGAGGCCTTTACCTTCAGGAATTACACCTCTCTAAGTCCATGATTTTGTTGGTGGTAAGCAGACTATTTAAATAGGACCCCTCTGAGTGTATGCTGCAGGGTATTTGCTTGCATATAGGGAAAAACAGAACTAACCTGTGTATATGCAGTGTTTAAGCACAGGTAGCTACCCTAAAGGATTAAAGAGAGTAAATTAAAGTGAAATAAAGGAGAGTTCTTCTTATGTAACAAGGGACCACAAGTGGTACTAAATAAATTTTTGTACAAGTCAGAGTAGAAGGTGAATATTTGATGATCCATGTAACCAGTGCATGACTCTAGCAGATGTGAGTCTCCCATTTTTCCTTCTTTAAGTCTGGGTAATGCAAATAGATTTATAATTGTAATTACAATGTCTTGCCTTCCTTCCCCCGCCCCCCCCCTTTTTTTTTTTAAATTTTAACCCTAACTGGATTTCTGTGCTGCTTAATATTTGAGTTGTCATTTTGCTGCCTCTCCCTTCACTGCTCCATGTATGTGGGGAGGGTATAGCAATCCCAAACAGACTGGTGTCCTTAAATTAGTAGAAACTAGACTAGATATGGGTCTCAGAGTTGCTTTTCCCATTCTTTCCTGCTTTTAACTAATTATAGTATAGTTCTGGAGACTGGTAAATGGAGATTTGTCTATATTCTGGTTGCCACCTGGTCATTGAGCTAGCCTGAAAGATACCCTGCAAGTTTGGGCACCAGTAGTCTCCTAGGCATGAGATAATAATGTCCAATCTGTATCCTAAAGGAATGGATTTAGCAGAATAAAGCAAGAGGACTCTCCTTAGCACAACTACGTTGTTTGCAGAGGTTGGAAGAGCTTACTGGAAAAGTAGTGTTGAATTATCACTACTGATATATTTATTTCACAGTTGGTTCTAAGACAGTAGTGTCTTGTAACACCCTTCCTCCTGTCATACACATGTTGAATATATGTATTGATTTAATTAAAATATCAGTTTACAGAAGTCCCTAAGGCCAGGTTGGATGGGGGTCTAAGCATCCTGGTCTACTGGAAGGTGTCCCTGCCCATGGCTGGTCTGTAAGGTCCTTTTCAAACCAAGCTATTTTATGATACTATGATTCAATGTTCCATTTTGAAAGTATGTTTTGTACTTTCTTTAGTTCTTGTTCACCTGAAATTTCTTTGAAGATTTCACTGTAACCTTCTTTCTTTCCTTTAGTGTATCTACCCACTTGGTTATAAACCATTAAACAGCATAATTACATCTACTGGTTCAGAAAATCATCAAGTTCCATCTACTCATAAGAAAAGGAAATTGGGTGAAACCAGTGACTTTTCTGCTGTCAAAGCAGATCCAAAAAAAGCAAGAGCTAACAGTGTGCTCGGTGTTGAGCCCACCATTAATGCAGACTCTGTTGTGAAATGCTACCAGAATAGTTTGTGTATTCCCAAGGCAAGCCTACATGATGTATTACAAAATGACCAGCAAAACCCTGGCAACCATGTGGGGTCCTGCATGCCGAAGGTGGATTTCGAAACAGCCACCAAGACCAACAACTACCAAGAAAGTCCACCAAAGACTTCTAGTCCCAAAACACAACTGTTGCCAAATTCTGAACTTTTATCAACAGCATCTGAAATTTCACTTGAAGAGGATAAAGGTTCCACTAATGACAGAGATTTGTGTCTTCAGTGGAGAAACATACATAATCTTTGTTGGTTAGATTGTATTTTGTCAGCACTGGTACACTTAGAAACATTAAAATTTGCTCTAGCAGAAGAATATAACAATGGAAAATGTTTACTCCAGAAACTCTTAACAAAATATAATGAAGCATCTGTTCTTCTGAATACCTGTAAAAGGAGCAAAGTGAGAGGTGAGTAAACATAGCTGCTGTTTTCTCATAGTCAGACTGATCTGCTACAAATACGTGGAATTTAGTACAGCACGCTTATAAATGCCTCCATTGTATCTCAAGATCACAAAAGATACAACTATTACCATGAATTAGCAGAATAGTGTGCTTTATCTAGCAAAATCCTGGTAACATCCAAAATTGTTTTTCTTGGGGCAAACATGCTGTCTTTGAACACCAAGCATCTCTTGAATTTTTTTGGTCACAACCAACATAAAGATTTTATGAATTATTTATTTAGTTCACCCTTGCTTTGTTTCCTTCCCCTGTGTTGCCTAACATTTTGGGATACTGTTCTAATCTTAATCTTCAGAATAATTTCTGTTGTGTTTTATATCCTTGTGTAAATGGGAGTTGCCTTGTCACATCAAAAATAGTAAAGCTGGTGATGCCTTCGGTTTTAACTTTTACATTTTTCAAATTCTGTACTGCTTGGTGTGTGACTCTGAAGTTTCTTGTAGCCTGTTAATTTCTGCTCTCTCATGCTAGGCAGACATAACAAAGCCTCTCCGGCCCTGCTTTCCAAGGACACCAAGACTGTCCTAGGCTCAAAAGTATAAACCAAAGAGCTGCTATGGGGGGGTAAGCTGCAGGGAAAACTGAAGCTTTAATTGGAGAATTAACCCTGCTATGCAAATGAACCAAACCTATAACACAGTGAAGAACTCGTGACCTGAGGTCCATCTTGGGGTCCATTTTAAGAATAGCTTCAGGCTCCCCAGGGGGTACCTTTGAAGGCCTTTCAAATAAATACCTACTTTATTCCCTTGCTCCTGTCTAGTCTCTGTTTCTGGGAGGCCTCTTAAGGCATCACTGGGAACATACATTCTTTTCTGGCTCCAGCTGTGCTCATTGAAGGAATGCTTCCCCTGAGGTTTGGAAGCTGCTGTAGATGACAGCACTTCCTAACCTGTTTTAGTCAGAAGTAGTCAAACACATTAACCTGGATCATATGGTCTGGAAAGGGTTAGTGAGTACTCAGTAGCCCTTAACAGGGGATTAACAGGTCAGCTCAGCTTAACAGGTTGGAGGACTGTAGCCTCCAAGCTCAGGGCTGTGATGGGCAGCTGGGGGAAATCTTCGAGGCTGCACAGCTGCACTCAGAGGAGGACATGTCACTGTATTCTACTGGTGTGGCCTTTAGTCATTTTCTGTTCTGTGGATTCTGTTTAAGACTCTTAAACTAAGATCATGGGGTTTTTATTTCTCTTGAACTGGACCATTGGTGTCATAAGTCTAAACTTCTATGACATCATCTGTTACAGAAGTAATAAAGCTTTCTGGTTAGCCAGTACCTCTCATGAATTTCAATGGACATTCTGTTGGACTCTATGTGTTTGAATATAGACCACAGTCACAGAACAGGTAACTTGAAGAATGTCCTATCTTTCCTGGGAAAAATAATGTGTATCAAAAGTGGTTTAGTCCATGTTATAAAGTGGGGAGAAAACTCCAAAATATTCTGAACTAGTTCATGTACTGTGCTTGCCAGAAAGTCAGGCTGCTTGAGTTTAGGTGTTCAGCTGTTACTGGGAAGCTCTCTGCCGGAAGCTGTCTGAGGTGTTTTTCTCTGCTGGGCAGTGTTTGCAAAAGAGCTCTGATGAGCAGTAACCCTTAAATAGGAATGTTAAGTGTTGGTATACAGTGTTGTTTGAAAGAACTTAAACCTTTCCATTTCAATTGCTGCAAAACAAATCGGTTTATTTGGGTAACAGTAGAAAGGGAACTGGATGAAGAGTGTTGTTGTGGAGAATAGGTGTAGAATTTATTCTGCTCCTCTGTGTGATTTTACAGTGTTTTTTGCATACAGCTGTTTTTAAAAACAAAAGCAATTTACCTGCAAGAAGCTTCTTTTTTTTCTGTACACAGAGTTTATATGTTATAAACGGTTTCAACAGCTAGTCTAAATATTTCCTTTAACTTCTGCAGGTTATGATCATGATTGTGTACTAGAAATTATGTTCTTGCTTGTACTTAAAGAATGTGCTTGTGTTGAAACAACATGCAGAATGAAAATACATACTAATATATAAAGTAAAAAATGTTTTTCAATTTAAAATTACTATTTTAAAGGCTCACTTAGGAAATTGGTATTTAATCTGAAACAATACTTTTAAATCTTTTATTATTTGAATTGTATAGCATTAGAAAGCATGTAAGCGAATTTTTGTGCTTTTGATCTTAGTGTTTAGGTTTTAAAGTTTTCTTTTAATCTCTGAATCTGCAGGATTTCTAATGTGTGGTCTCACTATACTTAAAAATTGTTACTATGTAGCTGTTGGTGCATGCTCTTAGTTGTAATTTAAGTCATATCAAGTAGATTTTAGTCAGCAGACCGCAGTAAAAATGTGAGTAACTTGTGTAAATTCTTCTCTAATTTTCAAATCAATTAATACCAAGAATTGGCTGTTCTAGCAACAAGTCTTAGGCAAGTATGGGTCAATATGAAAAGCACTGGTTTGCAGAGAGGGAGTGCATGCTAGGGGTACATGTGTGTGAAAGGGTGTGGGGGCTGTTACACATGACTACATGAAGACATATTTTTTTCTTTAGATGTTCTTCCGAAAGCAGAATCTCTTCTCAATGAAATCAGAAACGTAATGTTTACACAACTTCAGCCTCAGCTTAGGTGTGAATTGGGTAAGTAATTAGTGCAGCATCTCAGTAATTACTGTCAGGAGACCCTAGATGTAAAGCCTTTTATGTCATACATAAAAGTATGTGTATATGTATGCATACAAGAAAGTTTGGAAATACATTTGTTTCTTTTGGTGACTTGCACATACTTTACAGTATGATTGGCTGGTTTGTCCTTTGCCCATTTTGACTTTTTAGAGAGCAGGTAGTCTTTGTAATTTTGCTATAGTCATGAAATTGTCACTGATAACAACCTAATAACATGGATCAGTTCCTTTGGTGTGAGAATTAGAAATAGAGCCTTGAAATAATAACTGAAATTTAAATCATAGTAATAAGCTTGTCTTCTTCCTTTTTGAGTTACTGAAAGGTGATTTCAAATATTTAATGACCTTTTTTTTTGCCCCATCTTTGAAGGTAATATGGAGAATCCAGTGTTTGCACTTCCGCTACTCTTACAACTGGATCAACCAGCTGAGAAACTATTCTTGCATTCATTTTCATGGAAGTTTGAATGTGTATGTTGTGGCCACAAATACCAGGACCGGTGAGATTTTTATATAAGTAGCTTCTATATAGCTGTTCCACCTTACCTTTTAAAGTCTGTATATGATAGTTGGTTTTCTTCAGATTTCCAGGGTTTATACAGTTTAGGCTTGTTGTTGAAGTTTTACGTGATCTGCTTTTTCAGTTGCAAATAGTTTACTGCTATTCCATGTCTTAAGAAACCACGTTATTATTCACTCAGTGAATTAAGAAAGAAACAATAAGTAATAGTGTGTGTCTCTGGCCACACTCACTCTGATATTTTGCTGAGAATATACAAATTGTTGTGGTTCTAAAGAATATATGCCTAGTACACTTCTGCTATTGAGGAATACCTGGAATATTCATTTGGGTTACAAAGAATCAGAGATTCTCTAACATAGTTTATCTATTTTAAAATAGTATTACAGGGGAGTAATTTCTTGAGAATTGAGTTCTGTGTAGCTGCAGGTACAAGCTAGTAATTTAGGCTCCTTTTAGTCAGAAGGAAAAGAGAGACACCTTCAGAAGACAGCTAATTTTATTTGAAAAACATCTGTTTCTTTCCACTATCTTAGGTTTATATAATAAAATTCTAGATCCCCAAGTGAAATGAGATTAATGCTATCTGTTACTCTTGAAAGTTAATATGTAGCCCTGGTTAATAGGATGTCTTGAAAAGCCTTTGTTACCTTCTGTGCTTTTTTAATAGTTGAAAAATGTAGTTTCAGTTGAATATAGAGGAAGTCCTTTCTGTGGCTAATGAATGAATAAACTATGTTACTTCACTTTAATATCCCATACATTGTATTTTCATACAATGTAACTTCTCTGTAATTTCTGCTATGAGTGTACTGGTTTTTAAAAACAAAGCCTTGTATAACATGGATTCCCAGGTAATTTGTTGCTGCTTTCTCCTCGAGATTCTGTATTAGCTAGTAAATTATGCAGATCCTGGTACAAACTCTGTTGTATGTTGGAAAGGAAACAGAGATAACATTAAGAGGGAGAAAAAGCAAATAATGTGAAACTGAAGGCCGCAGGGCTGCTGAGAACAAATTGTGACTGATACTGTTTGGCAGAACTGAATTCAGGGCTAACTTGGATGTGATGCTGTCACAGTGAATTTCACACAAATGGCATGAACATGAATAGAATTTGGGGTTTGCCATAATGTTTTTATAACTTTTATTCTCCTGGTAAAGTATGTATATTTATTGTTTTCTGATCACCACCTCAGCTTACTCCTTTTGTGTGTGTGTGTGTGTGTCCAGATTGAAGAAAACACTGACAACATTCACAAATATAATTGCTGATTGGCATCCACTTAACGCTATTCATATTGGACCATGTAATAACTGTGGTGATACATCTCAAAGACAGCAGATGATCTTGGAAAAGTAAGTTCGATTATGTGAACTCAAAAGTAACATACATAAAGTTCTGAGACTTCATTTATTGAACCTATGACTTTTGAAAACAAACTATTACTCTGTTTGCAGAGATTCTAAACCTTAAACTCTGATCAATACTCATTATTAAACATTTCAGATCATTCTTAAAAGCTGAAATGGCAAATAGTGTTTACTAAACATGAAACAGAGCAGTGTTTAACATGCTGACCAGCACATGTGTTTGAATTAGGTCATAAATACTTAACTATCAAGTAGTAAATACAGACAACTGATATCCAGTGTCAGCCTTTTCACAGCCCCTGCTGTGGATGAAAGTTGTTTGATCATCTGTTTACTTATCTGACTTGGGAACGATGTCCCTTGCTACTGTGTTTATGGCACAGGGGTGGTTTTTTTCAACTTTTCCCCACTCCCCGAATCCCTTACTTGGTGGTCTTTTTTTTCCCCCTATCTATAATGAAATGGAATGTCCAGTTGGGATATTCTTTTCCCTTTGCACTTACTGTGCAATTTGAAGAGTCCTCTGAGAAAGTAGAATAGTAAGGGCAGAACCACATACTCTTAGAGATGCCTTACTTTTTCATTAGGAACTTTTGCCACTGTGTTATTGTAATAAACTGGTTCTTTTCTGTTTCTTTGTCAGAGTACCCTCAATATTAATGTTCCATTTTGTGGAAGGCTTGCCACATAACAACCTGGAGAAATACTCGTTTCAGTTTGAGGAGGACACCTACCAAATAACATCTATTGTTCAATACCAAACAGATAAGAAGCACTTCATAAGCTGGTCTTTGAATCCTGATGGTAAGAATCACAGAATGGGTCAGGTTGGAAGGGACCACAGGGGGTCATCTGGTCCAACTTGCCTGCTCAAGCAGGGCCATCCCAGAGCACATGGCACAGGATGGCATCCAGAATATTTCGCGTGAGGGAAATTCTGCAGCCTCTCTGGGCAGCCTGTTCCAGTACACAGTCACTGCACAGTAAAGAAGTTCTTGTTCATGTTCAGGTGCAACTTCCTGTGCATCAGTTTCTGCCCATTGCCTCTTGTCCTATTGCTCAGCACCACCAAAAAGAGCCTGGTCCGTCCTCTGACACCTCCCGTCAGATGCTTGCAGACACTGATGAGGTCCCCTCTCAGTTGCCTTTTCTCAAGGCTGAACAGGCCCAGCTCTCTCAGCCTTTCCTCATAAAAGAGAGAGATAAGATAAAGTTTATGGTTCTTATCTACCATAATATTTCATGAGTCTACATGAAATACTGTTTTATGGGTTACTGCAATAGTCTCAACCGTTGATATATAATAACAAAGATTTCTTTTGTCTGCATTCTAAACTTCATATTAAAATGTTGTGAATAATTGGGGGAACTTGTTTCTCATGGTGAAGGTTTTGGCTTGGTTTAACTGATTTGTTCAGCAGTGTGCTGTCCTGCAGTGGATTCACTGGAAAAAGTAATTTAGCTATAGAGTTTTTCCCTTCATAACTTCGTAAAAGTTAAAAAAGCAGTCTGACTATGACTGTGGAGCAAATAGTGTTTATTTTTAAACCAGTGATTCATCCATTCTTGGCTGGAAGCGAGGTAACCTATGGTACTATGAGCAATTAATGAAGTTATTTTTTGTTTCTGAACTTTATGGCACCTCAGGGGTGGGAGGAACAAATCCATGTTAGAAACATTACTAATAGTAAGGTGCTTGTACCATTTGAAAGATCCATAATCAGAGAAGGTGAAAAGGTGATATTTTGATATTCATGCCTCTGTGGAGAGAATGGAGTGCAGTTTTATGAAGTGTTGTGACAGTATGAAAATTGTCTAAGTCACACTGCCAGAGACGAAAAAGAAATGGGAAGAGGAAGCAGCTGGGAAATGCCTAGCTAAGAACCTCCTATGTGTCATATATATACTGTTTTCAAATTCTTAAAGCTGTAAAATATTCTTTCATGATCTGTGAACAGTTTGAAGGTGATGAGACAAGAGTATTAAAATGAGCAGTTTCTTTTTGGCTACTGTGCTTCCCACCCAGGCAATGAAAACGTCTACAGAGAAACTTGAGAGGTGGTTCTTACCTCAGACCTGTGAGGGTATTTTCAGACAAGATGTGTCAGCCGATAAAACCCTCAGCTAGCTTTGTTTTATGGTTGACCTACTCTGACCTGTAATAATATTGCTGCAAGTTCTTCTTGTGTTTGATCTTTTTACAGTGGAAGTCTCCCAGTTTTCTCTGGAGGAAAAAACCCTCCATCTTCTGCTTGTCAGGGGAATGGGTTAATAAAAATACTTGACAAGTGTGAGGATAGTGACTTAAATTTTAAAAGTCTCTGAGTCTCTGCACTGATTGCTATTTTTCAGGAACTTGGCTTGAATGTGATGATTTAAAGGGTCCATATTGCAAGAGACATAAAAGATTTGAAGTTCCTCCTTCAGAGATTCATATTGTTATCTGGGAAAAGAAAGCATCCCATGTGCCAGAAAAACTGAATTCACAGTTCCAAAGTAAAAATAGTGAAGATTTTCCTCTTAATAATGTGCAGTCAAATTCCACAGTGTTGCACTGTGGTTTTGATAACACTGTAGGCAAAACACCTGCAGAACACCGCAAAGAGGATTCTGTGAGGACTCTGGAGAAGAAACAGCAGCGAGTAGCTGAGGATGAAAGTATTGTTCATCATGGTTTAGAAAATCTGGGAGATGATGATCTTATTACACTGATGCTTGAAGAAGTTCTAATTGACTCGGAAGATAAATCGCTGCTGAACGGACAGATGGTGGGAAATAACCTTGTTGATGGATGGGGCACACCACAACAGCAGGAACCAGCTTTTTCACTTAGCACTCCATATCCAGGAGAGTTTGCTGGAACTAGTCTAGCTATGCACAATAAATCCATGTTGTATGAAAATTCCAGTATTTGCTTACCTCTAGAAGAGTTGAACCCAGTAAATATTACTCCTCCTGTGCCCAAAAAACATGACCCTGATTCATCTGACTCATCGCCTTCTCGAACAAATGACAGAACTAATTTAGCTAACAGAGAACATGGATTGAATTCAGAACTACTGCTAAACAAAAAGTTGCTAGCAGTAGAAAATAATATACAAAAATCACCTGATTTGAAAGATGCAAGCAAAACTGTAGTTAATTCTCAAGTTGGCAGTCCTTCTGGTGCCAATAATTCGGTTCAGCCTTCACACAAAGACAAAAAAGGAGTATTTGTAGGAAGCTGGGTAAAAAAATTATTGAACAAGAATACTTCTTTTATGCCTTCAAGTGCCTCAGCTCTCAAGAATGAGAGAAGTTGCAAAACTCCCTCAGTGCAAAAAACAAGTGAAGTACGGCTGCCAATTAAGGGCGCAAGTAACTTTGGTGGATTTGAAAGCAGAAGTACAAAGAAAACAGTTGAGACGCTGAAGTTACTAGCTCCTCAGAGTAATAATACTCATCCTTTACCAAATTTCAAAGGATTTTCTCAAAGCACTTGTCTTCCAACAGCAAATCATACCGCTATTGCAGGTCCAACATGGAATAAGTTGGGAAGTACGCTGGGTACCTCAGGTAAAGTGACTCAGTTCCCTTCACCTGGCTATAACTCTGGGAAGGCAGAAGAGTCAGAGAGTGACAAAACAAAAAAACTTCGCCTAAAATTGTTAAAAAAACTTAATGCTAAAAAGAAGAAATTGGCTTCACTGGATAGATTAGCAGTGGAACAGATGAAAGAGGAAAAACCTGTGAGTGGAGACATAAGCACCCCATTGCAAACTGAATCTCAAAATGACAGTGAGTTATTGCAGAGCTTTTTAAGGGAGCTGCAGTATCAGATTGATGTCACAGGTAATGAATCTAAATTTAATGCAAAGCCTGTGCCAGGGTGCACTGACCATAATAACACTGATGAAATACTGGCGGAATTACTGTCCCCTACTTCAACTGTCGCTTCCTTGAAGACTCCAAAGAGCGAAGATGAGTGTATGTACATGGAAATGGTGGACAGCTGCGTGGCAGCGACCGTGTCCGATGAAAATACCAGTGTGCCACAGGCAGCAGTGACAAGTGAGGACCACAATTACTACAGTCCTGTAAAGGACACTAATATGGAGCTTGATGCAATAAACAAACACAGTGTGAAAAAACTTCCTTTTGAAAGTCCTACAAGAGATGATATCCTCGAAGACCTGTTCTCCATTTCAGCACCAAGCTCAATGGCAGGTGACATAGATTTACCTCATTTTGATGAAACTCTGTTTGAAACTTGATAAATACTCAGTTTCTTGGGTTTAAGTATTTTTTCAGTATTATGTATATTTTGAACAAAGCACTACTAAATTATATAACTAGTTTAATTGCACACTGGCTGTACTTGAACAATTTACATTTGAGGTATTTTTTTTTTCTTAACATTTTATTGTAACAAGCAAATCAGGGTTTAATTAATTTTATTTTTCTGAGAAGCAGTTATTTTAGCTGTCAGATACGATAATGATTCTTAATTAAAAGCTCCTATGAGTCTTAATTTTGCTGCTTTTAATATGAAAAACATCCATACTCTAGTGAGTTTGAGAAATAATTAAGTTCTGTAATCTTGATGATGTAATGGTGTAAGAAATACTGTTTATGTAGTAGTGATTTATTTTATGGGATCACTCAACTCCTGAAGTTATTTTGTCCAACATTTAAAAAAAAATTTTTAGGTACCTTCTGTAATTAGGGAATTTTGCATCCTCTGATAAGATGATCATTTGTAACATTATAAACAAATGATAAAGCTGGCATTCTGTTAGGTTGCTGTTCAACTCCTTACAGAATTACTATTCTACAAGCTCCTGTTGATGTATACACCCCTTGGATCCAAAAAAATGATGGAGACATGGTAGAAAATGTCCTATTTAAAGTTACAGCATGTACTGAGTCTTCATCCTGGGCAACTGTGAATATAACTTGGCAGAATATTCTTCTGAGCCAGGTTATTTTTTTAAAGTAGAATTAGTAAGATTCAGTCCGGAGTTTGCATCACTATCAGATGTACCTTGCAGATGAGCTGCAAAATAATTTAATGAAAGAAAGGTTTCTAAGAATTAATTTAACTGTAAGTTAATGCCTATTACTGTTGTCACTTGAGTTTTTCATGACTCAAGCAGCGCACCCCCATCCGTATGTAAGATGCCAAGGAGAGACAAGGTCAGTAGGAAGAAAGTAATGGAAAAATGTGGCAAGACAGCAGTGAGTAAGCAGAGGGATTCACACCTTGATGTTTCAGGATTTGTATAGCTTTCATTTTGCTAGATGGGAGTCTTTTTTAAATGCATAGACACAAAGCTGAGGGTATTATATGCCAAGTTAGATTAGCTGTACATTTTTCTTGTTCTTGGAAATAAGGATTTTATCAGCAAGTCTTTATACCAGGCATTTTTAGAGCTGTTCTGCATTTTTTCATTGTTTTAGATCCTAAGTTCAAAACATTAAATGCTCAGTCTTATTTTTCCAGTACATGCAGTTGAACATAATGCTATTACAAGGCATGGCTACAGATTTTAATGGTTTTGGATTGTTTGAACTAGGTTTAAAAAGTGTTTGAAAAACTATCGCTGGCCCTGAACTCACGGTGTCAACTTATTTCTGCTGCAGTTGGGTACATTGTTACCAAACTGGTACTTCAGGCAGTGAATAGTTTCATTCTTGAAATGTAAGTTTTTGTGAAGAACTTGAGCTGGTTTTTTGTTTCAAATACTGTAATTGGTAATGTTACAATAGAAAACAAATGAATGGATTCTGAATGTTAAGAGCTGGCATACTGCTGGTGAAATGTTTGCCCGTTTGTGAATTCCCTAATTAAAACAAAAAAAAAAGCTGACCACAATGAGAGTTTGACTTATCCATGAATGGGTTGCAGTGACCTGCAGCTGTGACATGGGAGCTCCTTCACCACTAGCTTGGGACACAACACAGACCCAGGGGGTGAGTAAAGCAGCAAGCCCAGGGTTGGTGATGCAGAATGCACAAGGCAACAGGAGGAAGAGACCCTGCTCTAGAAGATGAGGAGGTCCTGATGGTGAGGTTTATAGTGGGGTTCATAGCAGAGGAGGGAGGTTGTGGGGGCACACCTGCTGTGCAGATACACCTAGACAGAAGGAGGGACCTCTGGTCACCACTGGCACTCCCTCCACAAACTGAAGTTGGGAGTCCTTGGTCAGCAGCTGCGTGGGATTCAGTGTGGATCCAGGTACATATAGAATCTAAGAGCAAACAAATAGCACTTGAGAGTAAAGTAGGTATGAAAATAAATCTGTTGGTGCTGCATGTTCCTGGCTGCCTTTTTTTTCTGAAACAGAAAACTAAAGATGATGCAGTATGGATTTGTTTGTTTCCATAAATGTTTTACTGCCTCCGATCCTGTGCAAGTGGGAATTCAGCTGAGGTTGAATAAAAACCTCATGACTAAAGAAACTGGTTGAAATTTGAAACATTACTGGATGTTTTGTATTAAGACTAGTTTTAAAATGCAGCTTATTATTTGCCATAAAGAGAGCACAAAGTATTGTAGTAGTTTTCTGTCATTGGAAGTACACCAGGTGGGCATATAGCAAGTACAGGTAGTGATCAGAAGCTGGCACTGATTATGGAGGTTTTATCAGTGTTCTAGTATAAATTTCCCAAAATCTAATGGCTTCAAGCACTGCCATCTTCACCACTAAACCATATCCCCAAATACCACATCTACGTATTTTGAACACTTCCAGGGATGGTGACTCCACCACTTCCCTGGGCAGTCTCTTCCAGTAGCTAACCACCCTTTCAGAGAGGAGATTTTTTCCTAACACCCAATCTAATCTCCCATGGTAGAACTTGAGACCATTTCCTCTCATCCTGTTCCTTACTACCTAGGTAAAAAGGCCTGCCCCCACCTGGCTACACCATTTTTTCAAGTAGTTGTAGAGAGCAATAAGCTCTCTGAGCCTCCTTTTCTCCAGGCTAAACAACCCCAGCTCCCTCAGTTGCTGCTCATCAGACTTGTGTTCTGGACTTTTCCCCAGCTCCATTGCCCTTCTCTGGACACGCTCCAGCACCTCCATGTCCTTGTAGTGAGGGGCCCAGAACTGAACACCGGATTTGAGGTGTGGCCTTACCAGTGCCAAAGACAGGGGACCATCACTGCCCTGGTCCTGCTGGCCACACCATTGCCGATACAGGCCAGGATGCCAATGGCCTTGGCCCCCTGCACGCAGCTGGATCACGTTCAGCTGCCATTGACCAGCACTCCCAGGTCCTTTTCTGCCGGGCAGCTTTCCAGACACTGCCCCCAGTCTGTAGTACTGCATGAGGTTGTTGTGACCCAAGAGCAGGACCCAGCACTCAGCCTTGTTGCACCTCACAAAATTGGCCTCAACCCTTCAGTCCAGCCTTTCCAGATCCCTCTGCAGAGCCTTGTTAGTCTGTGTCTTGTGCTTTGGGAAAGGCATAATTGTGGCACTCAGAGTTTGGAATCAGCTCTGCAGAGACAGCACTGTGATTCAGATCTTACTACTTGATGATATATTCAAACACCTCTTAGAGTAAAGGGTGAAAAAAAGGGCTGCCTTCTTGCATCCTGCCTACAATAAACCAACACATCTGCAAAGTTGCCTGGATGGATTTCTAGCTGCATACCTGCTAGAGCACTGCTCTAGAAATCTACTGTGGTGCTGATTACAAATCTGATTTTGATCTTAATGTTTTTAATGGCTGGCTATTGCCATTTATTCTTCTATCACTGTTTTTGCTTTAAATAATTATTCTCTTCCTGACAATATATCAGGGAGAGCCATTGTGTCTTGTCTGTGTTCCTTTTGCAAAGCTAAACAGCTGCTCTTGATGTGAGCCCCTTCATGCTCAGAGCAAGGCACGTTACCTTTCGAGCAGCTTATGCTCGAAAGTGTATGCTGTGCTTTATTTAAAGTCCACCAGGATTCAGCCTCGGAGTGGAAGAACTTCCAGTCCAAGTAAAGATCTAAGACAGTGTGCAGACAGAGCCAGAGAGAAGAGAAGGTGAGTGGGATAACAAGGCTGATGAGTTTGAGGCATGCTTAGTTTTACACTGTGCACAAACATGGTGTAGTTGTTTGCGAGGGAGATGCTGAAGCTGCACAGCCCAGGACAGCACGGTGGAGACTTCGGGCTCACAAAGGAGAGGAGATGCTGGGAAAGGAGTGTAAGGAAGTAGGGGCCAGGTGTCTCCAGCATATATTTCCAGAAAGAGGCCGAAGAAACCCTCAGGAGACGCTTCTCCCCGGACCTGGGTCTATATTACTCTTCTTATGTAAGTTAGTATCTAAGTGGGCTTCTGTAATGCCCAAGGCAAGTGGTTGTAGTTTTTGTCCCAGGTTTTCTGATTATGTTCAGACCGTTTCGGCTGATGCTCGTTTCCCCTCCTCTTGGCGATCTTTCCGGGGAAAAACGCGTTTGCCGAGGGGCTCGTGCACGGGAACGACGCTGAGCTTCAGCACAGGCCCCAGCCCTGCCCCTGCTGCTTCCTCACGGCCCCGCCGCAGCCCAGGAGACTGCTCGCCCTCTCCCACTCCCGAGGAAGGCGGGTTGTGCCCCCCAGGCGGCCGCTGGCGCGTTCCAAAAGAGGAACCAGGAACGACGTCCGCAGTGACACGGGAAGGGGAAAAAACAGAGTGTTTCCGCCCGGTTTCGAACCGGGGACCTTTCGCGTGTTAGGCGAACGTGATAACCACTACACTACGGAAACCTCCATACTGTCCCGTTTTCCGGCAGTCCCCCTTGACCAATGGCACGGAGCACCCGCGGCCTCGCCGCGAGCATGCGGCTGTGGGTGGAACACCTGTCGGCGGAGCAGGACGAGCCAGGCCCCGGAGCCAAAAGCTGGTCTCGCGCGCTTCCCGCCCGTATAAAGGCGGCGCGGGCCGGTTACAGCCCCTGCCGCTGGCAGGAGGGAAGGAAAAAGGCACCGCCCGTCACAAAACAGTCGCGCCCCGTCCCTGGGTGGGCTCGAACCACCAACCTTTCGGTTAACAGCCGAACGCGCTAACCGATTGCGCCACAGAGACGCGCTGGAGTGCTCTGTCGCCGAGTTACCGCTGATTCCCGCTCTGGCTGGGGCGGCTTTGTGTTCCTTTGTGTTCCTGCTGCTGCCCGCTCCTTCCAGGGGCTGCGGGTGTGCGGGTTGAGGTTTTTCATCACCAGCTTTGGTGCCTGTTTGCTTTTTTAATCTGAAGAACGGTCCTTCCTTTACTTTTCTTTGTGTTTTCTCTGTTGTTTTGTTTTCTCTGTGGCCTTTTTTGTTTGTTTTCCTGAGGGATTGGGAAAGAGTGGACAAGCAGAAAAATATAGTGTTTGAAGTTCTGCCTGTTGGTGGGACAGTTGCAGATAGGAGCCTGAAAGCTGCTCTCTGAGACAGCCCAGCTGGCAAGAGGAAGCTCTGAGAGTACCTGCCAAGGATGAGGAAGGCAAAAATTAGCATTGCCCTATTATTAACATGGCCAAAGGATCCAACATCTTTCCTCCTGATAATTAGAGTTCCAAAAGGACTAGTTGTGACCAGAGACTTAACAGGAGACAAAATTTACCACACAGTGACCTTTGATTCAAAGACCTTTGATAATTATTTGCAAGAGCTAATGGAAAGCGGGAACACTGGCAGAAATGACACAGGGCAAAAGAGACTTCTCAAAGCAGAGTGGAGAGGAAGACCTGGGAATCTCTGCCCAGGAAGCCTTGCCTCAGCTCTAAACAGTCTTATTAACAGAATTATTAATCAAATTGCAGTCACCTAAAAGGTAATAAGATGATAATGGCAGCAAATAAAAACCAAATCAGCAAGGAAGATGTACCCCAGATGGATGAGGGCCAAGTCTGGGAATACTTAAGCAACCTGCATGTACATAAGTCTATTGATCCTGATGGCATATACCCACAGGTGCTGAGAGAAATGGCAGATCCATTGCAGTCTCCATCAGCTTTGATCAGTCATGGCAATGAGGGGAAGTGCCCAAGGATGGGGGTACAGCAACATCACCCCCATCTTCCAGAAGGGCAAGAAGGATGACTGGGGGAACCAGTCAGCTTCACCTCAATCCTTGGGAAGGTGATGGATCAGCTAATCCTGGAAACCATCTTCAGGCACATCAAAGACACAGAAATCACCAGCAGTTGGTCAGTATGGCTCAAACAAGGGGAAGCTATGCTCGATAACTTGATAGACTCCTGTGGTGAGGTGACAGCCTGGTAGAAGAGAGGAGGGCAGTGGATACTGTCTGCCTGGACTTCAGTGAGGCCTTCGACACTGCCTCCTGGGAGATTCTTGCAGAGAAGCTGTTGATGTGTGGGTTGGATAAGCAGACAGTGAGGTGGATTGTAAAGTGGCTGTTGTGTCTAGAGGGTGGTGATCAGTGGCATGATGTAGTTGGAAGCCAGTGTACCCCAGGGATCAATACTGCACAACATTCCATTAATGATCTGGGTGATGGGCCAGAGTTTACCCTCAGCAAGTTTGCAGGCAGTACCAAACTCAGAGGAGTGGCAGACAGAGCAGAGGGTGATGCTGCTATCCAGAGGGACCTTGACGGGTTGGAGAAATGGGCTGATGGGCACCTCATGGAGTTCAACAAGGAGAAGTGTGGAGTCCTGCAGCTGTAGACAAAAGAAATATGCACCAAGACATGCTGGGGGCACCTATCTAGAAATCAACCTGACAGAAAGGAATTTGGGTGTCCTAGTGGACAGAAGGTTGAACACGAGCCAACAATGGGCCTTTGTGGCCAAGAAGGTGAATTGTACCCTGGGTCACATCAGACAAAGCGTTGCCAGCAGCTCAAGAGAGGTGATTCTGCTCCTCTGCTCAGCTCTGGTGAGGCCACCTCTGAAATACTGTGGGTAGAGTTAATTTTCTTCCCACTAGCTGGCATGTGGCTCTCTTTTGGATTTGTGCTGGAAACAGTGCTGATCACAAAGGGATGTTTTAGTCACTGCTGAGCAGGACTTACGCAAAGTCAAGGCCTTTTCTGCCTCTCACATCACTCCACCAGCAAGTGGGCTGGGGGTGCATGAGAATTCGGAGGGGACACAGCTTGGACAGCAGATCCAAGGATTACCCCATACCATATGGCATCATGCTCAGCATATAAAGCTGAGGGAAGAAGGAGAAAGGGGAGAACATTTGGAGTGATGGTGCTGTCTTCCACAGTAACCATTATGTGTGATGGAGCCTGGCTTTCCTGGAAATGGCTGAACACCTGCCTGCCTGTGGGAAGCAGTGAATGCATTTGTTGTTTTTCTTTGCTTGCATGTGTGGATTCTCCTAACCCTTTTCTCACTTTTATCCTTCTGATTCTCTCCCCCATCTCACTGGTGGGGAGTGAGTGAGTGGCTGCGTGGGGCCGAGTTGCCAACTGGGGTTGAACCATGACAATGAGACACAGAGGGTGAGGAGGAGAAGGCTGTGCCAGGGGGTCCGGAGGGACTACAGTTTCAGTCTTCCAACTCTGTGTTTTGAGCTGAATTTGTACAAAAGGAATGTGGAGACAGTAAGTGAAAGGAGGAAGCCTGTGAAATGTGGAGAAGGAGGGGTTTTTGAGGTGGTGCTCTGCTGGCTCCCACAATGTCATTCTCTGGGCTGTGCAAAAGGAAGCCAGCATTTTAAAAACTGCAGCGTTGCCCTTTTCATCATGCTGCACTTCACATTTCCAGCTCTGTTCATGCACTCCGTGGGGGTTTTGTCAGGATTCAGCAAGGATGCGATGCTGAAGCAGGCTGCCGTGAGGCAGGTAGTCACCCACGTGTGTGTGTGTGTGTGTGCGTGTGTGCACTACGTTTGGTGGTGCTGTGGCTTTTGAAGTTTGCAAAGCAGAGTGCTAATATTAACCAGCCAGTCCAAGGGGCTTGTGTCTCCTTGCATTTATGATAAAGCATGACAGCTGGGTGTCACCTGGCATTTATATGTGGGAGGTTCACACAAGCAGCCTTTATTTTATCAAGACACACTTTCATTGGAGTCCTTGCTGCTGAGCACTGATCAGAGTGCATGAGAGGAGAGGAGAGATGAACATCCCAAAAGATATTTATAGATCTGTGTTCCCAGTCCTTTCCTCTTCATCATGAAAGCAATTCTACAAAAGGGTTATTTTGACTGGCTGTTCAAGATTCCAGAGGAGGAGATTAATGTGCCAGAAGCCTTGCAGCGCAACTGGAAAAGCTAGCTGGCTTTGCACATTTTCGTGAGCTTCATGGCTTACTGTGTCAAGGTTATCTTCCTCAGACAGGACAATGTGGATGTTAAACAGCCATGCAGCAAGCAAAAGGGCTGGGGTCTGACAGCAGCTGCTGAAGCGCTGAATTACCTGTGCCTGAAGAGGTCTGACCACAGCTGGGGGTTACAGAAGGTGCAGGCACTGTTCCTCAAAGTGTGTATCCCACCCCCTACACCCCCTTTTCTTTTTTTGTCTACTCAGGAAAATCCCTTATTTCAAACAGCCAAGTGAGATATGATGGAGGTGTCTTGCACTGATCTTTCTCCCAGGTGGACCAGGTTTTCCAGTGGTGCCAGGTTTGTCTTATCCAGACAGTGCTCCTGTGTGTGTGTGTTTAGGTCTCAGGGAGAAGGAACAATTTAATGTGTAGATATGGAAAAAACTGTTATCAGAGTCATTTTAGCCCTCCCTTGCCAAGGCAATTCCCCAAACTGCAAAAATATTGCCAGAATCTCCTTGTACCCTGCAGCTATTCCAGTGCCAAGGGGTATGAAAAGGTAATATTCCTCCCCACGCAGGGTTTCTGCTCTGTCTGGCTATACAACAGTGTTACCTTGCCACGGTAAAGGGACTTCTTCTTCCATGTCTCACATGCCATCTTGATTTCCTTGTTTTTCCTCAAGCAGAGCCCTCAGAGTGATGCTGCACTTAAAAAAACCCAAACAACAAAAAACCAGCAAAACAAAACTCTGCAGTTCATTTCTTAAGGCAGCCATATCAAAGAGGTTCTTGGTGGCAAAGCTTTTTTCTCCCTGCACACCAAGAAATCATTTTAACAAGCCCTGGAGTTGATGTCATGTGTTTTTTTTCTGCAGGGAGGAGTGCAAAACCCTGCTTTTCTCCACACATACACGTGGGATGGCTTTGGAGCAAAACTGGGTAAGAGGAGGGAACAGGCTGGATTTCCAGAAAAGCGCCGGGGATGTCAAATGCCAAAATGCCAAAGTGTGCTGTGATGCCAAGAGGTGCCAGGGAGAAATCAGAAGGGGCAGAGCAAAAGAGCAAAGTGGGGACGAGTGTGTGGTGAGAGGCACTGAGCAGCAGCAAAGCAAAGAGCTGGAAAACAAAGAGCAGGACAAGGAGAAAGCAAAGGCATCAAGAGCTCAGCTCTCACGATCCCTCGCACACAGGGCGAGAGATGGGAGCTTGGGTCAGCCAGCTGGAAAGCCTGCTGGCATAAACTCCTGGTGTGTTGTGGGGTTTTTTGCATTATGGCATCTTCACACCTCAGCAGCCTGATTCCTACCCCTTTTTATACAAGAGTTCTGCTGAATAGAAGCCACCTCTGGGAAGTCTTTGATAGCAGGGAAGCATGTGTGTTTTCTTGGCAAGTTGGAGCAGGCTCATGTGCTTGTGCTGCCACTTGTAAATCAAAAGCAAGCTGCAGGCTGCCTGATAGGTTTGCACCGGTGTAAAACAGGCAGCAGAAGGGGAAGGCTCGGTGCCTGCTGCAGGAGAATGACTGGGAATCCTCCTACCATAGATGCCCCGAGGACCTGTGCTGTCCCCTTCACCCTCTCCTGTCAGCAGCTCCCTCCTGCTTGCCCATGCCCATGCACAACTCCTCTCTTTACAGTCATAACATTGATCTCTGCTTAGACAATATTCCTCTTTTGACTTAATTTCATAGCAGCTTTTAGGTGATGGGTTTTTCTTCTCAGAAGATTAGTAGATGCTTAGCATTAAATACCATCCCTAAATACCAGCTACAATCCTATGCTCAATAGACCACAAAACATAAACATTGATGTTCAAGTAAGAAAATAGCATATTCTGGGGAAAAAGAGAACTTTAGTCTGAATAAAAGCATTCTCAAAGAGCTGTTGTACTTCTCTATTTGTTCTTGGATTTAGGTTTTTTCCTAAAGCAAATCTGGCAAATTTTTACATTCTGAAGAAAATACCACAAGCCAAATCTAAACCTAGATGCTCTTTATGGCCTTGCTTCTCACACAGTTGTATCTGTATGGACTGTAGGGAAGGTATCCCAGAAAGACAGCCTTTTCCTATTAAGATAACTATGTCACAGCTCACAGTGTTAATCACTGACCTCTCAGCCAGTTTCATTTACATTTCCGTTTATTTGTTTATACCCAAATTATATGAGAGTTTTCCATATGTAAGACTACAGATTATAAAAATTTGCATGATAGAGAGACTGGGTAAAAACACCATTGTAGGTAAATGTGTCCCCATTGAAAAAGATGGGGTTTGCAGGTTGGCTCCTGCTGGGAACTCATACCTGGCTGTGTC
The DNA here is from genome assembly GCF_000738735.6 of Corvus cornix cornix. Taxonomy (NCBI): domain Eukaryota; kingdom Metazoa; phylum Chordata; class Aves; order Passeriformes; family Corvidae; genus Corvus; species Corvus cornix. Next base: position 48,631,823 of record NC_046332.1, read on the forward strand.
CCATCCAGAGTGAGGTCTGATTTGCCTGTGACAGTAGCTGGTGAGTGATCTCTCCCTGCCTTTATCTCAACCCCTTAGCCTTTTGTTATATTTTCTCTTCCCTGTCCAGCTGAGGAGAGGAGAGATAGAGTGGTTTGGGTGGGCACCTGAAGTTCAGCCAAGGTCAACCCACCACTCTGTCCAACACTGCAGCCTGTGCTTCTGGGCCAGCTTCACCAAGGGATTGGATCCGAGCTGTGAACATGCTGCAGCAGTTGTGCTCAGCTATATTGGGCTTCAAGCACTAAAACTGGGGCACAACTGTGAAGTCTGAGCCTGTAAAACACTGAATGCACATAGCTGTCACTGACTTCCAAGGAGTTACTCGTAGGGGGAAGGATGCAGGATCCATGCCTGGTACATATTTCTGTGCTCACCAGCAATGCTCACAGCATTAGTGCATTGCCCATTCCAGTATGCCAGGGGGTACAGGAGTTTGGCTTGTGACATACAGGCCTGGAATGTCCTCACTGGTGAGACTGATGGAGATGTGACCAGGGAGAGCATCTGCATGAGAGCAACAACATTACTGAGACTTGTCAACATTATTTCTCCTCCCAGCTACTTGTGGAGTGGTAGGGCACTTGCTGACAATGCCATGATAGCCTGACTGGTTTCTTCCAGCCTTTTGCTGTTCTACACAGCTGGCCAAATGCTTAGACATACTTTAGATATCCAGGTAGGAAGGACAATAGATATCTTTCCACATTATGTATCCTCTTAGATCACAGACCTGTAATTTCTTGCTTGCCTGGGCTTCATCTGTTTACCATGAGTGAGCGAGCCTGCGGTTATTGGTCTGACAGGCATCAGAGCAGAGGGTGCTGCCCCTCTCCTGTGAAGCCGTAGGAAGTGTTTCATGATTCAAGATAAGACCTTCACTTCCTCATTCTGTGTCTGTAGTACTGAGCTGCCACCGAGGCTGCACCGTCCACCCTGACAGCCCGCTCACAAAATGGACCAGGAGACCCTGGGAAGCATTGTCCTGCTTGCCATCGTCACCCTGATCAGTGTTATCCAAAATGGTAAGATAAAAACAAGCATTTATTTAAAGGATAAAAGGGAGCTGAGGAAAGTTCAGGATGATATATGTTGAGCTGATCTTTGGATAGATGATCTTTATTTATAAGTGCATGCATGCTTAGGCATGGCTTTGGCTTTAGAAATGGTCTTCTAAGCATGGAATTTTGTGTGCCATTGTGGAAGTATCCTGACAGTCACATGGTCCTGCTCTCTGATATTCTAGAGTGAGTTTATTATACATTTCAGCTAATGTAAGGACTAATATGCTGGGATACCCTGTGGCAATATGCATTTTGATTTGATGACTAAGACCTCCTTTTCCGACCTAGGTCCCTGCTGTGGTCAGCCAGGGCTACTCTCAGCTGGAGTTCTGCTGCCATGGGCAGGGAAAGAGTCCCTGGGGGGGCTGCAATGGGTCAGGCCTTTGTGTGGAGCTGGGTGAAGGGGACAGAATTGGAGGAGTCTGTGTGGGCTATTTGTGGGCAGGCAGCTCTCCTGCTTTCCTGCATCTCCGAGTCCTGCAGTATAACTAATCTCCTTTAACTGTGGTCCCAAGAACACTGCACATTTCCGGAGATGGTGAAGTTTCCTTCTCTAGGTCTTATTCAGACCGTGTATAGTCCCTTGTATATTCTTCAAGATTTTTTAAATAAAACAAGTCTCTCTCCTGTGCAAATTTGATTTTAACTTCATCACCCTCTCTTACAAATACTTACTTTAGCAGGAAATTCTGCCCAGAATACAAAGAAAGGATTGAGTTTTGCCTCAGCTGCACTAAATTTGCCCAGGTTCAAAGAGATTCAGCAGTGGGATGGGGGCTGGTGAAAATTCCAGAAATCTTTAGTGAAGGCTTCTTACTACAAATGGGAGATTCCCACTGAACACAAACACTGAACATTTCCTAGGAAATGGGCTATTCTTGGGCTGCTGCAGAGAGGGGAAGTGGTGAGAGCCTTGCTGCCAAGGAACAAAAAAAAAAGGGAGATGCAGACTGATTAATTTCAACATAGGCACTAAATGCCATGTCATTTAACCCAATGTTATTCTCTGGTAAATGCACAGTGTGTGACATCACCAGAATATGGCACATTAACACCAGAGCATGTACCATAATTAAGAAAATGTGTCAAATATGCATTTCTTGCTATTTAATCATATGACTTTATATAAAGGGTTTTTTCCTCTCACTCAGACATGTCAGACTTCCATCCATGTGCTTTTACCTCATGGAAATCTGTCTGTGATATTATTGACCCAACTGCTACAAAGGGGAAGCAGGATGCTTGGCAGAGTGTGCCAAGCACGTGAGGCAGACAGCCCTAAACCATGATTTCAAGCCTTGCATCATCTGATTTCCTCTTCCCAAGCTTTCTGTCTAGAAAAGTCTTGCAGTGAATGCAATAAGGAAGGCAGTAGAAATGTTTGTCAAGGGGTGTCAGGTGTACTGAATTCTTGCCATGGCTCTCATTCAGGAAAGCATTTGGGCATCTGCTTGGCTAAGTGCATGAAGTCAGTATCATGTAAATTTGTGATTATATGCTTCTCTGCATAGGATGCAGGACTAGAAAACAACTTGGGTGAATGCTGTTATTCCTAAAGATGGAGGTGGGCTATGTTGCTGCCCCAGTCTGCTGTCCATTTACTGTCACCTTGTTCATGAAGGAAATCTCCACATCCCACACAATGACTCATGTGGCTGCATACCACTGAGTGCCGCATGCAGCCTAAAGTTTTGTTCTTTTGTCGGAGAGATGTTGCAATCCAGCAGCTTTCAGGGCAAATCAGTGATCATTGCTGAGCAGATCAGGACAGAGGAAGCAAAGTGGAGAGAGAAAAAGAGCATGTTTGCAAGCACTGGCTTGGTTGGATCATCAGTTCCCAGTTTCTGTTGGCATGGACTTGTGAAACAACCAGGCTTACACTGAACCCTTGCACATTACCTTGGTCAGAGTGGGACTGCCACTGTTCAGGCTCTGGGCAGTCTGTGCAGCCTTGGAGCCTCAGGACATTATCTCCTGGAACAGCTGAGCTGAATTAAACCTCTCCACTCCAGTCTTGCTCTGCTCACTCCTCTCCTGCTGGCTTGTGAAAGCACCCTCTTGCCTCCTGGCATCACGGAGCATCTCTCTAGCAGCAAGCTGATATTTGGGAAGTGGCAGCACCTGCAGCAGTGGAGAGGAAGATAAATAGCTTACTTGGCTTTCTCGGAAGCTGTGGTATTTTCTAGAGATTTCACATGTATGATAAAAGAAAGGGAGAAGTTATGCTTCCAGTGAGTCCATGCAGTCCCAGACCTACAGAAAGTGGTTTCCCATCGCTGCAGCTTAGCACTGGACAAAAAAGTGCTGATCAACCCTATCCTCTTCAATTAGGTCCTCTTAGTCACTGTAGGCAGGGTAACTTCTTGCCAAAGGCTGGGCTGGTGGGAAGATGTGGGTGCTGGAACTCCCGGTGGCTGGGCCACTGGATGGTGTCTGGTCTGGGTCCCCCAAGAGCTGGCCAGTGCACTGTGCTGGTGGCAGTGGGGGGGTCTGCAGCTTGGCTCAGAGTAGGGGTGCTGACTTAAAGCACTGAGGTTTTTTCTGCAGAAGGGTTGTATGTACCATGGGGATCAAACAATACTGGAAACCAAAAAAGTCCATAGTTTTTATTAAAGACAATGGAAGTACAAAAGACCTACAGCATCAATGGAGGGGGAAAAAGGAGGCAACTCTTCCAATTGAAGGAATGAAATCCTGCAGCTTATGTAGTTAAATTTTTACTGTTATAATAATGTATTTCCAGATGGGCTATCTTTTATGTATATATATTTGGTTAATATTCCAAGCCACAGAGTGATTTGGATGCACTTGAGATGGGATGCACGACAACAGAAAGCTTGCAGCTTGTAGCCTGCCAGAGCTCTCTCTGGTGTATTTAGACATATGATTGATGGTCTCTGGTTTAGTGTCATCAGATAAAACGTGTTTGTCAAGAGTATGATACATTATCTTGTGGTGCTGCATTTTTGCAGCAGCTAACACTCTGACACAACTCTGTTGCTTAAAAGGAGGATACACACAGATCAGCCATTAAGACCAGGCTTTTTGTGGGCCTTTCTGGGAAAAGAACCAGCCCTGCAGCATGTCCTTGGTTTGGCAAATGGGTTTCACTAAAAGAGAATAGACTCCCTTGTCTCTCTGCTCTGTTGGAGAGCAAGATTTGGGGTTGGCAGCTCTGTCTGGAAAGCTCTTTTCCCACTGGGAGCTCAAAGGACCAGGTCAGGGCAAGGCTTCTGCAGCAGAGATGCAGGCTGCCTGAAGTGCAGTGTTGGGATGAAGCAGGGATTGGAGGTGAGAGCCTGCTATCAGTCACACACAGACATGTGGGGATGCATGGAGGGTTTGGTTAAACCCGGGTGACAGCAAGCACACTGGCCACATCCTGCACCTCCATGCACCTGTATCTTCTCCTGCCATCTGCCCAGCTTGGATGCTCATGGGAACAGAGCTGAGCCCACAAAGCCCAGCTTCTGCAATATCTCCAGATGACATCTCAGACTGAATACTCTGTGGTTTCCTTAACAGCTTTTTTTGCTAACAAAGTGGAGCATGAAAGCAGACACTGCAACAGCAAGGGGTTGCAGCGGCAGGGGTCCTCCTCCTTCGACCGTGTCTACACTGCCAAGTGAGTAGACACTGCCAACTGAGGCAGAGTGGGGTTCATCATGCTCTTCATTAACATTAAATCCAAACCCTTTTAGGGGCCAGAGGTGGATTCCAAATGCCCTCAGATGAAGACTTTTTACATAATCCCTTTCTGCTCTCAGTGTTCAGACCTGTGGTTTTCGGATATATTTGCTGTGTGAATTCAGCACCCTTCTTGCCACCATGTGCTTCATCTATATAGGTCTTGCAGCCATTATGAGTACTGTGTCTCTTCATTTGGGAATCAGTTCACTCTTCCCTGCTGGAAGTGTGACACAAGCACAGCCAGAGTCCCAAGGGCACTGTGGCTCAAAAGGAAAGAGCCAGCAGAGAGACGTCAGCCTGCTGAGGAGCAAGTAGGTGGCAGAGCTTGTACAAATCCCTTGGCACACAGCTCCCCACTTCTCCACTTCTTTGCTACATAGAATCACTCTCAACTTCTTCACTTCTCCCCCTCAGAAAGCAATCCCAGCTGAAGGAGGCAGCTGGAAACCATTCCTGTTCCCCTGCAAAGACACATGTTAACTCTGTGAGACACTCTTATTTGTGGTGCAATTCTACATTTGTTGGTTTCCTCCAATAGCTTTATTAGTATGACTCAATTAAAAGGACTTTAAGCCAATAAAGCTCACAGCATCTATCATGATCGAACAGGTTAGGGAGAAAGTGGCTTTCACAGGTGCACACGATGGTTTGTTTTCCTCATCAGGCAGCACAAAGACATCCGCTATCTGAGTGAGGAAACAGGGAAGCAGATGTGGGTGAGGAGTCCAGCTCCTGGCAGATCAGGAGCCTCCCACTGCTCTGGGATAAAAGTCTACTGTCAATGGCACTAGTGCAGCCCAAATTCACCTGCCACCATTCTCTGCTGGTGAAACATACTGATTTTGTTTCTATTTGCCTGTGCTCTGATTTCTCTCCTATAAATTCTGTTCTAGCCAGAACTGCGGACACGCGTACCCAACGTTTCTCGCTGTGCTTTGGTGTGCTGGCCTCCTCTGCAGCCAAGGTAACATTCTTTTGTTTGGTTTTTTCTCCCTTCAACTTGGCACCACAATCAGCAAGGGATGGCAAGTGCTTTGGAAGTTACACTTCCAGGGACCAACCCTCCTGCAGCAGGGGAACCTCTCTTACCCTCCTGTCCTGGAGCTAACACTCATGACGTGGCTATGCCAACAGATGTGTTCCCAGACATGATTCAGGGTAGTCCAGGCCAGGGACATTTCTCATACTGGCATTATGGGTGAGTTCCCTTTGTTTTGGGTGAAGGGTTTAGTACTTGGTTGCTGGATGCAACATTATTCACTTTTGGGACAGGAAATGGACTCAAATTATTAATTTGCCAGAACTGCCAGGTCTCTCCTGTGCTGAGGGCAACCCAGGACTGTTTACCTGCATTTCTAATTGTGATCCCCTGCAACGCAATGTGAGTTTATCTAACATTAAGATGAATACATGTACCTGGGGTACATGTCTATTCTTTCTGGGAAAAAAAGGTGTTTCCTGACCAGGAGAAGAAGGAATTTTGTCTGCAGTTGTGGGAAAAGCTAGAATTATGGGGGAAACCCCCTTTTTATATGCTCAGAAGTTGGTATTGGACCATAGTGTATCCTCCACCTGCTCCTAGTGAAGTACATCTACCAACTGCCTTCTCTTTCTGGTGAGGGCAGTGCCTGAGTTGGCACTCTCTTTCCTGAGCCTGGTATGACCCACACTGGGTTTCACAAAACCGTAGAATGGTTTGGCTTGGAAAAGATCTCAAAGATCATCTCATTCCAGCTCCCTTGCCAGGGGCAGGGACACCTTCCACTAGACCAGATTGCTTGAAGTCCCATCCAGCCTGGCACTGAACTCTTCCAGGGATGGGGCATTCACACCTTCTCTGTGAAACCTGTGCCAGTGCCTCACCAGTCTCACAGTGAAGAACTTCTTTCCTATATATAATCTAAACCTGCTCTCTTTCAGGTTAAAGCCATTTCCCCTTGTCCTATGAGTTCATGTCCTTGTAAAAAGTTCCTCTCCAGCTTTCTTGTAGGCATCTCAGAGGATGATAGGGAGTGTGTGCTCTGCAGTGGGCACAGTTGTGAGCACGATTACACCCGCAAAGTCTTCAGAAAATCTGGAGTGAGGGCAAGGCAAGTGCTCTGTTTCCCATGCAGAGGTCTCCATCCCAGTTCCAGTGCTTGTCCCATAACCCAAGGCTGCAGATTCCCGTTTCCCATTCCAACCCAGGCAGCAGATGGAGACATACAGTGAGACCTGGGCTGGTGTTGTTAATGCACTGTTTTATCATTTACCCAGCTCCTGCTGCCTTTGCTGGCCTGATGTACTTGTTTGTGAGGCAGAAGTACTTTGTGGGCTACCTCGGGGAGAGGACTCAGAGGTAAGGACTTGCAGAGCCTCTTTACAAAACCCAGAATGTGGTAGGAGCACAGCCAGATGCTGCCACTTCCATAGGCTCAGCTGCTGGCTTGTGGTGCTGCCTGCAACAGATGCTGGCATTCCGTAGTGCAGGAAAGCCCCTCTCTTTTGGAGGAATGGGGGTAGCTGTGGGAGATGTCGGATGTGTAGCAGCACTGGGGTCAGGGGGCCTGCAGCTCCTGCTCACAGGACTCTGCAAACACAGGTTTGCATGTTTGTGCCACTACTTGCACAAGATTGTCCTTTTATATTAATATTTGTATTTTATTTATATTAATAAATTACACACATGTGAAACAGAGTTGTCCCACAGCCTGTGATGGCTGAAAACACATTCAAGTCCCTCTGAACAGACACTTGTAAGCAGCAGCCTACTCTGAGAACAGAAGGCCAAATCCAGACCCAAATGGATCCTGAAAATGACATTTAAGTCCTCGCAACTGCCTGGCAATACAAGACAGAAAAGAAATTTGCCCCCTCTCTCTCAGCTCCTGACGTCTTTCAGCTGCTCTCAACAGCAGAGTCCAAAGTCTGAGGGTTGTTCCATGAGGTGATGCACATTAACAAAGTGCTTTTCCCCATTTCTGTCTCCTCAGCACTCCTGGTTACTTGTTTGGAAAGCGCATAATTTTGTTCCTGTTCCTCATGTCTGTGGCTGGAATACTCAACTACTATCTCATCTTCTTTTTCGGAAGTGACTTTGAAATACACATTAAGACGATAACCAGCGCGATCTCTCCATTGCTGCTCATACCCTAACTCCCCACAGCACTGAGGGGGTCAGCACGCTTTGTATATCAATGCCCAGAAGCTGTCATAATTCAACTGTTTAAGAAATGAATCCATAACCCAGTGAGATCTCTGTAAATCTCATGCTTGATGGGCTCTGTAGTTTGATTTAACCTTGCTTTTTTCTTCAGAAAAATGATTTATCATCAGCACTTGGCACACCCGAGGAATGGTAACAACTTCCAGTTAACTCTTTAGAATTTTTTCCCTGAAGTGCAGCTTGCAAGCTGATTGCATGACTGGAAGGGACATTGTATGCTTGCTTCGTAACTGTGTTGTACTTAGCTTTTGTCCCAAAACCCAGGATCCTCTCAGTGTTGTTCCTGACTGATGGCTCCCACAGTCACTCTCAGATAACAAGAACAGCCTTTCACCGGCGTCCCACATGCCCCTGCCCGCATAAAGGCATGGAGCAGCCTCTTCACCTACCGTTTCCCTCCGACTTGTTGATGACCAAGCTCTTGCTGTCGCAGGAGGGTGGCAAATTGGCTCCTCTCTGGTCTTCCTTGATAAATATTCATGTGCGTAACACTCACCACACTGATTTCATTTACACTTCAGCCTCTTTGTTCTCCCAGAGCCGGGAAAAGGAGTAGTGTGTAAATGAGGAGGTAGTGTGTTGCCGGCGGGGTTGGTTTTGTTTTGATTTGCTTTGTTTAATAAAACAGTCCAAAGCGAAGAAATCTGTCTGCTGCCATCTTCTTTGCCCGGTGCATGATCCCAGTGCTCCGTGGCTCAGCAGCCGGCCAGAGAGCGGAGCAAGGGCAGTAGCACCGGGCTGTTCGTGCAAGCAGCTGATGGCCCTGGGCACGGCCCTAAAAGGGCGAGTTTAACAAGTGCCCCTCTATGAGCACGGTCAGTGCTCTGCTTCCAGCACTGACAACGTGCCCCGCAAGTCCACGCTGAGGAGCGCTTTGATTAGCAGTGCAGACCGAGGTAGGCAAACAGGTAGCGGCAAACTTTTTAAACATTGCTACCCTGCAAGTGCTTAAGCTCTTAGGCCTGCCTGATTGCCACATGCAGGATGGATAAGGCTGTATTTCGTGACTCCTTCGGGGGGGAGATGAGACTCCTCGCTATGTGAGAAGAGGGTTTGCAGAGCTGTTCACAAAAGCAGGTGCAGAAAGCCATCTGCCTTTGTACTACACCGAGGCTGGAGGGTTTTGGTGCTGTCTGATGTGGCAGAGATGCTTTGCAAGGCTGCTCTCCTCTGCAGCTGGCCATTCACATGCATCTTTTTCCTTTTTTTGGCTTCTACAGGAATCTTAGATGTGAAAGATTAGTAATAGACACATTCGTTGCATGATGGTTATAAGTGTTCTCACTGGTTAGAATCAGTAATTAAAAAAATTTAATCTAGCCTTCTAATCAATAGCTGCTGAGACACCTTATTCCCAGGCAGGGCACTCATGTTCCTTCCCTCCATCCTTCTAACACACTCCAAACACTTGTCACACCACACTTGTCCGCTGTAGCTCTCTCCATAGCTCATGCCAGCTGCTTATCCTTGGTGGAGTCCCACTACCCTTCTGCCCCATGGTGTCACTCATCAAGGGATGGAAGCAACCCAGGAGGAGAGGGGTGTAAGCCCTGTGGTTTGGAGCTATGGAGCTCTTCTGCACTGCTGGGATCAGCAAAGGCTCATGCTCCCACCACCCTTGGCCAGTTCAGAGCAGGAGAAGCTTCACCAGCACTAGTCCTTGCTCTCCAGCCTGCTTGGTCTCCCTGGGGTCTGCGACTTGTTTTTGGTGTCTTGGGGTGACTTGATGTTGTATTCCCTATCACTGCACTATGCCCAGAAATTAGTATATATGCCTTTCTATGCTTTTAAACTGAGCCTGAGAGGGGAAAGAGAAAAGTGTACTGTTTCAAAGCAGTTTGTTTTCATGTTCTGAGAACACAGAGATAAAAACATGTCTGCTTCTGCAGAGCGAGGGTGGGGAAAGCACCCTGCTTTTGGCCAGTTTTTCAGCTCCTTTTTTTTCTCCAGAGAGAGATGGAGAGTTGAACTTTTGTTTTCCTGAGACTTTGGTTTTTTCTTTTTTTTTTTTTTTTGTCTGCTGGATTGTTTCAACATCAGAATACATTGGGAGGAATTTCCACCGAGGCCTTGGCCCTGGAGGGGGGCCCACCACCCCGTCCCAGCTCCAAGGAGGGGGAGAGAGAGATCTACAGAAGGACTCTCAATTTTCCCCCAGGTTTCTCTCAGCAGAGCAAGAGGTTTTATTATTTAGCATTATTATCCTTTTCCTATGTGTTTGTTAAATAAATAGTTTTTATCTCTTTCACTTTCCTTCGAGGAAGATTTATTTTTTCCTGAACCTGATGGGGGAGGGGTGGTTGTAACCTGCCTTCTATCAGAGGATATATTTCTAATTTTGACCAGAACAATGGAAACCATCACCTGTGAAAGGTGACTCTCCCAACTCTATGTGTCCACCTTGCAGGTTTCCCCAGTTGGTTGAGTCTCTCCTGGGGCCTTTTTGTCCTCTGTATCAAGAAGCAGCTCACTTGACCTCACTCCTTCCCCTGTCAGCATGAGAAGCAGCTCTCCACCAGCCAGCTATAAAGGGAGGAGGATTCAAGTGTCTGTTTTAGGTCAGATAACCTATCACAGCACTCTGGGGCCTGTCCATTGGACTTGATTGTCCTTGTGGGTCCCTTCCCACTCAAGATATTCTATGATTCTCTCTCAAATGGGTGGTTGGTTTTTACATACTTGTACTTAGGTATGGTCAGGTCATCTTTCAGAGGACCTAAAGCCCATCTTTTGCTGTAATGTTTTATTTTGCAAGAATATCTCCTACTTGCTTCCTCAAAACCTTTCTGATAACAAAAGAGATTAAAATGTAGGCAAAATCCATTTTCCATCTATTGGAAATGGAAATAGTGATAGGATCAGACAAACAGGTACTACATAAATTGATGACTATGTAAATTCTTGGTGAATGTCATGCTGTGTTTTCCATATTACAGGCAAGCCTTGTGGTTTCATTTGCCTTCCCACTCTCTCTGTGAAAGGAAGGCAACATCAGTGATATTTGGGCTTTTCCCACAGTGTTAGACAGCTCCAGTTTCTGTTTTCAGCAGCAAAACCACCCAGATCTTGTTGGTACAGTTGTCAGCACTTAGCACACCAGCTACTCAGAAAACACAGACAGGCTCTTTGCAGGGGGGTTGCACTAGATGACCTTCAAAGGTCCTTTTCATCCCAAACCAGTCTATGATTTTACGATTCAACAGGTAAACATGCAAAAATACAAACACCACTGTAAAAATGCACGCTGGGGTCAAATACACAAGAACCTATGAGGACCTACTGAGCTGCACTGGGCATGGGAACATGGCTGGTGGCAGAAGTGGCAGTCCCCTCTGATGGCTCCTGCTTAAGGCTGGCTCGCAAGCTCCAGGAGCCACCAGCCGTGTTTGGTGCAATGCACAGCACGGCAGCTCCTGACCTGGAGTCACAGCTACGTGTGAACAGCTAACGCTTCCCAGTTCTGCTGATCAGCAACAGTGTGGCCGGCGGGATCAGGGAAGCAATCATCCACCTGTACTCAGCACTGATGAGGCGCCAGAGACCTTATTACTCTCTACAACTACCTGAAAGCTCTCTTCTCCCAAACAGCAAGCAATAGCCTCAAGTTGCACTAGAGGAGGTTTAGATTGGATATGAGGTAAAATTTCTTCACTGAGAGGGTGGTCAGGCATTGGAACAGCCTGCCCAGGGAAGTGATGGAGTCACCATCCTTAGAGGTGTTTAAAAGCTGTGTAGATGAGGCACTGAGGGATGTGGTTGAGTGTTGGACTTGGCAGTCCTGGGATAACAGTCGGATTTGATTACCTTGTAAGTTTTTTCCAACCTGAATGATTCCATGATTCTATTGTTGTGCTGATGCTGCTAATTGTCCCAATTGCCGTGTTGCCAGGCTGTGGGCTTTGCTTCACCACTGGTGCCCTGGCTCATTGCCACGGTGTGCCATTGCCACACCTCATGGCTGTTCGTGCATCGAAATCCCAGGTGCACACACATTCTATCCGTGTGTGCATATTCCATCTGTGCATAGGCACAGTGTATTTACTATCTATCTATCTATCTATCTATCTATCTATCTATCTATCTATGTCTCTAACCATGTTGTAGGTGCTGAGTCATGTGAATGCTGGAGGCTGCTCAGGGAAGGCAGGGAAGAAGGTTGCTCAGGCACCAGCCCTCTCGCAGCTTGCAGGCTGTGTACATCAGAGACTGCAGAGACTGCTGGAAGCCGGGATATCGCAGGTTGCTTTTGATCTGCTGACAAAGGCCTGGAATACATACAGTATTTCTGCCACAGTAACCGCATCTGCTTCCGTACAGCACTACAACCCTCTAGTGGAAACTCGGCCCCATCAGCACGCTGGTGCTGCTGGCCATGGCATGAGCTGTTCCCTCAAGGTTTGAAGCCTGACAGCAATGCAAAAGCATCCACATTTTGGAACAGGTGTATTGTTACTATTGAATGCTATTTTTTATTATTCTGATAAATAGGAGGCCCAGTCCTGAAGCAGGACCCTCCCTTACCCACGCCGAAGCAGGCAGTCTTGCTTAGCACAGGATCCAAGCAAGCAGGTAAAATCCAAGTGAAATAAGAAAAGTCTGTGCACCAGCCACAAGGGTTTCCTGCAGTATTTCCTAGATTCCAGTTACCCAGAGCTTGAAAAATCAGCCTGTGCAGTATCACCTTGGTCTAACTCACACCTCTGCCAAGTCAGGTTTCCGAATGTGTCTCTGAGGATTGGGAAAGTGATTCTGCTGGCATGGAGAAAAGACTGGCCCTGGACACCTTCTTCAGCTCTCACCTGCTCTGAGGTTACTTTCTTCTAGCAGAGTAGCAGGTTTAATATTCACAGAAACCTTTCCAATGCCCTGTTGGGATGGGATACTGCAAGGCACTGAGCACTGTCCCAAGGGAGTGGTGTGCTCCTTGCATATGGCACTGGGAGCAAGACTAGGCCATGCTTGGAAATAGTCCACCCTTGATAAGTGAAAGGGCAATAAAAACTGAGAAGAGTGATAAAACCGTTCACTGTGTGATTTTCAATTGGTCTCGTGTTTCCATGTTTCCCATGGAAAAGCCACTTTTTGAGAGGCTCTGCAGAGCCCAGCGGAGCCCACCAGCACCCTTGCAGAGGACATGCTGACTCCTGGGAGAGGGAAGGATATTGTATGCCATGGTATCCCTTTGGAGCACCTGGGATACAGGTACAAGCTTCGCAATCCCTTTGGGGAATGAAGACTGCTATCCCTGGAGCTGCCAGGAAGCGTGCAGGACATCTCAGCTGTGGTTCCTATCAAGGCAGCTCAGTGGCTCAAGGGGTGAGGGTGGAGAATCAGCCATTGCATTGCTGACTGGCTGCAGTGAAGCAAAGGGTGCTCGTAGCAGCACTGTTGTGATCCCCATGTCCCAGGGACAGGAATAGCTCAACCCAGTGCCTGAACTCTGCCCCTCGGTGTACCTGCCATGGCAGCAGGAGTCTGTGGGCAGGAGAGCATCAGCTCTGCTCCATCCTGCCTGCCAGAACATCTCACTGCTCCCAGCCTGCACATAGAGACATAGAACCTGGCAAAAGTGAGGTTCCTGCCCCAAAGGACAAACAGCCTCCACAGAGACTGAGATGTTTTTCCCCTTTAGAGGAGAAATAAATAACTTTTCAATTTCAGCAGCAAGGATCTTCACACTGTGAGATGATTTCATTAGTCAGAGGAGTTCCTGGGGCTTGGTGCTGGCTGCCTATTGAGCTGCTCAGATGCTGTCCTCTGGGAGCTTCCTGCTCATCCTCAGGGAAAGGGAACCAGACACCAAAAGGGGCAGCTGTGATGTGGGGTGCCGAGAGGAAGTGGGATGTGTTTTCCACCTAAAGAAGTAAAGGTGTGATGACGTTGCAGTGGAGTTAAACTTGGAGTTATGGCAGTGCTGTTTCTGCCATTTGGGAGCTGGCAGGGACTTGTGTGTGTGCCGTGACGTCTCGCAAGGCCGGGGGATGCTCTGGGAGGCTTCGGAGCAGCAGGCTGATGCCTGCTGTGCTGCTATTTGCCACCACTCGTACAAGCATACGATTGATTTATTGTTCCTGTGTTTTCCCAAGAGAGCGCCACTGCTGCCTTCATCCCCAAACAATGTTTTCTGTGCTTTTGGCACAGCGCTTCAGAGGGCGTCAGTCTGATCCAGCAAGAGCCCCCTTGGTGCTCTGGGATTAAACAAAACAGCATGATACCTCCTGGCCAGCTGCTTCTTGCTATTTGTTTTGCTGCAGCGAAGGAATTTCTTTTCAAAAGGCAGTGCCAGCCTTCCCACTGCCCTCAGCAGATGGGAGGGGATGGTGGAGGTCCCTGCCAGCAGCTGTGAGGCTGCAGTCATCTGTCCCTGTGCTCTCCCACCACTGTGGGGACCACAAACCTTTGCTGGTGGACAGATTTACCTCCTTCTCTCAGCCTAGGCAGCTTCAGACATAAACCAAAGCAGGCCATCATTTATCACAGTTCAAGCTGTAGCTCAGTCCTGAGCTATGTTTAACAATACTGAGGTTTCTTGGAGTGTACCTTGCTCCACTTGCCTTCAGTAGAGGCATTGCTGAAGAGCAGAAAATAATAGTTTTCATGGCATGACCCCACTGCTCAGTTCGGCTCTGACCTCATTCTCCAAATCTCATGTGCCCACTCTCCCTGCTTCCTTCAGGATGCTTCCCAAGCATTCCCTTCAGTGCCAGCCTCACTCATTCGTCCCTCCCCATGTTTGTTGTACCCTCCATATCCGTCCTTCTGATCGATGCACCTATTGGCAGAGCCACCTGGTAAGCCATACAGGGATGTGATCTGGCTGAAAACAGCTTTTTTTCCCCCTTTACTGGCTTGTTTTTAATCTACCTCAACTCCCTGATCCCCATTGCTGCATGTGGGGACCTTGACAGAGATCCTTGTGGGGCTCGCAGTGTGCCCCTTCCGTGTGGTGTAAATGTTGTGCTGATATATCAGTCTTGAGATGCTCCTATGGGGCTTAGGTCTCCTTCCCCTTGTTGACACCAAGGCACACAGAGTCACCCAGAGGCCAACCCCCCTTCTCTTCCCTCATACTGTCTGTAGGATTGACACAGCATCCCATGCAGCACAGAAAACATGACTGACCAGGGGTTCTCTCCCAGCTTGCAACCTCTGTTGCAGAACTCTGACAGCACAGACCCTACCCATGACATACCTGTGACACTGCTCGCAGATGTGGAATAGCAGCAGGAAACTGCCCAAGTGTGTCATGGGGACCAAAAGCCCTGCTGGCCATTGCTCATCCCACCCACAGCTGGTTTTGTTCTTGGGCTGCTATATTTCAGAAGAGTACTTCCATTTCCCAAACAGGGTCTTTAGTTTGTAAGTTTGGGGGTATTTTTCTGACTGAAATAGAAGGATGTAGCCCTTCTGATAGGGCTGGCAGCAACAAAGACTTGGCTCAAATTTAAAGAGGTTGCTAATAACACGTTAGCTCCAAGTCCTTGGCAGAAGTCAGCTGTACTTTTCCTGTTCACACACAATTCACACTTCCTTGGAAACAGTCCTTCATAGCAGAAATGAAAACCAGAAAGGTGGATAAACAGTGCTACACTCCTACCTGTTCACAGCCCAGCCATCTCAGTGAGGTGCCCTGAGCCACCAGGCTGTTTGCTCCCATGAGGTGACAAGTCCCCATCCCACCAGAGCCAGCACTTCTCTATGGGATTGCGTGTGCTTCCCCAAGCCTGACATTTCTCAGATGCTGCAAGCCCAGAGCTCAAGACTTACCACATTTGCACCTCAGTAATAGCTACCTCCAGCATTTCACTCTAAAATGTGTTTGGAAGAGTCTGACCTGGTTTCCAAGGTGTTGAGTATCCTGCATCACCACTCATTCTGTGGTGGGCTGATTTGGCATGCTGAATCACCCCTTGCCTCTCTTTCCTCTGCCCTGCCAGATCCCCTGAGACACATTCCGGTTTTCCCCTGCCCTGTGTGGTCTGAGGAGCTTTCAGATGACAGTGTGCTCAACGTGCTAATTTGAAACAGGGGGATCCCACCAGGGCTGCATTCCCAGCACTCGTCAGGCACTGGGCACAATGTGATGGGTGTTTGCTTCCTGTGGGATGCAGAGATGCTCATCTGTGGCCATGGGCATTTCAGACCCACAGACAGCTACATAATGCTCAGGGCTGCCCCAGGGGAACCTTTTGCACTGCTGAGTGGGTGTGAGGGGATCTGGATGGGTCTCCCATGTGCTGCCACCACACAAATTATGAGTGGCAAGTAAGGTTGAGTTGTGAGGCAGCACATCACATGAAAAGGCTGCGGTTTCACACACCACTGAGCACATTTGATATCTTGCAGGCACTGGAAGGAGATGGTTCATAACTTTGTGTGCTTATCTCAACCCTTGCCTTCCCAGTCCTGGTCCCAGTGTCTCATCCATACCTCTGCTTCAGCACCAGCACTCAGCAAATCTCTCCCTGAACCACTCCATCCCCTCAAATGGCAGAAGACCTCTCATTTCTGAGGGTTACAGCTGTCTGCAGAAAGAGCCTGAGAGGCCAGATCTTCTTCAAGATTAATTGCGGGGTGGGAAGTTGTGTTCAGCTGCATCTGTGCAGTGTATTCAGCTTAGCGTAGTTGAAGTCGCACTTAAAAGATGCCTCGGTTGTTGTGGTATTGAACTTGGGATCAGCGCAGGCTCATCCTGTGCAGGCTCAAATGCTGCTTTTAAACACAGCCAGAATTAAAATGAGGCCTGGGGAGTATCATTCTGTTTGCCTTGTGCTTACACTTGGTCACAGGGATCTTGGTCTCAGCCACCATCAGAGGTAGGAACACATCAACAAGCATTTTTTGGGCAGACTCAGTGCAGCTGATCTTATGTTATGATGAATTTCTGCTCCCAGCCAATTTTGCAAAGTACACCACGGCTGTCCAGCAAGGCGGACAGGGTGGTGATGCATGCAGCAAATCAATTAAGAGACACCCTGCCAAATGTAGTCCTTTGTCAAACGATTCAGCAAATGACTACAGGATGGTACAAATGGCTTTTATTAGTGTAGCATGAAAAATTCAGCACTGTAAATGAGAGAAAGATTAGTCCACAGGCCCTCAAGACCATAGCTGGGTAGGGCTTGTTTTCTCTCTCCACCACCTGATGACCATAAGTCACACACAGACCTCAAGACTGGATGGTACCCATCTGCTCCAGGGCTTGCAGTGGAGAAGTAGCCATCTCCTAACATATCCCAGGGTAGGAGACCTCTGCTGGCCTGGGGCATGGCACAGCTCTTGTGCAGGAGCTCCGCACAGCTGCAGCCCCAAGGGCAGTAACAGCATTGAGGTGGGTGCAAACACTCTCCTCGAGGCTTGGGTGAGGGGACATGTCCTGGGACTTGTGGTGATGGTGAGCAGCAGCCCACAGAGTAAAGCATCCCATTGTCATCCCCAGTCCACTTGGGGAAGCTCACACAAACCCACACAGTCACACCCCGTGCATCCTCTGCTCAGCCTCCTTCAGCAGAAATGCCACCAAAGGCAGGCAGGCTCAGGGCAGACACAGGTCAGATGTGTGCCTCCAGAAGAGCCCAAACAAATCCAGGGCCAGCAGCTGTGAAAGTGTATCTTGGGACAACATTTGGCAGGATCCTTAATATTTTCTCCCCTCCCTTCTGGGCTGAGAGAACACAGAGGGTGATGCAGCAATGGTTTCTTCAGCACAGCTCTGTTGCAGCTCTTTGTTATGGTGGAGCTGTACCAAGCCTGAGAAGGCGGGACATCCCAGGAAGCCTTTGTATATGGACAGCTTCCTAACCCTAGTTCAAACCAGTCTGCACTGGGTTTTGGCAAGTGTCAGCTGGGCAACTTTTCCTAAAAGTTTCATTCCAAGCATGTCAGTGTTTTTTACTGTTGCTTTGTGGGGTTTTCTAACCCAGATGGCAAATTCCAACTGGCTTTTTCCTATGTTTGGCTAGTGTATTATATGTAATAGTGTAATAGGTTTTACACTAACAAGAGAGCTAAAGCTGATTGTTGGTCCAGTTTATTGGTCTTTCCTTATAAAACACAGTAGAAACTTGTGGGAGGTTTGCTTAAGTTATCCATAACTACCATAAGTGCTCAGTCATGGTCTAGCCCTGTGGGAGCTGTACAAGTACATAACTCACTCTTTGTACTTATCGTATATGTGGGTAAAGATGAAAGTATGACAGATATCCAAAGTTCTGGGGGCAAAGTACTGTGCTCATTATGCCAGGAGACCCTACTGATTACATTACGGAGTTTGTTGGCTTACCATTGGCAAAAGTCTAGTGACATTGAGATTTTGGGTACAGGAGTAGGTGTGCCTTGGATGGAAGATATAAAGAGCACCGAAACAGAGCCAGTATCAGCTTCTGACAAAGGACCTCTCTGTGCAGTAGCTGCGAGGGAAGCAGAGCTGTGTCCCCTGCTCCTGAGGACCTGTCACCGTCTGGCGCCTTCAAATACTGTGGTTTTGGGGTTGGGGTAAGACAAGCTGAGCTGGGCTAACTCACACGCTCCTCTTCTGTCTCAGCACGTTTTATATCACTCAGGTCGGTGCTTTCCCAACAGGTCTCAGGATTTAGTGCCGTTCATATTTGATCAGGCAGAGATCCCCAAGGAGCAATTTGAATAGCAGAGGATATGAGTACAGAATATGAAGGGACCACCTGGGCCATTAAACCCGGTCTCCTGTTGTCCCTTGCAACCACATAACAGACATTTAATCCAGAAAGGTCTGGATTAAATGGAACTGCCCCCATTCCTCCTCCCCTGTGTGGCTGAAGACTGCAACATGATATTAAAGCCATCACTGAAAGCACATTTTTTGCTGCAAAAAGGCAGAGCTCCCAGAAAGTGGAAAGTCTCTGGTGTCTTTGGCCATAATATATTGCTAGGAATAACACAGTTCCTAGCAATAGCATTTCACACAGAGCCAGACTTGGCATTTCCCCAAACATTTTCTCAGCCATTCCAGAGATTTATAACTAATAATTGCATAGCTGGATAAATAATTAGACTCTGAGGTTTTGTCTTAGCTTTTTTCCTTATAAATAAATCCCTTATTCACAATCTACATTAAAATACCTGTCGGTGGTGTAATGTGCATTTCATATTGCACGTGCTTATTTCCTGCCTGGGTACATTGATTTCATTTCCATTATCGGTACTTTATTTATGCAATTATCAGACCTGTCTTTCATCAGAAATACACCTATTCCACCCGTATGGGTGTATATCACTGTGTTGGAGATGGTTCACATGCACAAACTGTTGTGGTACCATGCAGCTGCTTGCTATCTACACCCATCAGATGGGGAGGAGAGCTAGGGAAGGGAAAAAAACCCCATGGGTTGAGATAAGGATTCAGTTGGTAATTGAAACAAAGTAAAAAAAAAAAAAATTAATAATAATACTAATAATGAAAAATAATAAAACTCAATTGGAAAAAAACCCACGAGTGATGTACAAGACAATTGCTCACCACCCGCTGACCAATGTCCAGCCCATCCTTGAACAGGTATCCGTCTGTCTCCCGGGCAACAGCCTCCCGTTTATATACTGGCCATGATGTTCTACAGTATGGAATATCCCTTTGGCCAGTTCAGGTCAGCTGTCCTGGCTGTGCTCTCTCCCAGCTTCTTGTGCAGCTCCTCACTGCAGAGTATGGGAAACTGAGAAGTTCTTGACTTAGGTGAGCTCTACTTAGCAACAACCAAAACATCACTGTGTTACCAACATCATTGCCGTACTGAATCCAAAACTGTAACAGCACTGTACCGGCTACTAAGAAAAAAATTATCTCTATCCCAGAAAAAGACAGGGCACAAACACACATACACAAAGAGTAACAGAGAAGTGGGTCAGGACAAGGCAAAAACCCAT
The DNA here is from genome assembly GCF_000738735.6 of Corvus cornix cornix. NCBI lineage: Eukaryota > Metazoa > Chordata > Aves > Passeriformes > Corvidae > Corvus > Corvus cornix. The sequence continues at coordinate 48,651,716 of NC_046332.1, forward strand.
CATGAAATGATGGAGTCGTTCTAAATTGCATCTGATTGCCCTGACTGAATGCTGAGATATGGCAGAGCTGTGGCAGACCATGTTGTTCCACTGAAGGAGCATCCTAAAGCAAGAACAGTGACTTCCAAGAACAAACTCAAACCCTGCAGAAGACCTGTTGGTTAATGTTTAGAGGGTCCTTACAGGAAGACAGAGAGAACTATTGCAGGACTGCACTCTCACAGGACCTGTGAAGAAGACATGCATTAAGCATCTAGGAAAGTGAGGGATAAAGAAGCACGAAGAGCAGTACGAGCGAATATTCACCACACAGAATTTTACACCACTCCCATTTTCATTCTTGGCATGCACAAAAGTTGCACAGCTACTTACAGTCAAGGACAGGACAAGAAATATCAGGTTAGATTTATAAAAGGAAGGCATCCTCAGCACTGGAAATAGATGAGCACATCACCTTTCATCAGCTGGAGGCAGATTTATGGGAAGGAGGACTTAGGAGGCTATCAGGGCTCCTGCTCTCCCCCACCCTGTTCTGCTGCCTTGTATGGCATATGAACTGCCCCTCATCACCGCTGCTGCCGTATCTGGCCCCATTTTAATTTCCACCACTGTCAATCCTTTGTGCAGCTTTATCCTCTTTCCCTGTCTTCACTCTTCTCTCAAGTTAGGCAAAATCTCTTTTGGGCAGTTTGCAGCCCATAGGAATTAGCCTTTCCTTGGGGGATGTGTGGAGGGCAGCAAGCAAGGCAAAAGTTGTCTGGGAGCAGACTGACTCTTACTCAAACAGAAACATAATCACAGAAAATCCAAAAGATCAAAAAGCCTGTGTTTTGTCCGCACTTGATTCTCCTTTCATTGTATGCCAGCTGAGTGCGGTTGTGAGCTCAAAGCAATGGAGCTGCAGCAAGAGGGACTGGGAAGACGTGACCATTACTAAATCCCACAGCAAAGACTAGGTATAGCCAGCATGGACCTGAGTCCACCTGACCTCTCTCATGAAAACTGACCTTTCTTCTGTGTCAATAAACTTGATGTCATGGTTGTGTTGGGACACAAGAGCGAATAAAGACACTGGCTTCTGGCCCAACATCTCATGCCTCAGCTCTGACCCTGGGCAAGGGTGACAGACAGATTAAGTGCAAGATATATTTCTTGATGACACTAATTTCTTTTTGTCCATCTGAAGACCTTCAGCAGAGCACCATTAAAGCAGGTAGATAAGCACTGCTTTTTCTGTTCAATCAAATGATGGGCGTATTTCGCATCATGCAGTTGTAAAACACAGATTCTAATGGGCTGAGTCAGACAAAAGCAATCTGTAAGAACTCATTACTATTTCCTCCTAACCACATTTTTCTTTTCTCCATTGGGCCCAAGCCTTGCAGCAAGGGTAATAGAGACAATTCTACAAATGCAGAGATGGATGCACGCATACAAATGGATATGATGATGCTGGAATTCCATAGAAAGTGGAAGGGCTGTGGAGCCAGCAAGCCAGGCTTGCGTGGCCATACAACTTCCCCTCCCAGCACCCCAGCCACACTCTGGGCTTTAACCCCAGACCTTGGGAGAGCTCTTCGGCGTGGGCTCACATGGGCACATTTGCTGGGGTCCAGGCCAGTTCTTTCCTGCACATGTTTCACTCACACCCCATGCAGGGGTTGCATGGAGCTCCAAGCTCTCTGAAAAATTGAACATTCTCATATTGCTGGCTGGCAGGAGGTTCACTTGCCCCTGGCTTTTGCTGAGGGGCATTGGGGAGCAGTTGCTCCCCCAGAGCCAAGGCAGGGCTGTCAAGTGGTCATGGTAGTTGGCTGGCTGCTGGAAGAGGGCCAGGAGTTTCCAGAAATACCTTAGTCATTCAACTTACTAGAAAAATCTTCAGTAACCGCCAAGTGCTTTCCTGGTCCTGCGAGGGTTTGTTTGGGGTTTTTTTTTTCATTTCTTTGGCCTGTTGAGTTTTGGTTTTGATACTACCTTGTGAAAATAAATGACTCTATGAAACATCCCAGAGAGCTTCTGCCTTTAGCTGCAAAACCTGTTCTGTCTCACGAAGCAGGCAGCTGTCCCTGCGGTCCTGCGTTTGGGGCACAGCCCTCAGAGGAGCATCCCTCAGAGAGCAGCCAGACACTGCTGCCACTGCCCTGCACTCATCTGTCTTCTTAGAAGGGCAGGGGCATTGTAAGAAAGTCAGTCTATTCTTTACACCCTTGTGTGCCTTTGTGGGTTACTTCACACTGTAGGTAGAAGGGAATGAGGGGGATGAACTCACCTATGTTTATCATAAACTTTCACACAGTTAGAAGGACTTTCTGTCTAGGGTCCATGCTGGCCCATGCAGATCTGTGCAGTAAGATGTGGTCAGGGCAACATGGTGGGAGCAGCCAAACTCTTCCTTGATGAGGTGACCTGTGGGGCAGAAAGGTTGGAGCACACTTCACAGGGGGCTACTGTGTCTGGAGTTAGGGAATTGCACTTCATAACCCACATGGAAGGCATTCTTACTGATGTTCAGCTACATCCTTTCTAGGATGCAATGAAGTTAGAGAAAGGGCAGAGAGGACAAGTAAAATGATCAAGGTAATGAAGCAACTTCTAAGGAAGGCTCTGGAGAGAAGGAGACTGGGGGTTGTGACTGAAATCATGAAGGCAGCGGATGAGGTGAATGCAGAATGGTTATTCATTCCTAGAACTAGGGGAAGCATGATCAAACTAGTGGTAGATTAGTCTAAGATAGATAAAAGTGCTTCTTCACATTTAGGGTAGTGAGCCCTCTTCAGAGCCCTGTTTGAGCTTTGAAATGCAAAGAGCTAGATGGACCACATGCAAAACTGAACGAAGGAATGAGCCAGAAACTGAGCAGTGAATTGGTCAAAGATGTTCAGGGTCCATTATCTGCTCTTCTATTAATCACTGTCATCATAACCATTGTGTATGTCTCTAGTGTATATTCATCAATAGTTTTTATATAAACCTTATAGGTACTCATGTATTTGCCTTATTACAAGAACATATCCTTAGCCTGTAATTCTTGCACAGAAAGCAAAATAAGAATTAAGAGCTGTGATTTACAAGAGTGAGTAAGGCAGTGTTTAACCTAGCCAGCTAATTCTTCTTTAAATCTCTGCTGAAAGCCACAGGCAAGCTTCCAGAAAGCGAGCCTTTCTTCAGTACTTCCTATAATTTGAGTGAGAGTTCAGCTGGAGTTCTAAATTACTGAGGGAAATTGGTTCTTCTCTGTCTGGTTTCCACCAGTTCTGCCAAGATCACACAAAAATTGAAATGAACTTCCTAAAATTTCAAAAACATGTTGTGGCCATTGGAAGTTAGCGGGAAACACTAGTGCAATAACTTACTGGAATGGCTGACTGTGAAAGAAACTGGATCTCTCGCTGCAGTGTGACCTGAGCTGTGTGAGGAGAAACAATTGCTAGATCATGTATGAGGAAGAATTCCTCATCCACCCAAATTAGTGGCAGCTACAGGAGTGGTTGGGGGACTCCACTTTCCATTCAACCTACATGAAAAGAAATCTGGAAACTGCCAAACCACCCCCCACTCCAAGTCAAACACAAAATTTGCCAAGACTAAAGTAAACACATTTGCTAGAAAACTTGGTGCTTCTACCGATGCACATTTCCAATGAAAGGCCAAGAAACATCCCAGGGTAAGTATCCTGCCTTTTCAGTATGCTCAGTAGCTATTCCTGAACATTGTAAGAAATTTTTTGCAGGTGAGGTACAGGCAGGTTGTATGGAGCTGTAAGTGGAGCCTGGCAGAATGCAGAGGGGAGAAATTGCTGTACAGCTTGAGATGTTTAATGTGAGCATTAACCTCTAATACCCACATCATTTGGGACGCAGGAGACTGCAGGTTCGATTTAACTCACTGAAGAAACCCTTCACTCTGGAAATGTTTGTTGCACGTTGATTTGCTTAACAAATTTGTGGAGAAAGCTGAGAAGTGAACATTTGTCATCTCTCAGGGTTGCTCAATCTATAGGATTTACTTTTGACAGTTATTTTGTAGCTGTGACTTTCAGGCAGAGAATAGAGCAGAGTTTCGTGAAGTGAATGTTAATACTGAACTGCTCTGGGCTTAGGAGAGAGAGGCAGAAATCTGGATAGTTGCAGCCTTTGGAGAGACAGCCATTTCATAGGCTGGTCCCAAATTTTTACACATCTGGGCAGTGGCTGATGTGTTCTCTCAGTTCTGCTGAGAGCCCTGATGACACAGGCAGAAATTTCTCACAGCAGCAGGGGATCTTTCAGCAGCCTCAATGGGTGGCCTCCTTCAGTTGTGCTGTTTGTGGGAGGACATAGAAATCAGTCCTGGAAACTTATCCAGCTTACTAGTAATCTTAAAACAAAGAGGTGAGGGGTTATTCCTGGTCCATATCAGTTTGCTGACTCAGAGATGGCAGTCAATAAATGTTCAGCTGTGGAATGTCCCTGAGCAATTAGCAGCACAAGCTGCTGATGGTGGCAGTGCTGCAATGAGAAATGTTTGTAGACCTACAGCTTGAAAAGTTAAAAATGTGGCCAGTACTTCAGCAAGGACTTAAACTGATATGCAGGTCAGCAAGTAGGTAAAGTCATGCAGACCAAGAATCTCGTTCCCTCCTTCTGACTTCCAAAACATGAGCATATCACTCCTATCATTAAAACTAAAATATCCTTTCTCAGTATATCCACATTTTAGGTATGGCATCATCAGTTCAAGGATTCTTCCAGCTCCCCATGAGATTTCAACCAACAGATGGCAGCAGCCCTATTCATAATGACACTACTACTGCAGTTTTTGTTCTCTTCCAGGCACATGGTCGCCAGGTTCCCTGGGATGCTCCGGACCTCACTGATGACGCTGTGGTCAGAAGGGCACCAGAAATGTCCCTGTAACAGGGCAAGTGGTCATGAAACACGAAGAGTCTTGACTGGCTGCAGTCTCCACTGCTTTCTTGGGGACGGGATGGCTTAAATGAGACTACAGATGCCTGAGAAAGCGCAGCTGAGCCCTGTCAGAGACATCAAACACCACAGCTCCTCAAGCTGCATAGCAGTCAACATTCAGGATCACTGTTTTTTCATACATGAACTCTTCATGGTTTATGTAACATTTATTTAGGCACTGCCTCCACCCTGTTTGCAAAGCAGCACTGGGCACAAAGCATGTGTGGGTGGTCCTTTTGGTCAAACACCACAGGCACTTCTCACTTCTACTGGCTCCCTGCCACTTGTCATGTAAAAGCATTTGGCCATTCACAGACTGTCACAGGCTTTTCCCTCTGGAAAATCACTTGAAACTCAATCTCCTCTCATGAAAGTTTTCTTTCTCTGACAGCACTTACCTTTTTTACCTGCTCTTTATTTTACACATGTAGTTAAATTGTCACGCACATCAATGATATAAAATCAATTTTATTTTGTGGTTATCCAACAGAGTCCCCACCCATCTTGTACACATTTTGCTGTATGTGCAACATACAGCCCCAGGGCTAGAGACAGTTTACCAAAATATTTCCTTCACCTGCTACTCTACACTGGAGAAGGGATTCAGTGGATTTGAAGAAGCAGAAGGGAGTTGGGTACTGCAGGGCTGGCCCTGCCTGGCTGAATTCCCTCTCTTCTTCCTGATGTCATCGTGACGGTCACCTGCCTCTCCTGGACACTGCAGATCTCATGGTGAAAGGGTAAGCATGGAGATGAACAGGAAAAATGCCACTGGGAGGTGGCAGCAAAGGGGAAACTGTGGGCCTGCTGCTGAAGGGGGAAGTGGATCTGGTGACAACGGGCATGGAAGATGCTGACGTACTCAATGCCACCCTTGTCTTGGTCATTCCAGTATGGCTTTCCTTCAGCAATCCCAGCCTCCTGAGACTCCATGTCTGGAGTTAAGAAGAGTTGCTCTCACTGGAGGAGACCCAGTTCAGAGAACATTTAAATCAACTGGACATATAGAAGTCTGTGGGACCTGATGGGAGGCACCCGTGAGTGCTGAGGGAGCTGGCTAATGTAGCTACAAGGCCACTCTCAGATATACTTAAAAGGTTGTGGTGATTAGCATAGGGAGAAAGCAAATATGACTCCTGCCTTCAAAAAGAGCAAGAAAAAAGTCTGGGGAACTATAGGCTGGTCAGCGTCACCTTAACACTTGGGAAGATAAAGGAGCAAATAATCCTGGAAACCACTTCCAAATATATGAAGAAGAAAACCATGACTAGAAGAAGTCAGCATGATTTATGAGGGTTATGAGGGTGAAATCATGTTTGGCCAGCCCAAGAGCCTTTTAAGATGAGATGATTGGTGGATGAGGAGAGAGCAGTGGCCTTTGTTTACCCTGATTTTAGTCAAGTCTTTCTCCACAGAAGAACTGATGAAGTTCAAGCTAGGCATGTGAGTGCTAAGGTGGACTGAAAGCCAGCTGAACTGCTGAGTTCAGAGGGCTGTGACTGGTGACACGACGTCCTGCCAGAGGACTACCCTAGTGCAGTACCCCAGGGTTCCTACTGGGTCCAACACTGTAGAACTTTCATTAATGGACTCACTGATGGGACAGAGTGCACCCTCAGCAAGCTTGCAGAGGATACAAAATGGGGATGAGAGTTTGATGCACGAGCTGGTTGTGCTGCCATTCAGGGGGACCTCAAGAGATGAAGAAATTGCATAGCAGGGATCTCACCAAGTTCAGCAAAGAGGAGGGCCAAGCTTGGCCCCTTGGGAGGAATAATGGTATGGACCACACTGGGGAGCAGCCAGCTGGAAGGAGCTTTGCAGAGAAGGACTTGAGGGTCTTGGGGACACCTAGCTGACCATAAGCCAGCAGTGTACCCTTGTGGCATAGATGGCCAGCCACCTCCTGGACTGCATTAGGAAGAGTGTCACTAGTAGGTCTATGGATGTGAACATTCCCATCTGCTTAGACCTGGTGAGACACATCTGGGGTGCTCTGTCCCAGTCTGAGATCCTCACCACAAGAGATATGTGGACATACTGGACAGAGTCCCCTGAAGGAGCATGAAGATAATCAAGGGATCGGAGCACCTGACATATCAGGAAATGCTGAAGGAGCTGGGAGTGTTCAGCCCAGAGAAGGGAAGGCTCAGGGGGGCCTTATAAATGTATATCTGGTGATGGAAGACAGTAAAGAAGACAGAGCCAGACTTTTCTTGTTGGTGCTAAATGAACAGTTGGGTATTAAAAAATAAAAAAAATGCCCTAAGGTATATCACTGTGTCCCAAAGCTGTAGGGAGGAGGAGAGAAGATCCAGCAGGCAGGAATCGTGCAGCAAGATTGATTTATTTAATTATTTTAAAAACTCTTTCACAGACTTTTTTCTTCATAGTCTAATTGGACAAAGGATCAGCCACCCCTTGGGGTGATTGGCTAAAATCCTAAAAATCCATTGTTAAAATATTTTTCTAGTATACTATAAACAAGACTTTTCAAGGCAGCAGGTGTTTGGTTGTTTACATAACTCTGCTACCTCTTCTGTGAGAGAGAAAAGTCTCTCACGGACTTAGAAAATAGCAAGAAAATCCTTGCTAGCAGCATTTTCGTATCCACAGTTGGGAGGTAATGGGAACAACTGAAAATACAGAAAATACATTTTTTTACTCTACAAGTGACCCAGCACTGGAACAGGTTGCTCTGAGAGATTGGGTAGTCTCTGTCCCTGGAAGTATTCAAAACCTATCTGGATGTGGTCCGGGGCAGCCATCTCTAGGTGGCCTTGCCTGAGCAAGGCAAGGGCTCAAGCTAGTTAATCTCCAGGTGCCTTCCATCCTCAGACATTCTATGATTGTTGTATTCTTTAAATAACTTTGTTTTAAAATTAAGTCAAATGCATATTTTTCCTGAAGTGAGAGCCGAGGCCAAGGAATGACACAGAAAGATGAATCAGTGGAATCTTATGATTTCAGAAAATGTTTTCTGTGATTTCACTGTTCTTTGAAGTAACTGTGTGACTGAGCCTTGTTCTTAACTTTATTCCTTGGAAACTGAAAGCCTGCTTTATTTCAACCCACATAAAAGTCAACCCTGCCAATACCCCGGACACCAGACCAATAACCTTCCTCCTCCATCACCATTTGGGCTAAACAAAACACACTAGGCATCTTAATTAGGTATATGCAGTCATCTTGGAAGGCACATAGAAAATGACCTAATCCATAATTAGCTCACTGAGTCTGGATTCTGTGGGAATTTTCTTACGCTCTTGATTTTGCTGCATACATTAGTGTACCTCTGCAAAAACCTCTGAGGCTGACAAGAATACACAAGCACGCCCACGACTGCACTGTCCTTGTCCCTCCACTCTTACTGCTGGCCTGTGTTTTGTCCCTGTGGTGCCCCACTGAGGGACCTTTCTGGAGCTCTGTTCGTGAGTATCCCAGGCACAATGGGACCCTCTTGACTCTGCTGCACATAAATTTGTCAGATTGCTGCTCTCCATCTCATTTATGCAATCCCCAGAGGAGCACTAGTGGTGCTTGCCTCAGAAGAAGAAGGCTAAGAGAAAGCTTTCCTTACCAGCCCTCCCTCAAGGGTCAGGTACAGCTCCCATCTCTGCACTGAGAGGAGGACAGTGCTCGATGCCTATTGCAGAGCCTGTCTGTCCACACCTGGAAGGAGGGAGCCAGGGATATGCATGGCTGTGATGTTCACAGGGGAAGTGACAGCAGGGCTCACAGTCACAGTCACAGTATTCAAAGAGAAATGGGTACACATGTGCAACCCTAGAAGGTGTTTCACTTCTTTTGAGCAAAAACGAGGCAAAAATAAATCAAAATAAACATTCCAGCTTCTACAGGGTCACTGAAAAACTGCCCGGTTGTAAGAACAACAAACCATGCACAGTGCACAGCTCATTTTCCCTTCTGTAGGTTAACCAGAGAAGGTCACAGCAATCATGTTTAATAAAAGAAGGTTTCCCTTATTTTCTGGCACTAGCTCTGAGCAATTGGCCATAAGGGCTGCTTTTGAATCACTCCCTGGTTATTCTGTCTTTTTTCTGCTCAATATTACTTGTGGCACTTGCAGCCAAGTAGATTAGCTCTCTTTTTTTTTTTTTTAATGAAAAGATTATATTAATTTAGCTCAGATTTCAACCAGCACACATTATAAGTCTCCACAGATTGTATATTAGCATGGGAACTTCGAATACACAATAATTGAAATATATTACATTCAAATCAAGTCTCAAGAGGGCAGCTTCAAGTGTCAGTTTAATTCTACTGCTTTTTTAGAAGTCTGTTCATGGTACGAAAATAAGTCACTGGGGGAGACTCTCCCCACACAGATGAACTATTTCACTGCTTTCTCCTAATGGTACCTTGATTTTTTTTTTTTTTTTTTGATAGCTATGCCAAACTTTTGGGTTGATTTTGAACAGATCTTTTGGACTCTAGTCCTGGCTGAAAATGGTCCGTGTGGTGCAAACTGTCCTTATTTTATGCCTTGCCCATCACCCAGAGCACAGCCACTTCTCAGTACCTGTTGAGCCACCTTATCTGCGGCTACCTCCATCTTTCCCAAGAGCAACCATGCTGCCCACATGCCCAGCCTAGCTATGGACTCTCCTGCAGCTCTGCCTGCAGGATGATGGTGCCAGCCCCTTCTCAGGATGCTAGCAGGCTCCACAGGCACCTTCTTATCTGGAACCCTCGCCTTTGGGGTCTTCTTCACCAGAGCTGCTGCTCTGCAAGGGCTAGGCAGTGCCACCAGGCCTGCAGAGCTGAGCTAATGCCCACAGAGAATGACTCAGGCAGCACAGCTGTCACTGCCGCCTACCCAGGGAACTGAGAGCCGTGGCAATGGAGTGTGAGCTGCAGCTTGTCCTAAAAGCAGTGCTCACAGGGAGTGTGTGGTCATGGGCATGCCACCACTACAGGCTCCTCGGGAGACTGGCCATGCATGAGCCTCAGCCATAAGTGACAGTAGTCCTGGGGCAGCCTGGTCATGGCTGGGCTGAGGTACTCGACACAGAGACAGCATCTGCAAAAGGGAGGGAACCAGACAGACATTTCCCAAGCCAGTATCCTCCTGCTGACAAATGCCCTGCTGGGAAATACCCAGCTCAGTGTCCCCAGGAGCTGAAGGGCCCTACACCTCCCTGCCACTCCAGACCCACCTACCGGCACAGGTCCTGAAATAGCCAGGGTGTCCTAACTCTCAGTGCCCTGGCTTCACTGGTACAGCTCCAGCCTAAAGCAGCCCACGACTGGGGGGATTTCTGCTTCCCCGTCCTCAGCCCCTTTTGCATATTGTTAATAGAAGAAGACCCAAAAGTCTGTCTTTCAAGTCAGCTTGGGAGCAGCTGAGCTGTGAGAGCTGGATGCTCCCTGGGAATGTCTGAGGGCAGGGCATGAGAAGAGGAAGACAACCCCTGATGCATCTGTGTCTGCACTTCCCCATCATAAGGCTGTCTAGACCACATGGACACCCTTCTTGCTTGAAAGGTTTTTGTGGGAACCATGATTCAGCAGCCTCATTCCACAGAAATCAGCCTTCCTCTACTGCTGGTCTGCATCTCTCATCCCTGATGCCTGCATCCCACCAGCTCAAGTTTCCACCCCAGCCTGCCCATGTGTGGACCTCATTGCTGCTGACCCCAAGCCAGTTCCCTTCCTGCCTGTGCTCAGAACACTCTCTCCTGCTCATACACCTATCTCCTGCAGCTCACGTGTTGTAGCTTACAAATGAATGCCATGTGCACCAGGAATTTAAACAGAAATTAGCCAGCGGAAGAGATTTGAGGATGCCTCACACTCTTCACACCCTAAGGAACTCTAAAACCAAAATATTTCAGGAATCAAATGCTTGTCCATTGCTCTTATCCTCTGCATCAGGTTCAGCAGCCAAGACTGATCAACATGATTGCGCCTTTTTATTGGTAAGCTGCACTCAGAGGTGGAAAATTGGGAAATGGTATGGCTACAGAACAAGAAAGTGCTGAGGATCCTAGTACCCTTGAAACAGGAAGGCAGGGTAGGGAAAAGCCAGCAGGTGAAACACTCCCCGTGCTGAAGTCAGTTAGAAACAGCTCCCATTAGGATGTTTCCAAGAAGGGTCATTCCTGACTCTCCTGAGACGGGGATCCATGCAAACAAGTCTGTAGGTGTCACTGCAATGCCTTCAATCTCAACTGGTAAAGTGGCAGCATGACAACAGAGCCTTTCATGTACATATCCCTCTGAAATCTGAAGTGATAGTGCCCAAACTGCTTTAGGTTTCTGAGAAAGAATTTTAATATTCCCACAGGCAACAGGACCAGAGTTTAGAAGGAAATAGGATATTACAGTTTCTTAATTCTTGACACTATTAAGCACTGTTACTCTACTTCAGGCCACAACAGGACAGCTGAAATCACTGTCTCCTGCAACTCTCAGTTTTAAGAGATAGTCCAGTGCAAAAATGCTAACAACACTCAGGTATATATTTTTCAAGATACGCTAGTCAACATATTTTTTTCTACAACACAAAGATTTTGAGAATAGGGGGGACCTTTCATAATACCTGGTCAGAGCAAATAACTTTGAACTGATATGACTGAAATTTTGGGACGTATGAACACAAGTAGGTTTATGGAATAATAATGCCATTAATTCCAGAAGAATAAGTTCTGATAAAATGAAGAGTTAATTAATGCTTTTAAGAACTATAGGTCTTGACTGTGGAAAAGGCTGGGAGTATCTTTACTCTAAAGAAATAAAAACTTTGTGCACTAAGTATGATAAGTTTTTGTTCCAAGCAAAAGGAAGATCACCATGGTCAACTGGATGAAAATTTATAGTTTTAAAAAAACCACCAGGAACAAGGAAAGAGCCTATTGAGAGCGAAAGGGAAACACAGACAACAAAATATGCCATCTCTTGCTGGTTAAGAAGTACTGGGAAGAAGTAAGCATTGCCAAATATTAAAGTGAGTTAGAAATGGAACAACAAAACAATAAAAATATGGCAAAAGGCTCTTAGAGCAAAGGGAGCTGCTTACAATCAGTACAGGACAAAGATTAGAAACTACCCATGTATAGCACCCAAAACTAACACCCATTTATAAGCCTGTGTTGAGAAACTATCTGGAATACAGTGTACAATTCCCACAGATCAGCTTCAGGGAACAGCTGAAGTGAAACAAGTACAGGGTGTAAATACAAAGAGAGAGAAGGGCTCTTCTAAATGGGAAACTGGCTGCCAAAGCATCCTGGCTGGATATCAGAGGGCAGAAGAAGGATTCTGTAATAATTTTTCAGAAAAGGTAGTGAGAACAAGTAGGTCAAGTTATTTTGAGCCTAGCTCATGTAAATCTTTTCAAAGTACTCCTGAACGTAGACAGTGTATTTCTGGTGCCTGCAAGGGCAGAGCACTGGGTGCAACAGACCAGGTGGTATCATCAACACAAATAAACTTGTGCAAACTGATTGTAAGGAGGTTCATCTCCAGTAAAAGAAACATTACATTCTCTCTTAAACACTTTCACAAGGTGTCAGATAGAACTATTGTGTTGATATTTTTTTTATTGAAGTATTTTAACCCAGAGAGCACAAAACAAAATAATCTTGGACTCATGAAAGAGATGTTAAGTGGTATCACTCACCATGTCCAGCACAACCTGATTACTGACTTTCATGAAGATGACCTCTTGAAAGCAGAGGAAGCATTGGTTTGATGAACTTCATAAAAATCTCTTAACTGTAGTGATTTTCTAGTTCATATTTTTCCAAAATCTATGTATGCTAAGTACAAATGTTGCTAAGTTTTCAGCTCAGATTTCCTGCACTGTCCCCAGTAGGTTGTTTGCAACACTGTGAATTCAAAGGCATTCAGTTTCTCTAAATAATTATTTTGTTCACTGATAATGGAAATACCTTGAACCTTTCCTTTGCATTATTATCAAGATAACCGAGAAAGAAGAGGGAAAAAACCCAAGCAGAGCCCCATCTCAGCATCTGGGCTGTGTCCTGGACATTCCTTGGGTAAAGCCATTGCAGAAAAGCCTGTCCCACTTGAATGGTGCCCTGCACTTTTCTGTCCTCTGTGAGGCTGCCTAGCTCCATGGAGTGGCCCAGGCTTCTCCCTGGACTGGGAGAGTAGATCTTCCTATTATTCTTGCAGCTCCACACTGATTAATACCGCATGGTCCAGCAGGACAAATCTGATCCTGATTAAGGGTAAATACCCAATTTCCCTTCTATTAGATTAGCCTGAGCTCATCAGGATATTTGTTCTGGCTTTATGATTCACCCAATCTTCTCATGTGTTGTGGAAGGACAAGCGATGCCCTTTCTGGCATGCAATTACAAAGGCTGACAGCAAGCCCCGTCAGGTGTGAAGTGTGCACTCCCACCAGGGTGGGGGGACACTGCCCCTATTCCCTGTTACGTGGCTGCAGGAGTTTGGATTCATTACTGGACCATTTAAACTCAGATTTACATCTCTTAGGGCTGCACCACTGCTCTAACAGTGTGTGACTGCATTTTCTCCCCCTCTCCACCAACACACAATGGTGTTTGACAGGAAGGATGTTCCTCTCTCCAGGAATCTGATTAAGAACAGCAGCTCTGACCTGGAAGGCACAGTGGGCTCTTTTCTGCCCTGAACTGAGCCCCACATTGCCTGTGCTCCCCTCACTGCCCTGCGGCACTGCTGGCAGTACCAGAGCTGAGCCCCAGCTTGGCATCACAGCAATACTGGTGGAGGAAGTAACGAAGGGGAGGGTTCAGCTCTACCTCAGCCACAGACCAGAAAGACAGGTGGGCAACATAGCAGAAAGGCAGGCTAGGGAGAAAGTCTGTCATGCATTTTGCAGACTAATTTAGTTTGTCCTTGGTTGTCATTGCAATGCCTTCCACGCTCATTTAAAAATACATTTCTGCAGGCTGAGCAGTGACTAAAGTGGAGCGGCACAGTCTGATATGCTGCAGGAGGCAGGACAACAGGAACATACCCACTTTTTCTTCTTTCCCAGAGGTGCTCCTGAAGTTGCAGTTTTGCTCGTGGCTGTCAGGACTCGACTCCAGAGCTGCCAGTGCTTTGGAGACGAGCACACTCCAGCTTCCCCATGCTTGGTGCCCCCAGCTGCTGCAGGGGCAGCCAGCAGCTTGCTGACAAACCACCTTGTCCTGCTCTTAGCTCCATCTCATGCACAATTTGGTTGCCTTCAGTTAAAAACTCTGCTTACATAAGTAATACAAAAACAAGTTTTCAAGGGGTTTTAGCTTCACAATGTCCTTACGGTACTTCAGCTCTTAGAAAGAGTAGTTCTTTATATAAAACCACAATGTAATTGTCAAGTACTGCAGCCTTCAGCTCATATATCACAAGCTCCTTAAAATCCAGCTATGTTTAAAAATAAAACTTTCAGTTATTTAATATTAGAAAGAAAAAAATTGGAAGCACGATTTTTTTCTGCATGACCAGTCTGTGAATGTTGGTTGGTGCTCAAAAACCTCTTTCTGAAATGTTTAACGTGAATTCTTGGTGATGCTGTTTTGCTTCTGTCACATATGCTCCATCTGTAAGATTTGAATCACTCTCGAAGAAAACAGGAGGATCTCCATGGTGACAAACCCCTGTGGTCTGAAAAAAGATGACAATATTTTCTCTATATTCTTTTATTTTTATTTTGTGATTTTTTTTCCCCCAACATGAGTTTACAATGATAAACATATAAGAGCATGGTTTGTAATACTCAGTATAAAAAGTCCTCCTGAATGTTCAAAGAATCTGTCCTCTCTTATGTACATCTGCATAAAGTTACCAGCATGCTGCTATGTAGTGAGAACTCTGTAGGAGAGATACATGAACAAAAACTTTTGCAGTCTCAGCCACACGAGATTTCCAGAGCCGGAGAATGTTGTTTCCTTAGCATTCCCTTATGAAAAATTAACACAGAAACATCCCTCTTGTAGCTCCTACCAAGATGAAAACACACAGCATTCTGTGTGTTTATACACCCTAGTGAGTGATGCCTGTAAGGCTGCTCTGAGCAAGCAGAGTAGTGGGAATCCCCTCAAAGGGGGCCAGGCTTTGCCCCCCGCTATGATGACAGCAACACTCAGAAGTCCCTCCTGTTCCGATGACCCACTGTGCAAAGGTCTGTAGAAGCCACTGGAGGAGATGGAACGTTTGTCCCAAAGGCCTCAGATTCCTAGTCACAGAATTTGAGCTGTTTTTCTCCAAATCACTGGAAATTGTAAAAGACAGAATTAGGTAAAAAGTTAGGTAAAAAGCACCCAACCTCTTGTACTTCGCACCATCTTGGAATGGTTAGTCTCAAAAACACCGTGGGACTGAGCTGTAATTTTAGCACATATACAACTTACATTATATAAGCAAAGTAATTCTAGCAGTTGCCATGTTGTTACATCATATAATCTCTGTGAATTAAAGTATGTGGGTTTTAAGATTATACAGTGCAAAATGGCTGGCAAAGAAAGTCCAATTGTGTTTTGCTCTTCCAGCACTTTGTATTCACATTGATCCTGTTAAAAACATTACAGGATCCCTCATAGGAGAGCAGCCAGCTGAGCTGATGCATTTTCTTGTCACTCCCAACACATTAAATAACAAATTCATTTATGTTAAAGCTTCTTGTAATATATTCCAGATCATGCTTTTCTCAGTAAATTGCTTTTCATGCAAAGTTTTTTTCAGATTCTGTAATGATGCTAGGGTACTGGCACAACCAGTTCCCTAAGAAAATGGCCTTGGCTTCTCCTAATCTTATACAGGTTTTATAACAGAATATTTATACTTACTCAATAGGGTAGCTCTTGATTTATACAGGTTTGTCACTGAAAGAAAAAAGTTAGAAAAAGGACCACAGAATTATAAGGGTCATGGTTTAACCACAGCCAGCACCTAAGCCCCAACAGGTGCTTGCTCGCTACTGCAGTGGGATGGAGGGGATCTTAATGGTAAAAGTGATAAAATCGTGTGGGTTGAGATCAAGACAGTTTATTAGGTAAAGTAAAAACTATGCATGCAAGCAAAGCAAAACAAGGAGGTATTTCACTGCTTTCCATGGTCAGGGAGGTGTTCAGTCATCTCCAGGAAAGCTAGGCTCCATCACAGTGACTTAGGAAGGTAAGAGCCACCACTCTTAACATCCTCCCCTTCCTTCTTCTTCCCCCCAGTTTTATGTGCTGAGCATGACACCACATGGTCTGGGATATTCCTTTGGTCAGCTGGGGTCAGCTGTCCCAGCTCTGTCCCCTCCCAACTCCTTGTGCACCCCTGGCCCACTCACTGGCTGGGTGGGGTGAGGAGCAGAAAAGACCTGAATGCTGTGTAAGGCCTGCTCAGCAACAACAAAAACATTCCTATGTTATCAGCTCTGTTTCCTGCCCAAATCCAAAACACAGCTCTATACCATACCAGCTACTGAAGAAAATCAAGCCCAGTCAAATTCAGCACAATAGGATAGGGGTTTTTAAACTTTGAATTATGAAAAATAAAAGAAGTCTGGAACAAATTATCAATTTTTAAACATGAAAATGAGTAAGATATAATATGAATTTGTCAAGGACAATCTGTCAAATTAATCCACATCTCTTCTGCGTGATAGGTCTTGTGAGTGAAGGAGAAACATAAGAAATATAAGTTATATATCTAGAATTCAGCAAGATCTCTGCTGTCTTACTTGAAGCTTTCAGTGGCAGAAGAGGAAAACATGGACTAAATGCATTTGTGACTAAAAAGTGTAAAAATAATTAGATCACATACCGGAGTGAAATTATCAAAGATTAACTCATCAAATGAGTGAATATATTGACCGTAGGACATCTGCTCCCTGTCCTAAACCGAAGTCCATTGTGTTCTTTCATTACTAATTGAGAGCATCACCAAGCATTCTCCCAACAAACCTGCCTGGCAAAAAAGGCAGGTTGCAGTTGTGGCCATTAGAATCACTGTCTAGACTATGCTGATGGTACCAAATAATCTCCACAGACTGTAATAAGTGCTGAGATTCCTCTCTCACACATAGACCCCCGCATTTTTTTCTTAGTTAACAGCTGAATCATATTTCAGCCAATTTTTAAAGAAGTTTTTTCAGACATTCAGTAGTTTAGGTCCAATAGCAAACCATAAAAGAGAGTAAGAGTTTTTCCCTACCCTACAGGATGGAAGAGGCCTTCAGTTTCTTGGGCACAGAATTCCTCCATTGGGTTCATTTTATGGTTCTACTGCTACTGACAAATGGAGAATATGAGCTCATATTACCTGTTTTCTCCCCATTAGCACCAAGCACCTCACAGACAGGGTTAGGTAATCCTGCCTTTTTCCAGACACAGAAATAAAGACAACAGATACATGGAAAATCAGTGCAAAACTGAGAGTAAAACCACATGACTTGTCATATCCACCCACCAAGTCTTTCTGTCCTGTGACAAATTTTAACTGCAAATTATCTTTTTCCTGTTCTAATAGAAATCTGCATTAAATTTCCATGCACCAAAACACAGAGGCAATAAAGAGAAAAGGATGGAGAGAAAGAAGAAGTTTTAAACTACTGCATGTGTATTCAAGGTATTGTTGTTGTCTAGCACTTCTCATCAGGGAGTCCTACTCTGGATACTGAACTTAGGCATGTTTGGAATCAGATCATGTTAAATGGAAAAGACTCAGTGTCTCCTTTCCCCCTTTCATTACATAAGGCTTGATCACATTGTGCAAACGTTTGACCCCCAAAAGGAGCAGAATCAGGCAAGAAGAGAACAGTCCTTCTGCCACGATTAAAGCATTCATGTTCATTAACATCACAGTGGGGAAAAGAGGACAAAAATTGAGACTTCCAGCCAAGCAAAATATATTATAGAATACTGAGAAATTGTGAGTAATGAGATGTATGATCCAACATCACTCAGCTTTCTCATTTCCAAATTGCAGTGAGATCTGAAATTGCCCATTTTCTCATCATTTACCGAGGGTTAACAAAAAGAACCATTCTTTCTCACACTGTGCTCCCTACAGAATTTCTGTGTCATGTGATTTTGCCATTGTGGCCCTTTCTGCTTTCAGAAGTGTCTCTGGAAAAATGTCTATTGTCCCCAAATGCCTGTTAATTGTGCTCAGTTTACTATGAAATGATTGTTTTTTCTTCTAATGACTTATCCTGCAGATCAAACAGAGATCAGCTCATCCGTCTGAGCTCACGCTTTCTTGCACATTAACAACAGTGCAGAAGGAAGCTAAATTATGCCCACAGTTATTGCAGGCAGTCATGATCTTCCAGCTAATCTGGAGTAATGTCACTGGAATCCCATTATCTTCAGCAGTAGAGATTAGGCTGATTTAAGCAGTTATTTTGCATCAAGTTCCTCCTCTACCACACACTGAAGTTGCAGGGCTAATATCCAGGGTTAACAACTTTCCAACACGGCTTGGATTCTGTGCTTCAGTGGAGTGCATGTTTTCATGGCTACATTGACAGCTGGCATGTGTGTGCTCAGAAGTGGGGTGTTGA
Organism: Corvus cornix cornix; assembly: GCF_000738735.6. Taxonomy (NCBI): domain Eukaryota; kingdom Metazoa; phylum Chordata; class Aves; order Passeriformes; family Corvidae; genus Corvus; species Corvus cornix. The sequence continues at coordinate 48,670,181 of NC_046332.1, forward strand.
GGGCAATGCAAGCAGACAAAACTCATTTGCATTGAACTTCAGTAGTGCAGAAGTACCTGGTTTAAAGATGATCAATACAAGCCATCACTGAACAGATCAAAACTGACCATGAACAAGGCCAGAAACTGGAGCTCTTACAGCTAGAGCAGTGAGGTCCTGGTGCAGGTATGTGTGTTGAAGTGGGAGTAGTCCAGATGTAACCCCGCTCCTTCGTGAGGGCTGCAAGAACACAGTGCTCCAGCCTGCGGTCCAGACAACCTCCAAAAGTGACTCCAGATAGGAAAATGCCTGCTCATGCATGGAGACTGCAGGCTTCCCACCCCAGCACCACCTGCCTGCACCTCCCAGCCCGCAGCCACAGGCCTCTGGGGACACCATGGCAGCTGCGGCAGGGACGTGTACACTGCTCACCACTAAATACTTTCCTCTTTTTGGTTAAACTTCTGTTTCATCTGAGCTGGTAATTTGCACTCCTAAATTATATATTCCAATTAAATCAAAAAGAAAAACTAAAATAACTACAAATTGATGTGAAAACTAGAAGAGTCAGTGGAACCTAAAACCTATGATACATTTTTAACATTTCAGTGTGCACACAAAAGCTATAAATGTATCTCTAAAAAACTCCAACTGCTGCTGTAACAGAAATGTGTTCATAAATGATCAAGAAAATTGTAATTGGGTATTTAGGCATTTGCAGACTAACTTTGCCCCAGAGCACTCAATTTCCTCTCCTTCTTCCATAATTTTCTTTAACTGTAATTTAAATTCCTACTCCCCGCAAGACCCACTAGCTGGTAAGGCATTAGTTACAGTTTTACTCAAGGCACCTGACAGTTTGCCAAACCAAAGCTGGTTAAAAGATACTGCCAAGACACGTCCAGTAGCTCAATCAGTCTATCAGTCACATTAAATTGTAGTACTTGAGCATGACTGGTTGGATGTTTCAAGAACAGTGCTGGCATTTCTGTATCTGAGTAAATATAGCCATAAGTTAGTTTTTCTGGAGTTAAAATTCTCCACTTGTTCTTGTTACAAACTGAAGTTTACATATGGAAATACTGAAGTGTGTTCTCAGTTTAAAACATCACTCCTGCTACTGCTACCGCAAACCAAAATTGCACTTGCTTGGATAGCGCATGGGAAACCTCTGGCATCAGGGAGATCATGTGGAAGAGAAGAAAAAATCCTGAAAGTCTCCAAGGCAGCAGAGGTTTGTAAGATGGGAAACCCACACCTCTTTAAGATGCTTTCTGTGAAAGCTCAGAAAACTCCTTCTCAAATTAATTTTGCACACTTCCAGAGGCCACTAATGGATGTGAACACAGAGGTTTTCTCTGGCAGCCGCAAATAGGGGATCATGCATGAAGTCTTACTGGAGCCAGCTGTGGGCTGTGTGGTTTAGCTGAGCAATTGAAACACCTGGATAATGCACTCAGGGTACAATTACTGCATCTTCTTACCACCTCGTAATCTTGAGACTTTCCAACAACAGAACCTCTGTTCTGGCTTCTGAACACGACCAAAGAGCAGCAATTCATTAAAAGACTTGTTAAGTTGACTAGAATATTTTCAGTGTTGTGGAATGGCTTTCATGCTAAGAAATCAATGAAGTCTTTCCAAATATCCATAAATCACCTTGAAATATTTCTTAATAATTTAAACTCCCGACCAGCCCTGCTGAAGCCAATAACATTAAACAGACCTGGATGTAAGACAGAGCTCAGCAAAGGACATCAGCCAAGGGGGAGATTTAGGAAGAACAACAGAAGTCTGAGTAGGGCTCACAAGCAAAACAGTCCATGGTGGCCCTGGGACACTTCCAGCAGAAAGCCTCCTGCAGAAATAATTTTTAAAAGATCGCTTGAAATTTTACCAGTAGAGGGAAACAGAGCACCTCTGCTGCAACCTGCTCAGAGATACAGGGCTGACACTGTTTCTCTGAGGACGAGCTGTTCTCCTCTCCCTTCTCCTGGTTACCTGCTTGCGTCAGCTGCACACTTGCATGCAGGCAGCCCCATGCCTGGGGGCAGCCGAGGGCCCTGCACTGGCCACCCCAGTTGCTCAGGTCGGAGGATGAGCAACACCTTTAGCACCTTCTCCAGGCTTTTCTTGAAACTGGGATAGTTTGCCCTTGGTATGTAAATGAAACGTTCAAAGTTTGTTTCATGAAGTTAGGTTGCTAAATATCCATTAAAGCACTTAAATACAAGTAGCTTAATCTTCAAAACTGTTACATACCTTAATGGAATTTGTGGCTTCTTAGTACTTCTGAAAATACGGCCCCTAAATACGTACTTCATCACTCATGTTTGGCATTAGGACCCTGGCTAGAGAGACAGAGTTTTTTGGAGCGGGGTAGGTTGATTTGTTGTCCTCACTCTGTCATGAAACATTTAAATGCTTTTATATTAAACCTATAACTGCTATTTTTGCTTGTTCTTCAGACTCCGCTTTTTCCATAGATGTGACTGTGTTGTACAAGTTTAAATAAAAAGGCATTGTATGTGTCTTGTATGGCATGAGCACAGCAGCTGTTCCTTGCAAGCAATGAGATCAAAAAGTCTCAAAGGGAAAAATAATTCCTTGCCTTCCCTTGTCTGGATCCTGTCTTTGGCAGCTGGGTGGAAATAGCATGGTCAGAGGGATTTTCTACTCATGCAAATGTGTGTGCAATTCGTGCTTCACCACCCACCCCAGCTTCCTCTTCTATGTTCCATGTTCTTCCATGGCACCTTCATGTCCTGAAAAACTGCTCCTGTTAGCAGTGGTAAAGGAGGGAAGCTGGCAGTCTGTGTTTTAAATCTGCCATTATTAGTGCAGCAGTTACACAGAGTAATGTCAGGCCACTCATTGTAACCTACAACAAGTTGTAAGCAATTTTTTAAACAGATTCCACTTCCTGAAGTCACATGGTGGGGAGGACGAGTGCTCTGAGGTCTGAGTCTCCCATCACCAAAGTCAGGTGAAGTTCTGCCTTTGGCCAGAACACATCAGACAGCACAACTCACTCCAGGTTGGAGCCAGGATGTGATTGTGATGGGTACCTGGGCCTTAAAGGCACTTCTGGATCCTGAAACTGAGAGCACTCTTTGAAGAGACCTAAACATGCAACCACTTATCTGTGCACACAAAGGCAGCAGCCTAAATTGATGCTTTAATTCCTGAAAGCCACAGTCTCACAGCAAAGTGGTCAAGAAATGTGAGTCATCATTAGTGGAGCTTTTACAGGTTCAGTTTCACTGTTGAGTAGCCCCATGCCCATTGACCTGGTTTTCTTCTTAAAGGAGTCAATATTCTACAACCATTCAACAGCAACTTAAAAAAAAAGTGTCTCATTAAGAGGATTATCATTCTCTAGATGATTTTTCCAAGAATCTAGGTTGTTTTGGGGTTTAGTCTTGCCACTAAAATTTCCTTGCATTGAGAAACTGTTCTTACAGGGAGCTGTTGAGGAATTACCGAAAATGAGAGAGTCTGGAAGAGTTGCACAGGAAATGTGTATTTTTTCAGTTGTGCTTTTACAGGTTTGTCAGCAAAAGGTGTAGATGTAGCACCACATCAGTATTTTATGGGCAAGGATCTTTATTTTTACTCTTTCTTATAAACGATATCATTATAATAATCACTGCTTATCATGAAAAGCTTGTATGTGGCTGGAAAAATGTTGAACAAATGATACAGCACATGAAATTATCAGTATCATTTGTTTCAAAGTGAGAGTAGCAGACTGTTTTAGTATTGGCATTTTTTACAGGCTTCTTTCTGCAGTTTCATTCTGCTTGGCTTTAATAACAGTCTGTGCAGAAGTGATAGAGAAAAATAGTTACAACTTTTTCTTCAGAGTGAACTATAAGCTACAGGTAAAATACAACAAGGATTATATTAAATTGCCTCAGTCATCAAGCATTTTCTTCTGCCTGTTATCTTTTACATTTAGAGCATTATTTATTTGATTCATTTTTGCATCTTGTTTGTTGGGAGGGGAAAAGGAGAAAGTTTTCTTACACTTCACTCATTCCAGCTGATCTTTTTTTGTAAAGAATTAGTGGATTACCTAAAAATAAATTTGGTATTGATAGTGGCAGCTGTTCTACAACATAAATTAGATAACAAAAATCATAATATTGGATCAAAAATAATTTCTTCCAAATGACTTAATCTGAAAATCTATTTCCTTTTTAAGTAATCTGGATCATGTTTTCAGGTTTTTCCTTGTAGGTACAAGGACAAGGAACTTGCTTTTTAATGGAAGAAGTGGGTTTTTTTTCCATTTTCCTTTGATACTAATATCAAATATATTACATGTATAATAACAAGAACATCCTGAGTGCCGGAAAAAAAAATTAACAGTATTGTGAAGATTTTCAAAGACTGGTGGATAAAGCTGGACAACAGCTTCATCAAAGGCCTTTTATTCATCTATTTAGCTGTTGCATCGATAACTGGAAAGAATAATTTTGTAACTTTAAATGATTTTTTAAGCCTCTCCATTTCTGTATGAGTTTGGCTGAGGGATGCTTTAGGTAACAGACACTTAATTACATGTTGTTTTCCTTCACATAAAATATGGGCTCCTTTTTTTAAAAAAAAAAAACAGCACACACTCGAACCCAGAAAAAATGTTCTGTTCCAAAGCAGTAGCTGATAGCAGTACTAATGATATTTTGCTTAACTGAGCTCTATCGCTCACCACCCACGGTGAGCATGAAGTCTACAGAGAAAATCGTTTTAAGCAAGCCATTAGTATTCTTTACAAATGTCTAAATTTAAAAAAAAAACCTATCATCTTAAACCCTCATGTATTTCCTACTCTGTCTTTTTTCTCCTTGCATTTAAAACTGTTTTAATTAAAAAAAAAAAAAAAAGAGTCCACCTGTGCTACCTGTCCCAGTAAGAGTGTGTTTTGTTGACTATTTGGGGTGCAGCAGAGCGTGTCCCCCCAATTCCCCTAATTCTGCTGCCATTTGCTGGAATTTGTCTTGAACGCCGACTGCTTGACTGAAAGTTTACACATTTTGCCACCTATTTCTCCCATGTTCTGAAGATTTAAGCAAATAGCAAGACAGGTTTGGAGATCCGAACAAAGCATAAAATACACTTCATATTTCATTAAACTAATCTGCATTCAAAGCAGTTATTCACTGCAAGATGAACCTTCCTTTGGCAATAAGTCCCAAAAAAGAGTACTTTGCAATGGCCAAGTGAAAACCATTTTTGCATCTCTGTAAACGTTGTCATATCCTTCTTAAGTGCTTTTAGCTTGTAAATTATTCAGAGGGAAATATTGTGCTGCGTATGACCACACCAAAGAGCTGTGAAATGAAGTGGTGCACAGGGACAGAAGGAAAGTACCGAGAGACTTTGTAAGTAGCTTTTTTTTCCTCAAAATCCCAACATCTGCAGAAATTTCTGACGTCTACAGGATAAGAAATTGCTCTCCCGTGCTTAATTTGATAGGGAGCATTCTCCTCACCCTGCCATGCACTTACTTTTGCTGAAGCACTGTAGCAGCAGACAAATACAGTTCATAGCAGACACTTCTGGGGTTTGGTGCTATTTGGTTAACTTCTTAACACTAAAATATTTAATATTGGACCAGCTTTCTTCTCCCTCACTTTGTCCCTACTGTCCTGCCCTGTTTTTATTTTCTAAGCTCTTTGTAGCACCTCAGGCAGCGGAGCAATACAGACTGTCAAAGACAAAATAAATCTCCTGGTACCTCCCTGTTGTGCTTGCAGCTCAAGTAACTCTGGTAACTGGCTTCTGTGTGGACGTGACACAAATTCCAGCCTATGTGACAACAGCTTAGGACTCAAGGATTTTTGGCCTGCTTCTAGTCTTACGTGTGCATTTCATGCTAACAACTCAATGTGGCAGTCATGTTCAGCCTTCCTCTGCCTTCTCCCCCACTGCTGGTGTGTTAGGAGAAATAATTCTCACTCTGTGGCTGCAAAAGATAACAAAAAATCCCTGTAATGCACGAACCAGGCAACCCCTCACTGACTCAAGCTCAGCTGTGCTGACCAGCCGTGACACTGTGCTACAGGATGGTCTCACACATGACCTGGAATATGGACCACAGCTCCATCAAGCAGTTTTGTAAGGATGCTCACGGGCATGATTTACAGGAGGCAGGGATTTTAAGTGTTCTGCTAGCTGTAATCTCTGCTCAAGTGTGTATCAGTGATGTTTGGATTTTTTTTGTTTTCCTGCATGCTGGAGCCTGGATGAGACAAGCTGGTTTTCGATTATAGGGATTGGAGCTACATGCATATTGTTCTCAGCTACACAGTGTGTTTGATTACTAACATTTTAGAAATCACCGACTCTTCTTCTGGCAAAACCGATTCTTTTTCTGCAATCTCACAGCATGAGCATTGTTGTCACCTGAAAACTAATTTTTCAGGATTGTGTTTTATATCACAGTTCTCTTCTTCCCCTAATTTAGTTTTCACGTGTGTTTTTCATAGATGCAGATAGAGTACATGCTGGGAAGAAAAGCAGGGCATCATTCTTTTGCTTTCAGCGTTAACATGTTCCTGTTGATAGTAGCTGCTGTGACAGGTGGGAGCCTTGACTCTGGAGCAGGTACCCACTGAGCTAGTGACTCCATAAAACCATTAAATGATGAGCTACACCATGGGAGTTTACACCTGAAGTGTATGTGTGGGGAAAGGGATTTGCATGTCTCTCCACAGGTGAAGGAACCAAGTGGATTCCAGCAAAGAACGTGAAGCTGTACCACACATCAAAGCCCATTGTCGGTTCCACTTCAGCCAGTGACCCCGCGAGTGGAAGCCGAGAAGCCAGCACTGAAATGTGAACTAGGCAGAACCACTGAGAGAAGATTGTCTGCTAGAAACAGCTCAAGAAAAGAATGGAGTTTTAGCATTATTTGTGTAGATGCATGTTGCTTTTAACCTTTTGTTTTTGTTTTTGTAGTGAAGCTTTACCTGTAAATCAACCAAAGACAAATGTCTGGGTTGCCTTAGCCAAATCTGCAGGCTCCGATACCATCTGTCTATCTGACACAAGCCCTGACAAACCTTTCTCAACTTATTGAGTGCCTTTTCCAGAAGGTTTTGGTAATGTTACTCTTGATAAATATTAGCCATATGATAATCATCACATTTCTCCAACTCCCAGCCATAGACACCAAACTTACATTGATTATCTTTTATTAGCACATGGGCATGGCTGTGAAGATTTTGAAAGATTATGCTGTATGAACCTATCCAATCATTCTGTTTCCATTCACAAACAGTTACAAAACCTAAGGGACCTAGCTAACCAAATTACAACAGATAACCCGTCTTGGCTAGACAGTTTGTTTGATGGTTGGAGCTTTGCACCTTGGCTAAGGGAACTCTGTAAAATAGGCTTGATTATTCTAGTAGTAATAATTATAGTTTTAGTAGCAGTACCTTGTATACTTCAGTGTGTGCAAAAAATGACGAGTAGGACTGTGTCTAATATCTTAGTTGTTCATCAGAAAGGGGGAGATGTTGGGGAAGATGAAACAGGAAAGCCTTATAAATATGATTGCCTGACAAAAGATTTTGGGAATATGAAAACTACAGGCAACATCGAAATGAAAGCCACTTTTGAAATACCAAGTCTTAGTTACTGAACAACTGGAAAACAATGGTATGGCCGACTGAACGTAATCCCCTCTTGATTGAACAATACCCTCCGCTTGCAGGCAGGTCCAAGGGTCAGAGCAGACCCTACTAGCTCAGCAGAAGGGGTCCAAAGAGTAGTTTTTAGAAGTTAAGATGTAACACTCTATGGTAATATAAGAACTCTTATAGGCTGTATGTAAATGCTATAGGATTTGTATCTTGTATTAGATTGGTTAGTGACAATTAGAATATTCAGTACAGAAGATGATTTATTGTATTGTAACCAGGACTTCAGACATTCCCTACTACTTCTTCCACTCTTGCTCTTACTTCCACTCTTGCTCTTACACTCTCTCTCTCTCTCTCACCCGCTTACTCTCTTGCTCTCTTGGGCCTGCTCAGAGCTGAGTCTGGCAGCTCTGAGCAGTGCCCCTATACCCACGCCCTTTGCAATAAACCCCATGTGTCCCAAGATCAGACTATAGAGATCTCTCGTCTCCGTCACTGACCGTCCCAACCGAACCCGTCAGTAACCTACACTATAGGATTTGTATCTTGTATTAGATTGGTTACTGACAATTAGAATATTCAGTACAGAAGATGATTTATTGTATTGTAACCAGGACTTCACCATTCCATTCCTCTCTTACTCTTCGCACACTCTTACACTCTCTCTCTCTCTCTCTCTCCTTTCTTGCCCGCTTACTCTCTTGCTCTCTTGGGCCTGCTCAGAGCTGCCAGCTGCAGCTCTGAGCAGTGCCCCTATACCCACGCCCTTTGCAATAAACCACATGTTCCAAGATCTGACTATAGAGATCTCCCGTCCCGACCGTCCAGCCCACCAAAGCTCCTACATGTATGCAATAGGTACGTATCACATACATGAGTACAAGAAAACCTATGTTATATGGTAAAGGTGGGAATACAAATAAAACAAGCTTAGTGACCACAGAATGGCTTGGTTTGGGAGGGACCTTAAAGATCATCTAGTTCCAACCCCCCTGCCATGAGCAGAGACACCTTGTACTAGACTGTGCTGCTCAGAGCTCCACCCAGCCTGGCCTCAAACACTTCCAGGGGCGTCTACAACTTCTCTGGGAAACCTCTTCTGGTGCCTCACTACCCTCAAAGTAAATAATTTCTTCCTAATATCTAATCCAAATCTGCTCTCCTTCAGTTTGAAACCACTCTCCCTTGTCTTGTCACTACATGCTCCTGTGAATTGCCTCTCACGATAAACGCATCAGATAGTACAAGTGCTCAGCCTCACTTCAAGCCTGCAAAGAGCTTCTGGAAAGGAAATGTGTGATGAATGCTGCACTGTGCATACCTCAACTTCTAAATGCCTCTTCTGTGAATAGGACTTGGCAAAGAGGAGCCAGACAGCCAGACACAGAGCTGTCAGAGGCAGTTTGGGAGAACCTAATTACCTACTAATGTGTGAAAATAACATGGGTTTGGCATGCTGAATTACATGGCTGGCTGTTCAGGTAGAAGATGGAGTATAAGCCAAAAACATATCTAAGTGGCTATGCAATTCTAACTCCACATAGTCCAAGATATTGGCTCTGCAATGAGCAGCTCTGATCTGACAGAGGAATCGAACCTCTCATTTTCATAGTATGAGCTTCCCAAATGGGCATTTGCTGCTCAGGCAAGCCATTCCCAGACACTTGCCTGTGTCAGCCAGGCCGCAAGCCAACGAGCCCACAAAGTGGGGAGCTGAGGTAAAGCTCTGTTTTTCCTGACTGAGCTCAGCCTCCAAGTGATGGAGGAGAAAATAAAAGAATGTGGGGATGGGCAAGAAGTAACACTGAGACAGAGAAGCTGGGATGCTGGAGCCTACAGGATTGTCTGAAGAAAAGAAAAGCTACTGAGGATGCGAATCCTCTGGCAGCAGGCACAGCTAGACAGGCATAGAAGAAACTACTAACTGGAGGAAATTTCTGTCCAGGAATGTTGGCTGCTTCATCTTCTGAGTCAGGCTGGATTTCTGAGAGGACACAGTGACATGAGCTGCTTCTTGGGGAACAACAATCCTGAGGCTGTGTGCAGGACCTGAGCATGCATGACATAAATAACAGATTTCCACAAGCCAGACCTCTCTGAATAAAGAAATGCCATCTCTTTCTTCAGCCAATTATTTATTCACTTTCAAGAAAGCAGGATGGGGTGAGAGAAAGAATTAGAATTTTAATCTGTTACTCATGAGGCAAAATTCTTAATATGCATGTTAAGTATTGCATGCTCTTATTATGATGGCTGCATAAATAGGCATTGCTGCTGCTTGTGTCAGGGCCCTGTCTTGTCAACAATTAGCTTTGATGCAGTCAGGGTATGCAACAAAGAGAGGTAAAGGGGCCAGCCAGCAACTCTACCTGAGTGTATCAGCAAGAGAGGGGGCCGAGGCTGGGATGGGTATAACATACGGTTAAAATAAAGTCCAGTCTGCCTGGGATCTTCTCCTGCAGGGGATAAACCTAACAGGAGCAGCAGCTGGAGCTGCCAGGGCTGGGCTTTGCAGTCACTTGGAGATGCCTGTACAATCCTGCTGGGACTGCCTTTGGAAAGAGAAGAGAGTTGAGCAAATTTGCATCGCTTCCAGTACTGCCCCTCTTACTTCCTGCTCGCCTCAAATCCCTTCCCAAAGGTTTCCTGTGCAGAATACAAAAATGTCTGCTGTGGCCAGCCCTTTGTCTGCTTTCATCCTGCTGCCTCTCCTGCAGGATCTACCCAGCTCCTGGTTCAGCAGTTGGATCCTGGCTCTAGGCTGTTTGTACAACGTTACTAATTTGACAGCATGGCTCTGGATCGATCCCTGCTGATGCCACCAGCGGTATGTGTGCTGATAATGGAGCAAAGTGCTGCTCTGCCCCATCACTTACCATCTCAGTATCTTGTTAATTACTACTGCAAGGAGCTTATTTGTGCAGTAAATTATTGATGAAAGCAGCTCTGTGAAAATTTGAAATATTTGTCGTTCTGCTGAATGAATAACAGTGCATGGAATATTTGCAGCAAACACCATGTCTCCCTGATCCGAAGAAAGGGAGGGGAAAATAGACAAAAGCACTTTCCTTGGGTAACTGCAAAGGTACAGAAAATATTTTTCTTCTCTGGAATCATATTTGATTTTACTAGGAGCTATATACATATTAAAGAGTGACTGAGCACTGGAACAGATTGCCCAGAGGGGTTGTGGATTCTCCCTCACTGGAGAATATTCAAGAACCATCTGGATGCAATCCTGTGCCATGTGCTCCAGGATGACCCCGCTTGAGCAGGGAGGCTGGACCAGATGACCCACTATGGTCCCTTCCAACCCGACCCATTTTGTGTTTCTGTGGGTGTAGTGTGCTTCCAGCAGCTATCAGGACACACTCAGCTTGAAATGAGGAGACAGCAGTGGATTAAATATAGCATGCTCCCTTCAAAGTGTCGTATGCTCATTGTCTTTTTTAGGGAGTATGTATAAATGGGATCTTGCTTGCATAAGTATAGTAAATTTATTTAAGAAAATAATCTGAGAGGAAGTGTCTGGTGACTAATCCAGACCTGCCCCTTCTAGAAGCACACACTCCAGGTGCTTGGGCAGTGTACTGCGCAGCGTCACTGTGAGTGTGACTAACAGCACCATGGGTGACTTTTGTCTTTAACACTTGCTTTTTTCTGTTACTTTGCAATTTTGGACAGTAAATGGCTCTTGAGGAATTTCAGAGGCTGAATTCTGTATTTCAGGTATGGGTTTGCCAGCAAAATTATTAACTGTATTAGAGTACTAGAACAAATGCCCAGAGTGGGCCAAGGAGGGAAGGAGACAACAGCTGTCAAAAGGGAAAGTTCCTTTCTGCTGGAAGAGGAAGCCTGGCACTTGCCTAGAAAGGCAGGTGTAGGTTGGGTAGCCTACACAAAGCAGGCTGCAGTACTGCAAAAGAGGCAGTCCTATTCCTTTGTTCACCCTCCAAACTGTTTGTAATCAGGCAGCTAAATACATCCCTTTTCCTGCTACTGTTCACAAGATGAAAGGCTGGAGCTGTGCTGGGAGATTCCCACATGACTGTGGGTGGGGGAGACCAGGGGTGTTCGAAACCTCTGCCTGTGCTCCCGGCTATGTTCCAGCTCAGGATGCTGATCCAGCATGGGAATTTTGGCAGTGATGAGAAGAGCAGGGTTTTAATTTGGCAAATTTCTTGCTGTGGAGTTCTGGGGATAGTGCTGCAACCCTTTAAATAATAAATAGGCAGCCTGGTTTCTGTATGACCTGACATGGTCACACCTCTCAAAACTGGCCCATGGAGTCATGGCTCAGTCTGCCCTGATGGCCACGGGGGACAGCAAAGACAGGAAGAGACAAGGGCTGCCTGAGGAGTTGACATGGGCTGTGCAGAGGGCAGGACTGGGGGAAGAGGATGCAGTGCTCACCCAGTTTCTCCACTTTTTCCGGGGAAGTTGCTCTGTGGACTGGACTCTGCAACAAGCTGAGCCTCAGGAATGAGAAAAGAGTGGACATGAGGACCTGAATGGGGGAAAAGTGGAACAGAGAGATGAGTTAAAGGAGCAAGCCCAAGGAGCCAGGGAGAAGGAAGAGTCAGAAGCCAGGGAAGATATGCAAGAAGGAAGAAAATCAGCCCAAATCAGACAGCAAGCTTCAGAGGTGGCAGAAGAGTGGAAGAGTGTGAACAAGTTGGCCACGTTCAGGTTAGAGTATCGTGGCAAGAGGGAGGTGGGGGCTGCAGTGGGAGCACTGCTCTGCACTTCCAGGTGCTTGGGGACATGTCTAACCTGCCAACCACTGCTTGTAAACTGCTCTTCTTCACCTCACAAGTTCCAGGATGGGCTTTTCTGGGTGTCCAGAAAAAATTGTCCCACTCTTGTACACAAAAGATCCATAACTTAACCTGATCCATGATACTTTTAAAGCACTTTTCCATATGTACATAGACTTTTCACAAGTTGCAAAGTTGCAAACCGTAATTTGTTTTGTACTGCAGAAAAAGCCCTAGGCTTCTTTCCTGTCTTTTGTTTTCCTTCATTATTAAACAATAATTATGCCACTGTATACAGATGTCTAAAAAGTAGCCAAATATGTTTTCACTTTATTTAATAGGATAGTCAAGCTAAAAGAAGAAGGGAATTAAGCCCAATTGCCATGATCTGCTGGACTCAGGTGAGAGGATCCTTCCCGAGATCCTAAGACAGTGCAAAGCTGGATTTTATCAACTACTGGAATAATGAAGTCATGGTGGATTTAATAAAATTATTGTATTTCTAGAGAGAATTGTTCAGAAGTGGAGGCTCACATTAACACACTCAGTCATGAATGATCCTTAAGCAAACCCAAAATAGCCTTTCTCGGGAATGTGTCTTCCACTCCCAGGAGTTGGAAGAAAAGGCTGTAGGTCAATGCCTGTGGAGAAGTTCAAGTGGATAATAAAGAAATGAGTCCACATAGAACTGTCCATGAACTGCAGTTGTTAAAAGCCTGAAAAACATGTCTGGTTTTTGCTAAAGCACAGCTCTGTTCTGTGGACCTAATCCTGAGGACAGGAGATCCTTCAACAGCTGTATAATGTTGTAGACAATGAATCTCCCAGAATACTCTGAAACTCAGAATATTAGCAATTTAGAAATATGCAGTATGGAAAACCTATATATTAAACATACATTTTCTCCCCATTTTCTCTCCAGAGTGGTTACTAGTTTATGGAATGGGGAAGGGCGAGGTGCTTGCCTTAAGCAAAAACTGTGGGATAACTCTGCAAACAGTATTGAACAAAATTGGGCTACATTCATATTTGCTTGGTCTTGACAGATATGACATTTTTATGTAAAATGAACCATAAGATGATCCATATTTGGGGAAAAAAAGTTATTCCTAAAATTCTGATGCTTGTCCAGAAATCAACATGGAAACAAAGACTGCAAAACCCTATTATTTCCAGCTGAGTCAAAATCTGCCATGAAAATAAAGCATTCTAATGCAACTACTCCTCACATAACACGTCTATCGCAACGTTGTGTCTTACACACTTTGCAAAGTCATAGGCAAGCTGAAAGATTTTCATGGAAAAGTCCGCATTGCAACAGAAAGAATTCAGACTGTGTGTGTGTGTGTGTGTGGGACCGCTTTGGGGTCTTGTAATTTGTTTTTTCTCACTTGGAGGACAAGTTTTTCAGGCTTGTTCTTCAGGAATAAGAACTGCAACCTCAGAAGTTCATAAATAGGATTTTAGTAAAGGCTTATGGTATATTAAAGAGAGGAAGTATTACATGAGATTCAAATGTCACATTAAAATTCTCCTGTAATATACAATTTTTCATTCTATTTTAGATGTGAGTTTGCTTAGGTTTTGTACAAAATGAGCAATATATTTGGAAAATTATCCTAATTTCCTAATCCTGCCCAAACTGACCCAAAGGCAGGATCCACATCACTGTCTCTGCTTCTTCCCCAGTGCAGCAATAGTCACTTCCTGGAGACTCTTCCAAAAACCACAGGAGCCTCACCATGGCACTCCCAAATGCAGCCATACATTGTGCAGGCCTGAGGCAAGGGTCAGCCCCACCATTACAAAAGGGGGCTGTGGAATAACTGATTTATCTGTGCCATAAGCGATGAGCAGGGTGCTCATCCCAGGTGGATTTGATGTCTCTTCCTTCTCCATTGTATTTAATGGGATGCTGCTATGCTGCACTCAGGTGGTGGTCGCATACTGTTTGCTTTCCCTCTCTGCAAGGTGTCTGGGGCATCCCCTCGGCTGCAAGAGAGGACAGCCCCATACAGAGACCTGTCCTAGCAGCAGCACCTTGTCTGCTCATGGAGCGTGGGGGTGGCAACTCCTCATGTGCTTTTTTAGAAGACTGCCAAGGAGAAGCCAAAGTGGGTGTTGAATCTCACTCTTTCACAGTGCAACAAACTCCTTCTGGGAAGAGAGCAAGTGGTTTGTGCTTGCACTATGGGATCCCCCTGGCCTTGACATCAGTTCAAGCCTTATGTGATGTTCCTCCACAATATGCTGTTGGATGTACAAAGCTGTATCGTTAAATAGGTCACTTTGTCTCTCTTCATTATAATCTTAATTTTATCACTCTACCCACATTTTGTGCTTGGATGTTTATTGGCCTTGAAGTCAGACATGAATGGTAACGTATGGGTGCATCCTGCCCTTGATGTGAGTGAACGTGAAATGCAGCTAATGCCTTTTGAGGGCCTGCCTCCGAAATATTTGGCACTAAGACATTTTCAGTACAAATGGGAGGTGACACTGATTGACAATACCAGTTTCCTCATGCCTATCCGTTCCCTGCTTTACACTGGGGATGGAGGAAAATGTGCTACATCTCCCACAGAATGGCATTTTGCCTTCTGCTGCAGGAGTTGGGGTCCATTTGCCTGAGGCAAGCACTGGGTAAGTGGGTTTACTTTCAAGTGACAAAAAGTAGGGTTGGACCCAATGCAAGAAAATGTCCCTGTTTAACTACTGTGTGGTGTACCAAACAGCCTGCCATTCCAATAAAATATTTACAACTAATAATTTTGTTAAATGAAACTTGTACTTTATGACAGCTTTTATAATTAACAAGCCATGTTCAAGCTAATTTTGCACATGATGTTTCACAATTTATTACCAGGTACTGTGAGGAGACATAATAAGTACCTACAAATAACCACCCATGTTAAGATGTAGTATTGCAAACAGAAGCAATTAAGCTCCTGGGAAGCTGAGTGTTATTTGTTTGTAAACAAGTAGAAGGGCAGGACCTTTGCCAAACAAAAGATTGGGTTAGTGGGATGATAAAGCAATAAACCTTGCAGTGCTTGTACACGTTATTGTGGAGCTACAGTCATGGACTAATGAGGATGTTTTAGCAGAGACTGGAATGAAGCTGGATTTTGCTGAAAAATAGTGCTTAAAGATACTGGTATGGTTAAGCTGTATTTAATGATATGTTAGATGTCCTGAGTGCTGGGAGTAACACTGAAATAATGGCTCATGGTCTCAGTAAGGCATTCTCACACCATTACGTTCTCTAATTTGCAAATTAAAGACTAAACTAAGGGGCTTGAGGGTTTTGTGCTGAGGTGAAACCTCGAAAACTTGTCATTCATGTTATCCTCAACAAGTCAGAGGATGTAGATGCAAGGAACTCTGAGACATTCATTATAATCAAACCAGAGAGCAGAGATGTTGCAGCGATCGCTGACTTGACCACAGCACTGCAGAGAGCTAAGTCATCTCCTAAATTTTCGTGCTGTGCAAGCATGGGACAGCCACTGCCACCATTTTCCATGGCTGGCTGTCAAGACGAACTTAGTTGGGATGGACTTACTCACCGTGCTTCATCTTGAAATCAAAAGATAGAGTAGGGTTAAAACAACTAAAATTCAACATTTTCATACTGCAGATGTGGTCTGAGGAGGCAACTCCAAATGCTTATTGAAGCATCTTCTGGGGAAGAATTATCCCTTGATTAGAGCCAGCAAAATAGGTGTCCTGCTCCTGTTATCCCTGCCTGGCAGAACAAGCTGGGTGTACAGCGCTCAGGCTGAGCAAAGCGGGTCTGGTGCTCCTGAGCAAGCCTTCCTCCATCAGTGCTTCCCAGCACAAACCCCAGCACTCCCTGGGGAGGGATGGAGTGGGGTATACCCCTCTGATACACACAGACGCCCTTCATCTCTCCCGAGCTGCTGCATGCTGGCCTGGCTGGCCCGTGCAACCCCCATGGCAGGGGGACAAGGCACCTCACACCAGAGGGGCACCACTGCCACATGGGTCAAGTGCATGGGCTGCATGCCCACTGCCAGGCACGTGCCATGGTTTTGGGCTCAGTGCTGCAGGACTGGGCCTTCCTGTGAATTAACCAGAAATGTGGCATTTTCTGTCTTGCTCTGAATGTAAAAGGTGGAGGCTGGCTCTGTTGGCTATTTGGAAACCAGCAATTCTCATATATTTTTTAATTTTATTGGTGCTCTGGGTTCAATTTTTGCAAATTGCTGAGAAGTTTTGCCAAGCCAGTGTGTGCCTTCAGGTCTCTCTGGTTGGTCCTTTGGCAACCAACATCTACAATGAGAATTAACCATCTGCCAAATGCTGCCCTACTCTATTTGTGCCAAATTCCCGCATCCTTATTTGAGACCAGGGACTGAGGGGGCAAAACAAGTCTGCATACATGATTTTCATGCAAAACATTTCCTGGTTGTTTCTTTTTTAAGGCTGTGTCAATATTTGGCTCATGTCCTCTGCAGAGGTAAGCATTTGTGTTTCAAACACAATGCAAAGCCAAGTGAAAAGTTAGGGCCTTTAATGATGCTCAGTTTGAATGCTGGCAAAATTATTGTGAATTTTCACTTCATTTAACTTTCTTCTCCTTGTCCTATCTTACCTTGATCTGTCTGCAGGATAACTGATGTTCCCTGAGCAGTCTTGTTCTGGTTAGGCATACTCATCCTGGTTGGGTTTTTTGATATTTTTGGATTAGTTCCTTTGAGTTTGCCCTAAAACTGGAGGCAGAAGAGCTGTAGAGACATGCAACTGGATGAAAAATTCCTGATTTTCTCTTTCATGCTGAAGCCAGCAGATGGTGCTTACTGCCTTTGCACATTTCTTGGAGAAACCCTACATTATCCGTCAGTTAGTTTATGGTATTTACCAGGGAACAGCAGTAAGGCTCACAGCTACTTGTCACTTTTCAGAGAGATGAAGGATTGGGTTCTGAAAGCAAAACACATCCCACAATGTTGAGAGCTTTAGAATTTCAACTCCCTACGATTTTGGATGTTTTCATGAACTGTTTTCTCAAAATGATGCTTTGCTGCTATCACAATAATTGGTGCGGTTTGTGTTGTTGTTGGGGTTTTTTTTCTTTAAAACTGGAAAGAGAGAGGAAGAAAGCAAGTCATACCATCTCCTTAGATGGGTTTTTAAGTGGAGCTTACAGAAGCAGGCTGTAAGGGACAGGTTATACCTCTGGAATGGAGTTGCTGAGGCCCAGGGGAGCCAGATGAAGTTGGGATGATTTGCAGGGAATACTGAGCAGCATGTGCTTTCAAGGAAGGGTGCTCTGAGACCTCTTCAGCCCAGAGAAAAAGGGTAATAAGCTCTCAGAAAAGCATCTTCCCAACCCATCCCCAGCACTGGTAGAGAAGCACTGTCTATCAGTGAGGAGGCCACTGATGAGTGTAGAAAGCTGTCGGGTTCCCATGTGTGCTTTGGGAGACTTTTACACCCTGAATATTTTCCCAGAACAGCTACAGCTGTTCTCTCTCCCAGTGTGACTTATATCTGCTGAAAGGTGCATAGAGATTGAGTTACATCATTTAAAATCACGTAAAAAATCATCTGCTCTCTCATGGGGTGATGGAGAGTGTGAGCAGCAGTGCTGAGGATAAAAGGCTCAGTTACACATTTACACTCATTTCTTCTGTGCAAAGAGCTTAACTTGTTCATTTTATTTACCTATGTATTTCACCTATGTATTTCCTTTCTACAGACACAGAGCCTAAACAGGAACTTACCTGACAGACTGCACCTTTCTGTGAGCATCTTTTATTCAATATTAATCTCATTCTCTTCCTTGTATCTGAATCATTATGTCTACATTAAAGCAATAATTTCTATTTCCAGCCAGGAGTCAACAGCTTTAATAATAGGTAACAACTTTACTTATCTTTAAAACCTGTAGGAATTTCTTTCAAGATAATGTGTCCAAGCAGCTCTCCCTGCTTCCAGCCTGAGCACAGACAGAGTGTCTGTCAGTGTTATCTGCATTTCTAGAAGCAGCCTCAGGTTTAAACTTTTCATTTGATGATGCAAGCTGAAGTATTCTCTTTTTTATTTTCTTTTTCATTATAGATTACCCAATGTACAAGCACAGCTAGGTTTGCTACATGGGAAGGCAATTTCCAAACCCATCAAAGCTTATTAGAAAAGTCAGTAACCTGGCAGTTGGGCTGGACTAATTTCCTGGTCACTTTTACCAGATTTGGCAGCTAACCCAGGAAAGCAAGAGCTTCAGGGAAGCTGTGCTGCTCAGTGCTCTGCTCTTTCCATCCTCAGGTTTTTTCTCCAAATGACTTCTTTCCCCCATCTGCATGTTTACACTGGAAACTTGGTGAAATTACAGAAATATTGATGTTTTCCTGAGACTGACAGCCAGTTTTTTTACCTCTCTGGAAATAATAAAGATATAAAAATCTCTGATGATTAATATATTTATGATTTGATCAAAAGTGGTTAGTGTGAATCCAGGACTTTCTAAATAATACAGGAAAAGAGTGCGGCTAGTCTTGGGCAGAGGAACCAGGCAGGGTCTGGCCCATAGTGAATCCTTACTGAGGAACTGGTGTACTTCAAACACCTGGAGCTGATATCCATGGCATTAACAAAACCAAACATTTGGGATAAATTTAGTTTCCATCTGTGTCCAGGAGTGCTGAGCACCTGCCCTTTAATCTAACGTTCTATCACTGTCTGAAAAAATGGATATTGGAAGCAAATGACAAGTGGTTACTGAGGTATTTTAAAGCTACTACTCAATTTTTGGTTTATGTCATGTGCAGACTGATGCACCTTGGTCCTTGAAAAATCAGTCTACAAGAAGAAGGCTTGCATATATCAGGGCTTTTTCTGTCCTGCTTCTGGGAGAAGGTGTTGTTAGTGAAGGCAAAAAGTGCTCAGCAACTCCATGGCCCCATTTCAGCCAGGCACAGGCAGCTCCTGAGCACTGAGCTCCATCAGAGATGTGCAAAATGGGCTTCCTTGCTTTGATGCACTGAAGACATAAGAAGGTCTCTCAAATCTGCTTTGCCCCCAAATAAATCAATTGCAGAGTTCTTACTGACTTCAATGAGAAAAAACCCCCGCTGTTTCAAAGGTAAGCAAATAAATTTATTTCACAGATATAGAGGTCAATGCTCACAGAGCTTTGTGATATGAAGCACTGAGCACCTCTAGCATCATGGTGAGCTCTGTGCTGCCTTGCTGTGGTGTTCTTTATCACTCAGCCCAGACCTTCCCCCACCCAGGCTGTCTTCATCTGCCCACAGGAACAAAATGAGAGGAATCACGTCTCCTCCAGGTCACCTTGGGTTTCCATAGTGACTATTTGAATGTGATTGTCTTATCAATCAGAGCCTTCTTTACTCTCATAAGCAACTATAAAATCTCCTCTGGTTTCTATAGCAACCATCTTTAACCCATATATTTATTTTCTCTAGGCTTAGCTGAATTGTTGGAAATAGTGCAAATTAACTGCTTGTGCAATATTTGTCATATTTTTTCCCTAAGCTATCCTTTACTGCCATCCAGAACAACAGTTATGATGAGGTTACTGTCCTTATGTTTCAGTGACCTAGAGACCTTCTTTGCTGACTAACCACATGAGCAACACCTCTTAAAAATCATGGGTTTCATGAAGAACATGGAATACCCAAAACCTCTGGAGTTCAGTCTTTCCCTTCCCAATTCAGGCCCCTATGCCTGAATTCCATCCCCATGCACTCAGCAGAAAAAAAATGGTGCTGTTTTGATACCCAAAATCTCTTGTTGTAATAATATGCAAGAATAGCACCTTCCCTTCAGTAAGCTCAAAGCAAAGCACATCTCTTACTTTACAGCGGCACTGTGAGTTACTCAAATATTATTGTCAGTGCAGCACGATGTGCACAAGGTTAATGGTCCATTTACACTCCAAAACCAATAAATGTCAAGAAGTTTATGGGTTTTTTTCAACCTAAATGTGGTAACCGGAGACAAGGCTGATACCACATTGTCTATGGTTTCCTTTCACCAGACAGCAGGCAGACATAAAGATTTCTACGGAGCTGACACTGGCACAATCACAACTACACTTTTGCTTCATGATCTGACCGTGAACACTTATTGCTCTCAGTCTCAAAGTTCATCTTCCTGATGCCATAGTTTAACTTGGCAGGAAGCTAACTTGGCCATATAGCCACTCACACATTGCTCCTCACTGCCACTCCAGTGGGATAGGGGTGAGAAAAAAAGTAAAATTTGTGGGCCAAGATAAAGACAGTTTAATGGAACAGAAAAGGAAGGGATACCAGTAATAATAATAATAATATACAAAACAAGTGATGCACAATACACTTGCTCACCACCCACAAGAGTGTGCCTAATTCAAGGTTGTAAAGTTATTAATAGATAATTATTCTGCTCTGTGGCAGTGTTTTCTGGAATCCTTTTGGTAGCAGCAAGTTGCAGACATACCGTATCTGCCTCTGTGCAGCTTCCAGGTTACAGAGGAAGAGAGGCCCTCAGCTCCATCTGTGGTGCTGCTTTCTAGCTGTCCTGGGCTTTTCTTTCTCCTCTTTCCCTGTAGTAGGAAAACAATTTTGGTTTTGGCACAAGACGAGAAAATTGTTTGCTTTTGTCTTAACTTCTAACTTTTCTCTAGAAACGTTTGGTCCCTACAGTGTCTCCGTCTGCTACCCGTTGCCCAGAGCTGCTGAGTTGCTGGCACAAGACAAGTTTGTGCCTGTTCTGCATGTGCAGACACCAGCAAATCTGCAAACAGTCCACCTTGCTGCTTAGGAAAACAGTCACTAATGAAATTGACGAAGTTCAAGGAAAGGTGAAAAAAGAACCAGTAAGCTGGGGTTGCGGTCACGCTTTAGGAAAGAGAAAAAGAGTTTTGTGCCAGCTGCTGGGAAATTCAGTCACTGAAATCCTATGGGTATGAGAGGAGGAATACATCGAGATAATAAAAAGGAGAGGAGTTAAGTACTTCTAAAATTAAAAAAGAGAAATGTGCAGTGACTCAGGATCACACTGCTGAATTCACGAAAGGCGGTTGGTACTGCAGGGGCTTGGGTCCCTGCAGCTGCCTGGCTGTGTTCAGGGTGGTTTCCAGGGTGTACCATTGGTGGTCCTCACACTGAGCTGCAGGTGAAGGAGAGGAAGGGGAAATGGGAAGCCTTGAGGCTGGCCGTGAGAGCTCCTCCAAGGAGAGCTTCAGGGGACCAGACCGTATTCAGAACCCCCAAGGCAGTAAAAGCATTTGCACTCGGTAAGGATTATGACTGGCTTGTGACAGGAGGAGGGCACTGGGCAGTGCCTGACTTGCTGGGCCAGGGGCTGTGGTGCACCAGCACAGAGCTGGGTGCAGAGCTGTGGTGCCCTGGCTGCCAGTGCAGGGAGGGACTCACTGGTGTCTTTGCTGTCTGTGAGCTCTGTTGCGCTGCTTCAGACATGGCCAGACACTCCAGGGCACAGCACAGCAGCTCATTGCTCTCAGTACAGCACTTCTTTTGCTCATACAAACCCCAGGGTAAAATCACTTCTATAAAGAAATGTTTTGCAGAAACACAAACTCTTTTCAGTGGGAACTTGCCTGGAGCTGTTCTTCATGCCTAAACTTTCAATCCCACAACATCTTTTTTCCACACAGATGCTCCCAGGTGCACAGGTCTTTCAACTCTGTGCAAGGTCCTGCAGGACTGCTATATGCTACCAAGGCACTTGCAAACCTGGTTACAAATGTGCTGGGTCCCAATCAGAGTGGGGAGGCCAGGAGCACAGATGACTTTGGGTTTGTAGGGGAGCTGACTGCAGGCAGAGATGGGGCACAAGGAAGCAACAGAGCAATACTAACCAGCAGGAAGGGCTGCTTTCTTCAGGCAAACACTTGCAGTACCTCTGCCTTCCTTCAGTGAAGGGTTGCTTCTGCTGGCTAAACCTTCCTGAGGGAACTCTCACCGCTTCACTCTGTAAAACACGGGTGTTAGGAGCCTTGGGACCTTTACATCTAACTTGGCATAGTAAGACACTCACAGGTTTATATAAGAACTGTTTAACGTGAAGCTGTTCTGATCTAAACTTCAGCCAATTTGCAGGCATGCACATCAGAAGCCATATAGCACCCATCTTTTACCTTCACACATCTAAAGATGCTAAAATCATATAATCATAGAATGATTATATCAAATATTGTATATGTCCACCGTTGAGGTCTGTAGAAGCTACTGATACTGATGCCATGATGATTTTTTGCCTTTTCTTTTATACCCCTGTTATACCTTTTTACAACTTCTGTATTCTTAGTGCTTTTTGCCTACACTCTTGGACTTGTTTGTTCTGCTAGGAGACTAAACATTTTAGAAGCTTCGTAGGTAGGAGTTAGTATGCCCCAGATCCCAAGGCCCTCTCCAGAACACATTCTGTAAACTAAGATAGAACCATCCAGGGGAAGGTTCCTTGGAGAGGGGGGCTCACTTGAGCCTCTCATTGGGGAATTTTTGATAGATATGCTAATTAGTGAGACCTATAGTGTTATACCAGATCTTTTGGGGTGCGCATTGTGGTGTGCATTGTGATGTGCATCAAGGTGCATTCGACCTGGATGTGTGCACCTAAGGATCCTTAAAATAAACACCAAGGTAAAATCCCTTTTTCCCTTCTAACCATGTTTGACTTTTGATTTTAAGACCAGGAAAAGGCATCAATACAATAATCTGGTTTTTTCTATGTAGATTTCCTGAAATTGTTTAGTATCTGAATGTGTAACTCATATATAATCTGTAAAAAATAAGCACATGCCCGTTGCTGGCAGTGGATGGGCATTTACAGATCTGAAGTACTCAGGAACTGGGAGATGCCAGTGTTGAAGCTATCACTGCAGTTGCATCTTGTAAACGCTCCAAAGAACAGAGTGTTTCTTACCCCACTTCCCACCTCCCTCCCTAGGCAGGCTGAGCTTTTTTTCCTTCTCTTTTCTCTGTGGACTTCCAGAGCTGCTGGTTTTCAACTTGTGCAAGGACAAGCAGGGATGAGCTCTGTGCTTGCTTTTATGTACCTGGCATGCAATCCCTTTGTGTTACCGAGGATACATTTGCTCTTCTCTTAAAAATAAGGAAAGGAGCAGCTGGGGAGAAGGGGTGAGAGAGGATGTTTTGCATTGGGGTTTTTCCCCCGAAGCCTGTGAGAGCACAACTCAAAAATGACAGCAGGAATGCCATATCAGGGGCAGATAAGAAGCACATTGCTTGCAAGGACTAAAAGCCTCATTGCCCTTATCTCTGTTTTCAGAGCCACTGATGCCCTGTCTTTCTTTGTCCTATTTGCTTAATGTATTGGGAAACTGATGCCGAGCAGCTACACATGTTCCTGTCTTCCCTGGGGCATGTACAGCACAGCCTGCCGTCCCTCCCTCTATGCTTCCCTCCCTCAGCAGCGTGGGGGGCACAGGCTGTGCTTATTTAACACCCCACTCTCTAGCTGCACATCCCAGGCATCTTCTCAGCAGCTGCCCCCAGGAACATGACTTTGTTATTTATGCTGCTCCCACTCCCATCGCGCTGTGTGAGTCCAGAGCCTGCAGTGGGCTTTCCCTTGGGTGAATGACTCAAGTGCCAGTAAGACCCAGCAGCTGTGCTGGATACTGCCACAGCAGTTTCCACTAGATTAGCCCTGGAGGACTGCCAGTAAGATAGAGGGTCTGGCATGGTGCTCACTGGGCTCTCACATCCCTGCAAGGTGGCCTCAGTCCCTTGTCCTAAAATGACTTGACTTCCAGCCTTCCTCTGAAGCATCTGAGTAGCTCCCACAAAAATAGGAGCAGTTTCTGTAGGAGGGACTGTGGGAAATCACTGGACACAGGCTTAAAACATGGCTAGCAACACCACTCTCCATCCCTCAATGGAAGAGGGTGGGATGTGCTCTGAACACAAGCACAGAGCAGCTCTTGCAAATTATGTGATGGTTGTCCTCTCCTGTGACACCCACCAGTGTCCAGGGTGACACAGCCTGGGCCTGGGCAGCTATCCGCCCAGCAGTGGCTGCTTAAATGCAGCCTCTAGACACACAGATCCAAGTTCCTACTCACCCTCTGGCCAGCATCGTAGTATTGGCCAGGGACCAGAGATCTGAGCAAAGGTGACATAAGGACATGCCTTTTCCATGATGTTCAACAGAAAAGAAAGCCAGAGCATGAAAGTGGGGACAAGGGGTGAGAATTTCAGAAGATCCTTTGAGCTACTTTTCAAGGTCCAAACTTCCTTTAATTTTTTAAAAATTTTATTTAAGACAACTAAAGTGTGGGATTTTGAAATAAGAAAGCAGTTATTTGAGCTCCTTGATGCCCACAAAGGGGCAGGAATCACCTGTTTGACTCCATGGAAGTGGGTGAAGCTACATTTCCTTTTCTATTGGTTACACCTCTGTAGGCACTCTTGCTGGTGCCTGCAGCAGAGAAGGCTGTGTTTGAGCCCTGTGCTAGGCTGGCTGCAGGAGGCAGAGATGGAGGCCTGAAGAGAGGGGGTTACAACAGCAGGCGCCATCTGAGTGCCCTGAAAAGGGGCAAGCAGTTTGCAAATTTCTGGAAAACTCAAAAACGTTTAGAGGACATACATGAGAGTGGATTGGGCTTTTTTTTTTCCTTGCAGAAGGAAAGTGTGATGAGATCTGTGACTGTATCTATGAAGAGGTGAACAGGAGTAAGTAAAGTTTTCCCTGACATTGTGTAAGTCTTGTCCCAGGGTCAGATGCATCTGGTGGGAGTTTATACTGCAAGTAACTGTGCCTTTCTGTGGGAGGTTCCTCCCCTGAGACATTCCTGAGGGATTAGTCAGATTTGTATGCCTCAGAAAGAAATGCGTACTATGGCTTCTAGAAAGAAAAGAACAAAATATACCCAGATATAAATATGCACCCAGCAGAGCTGTGGTGCAAGCAGAGGGAGCTGCCCAGCCTGGCTGAGCAGGCTGAGGCTGTCCATGGCTGGCTCTGCCCACCCAGAGTGTGTGCAAGTCAGACAGAGCTCTAAAAAAATAAATTGTCTGTGCTGTTCAACAGAAAACAAAATTGGGCCTTGAGGGGTGGGAAGTAAGTTTGCAGACAGCACCAAGCTGGGCAGGAGTGTAGATCAGCTGGAGGGCAGGAAGGCTCTGCAGAGAGATCTGGACAGGCTGGATCAAAGGGCTGAGGCCAATTGTGTGAGGTTCAGTGAGACCAAGAGTGTGGTCCTGCGCTTGGATCACAACCCCAGGCAGTGCTGCAGACTGGGGGCAGAGTGGCTGGGAAGCTGCCTGGTGGAAAAGGGTGCTGGTCAACAGCAGCTGAACATGATCCAGAGTGTGCCCCGGTGGCCAAGAAGGCCAATGGCATCCTGGCCTGCATCAGGAGTAGTGTGGCCGGCCGGACCAGGGCAGTGATGGTTCCCCTACACTTGGTACAGGTGGGTCCATTCCTTGATTCTTGTGCTCAGTTTTGAGCCCCTCACTACAAGAAGGACATTGAGGGGCTGTCCAGAGAAGGGCAACGGAGCTGGGGAAGGGTCTGGAGCACAAGGCTTATGGGGCAGGGTCAGGTTTATGTGTATGGTCTGACCAAGCCAAAGAACCTGGCAAAGAACAAAACAGGAGGACTAACACTGTTTCTTTTGTGTTTCTTCTCTGCTTCCATCCAGCCATGGCTACGAAGGCGATATTCTGTGTGATAGTCACTGTCCTCTCACTCTCCTTGCTTCACTTGCTTACAGACGTGACACTATGGTTTGTATCTTGACTTCCAGCTGCAGCTGCCACGAACTTCACACTCCTCTTCCCACTGACTGTGCTGGTGGAAAAGGCAAGTGCTGCTTGGGAAAACAATAAATATCACCCAGCTCCTAACAATCTTTGCAAAACAAACATCAGGAAAGTATTTAAGATAGATTGAAATGGTTGGGTTTTACAGGGTGGCTTCTGCCACTACTTATCTTACAAGCCTCATTTGAAGTGTATTTTAAAAGAAAAACAGAACTGGCTTTGTTCTGAAAATGCCTAAACAGCCTCTGTTAGAGGCCTGCTGGACTTTACAAAGGTTTTGCCCTGAAGTGAAATCTTAGTAAAATCCATCATTCATCAGACTGTTTTGCATTTCAGTGGACTCAGGTTTTCTGGTGTAAAATCTTTCCAGCTTTCTTTGACCAGCCCTATTGAAAGCTGTCAGTGGTGATACCTGATGCCAGCAGTGGCCTTGTGCACCTGTGAAGGAAGCTCTAAGAAATGCTTATCAATGCATTACCACTGCTTCAGAAAAAGATTTATTACTTTACCTTCAACACAGCAAGGGGGACGTCTTGCTGAGTCAACATGATGTGTTTTGTTCACTTAACATCATTTGTTAAAGAAAAGTAATTCTGAATTCTGCAAGGCGAGTAACTCTTAAGTCTTTTAATATTTAAGCAGGCTTGCAGTGGACATACAGGTTTTTTTCTTCCTCTGGCTTTCCAAGATGCAGTCACAAGGGGTTCCCAAGCAATATTTCTATAGGCTTGCACGGCTTGGTTGGGGTCTGGAGCACTGAACCTCATTTCCAGTGGGCCTCAAGGCAGGAGTTAATAGTGGGATGTCCCAACATGTGTTACAGCTCTGTGCTGTATGTGGTGTTTTTTGTAAAAAAAGACCATGCTTACGTGTTTCTTGAAAACTGTGAATTGTTTCTCAGTTTGCAGTGACAACTATTATTCCCTCTCCCTCTGCTTTTATTCCATGAACATGTAGATGCAGATGATTGATTTTGTGGCATCTTAAAGCAAATCTCTTCATTTGGTGACAGTGCAACACACCTCTCCTGTGGGGTAAAATCTGCAGGACCTCTGGTCCTGCCACAACACAGTGATCCAAGAGAGCTCTGATTTTTCCCTGATAAGAGGACTTGCTCTAACATTTTTTAGCTACTTTAAGATTGAGGTTTTTTCATTAAATATGGATATTTTATCAATCCCTTCCCTTTTTTTATATTAAAGTTTGAATGAAACTAATAATTTGCTTAGAAGACAAATACCCAGAGAATACTTGAGGTGAATGGTAAGACTGATAAAGGCAGTGTGCTAGGGAGCTCTAGTAAATGAACACCTTCGAAGCAGTGGTAGAAGGTTTGGCATCACTGCTTCTAACTAATTTCAGCCCCTCTGTGTTCCCCTCCCAACAGACTCACATTCTGCCGTTACTGAGAAATGGTTTTGCCATCACCATTTGTTATCCTGCAGGTTTCTTCCATTCCTGGAGCCTGCTTGGCTTCACACCTCTCAGTGTGTGTACATCGCATAGAGCCAAGCTTGGCACCGTGTGTGCAACTCCAGACAAAGCACACACGAAAGGAAGGAAGAAAAGCATTTTCTCTCTGAAAAATTGCTGCTGACATGCTTCCAGCCATTCTGGGTTTGATACAGGCTTCCACATGATGCAGTGCACGTCCATTAAAAAGCTTGTGCTGTGCTATCACAGACTGTGAATTGCTGGTTAATCACACCACCAGCCTGGATGTCCATCTCAGTCCAAGATCAGCTTCCCCATGGGACTGATGGCAATGGATGTGTGCATGCTGACAGCACCACATATCACATCCTTGGGAATTCAGAGCAGGAGCCACCACAGTGTAGGTGGTGCAACTTGCTCCAGCCTAGATAAACTCTTTGAGGGGTTGTATGTATGTGTGCATATTTCAGCAAACACGGTAAGAAAAAATAAGGATTTAAACGAGCAGTGTCCTGCACCATATAACAATAAACCAAACAAACCAAAATCCCTTCTTCTCTCCCACATTAATCTCATTTCTCCTCTTGTTCATTCTCACAAATCTGTCCCTGGTATTGCAGTGACTTGTTTACAGCATGGCAAAGTTTGCCCCTGTGTAGCATTTCAAGTAAAGCAATTTAATGGCCCATTGGCTAAACGCTGACTAACCTGCTTTGAATTCATGGGAGGTAAGGATTGAGCATAATCTCAGCAAGGATTTTGGCATAGCATCCTGTGACACTCACATCTTTGCAGGTTTAGTGGGAGCTATTTGCCCACGTGGGGCTGTTTCATGCTCTGCATGAAAACTATTTTAACATTTTGTTGCATTGAAACAGCATTACTGAGGCCCTTACTCAGTTTTCACTTGTCAGGCTTTGTGTTTGGCCCTGCACAAAGTGTGGCCTCTGTGATGCCATTTAGCAACATCCTCTCTATTGACCTCTGTGTATGATTAGGAATTGTATGGGATGGTACTGATGCATTCCCTATTTTGCTGCAGATAGGTATCACAGGTAAGCACACACGAACAGTTACTGTGTAAGTATGGTCTTTCATAGCTCAGTTTGGGCTGGAAATATCCAAAGGCACACAGGCCTATAGCCAGCTGCTTTTCAATAGCAATGTGATTGGGTTACTTAACCACCATCCCCTCTGGCAGCACGGGAACCTCAGCTCTGACCTAACAGCAGGCAGTGCAAGGCAGTGATGCTGTCACAGGGTGCCTGCATCTCTGGATCTCTCCTCAGGGACCTGTGGATCTCTGTGCTGTTCTGCCTCTGCTTTGATAGATCAGAGGTGATGTGCAAAGACAGAGTCCTGCTGTCCCTGCCTGTGGATGGCACAGCTCATCTCTGGAGTCTGCCTGGAGAACACAGGGGTAAGTAATGCTAAGGGCTAAGCAAGTGGCACACAGCAGCAGGTGCAGAGGGAAGGAATACCTGCAGGAAGCCAGCGTGGCCTTTCCTCACCACCCATGGGTGGGTGAGCCCATACAGCTTGGACTTAGGGGCCACACTTTGTGTTTAGACCTATACTTTCCTTTTGCCTCTTCTGCTTGTCTTCACCTGTATTTTAAATCACTAGGGGCTACAGGTGACAGGATGAGGTTTCTCCATTCCCCAGGGGGTGCCTTTGGGCTTTTTCTATTTTTTTACATTCTGAGGAGGAAAAACACAGTCAAAAAATTTTACTTTCTTCAGCCAGAAGAACTATAGGCTACTTTATAAGACATCCCAAAATCTAAAATTGCAGATGTTAAGAGGTTTTATTAATGCCTGCTATGCCTTTTAAACAAAAACAAAACATGGAAATTTTATGCTAAAGTTCTGTTTTGTTCTATTCAGTTTTGCCTCCTTCACCACTTTTGAAAGTCAGCTGAAAGCTCTCCGAATTAACATTTTCTGAAATCAATACCAGTTTGGGGGAACTGATCAAGGTTCATGGAATAAACAAACATGTTATCTCTTTATGGAATATCTTTCAAAGAGCTGTGCTGTGGCTTAATCACAGGGAGACACAAAGCATAAATATATGCATAGAACACAAACATTATCTGTACCAGAGCAGTAGACACCCTGACAATCAGATGCTCTGCTGTAACAACAAAGTTAAAAACTCCACTCAAATTTAGCAATTCACCTGCCAGTCCAGTGACTTCATCTGCAGAGCTAACCAGCACTCCTAATTCACAGGAATAAAGAGCCAACATGATAAATGAGAACATTATGAATGATGCAAGTATGTTTGGTATTCCAGAGAAATTATCTCTTTTGGGCTCCATCATTTGCAACACACACACCCTTTTTTTTGTAAAACCTATTACAAAATGGGAGCAGTAAATAGTAAAAGGAATATTTCACTGAGGGGCAAGGTACCTGACCAAGCATTAAAACGTAGCATTTGGACTTCATTAGTAGCCAGTCTATGTAGTGTTAGTCTATCAAAACATGCTACAGCAAACCTGTGTGGAACAGGTTATACAACAGATAAATTTTAGGATTTTACCCTTTTTCATTGTTTATTTTGTCCTTATCTTTTTGTGGTTCTAAGCTTTTCTTGGCTTAAAATATTTTTTAAAGAATTTCTTTTTTAAAAAACATTTCTCTGTGCATGATCTCACAGTTCTTCATTCCACTAAAGCTTTTGGAAAAAAACAATGGCAAAGGAAAACACACCACTTATGAAAAGTATCATGTATTTTACATAAATTTTAGTCATCTAAGACTCAGAATTGGACCAAGATTGAATTTTAGGCAATCTGATGTGTGTTGTGAGTGTATAAACTTTAAAATAAAGACAGAGTTAACTCACAAGACTATTATGTTGGGAAGACAAAGGCAGTTAAGGAATGCTTATATATATTTAACTAAGGTTAATAATGACCCAATAAAGCAATCTGATTAAAGCCTTTTTGAGTGTTTTCCACTCACATCACCTTAAACATTTTTAGTGGGGCATTTGAGTTTCTGAATAAGAAAGAAATGTTTGTATTTATAAAACACTTTTCTAGGATATGTCAAGAGTCCCAAGAATTTCAGAACACAGCTTGAGAAGAGCCGTGCCTCAAAAATAAAACTACATTGAATATCCATGTAAATTCTCCCTATTAGGAATGCCACTATAGCAAAGCAATTGTAAAGAGTTGGATAAAATTGGGAACTCTGATAAACACATATGTGAATGTAACACCACACAGCATCAAAAATCCTTTATGAAAAGAATTGCAAAAGCTTTCCTTAGAGGAATTAAGTTATCATTTTCTCTCTTTCCAAAAGAAGAATCAAACCTTTGTGCAGTATCTTAAATTTTTCTATTATTTGTGCAGTGTCAGTAAAACATTAAGGCCATTATACCCTTGTGCCAGTGAAATTAAACTGCCCAGTAACCTCTGCCTTGTGGTGCTGCATGTTCTTCTGATATGTTTGCCAGCATGAAGGGAATGGCCATCCTGAGCCTCCTCACCTCCCTGCAACTGATGCTGAGATCAAAGTGAAACTGGTACACAGGATTTCCACATGTGTCTGGTAAAAGGTATATTAGAAAGAAAAGTCATTAAATGGGGGAAAGGGAGAGAAGTATCACTCATCTGTTCTTGTTTTCCTTCTCCCTTCCCTCAGGGTAAAGCCCAAGCACTGCAAAGCTTTAAATAAGCCACTTAATCGTAAGGGATTAATCACTTGCCCCACCATTAGCTGGTATGAAATAGTTAACACTGCAGAAATCTGAAAAAAAATCCACTCCAGATTCGTCTGTTCTCACTGCAGACTTTTTATGAAGGCTCATTAGAGGAAAATTAGAGCAGCACCTTCTAGAGAGGTATCTGAACATGTGGGAACCCATCAGGACCAGAAAAGCTTTTTTTTGTAGATTCAGGACTAGTTCTTCTGACAGAATTCTACTTCAAATGTCTCTACAAACTTTCCTCTGATTAAGATAAGCTGTCTGCTATGCCATCTTACTGATTTTGCAATAGAAGTCCTTATCTTTTATGGTGCTAGAACCATCATTTCCATTTCAGTAATAATATAAGCAGGAAGTAGTCTGTTAATAAAACTTAACCCTTGATGAAACCACTCGAGTGGTACCAACACAGAAGTACTCCTCTACACCTCAAACATAGTTTTGAAGTTTGGTATTCCTTAGCTCTAGGAAAAGGGAAGGGAATAGCAACAGCAGGAATATTTTGATTAACTGTACACCACTGTCTAATGGATCAGCAGAAGTGAAGAACAGGGAGCTCAAAGCAGCCAGTAACAGCGATCTGCATTTTGATAACCCAGTTATCAAATGGGTTATATACAGTCAATACAGTCAATGCAGAAAATTGGGCAATACTGTGGGAAGCTGCACACAACTGTAGTGGAGCTCCTGCCCCTGGCTGTGAGAAGACCCACAGAAGGGTGATGATAAAAACACCAACTAGAAGAAAAAGACTTGCCTTGGACAGGATTAGCTAGCCCTAGAGAGCACCAGTCCTCTCATCTGTACTCCCTCTTCAGTACCTCCAGAGGCACAAATTTCTCTTCTCTCATTTAGGTTTTGTTGTTCCAGACAAAATACTGCTGTGTAGCCACAAAAAAACCTTACTAAAAAAACCAAACCAAAACACTTTTGCATTTAGTGACGCTGATCTTTAAGCATCTAGTGCCCCATGCTTATACATGGGATCTGTGCTTCCATGCATCAGCAGAGTTAACACCCCTGAGAATATGCTCCCAAGAAAAATTCTTCCCACAGCATTTCAGGTGCCTAATATTTCCTAGTGTAATTTGATGTTTAACACAGAGCCTCCTCCCCTGCACCAAGTACATAAAAAAAATCTTCTCCAATAGACTACAGAGATTTACTTGAGAGGAAATCTTAGTTTTTAAAAACTTTACCAAGGTCTAACCAGAGCCACTCAAATGGGCCGAAAAACCTCATTATTTCAGTTTAGTCTATAACAAAAAGCAGACCCTGGCCCAAGTATTCAACCAGGTTTTAACACCTTACTCTGAACTGTGGATTATCATTTCTAAGCTATAGGGTTCTGTGTTACAATCACTGTCCTATGCCCTAACATTTGTGAAGTTTCCAGGCTCTTTCAGGTGTGTACAACCCTTGGGCCAAAGAAAAGAAAGAGGCATAACTCACTAAGGGGCTGAGTTACATCCATCTCACTGCACAACTGTTTCTGTGCAAAGTATGAGAGTTTTAAGCGTGTTTGTGACTCTCCTGTGCAGGAACACAAAGCAATGGCCTGCCAAACTGTGAGGAGGGCAACACTTAGAGCAGAAGCACTGAAAACAGTTAAACTCAAGAGGTCAGCAGATACCGGTAAAATGAACTTTATTTCAAAGCTCATTAAAAAGCTTCACAATAACACTAACAGAATTAGCATTTCCTTCATTTTATGTACCCCACATGAAAAATGTATTGTTTAGCAAGAGATGAAACGTAAGCGTTTCTGCATGCTACTAACACATTTCACCATCTCATTACCTGATAAGTACTTTGGACTGCAACAATCAAAAACCTTAGGACAGAGGATTTCTTCTGGAAAGTCCTTATGAAGGGGACAGACACTGGCTTTTTCTGACATACCCAATTAGATGTCCAGACAAAAGAAAACTACCTTGGCATCTACAAATGCCTACGAGTGTTTCGATTACAACCTTTTGAAGGAGCAGTACATTTCAAAGCAAGGGCTTCTTTTCATCTTTAGTGATGCAAATGGTTAAATACTGCACAGAAGCTTAGTATGAACTCACAATTCCACAGGAATCTGAAAGTTACCAAGGCAATTTTCCTTTTAGGATAGTCATGACCAACACTATTACTATTCTTCCTCCCACAACATAACATATCCCAGACAAGTCTTAAGAAAAAAAATATAAATAGCTTCCAAAACAATGCGTTCCCACCCCTATCACATATGACAGCCAAAACATCTTCTGTCATGGGATGAAATAATTTGCTGCAAGTGCAGTGGCTTAGTCCAGGTCCATGTTAATGGTGTTTTGATCACTTGGATGACATTCGCCATTTTGTTGAGGCATTTCAGAATTCTTGTCATCTTCTCCCATGTCTTCAGTTTTATAATCACTCTGTTCACTTAATGGGTTTTCCTCCTTAGGAGAGTCAACTTTTGGTTTTGGTTGTGTCACAACAGGCTCACAGACATTGTTTAACTCCTAAAAGAAATGGAAAAGATGTGGGCAAAATATACATTAAGGAGTCACCAGCTTCCCTAGCACAAAAAGCCCCGTGTCCAAAAGACTGCTTGAAATTGGCTTCTGCATTTGTTCCCCTGACTCCAAACTGGCAAGTACTTACTGTACCCTGAAATAAATTAATTGGTATACTTTCTGATGTTCTGGGGGCAAAGTTCAACTAAGTAGTTTGGATTTCACACTGGTTTTTTCAATACTATTTTGTCTCTCAGTAAAACACTGAAAAACAGCCTGAGTTTTTAAGGTGACTAAAGAAAAAATAATGAGCTCCACAGAACTAGTGGAGCTAGTATAGTATACTCTAGTATACTAGAGCTCCTCTGCTTTCTGCTGAATCTCCTTCTCTCCATACTGTCTACCTTTCAAGAACACTAGAGCAGCAAGATGAAACTGGGGGAGACAAAGGACATAGCTACCAGTCTACTTTTAGCACCAACTTCAAAGGTAGTTTCTTATGATACTTACCTGTAGCTTTGCCTTAATTTCACTTGAATGCACAGCTGGATCCTGATCTAAGCTCTTCTTAGCCTGTGCACTCACAGCATTATTCATCCACTCTACCACTTCACTAACACACTTCTCTACTTTCATCATTTCCATCTCATCAATATGGATGTATTTCTCATCCTGTCCAAACACAAGCATTTTGTATTAGTTAATAATGTCAAGTGTTAATAATGTCATCAAGTCATGCCAGCAAGACTATCTCAATTATTTATAACTTGTAAATCTTTTCCAATGGTCAAACTAAATAGAAGTTAGCCACAAGGGAGATCCATTACAGCAAGAGACAACAGGAAATACAGATGCCAATATAAAGCTTCCTTTGCTAAAATAAACAAGAAATCTGGTTCACAGAAGGCATAGAAGCTTCACAAAAAGGTCATGCATTAAAATTTAATATTCTTAACAAGGCTGATAAAAAATATTCCCTCCCATTCTGGAGGGGCTACCCAGGCCCAATGTAGATTGAACAGTGAGATTCTGATGTACAGAGAAAGGATCAGAGTTTTCAACTTTAGCATTCCCTACAATGCTACAGTTACACAATTAACTGATATCAGGAGAAGAACCTGCCCAGCAACACAACTGATGAATCCATATTTAGAATACTTAAATACAACCAAGTTTTAAATATACTATTTTCAATGATGCTAGTCATTTTAAGTATAACACTACTAATGACTTCACTTAATAGTTTTGTAATCTGTAGCTGTGAGGACATAATTGTTTCTGACTCAAGACTCAGACTGGATTAGTTTGAGTGTTGTGAGCTGTCCTATTAAAATTCTTTAAGTTGAAACCCAAGGAACAAATTTTCAGACAGGAATGCTTCTCAAAAAAGTAATCTACAAATACCAATTAAAAAAACCAAGCAAAACCACCAAAACACACACATAAAAAAAAAAAAAAAACCACAGAAAAAACAAGCCCCAAACACACACATATAATAAAATTGCGTTTTTACTTTATCTACAAGTAGGTTTTACACTAATGCTTCTCACCATACAATAATTCTTGTCCCTGAAAGAACTGGAAGAGGAGCACATTTCTAAAAAAGAGTCAGATCAGTTCTAAAAAGGTCAAGAATCAGACCACAAGCCTAAACTCTTTATAAGAATGTCCTCTTTAGCCTGAAAACATCCAAAATTATCAAGCAACTGAAGATACGACACACTGTGTGAGATTTTTTGAGTTCTGGGAAACATTTGTGGTGTTAAATTTGTGACCTACATAGCAGTAGATTGCAGCTCATCTGAAAGTGAATTTGAAGCCCCTCCAGCCAATGAGCTCACTGAAACACTGTGGTTAAAAAAAAGGGCACTTACTTTATTCCTGAATTCCCCAGCTATTGTAGCATAGTACTGGAGCCTGTGTCCCAATTCTTGTAACAGCCTTGGTCGTTCCTCTGCTTCTTGATAGCGCATTTCAATTGGAGTACCTAATTTCTAGAAAAAGCAATTTCTATATGGTTATGTGATTCATTAATGTTGTTTAGCACAGTAGTTTGGAAATTTTGCTTTTTGGGCATATTGACAGACCTACCTTTAAATCCTCTAATTTTTCTACATACACCTGCTTTGCTTCATCCTCACCCTCTTCATACAGCCAGCCTTCTGTCTCTGCTAGAAGGGCAGAGAATCCCTGCAGATCCTGTGTGTCAATATAATTCAACACATCGAACATCAAAATACACACCAATCGACTAGGTTTGTCTTGAAGTAACAGGACAGTGGTAAATACACATATTATAATCATTAGCCTCCTATATAAAAATTTAATTTCTACTGCAGCTTTTGCCTAATTAAGTTACTTAAACCATGCCTGCTTCTGGACTGAGAAACACATCTACAGCATAGGTAGCATTTATAGCCTTTTGTCCTCAATTAGGCCAATGCTTGGGGTGCAGCTCTAATTCATGGTTTTGATTATGCATAAAGCAACACAGCTTGCCCTTCCAGTCACCAGCTTTAACTGGAAACAAAACTTTACTCCATTTGTGACAGAACTTCTTTTCGGGGATATGTATCTGAAAAGTCTAAACCTAGTTCTGGGTTAGGGGCTGCCATCCTTCAAATGAAGTTCTGATTTTGCAGCTATGTCCAGGGTGGCTTTGAGAACACGTGATCAAGGTATACAACACAGATATTTGGTATCAGTATTTTCACAGAAGTTCCTGAAACCATAACCTACCTTTTCACAAACAAACTTTTCATATGGTCCAGACAACTTATCCCTGAACTCATATACGTATTCCTCCACTGCATTCTTTGCATCATTTCTTTCTTTCTCCAGTTTATCTTGCATAATCATCTTTCCCTGTATACCACAGAAAACACTTTAATTAAGAAATACTGATGGTTCAAACAGCATTCTGCAAAGCACAGCTCCTGTAAAATCTCCCAGAGGCCTTGCTTCACCTAACTGCTGAAATTCTCATTATTATACAGTAGGCTCATCTGAAGAAACAGGTTGCACTTCTCTGGATTGCAACAGCTTAAACAAATCTGTGATGTCATTCCACAGATCAGTGCTCTGATACTAATTGCTATAAAGGACACATCAATCTTTCTGATAAGCATTTGTCAATCACGTGTTAGAAGGCAGACAGTATATTAGCTCACTGTTAATTAAGCCCACACTCCAGTGTGACAGTACAAGAACAGAGGTTGCCTTGAAAAGCACGTAAATAGTTAATAACTGCACACAAGAAAGTCTAAACCACACTAACTCACCTCTGTTTCAATATACATATTGAGGAGATCTTTTCCTAACTGCCAAACCAAGTTAGCTTCAATGGGTAGTTCCACATTCTTCACTTTTATCTTGGGTTTTTTAGCTTCTGGGGGCTGATCACCTTTCTTCTCATTTGTCTGAGTTAGAAAGAAGAAAAATAAGATAATTTGCCTGACTTCTTTCTGATGAAGTATCACTGTGATGAAAGATACATTCAGAGAAAGAACACACAAAGGTTGTTCCATGTTCTTTTAGAATCTTCAAAATATACTCATGAGGCACTTTCCTTTTGGGGATTCCACCTCCTATCCTAGTCTCTGAGCTACAGCAAGGACATTTCACAGATATATGGTGTGTTTGCAGATTTTCCAGAAGTGTCCATCTAACGTAGCAGTTCACTAATGATGCTGACAGTGATTAAGATTTTAACCCGAAGTATTTTTCATCTCATACAGATGAAAGAACCAAACCACTAGCAATAACATGCAGGCAAATGTTTCACATCGATTATTTCCTCTTAGGTTTATGAATTCCTGATCCAAACTTCCCTCAGCAGGCCTAATAAGCTTGGCCTCTAACTGCTGTTCACATTGAAATGTCTGCAACCCAAATAAACTAGGTGTACAGCCCTGCAAGAAGTGAGGGAAGTGGTAGAGAACAACTTCTTGCAGGAATCCTTTTGCCAACTCTCTACAAAAGCCATCACAAGATTTAGACATTATTTTTCACAATAGTAAAGATGTGAAAATGAAAAAGGTTCCAACACCAAGTTCCTTACTTCTCCTGAAATATGTTACCATTTTAAAAGCCACCATTATATAGCATAACATTTTCAACAGAGTTAAAGGGTCACTCACTTTCTTGACATCTGGGATTTTGTTTTCTTCAGAGGGAGGTTCTGATGAAGGGGGAGACTGTGACGTTTGCTGACCATCAGTTTGTACCTGGGACTGTGTTCCAGCCTCACTGTTCTCTTGCTGGATATTTTTCTGAAATGAAAGCCCAGGCACAAAGGATGTAGAAGGCATGTGCACTTGCATTTAGGTATAGGGCACTTCACTTCTGACGCACATACAGTACAAAGTGCCCTACAAAGCATTCTGTGCACACGCAGAAACACATACGCTTCAGCTATGGAGATACAGACTGGGAGCAAGTTCAGAAGGACTTCATGAAAATGTTACCAGTGCCAGGCTTGCTGCACAATACTTGTGTGCATGTGTGCACATTACCACTTCCTCTTTCAAAAAGGGGCTTTTAATTTATTGAGTCATAA
Organism: Corvus cornix cornix; assembly: GCF_000738735.6. NCBI lineage: Eukaryota > Metazoa > Chordata > Aves > Passeriformes > Corvidae > Corvus > Corvus cornix. The sequence goes on from NC_046332.1 coordinate 48,708,554, forward strand.
CTTTTCAGCCTCTTCCCCCTCAAAAAACTATTAAAACATCAAGTAGACTATAACAATGTGCGTTATTCCCCAGTGTTCCCCTCTCCTTCGATGCTGTAGAAAACAATTCAGCTTTCTCTTTCACAAAAAGTTTCAAAAAACTTTACTAATACAAAGGATTACATACAAATCCTTCCAACACAAAGCACATGGATGACTAACAATCCAAATCAAGTTTTCCTGTTTGGAACAGTTGGATAACTATGGCAGCTGTAAGCAATCCCACCCTCAAACAACCCACACCTGCTGCTATTTGGCACTTTGCACAGTAACTGATTTTGAAATCCACACACTTTCAAGATAGCACAAATCGTCTCCTGTTCTTGGTAAAGACATTTCCTGGCAGCTACACACATATTAAAATTAATCTCCTTTTGCTTCCTTAGGTGAAGGTATTTTTCTTCCACAGCACGTAACAGCAGAACATACTTTCATCAGTAAGAACATTCACACACAAGAAAAGTCAACTTACATCACTTAAGTTTTCAATAGGCCTCTGGTCCTGAGATTCCACTTCAGTCTCAACACTGACATCTTCACACTCTTCACTTTTAACTGGTTCTACCATAGATGCAGTGGACACACTGAAAATGCCATGAGTATTGACACGGACTTTCACTTTGACTTTAGACTTCTCTCCATCTTTCTGGGCTGCCACATTCTGGATAACATACCTACCTAAAACCAAAAGAATCAAAACTCACACAGTGGAATTAAGTAGGTAATATTACAGAGCCAGGAAAACATCTCCCTTTTTCATAGACAAATTGTTTTCTAAATATTTGATGAAGCCTCTGTGCTAATCTCATGGTCCCCCAAATTAAATCAGTTCTACCAGAAAAAAAACCCCAACAAAACCAAAGTACACTGCTTTTCAGCCAACTTCATCTTATGAATCAAATAGTAGGTTCTCCTGACACCACTAATACAGAGTAAATACAAAATTGGTGCTATCTGTGTTACTAGTGGGCTGAAAGGCTTAGCCTAACGCCAATGTTAAGTGGCGCCTTTCTAATAAAAGTTACTGCTCAACAGAAACAATATTTCTAGAGGCTTTCCTTACAGCTTCTAACATCCATGCAAGTCTGCCATTACCTTTTATTCTAGGGCAGAATCTAATTGTTCTGTAACTACTGTAATACTTGAAACAAGCATTGTGAAACTAATAGACAGACAATTAGGGATGTCCTTGACATTAACAGCAGACTTTTTTCTTTATGCACAGATTACCGTAAGAGTGACCTGGAGACTACAATGCTCACTTAGCTGCAAAGTACAAGTTCCCTGATTTCACAGGCCAAATACACACATTTGCACACACCATTCCCTCAGCAGCAGATCTAAACCACAAGTGTACAAGCTTTTAGCTGCCTATTTTATAGGCTAAGGAACGTAATCCTTTGTCTTGTAAGTACAGTAATACTGGAGTTATGTGACCTGCTCTCCCTTTTGCCAGTCTCATCAGAACTATTAATTCACCCATTAGTCATACCAATAATTCTGTTCTGAGCAAAGAATTAATTGGCAACTGAGTTGAAACAAGTCTGATTTTCAGTTTGTTCTTACCAGTTTTCAGAACTGTTAAGTTTTAACTGTTAACAGCTTCTTGTTTGTTAAAGACATATAAATTGAACACTCACAAACCCCACCATCAGTCTTTATGGTAAGAGCTAACCACAAAAGGAAGTCTGATGTTTCTGTAACTACAAAATACTGTCATTGAATCATAGAATGGCCTGGGATGGAAGCACCCTTAAATACTGAGTTCCAAATCCCCCGCTGTGGGCAGGAACACCTTTCATTAGACCAGGTTGCTCAGGGCCTCATCCAACTTAGCCTTGAATACCTCCAAGGATGGGGCACCCACAACTTCTTTGCAAAATCTGCTCCAGTGCCTCACCACCCCCACAGTAAAGAATTTGTTCCTAACATCTAATCTAAATCTATTCTCTTGCAGTTTTTAAAGCTATTTCCCCTTGTACTATCACTACTTGCACTTGTAGTAAGTCCCTAGTTTTTCAAAATACATGGAATGCAAACATACAACACTTAATTGCATGTCCAGAACTCAAGAACAATTATTTAACTGGCCTGTCTTTACCATTACCATCTTTTTCTAACTAACCATGTTGTAAGCTCTTGGTAAGTATCGACAATGTCAAGTGCTGCCATTTGTCAAAAACTATAAAAGAGCTGCTTAGAAATGTTACATAGACAAATCAATACTCTAGTCTTGTAGCTGCCACTATATATATATACTATATCCATGATTAAAAGTTATTCAGCATTATGTCAATCCCAGAAGGTACAGGTAAGAACAATAACTAGTTATTCAAGACATGCTTTTTTTTTTAATATGAGGAGATATGTTTCAATTATTCCTAGCTTGCTTTAGTGATAAGCAGAAAAGAAGATAAAAAAAGTTACAAAGTTATCTTTAAGTTACCACATTTTAGTTGTGGGCAATCGTTTGTTTCTCCTCATTTAGCCAAAGCAACTTTATAAGCAAGAAAAATAAAAAATACCAGTTCAACTACCTCTGGAATGGGAAAATTCTGAGCCCTTCAGACACAAAAATCTGAATACATACATCATAACTATACTGCACCACAATACAGTTACTGTTTGTTCTCAAATCATTCTATTGGAGACACCACCATTTCCAGGACAATTACTTACCAATTTTTGACTCAGGATATGGGACTCCATTAGGATCAGAATAAAAAGCTTCTAGCTCAAATGGGCCTTTCCTATAGAATGTAAGTACTTTAGAGAAAGGTGCCGCATGATTTCTGCTGAAGACCTCATGAACTCTGTAATTAAGGGGAAAATATCACTTTTAGCAGTGTGTTTGAGCTGGAAGGTTTTGATACAGGGTTAGAACTCTTCAGAGAAACATCATGTTTTGACACATTTACCCTTCTGAACAATTCCAATAAAGATACTTCACTACTGTACAGCAAAAGGAAAAGGATTTACTGTTCTCTAGTGTAATGAGAAATTGTCCTTGTGTATTTTGAATCATAATTTGCACCCTTCCTCAGTCTCAAAGGGATAATTATAGCCCTGTTAATTCCTTGCTCATTTATGTTCCATGGCTCAGTTGAGAACCCTGACACCAGATTATTATTCATTCCTCGACACGACAGAAAGACAACCAGCTTTACTTCGTGTTCTAAGGCTTGTCCGCTATTATGCCAGCCTGATTCTAATTTCCAACTAAGTTTTGTCTTCTAACTGTGGAAGATCTCATCCAATAACCTAGATGTGAGAAAGTGAGAACTTTACCCAGAATGTGAACCCACAGGCTGCTTTCACAAGAGAGAGAACAACTAGGCCCTGCACCTCCATGGAAAACAGACAAGAAGAAAAAAGGCTGCACTACAAAGAACATGAAAAAAAGGTATGAACAGGTCCCTCTAGAACTATGATTTTTCCAAAAGTTGAACTTGGAGCTCCTTACATCTTAGACAGCAATTGCATTTCCCACAGGCATGGCACAGTTAGTAACAGATGTCAGTCGTAAGACACTGAAACTACAAGAAATTACCCGTACAAATGTTAAATTTTTGCTAGGTGTTAAATTCTTGCTTCTGGCAGATAAATAGCACCCATATAAGCCCACAATATTTACACAATACATAACATTAATACTAAACCAAGAATCTCAAGACAGGTATTGGGAATACCTTGAACAAAAAAAAGAAAAGCCAAAAAGCAAAGTGGAATCAGGACCCAGCAATCGATCTAGTTAATTTTATATTCCTAATTCTGACAAACAGATAAAGGCAATGCAGGACAAGATACTGGTTGGTAGCTCATTTACTTACTTTTTAAAAATCTTTGTATTTATACATATGAGGAATTACAGTTAAAATTTCAACATGTCTTTACAATCTCCCCTGTCAACCACCTCTGGTACATGGCCCATGAGTTTTCTACATCAGAATGCCAAGATCCTGATTTAAATGCAAGCAAGAACATTGCCCTTGAATTATGAAGGTCAAAAGCTTCATAGAACCGTAGTCTGAGCTACCTACCCTTCAGTGTCCTCTGCTTCTGTGTTCCACAGCAAAGATATTGGAAATGGTGTAGCATCTGTCACAGAGAATTCTCTCACTTTAAAAGCTGGAGAAAGAATGGCACACTAAAAAGAAAAAAACAAAACAACAAAAAAACTTGCATTAAAGTTGGTTCATTCTTCTACTCCACTAGCCAAGACAACAAAAAATCCTTGAACAAGAAAACTGTGTTGACTTTATTAAGCAGAACTATTTCAATGCTTAATTTCAATGCAGTATCATAAGAGAACAGTAATCTCATACACAAGTGTTTATGTGCTGTGTTAGCAGGCCTTTTGTAGCTTGTGAACAAAGGTAACTCTCTAAGCAAATACCAGGACTGTAAAGAATGGAAATACGGCACTGCTTAGTCCTAAAAGAAGTGGTGTTTATCTAAAGGGTCCTGCTTCTTTCCCTGAACACAACTGATTGCTGGCGATGGGAAGCTGTTAGTGAGATAAAGAAACAAGTCAAAGAAAAGGGTGAAATAAGGCATGAAGTTAAAGGAGAAAAAGAAGAACACAGAATGAGAGGTTTGCTTGTAAAATACAGTTCACTAGTTGGAAACAGTAAAAATGGGAGGGAGACAGAATAAAGCCTGTTTCACATTGATGGCAAGTTGGATACCAGAAAATTGAAACTTGCAGGAGTTTGGGCTCTCCATAGATACTCCTCATACCTTGTTGAGTAAAAATATCTTTCAGCTTGACAACAACTTAAATTTTTGGCATTAAAGAACCCTAGATCATGTTCTTCTGAAGAAGAGAGTGGACTGCTTACAGAATACACCCAGCATCATCGATAAAGTACTGCAACAGAGAGGACTGCTCTGGACTTTTTTAAACATCACAGTCCCATAAAAAGACCTAGTGAACATGTATGTTCCCTTGAGTACTTTAAAATGCACCACTTCTACAATTTTTCATAACTGCTTGACTAATTCTTCATGGAAGTGCTACCACGAAATATATCTTAATTTCATCAAGTGTTGCTAGTACTATACCTGCAGAGCACAGCCCCTAGCTATGGCTTCATCTGCATTCAGTGTTGTACTGACATCCTTGCCAAAGAATTTAGCAATCCTCTCTTTGACAGCAGGAATACGGGTTGCTCCTCCCACAATCTCTACAGCATTTACATCTTCCACTTTCAGTTGTGTTTGTTCCATTAATGAAAGCAGAGGCATCTCTATCCTTTGCAGCAGGTCAGCACACAATTCTTCAAATTGTGACCTAAGAAAAAAATGGAATTAACTAAAGAATGCCTGTCCCACCAGAATCGTGCCTGGTATTTGTTTCCAAACCAATGCTGACCAGGTTTGTTAACTACACTGCAAAGAGACTTAAAGCTAAACTCCTGTGAGTAGGGCAAAGAGACAACCTTAGACAAGGCAGTACACAAACAGCTGCTTACAGATTTTCCTAGGCCACTATCAACGTAGTTAAATAAGATAAAGGTTTTGTTTGGGCAGCTGCTATATATTTGCCTCTCAGCAGAGGTTACAGATAAGAAATCAGAAAGCACTGACACTTCCTTTATAATGAAAAGCTGTTGCCTAAATACTGGAAGAAAAAGAACCCGTCACTCTTAGCAGTGTGCAAGAGACAGACAGAGACTTCATTTACATTTGGACCATAATCATGTCATCTCCCATAAGCACTGTTTCTGCCCCCCATTTCCCTACCAATATCCACAGTACAGTAAAAACAGAAAAAAAGAAACAAAGCTTCAATTGTTGCTGTCTCAAGAGCAGTATGGGATTTAGGTTACCTAAAATATGCAGAAAGCCTAAATATGCAGCCAGCCCTCTGGTTTGCATGCATCAATCCATGGTTTTAAGAATGTATCATTCTACAAAAAGAATCCAAGCTTCTTATGCATGCTTAATTGCACTGAAACATTACTCAAGTAGCTGAACATTACATTTCACAGCCTTAGCTATTCTAGCATTACAAAAATGCCACAGCTATTCAGCACTTACACTTAACTTTAGCACATTAAGTTTCTTTCATACACAGAAAAACTTGTTTCAAAATATGTTTAAAAAATATGGCCATCAAAGCAAATGCCTGTCTTGAACAGAACTCACCTGTTCATTTTTCCAGATACATCAGTATCATTCATGAAACACTCAATATTTAGGGGAATGTCTGTGCTATTTGAACTCATTAGTTTCTTCAGTTTCTCACACTCCTGATACAGACGAAGAAGAGCCCGAACTTTGGTTTTCGGATCTAGTTTGTATTTTGATTTTATTTCTGCACAAAAGTAATCTACCAGCTTCCCATCAAAGTTTCTCCCACCGAGGAAAGGGTCAAATGCTGTGCCAAGTACCTGGTTTGAAAGAACAATTATTAAGTCTTACACTCAAAATCAAAGGCAATAGCAGTCTTCCAATATCAGCAAGCCCTTGCCTCAATAAAACGTTGGGGACACGTCAGTCTATCTTCCAATGCACAACCACACCAACCAAAAATTGCTCTTCACTTTTAAGGAGGAAATAAGACTAAGTAACTAAGTGACAATCCTAAATATTCAAAATTTTGATCCATACACACATTCATTTAGATTAAACAAACTGAATTACAGCACTTGTATTATATATATATCTTACATTTGTGTATTGCAAGAAATGTACAGCCTGTTTGAAACAATTCTAATGAAGTGAAAGACACTGGTGAAAACCTTCAACTTTTGACTTATTGCCACTTTCTATACATTATTTCAGAATTTAAAAAACAAGGCAGATTGGCAGGCTACTGGATTCTAATCGCTTATAAACCCTTTTATTCCCATTTAATCTTACTACCTTCAGTTTACTCTTGTTGAATGCACAGGCTGACACTTGAAATGCAGAATGCCCCATATCAACAAATACAACTATCCGTGGCTTCTCTTCAGGAGCTGGAAGGTCTTGTTTATAAATTCCATAATTCAGAGCCACTGCAAAAGAAGTGTCAGGTATTATCTGCACAGTCTATGGTTTCCAATGGCATACCATTACATCCCTGTGAACATTAAGCTCTAAGATCAAAAGCATCAAGACAAATCCAGACATACACCTACGCAAGGTATATTACCTTCACGGAAGCTTTATTCCATTAATATAAGCTATAAGATCTCAGAAGCAGAACATACTCCCTTAGGCATGTATATGCTCCCTAAGCATTTGTTCGGGGTTTTTTTGGGTTGTTTGGGTTTTTTTGTTTTTTTTTGGTTTTTTGCCTTGCAAAGTAATCAAAGGCATAGAACATCTTAACAACAAAACCCAAATCCAATTTTGTATTTCCAATGAGTATCTCCCAGGCAGGAGGGTTCTGTCTGAGAGTTGTAGAAATGGTGAGCAGAGCCATGTGTGTGTTTAAAACCCTGACTATACTGAAAAAGCCTTGGAAGCTATGAGGTGTTGATGTTTAATCAAGGAACTTCCTTTAAGGGTGCCTAAATCCTGCAGCTGTACATCTGGGCAGTACACTAAATGAACAAGTAGTCCAGGCACATGCAGTGACTCCTAAATAAGTTCTCAGGGAGATAATTATCACTGGAGCTTGATCTCATCTACCCCTTCACACAGAAGACATTAAATCAAGAAAAGAGCAGAAAGTTTTTCAAATATTCATGTCTCATGTTTGCCTTTTCAAGTCAGCCCTTTTTCTTAGTGTAATTAAATGCACCCTCTACCCCACCTGTCATTTGCAGGAACTGCTATTTTATCCTACTTACCTGCTGTCATGTCATTCATTAATCTAAGGCAATTTAGGCCAACAATCTGAGCTGCATCTAGAAGGGACCTCCTTTCAGCATCTGTGAAAAATGATGGAACCTGAAGAAAGTAGGTGAGAATACAAAGTTATTTCCAGAAAATGAGACATTATACTATTTAAAAGTATTAATTTAAAAATTGTATCTATTCCTCCTCTTTGAAGAAGATGCTTACTGCAAGCCTCTAAAATGCAGCTACCATACTGAATTGACACTTCAAATATTTATTCAATCAGAGATAGAATTAAATGTGCATCAGCTAGTTTACATGAGCACACACTAGCAAGAAAGAAACAAATGAGTTATTTGTATACAAATGCTAATAACATTGAGTGCTGGCCCAAAATGTGAAGCTGGGTATTATGAAGACAGTGACATGGAATACCCTAATCAGAACTAGCAGGTGTACTCCTGTCCAAGAAAGTAAAGAGGGAACTAAAAATGTACAGCAATACTACAGTTATGAGAGATGCAAAGAAATAAGGGATAACAAATGAAGAGAATCTATTTTGGCAGAAATTACTTTGGGCAAAAAGTGCTAAGAAATTCTGAAGGAATACGCTGTGGAAAATTTTCTGCACATGTCTAGCACTGATGTTGGACAGTGCCTTCTGATGTCCCCAGGGACACATGAAGAACTAGCTTTCCAGGTATCAACTGGAGAATCAACATTTCTAATAATAACAAGAGCTAAATATGCCTAGATGCAACATGAGACAGACTTGTTCAGAGTCATTGAGAACAGAGAGGCAGGTGTTATTTTATACTCAGGGCTTTGCAATGGAATGACTGCTCTTGATCTGAGGTCATTTTCTGTACAGTCATAACACTGAAAAAAGCAAAACAAAGTTGCTGAAAGAATGAACATAAACAGGACAAACTAAAATTTTCAGCTGCCAGACAGCAAATTTTGATAAACAAAGGAAATTGTTTATCAAAGTTGTTACCAAATTGTTTAAAATTCAAGAAAAAACACAAACATATGTATTTACTTTAATGAATAATTAGTACAAAGTTAGTCAGGGTCTGGAATATGGAAGTAGCCCTGGGATTTCTTTAAGACAAAAGCTCTAAAGCTAGTTAGGATTAATCCCTTTGTAAGTGCTTAGCAGAGTTCTTTTCCACCCTGCATGAATAGAAACAAAATGCCCTTGATAGCTGAAGTTAAAAGACAATGCTCCTGTGCACTACAGTTACTTACAGAAATAACACAGTCTGTTACTGGTTTTTTCAGGTTACTCTCTGCAGTCTCCTTTAATTTAGTCAACAGCATAGCTGAAATCTGTTCCACACTGAAGATGTGCTCCTCATCCATGTACATGACCTGGATAGAATAGGTGAAATAATTCCATCAGTTCAATTGGAGGAAAAATTACACACATTTAATGTTTTTTGATACACTGCTGGCTAATCTCTATGAATTATGACATGCTTCATTATTTCATTATAGAACTTCACTTTACAATTTAATTTCCCAATTGAGTGTTTATGGAAGCAATAATTCCATTCTCACGGTCTTAAAACAGCAAGAACTGTATCAACTCCATAGATTAAGGAAATGGCTAGGAAAGGGCCAAAAGTGACACAAGTTTAAAATGTGGCACACCATTAAGTAAAAATAGCCATCAATTTTCAAACTGCTGCCAAATGCAAAAAACGTCCAGATCTACTTGCTGTCTATTTTCCCTTGGCATTTTTATCCTTCTGGTCAAATATGTGAGGAGTCTCTGAAAGGAAGAACTGTTCAACAACAGTTCACCTGTGCACATAAAACAACCAAGAGCTCAAGATAAAGCTCAGCAAAAAGTTTATTTATTGCTCTCTTACCAAAAATTGTTCTTGAATCACCATTTTTATTGTGCAATAGAATACATGACAATGATGAAGTGAAATAACATGTTACAACTGATACTTGAAAGCAGCGCTTGTCTTTTATTCACTCAGTACAATTTGGGGGAAAATTAAGCATTTTGGTTTTAATAGAAAAGTTGTTCCCTGAACCTCCCAGTCTTACTGAATGTTACTGAATCAATTATTAAAGCTTTTGAACCACAGTTAACTAGAAATAAATACTAATTCATTCTCCAAGCAGTCTAAGAAAAATAGGAAAAATACCACATAGTAGTGAACTCCCAACACTAGACTCCTACACACACTGATTAAAGGAAACCAAAAATTTCTGTCTGAATTTATCTGTTAACCTCACAAGTCACAAACAGCAAAAGAAAAATAACCTCTTCTTTTGTAAAGCTTGACTACCTTTCCAGTCAATATTCTTTCTAATGTAGCTAATTCTGTGATTTATTCACTACTTAGGACTGATCTACAGTGAAGTTTTGAGGGACCAGTTCAAGCTAAGGTCTTCATTAGTGAAGCTACCCTGTTATGCCAGCAAGACTTCATTATCAGAACTGTATATATTTCTGTAAATGGACAATGTTATTAACTGTACCTATTCTAGGAAAAGCTGACATTGTAGCAGTGAAGTCCTTGATGTAAGCAACAGCCAAACCTGCAGTGTGGTAGGAGCTGGTTTTGAACACCTCTTCACAAGTAACTTACTTCAGGCAGGCCACTAAAGACACACTTGCCCGTCATTTATGGCAATTATCCTAAAGAAGAGTTCTGACTATTTTCTAAAGCATTTGTAACCACCTGCTGCAATGCATTCCACACAAAAGTGACAGAAAGTCATACTTTGAAGTAAAACCATATGACCTTGTAATTATCTTAGCAGTTTTTCTGCTGGTGTGTTTGAGCTGGATATGCAATTTACCAACAGGGAAACTTTTTATTATTCGTAAATGAACCTTAATTTAATAGTTAACATCCACTATTTAAAGATGAAGCTGTCTATTCATAGACAAGCTCTTCTTTAACAGAAAGATTAAAACAACCCACCTTTAGGGTAGTTAAAAGAAACCCATATTTTCATGACTAGGTGCTGAAATGCAAGACTTCAGATTTAGCTATACAACCCAGAAAGATACACTGCAGATTTACCTTTACTCCAACTCCACCATTCTTCATGGGAACTAAATCATAGCTCAACTTTTCTTTTTCCTTCTGAACAAAAGGATCATTAAATGCACGGCCATGGAACCTCTTGAAGTTAGATACAGTGTTGTGGGCATGAGTTATTTGCTGTAAAGAAATACAGGATAGTTAGAAAACCACTCTTAATCAGCCCGCAATGTTCAGTGCTGTTCTGTATGTCCCCAAGCACAGGTCAAATTTTCAGACAACTGCTAACTCCCTTGTCATAGCTCTTTCTTTTAACGCTGGTAATTACTGCCTGGTACTTTTTATCAGCTCATTAATAAGTTAGAGCATTACTTATTAAGGATTATAAAAGTATCTCTGAAACCTTGACAGAACTGGGTGAACAATAACATGACCAACAGAGCCTACTACTTTAGTCAACTAATTTAGAATCATAGAATCATTTAAGTTGGAAAACACCTTTCAGATAGAGTCCAGCTATTTACCTAACACAGCCAAGTCCACCAATGTTCCCAAAAGCCACATCCACACACCTTTTAAATATCTCCCAGGACAGTGACTCCACCACTTCTCTGGGCAGCCTGTTCAAATGTTTACAAATCTTTTGGTGAAAAATTTTTTTCCTAATAGCCAATCTAAACCTCCCCTGGTAAAACTTGTGCTCCTTTCAGGTATTGTAGATAGTGATAAGGGCACCCTTGAGCTTCCACTTCTCCAGGCTAAAAAATCCTAGCTCCTTCAGCTGCTCTTCATAGGGCAGGCAGTCCAGATCCTGCCCTTCAATGGACACACTCCAGCACCCCAATGTCCTTGTAGTGAGGGGCCCAAAACTGAACACAGGATTGGAGGTGTGGCCTCACCAGTGCTGAGTGCAAGGGGACAATCCCTGCCCTGGTCCTGCTGGCCGCACTATTGCTGATACAGGCCAGGATGCCACTGGCCTTCTTGGCCACCTGGGCACACTGTGGATCGTGTTCAGCCACTGTCAAACAGCACTCCCAGGTCTTTTTCCACCAGGAAGCTTCCCAGCTACTCTGCCCCCAGCTTGTACGTGAGGTTGTTGTGACTCAAGGGCAGGACCCAGAACTTGTTGAACCTCATACAATGGGCCTCAACCCTTCAATCCAACCTGTCCAGATCCTTCTGTAGAGCCATCCTACCCTCCAGCAGATCAGCACTCCTGCTCAGCCTGGCATCACCTCCAAACTGACTGAAGGCACACTCGATCCCCTTTTCCAGGTCATTGATTAAAATATCACATAGGGCTGGCCCCCAGTACTGAGCCTTGGGGAACACCACTGGTAAGGGGCTGCCACCTGGATTTAACTACATTCACTATCACTCTCTGGGCCTGACTATCCAGCCAGTCTTTTACCAGTTAGGAGTACACCCCAGTTGTGCCAGCCATCCCACCACATCTCCACAATGGCAACTGTGTCAGTTTTACTGCTGTGCAGTGGTGTCCAGCTTCTCCTCTTTATTGCCCATGTTGCAGGCACTGATGTACATGCACTTCGGTTGGGCTATTCATCCTGCCACTTTCTTGCGGGGAGAAGCCCCAGTTTCTACGTTTCTCCATTCTCAGGAGCTCCCATGGTTAACATCAATAATAACCTTTGTGTCACTGCTGCCACATGGATCTCCATCCCATCTCCACTGAGGCAGCAGAGAGAAGGACCTCACTAGAACACTCTCTCAAATACTGCTGTTGTACCCCCCAGGCTTATCTCTAGCAAACTTGGTTGTATCCCTTTCCCCCTCCAAATCTAGTTTAAAGCTCTCAGTGACCCCTGCTAGCTCCTGTGCAAAGATCCTTTTCCCCCCACTGAGACAGGTGTACCCTGCCTGTTGCTAGCAGTCCTGCTGTCATGTAAACTGACCCATGATCAAAGTCCCCAAATTCTGCCAGTGGCACCAGGCTCAGAGGCAAGTATTGCTCTGCTGGCTCTTTCTGTTTCCTCCCTCATTTCCTGCAACTGGAAGGATAGAGAACACATGATAGTATTATTTGTGCTCCTGATCCATTAAGCAGTCATTCCAAGGCCCTGAAATCTCTCCTGATTGCCCTTGGACTACCTGGTGCAACCTCATCACTGCCAACCTGAGAAACCAATAATGGATAATTATCTGAGAGCCATACCAGGGTAGGAACTTAGACCTCCGAGAGGCAGCAGACTTCCCCAAGAAGTGGTTCCAGCCAGCATATTGAGCCTTCTGCTCCCTTCCAAAGGGAGTCTCCTATGGCAGTGACCTGTCTTTTTTTCTTCATGGAAGCAGTTTTGACATAGGCCAACTTAATCTTGGTGACAGCCCCATGCAAGATGAACCACCATCCTCACTATTACTCAGTTCTACTTGCAGAGCCTTGTACCCCTTATGCCAGGACACTTGGGGAAGTGGGGTAGTCACAGAGGAGATGTGCCTGCTGTGTTGGCCAGGAACTTGTCACCATTGCTCCCTATCCCTCCAAGTCACTGTGTTCCAGCAGGTGGAGAGAAGAGGAAGGAATCCTCTGTATCTGTGTCCTGCCTGCCTCCCAGGTGCATCCCAGGGAAGGCAGGGTGTAATCCCACTGTATCATCTCTCTCTCTCACACTCCGTGATAGTTCTCAACCTGCTCACCTGCCCCCAGAGCTCTGTCACTAAGTGGAAGAACTCCTCTACTCGGGCACACTCCCACAGCTGTGTTCACAGCTGCCACCCCGCACTGGCAGCGTGTTCCCGGCAGAGCTGTCTGGGCAGCTGTGCCAGCCGTGCCGACTGCAGAGCTGAGCGGGGCCGTGGCTTTCTGCCAGGTGGACACCACTGCTCCCTGGTCGGGCTGGCACTGCCTCAGCACCCTTCCTGCAAACTGCTGTGCCACACCCTGGTCACCAGCGCTCCCTAAGGGCTTATTTTATATGTGGGGGAAACCACTGTTGTTGCTCCTCACCCCACCCACCCATGAGCTACTGCCACTGCAGTAGCAGCTCTTGTCTCCCCGTGACATTCCCGCAGTTTAGGAAACCCCCCCGTGCACTGCACTGGAGCACTCTGCCGCTGATTGTGCTGGCAGCCAGAGCCACTCACCTTACAACTGAGTGACAGAACTTAGACCAAATTGAAATGATTAAAGATTGCAACTACATGTGAAGCTGGTTTCTCTGTAAACTGGCCCTCCAACCCAAGCCACACTACCTCCACTTTAAACATCATTACATTAAGCGCAAACAAATGCTCTCCTAGTTACTAAGGGTCAAGCTTAAGTGTCCCCATACATTTCAAGACTTACTTTTTCCTCCCTGAGCTACTTTGAAACCACTTCATTTCCTTGTTCACATTCATCTAGCAGCAACTCAAATTCTTGCACTAGACCAAAGAAGAATACAGTGCACAGACAACTTGGAACTTTTTTTGATAACAACATCACCTTGAAGTGTATGCTAAACTACACTGCAAGCTCCCCAGTGCAAACCAGTGACGTAGAGAAGCCTTCATTATCAGAAATGCAAAGCACAACAGAAACCAGACAACTAGAGCAGCCTAAGAGACAATGCAAGTATCTCAGAGTAGAATTAATCCTATTTTATTAGAGAGAAATTATAAAAGTGTGTTATTATCTACAGGATAGATTTAGGCAGGCACCAACAGACTGCATGATAGCAACTCAAATGCTGAGCATATCAAGAAAGATTTCTAACATTCACTACCCTCAAAGAAAAGCATCAATTCCTTGTTGCATATAAAATTTTCCACCACAAAATGGAAGAATTTGAGCTACATCTTGTATTAGAAAACTACTCAACTAGGACAGGTCTCCTGCAGAAAAGCTCTCCGACAAAAAAGGAGGCCATACTCCCACTAACAAACAGTAACTTTCAGACAGCTGTGTCTGTGGAAAGATGTCACACTTGGACTCCCTAGTGAGAATCATCCTTGGTTTATTCTAATCACCAAAAAGTGCTCAGCAATTAATAGTACGAGCACAAGTTAGCACAGGCCAAAAATCATGCCAGGAACTATTTCAGTACTTTAATGTGATCGAGTAGTTAGGTTCCTGTATCCAAGATTGTTTCCCAGCATGGTTTCATTTATTTGTATAGCCACAACTTCAGAGTACTTGAATGTTACGTATTTCACAGCTGTACAGCTGAAGAATGTAGCAGCAGAAATTATTACCATGTAGTGGGCAGAGAAGCGCAAACACTCGAAGCTTTTATAGCCTAATTTAGCATTAACCTCAAAGCCTTTTCTAAGAGAACAATCTTAAGATATTTTTAGAGTAATTGTATGCCATTAGGTCTGTAGCATGTTTTAATATCTTCCTGCTTAGTCACAATTAAGAAAGCTGAGAATTATGGTCTGTTAACTAACATACTGTTCTCATCTCCAGTGCTAGCACACTTACCTAAAGGTAACAGAAATTCTCAGTAAATTTGCTCCAGCAGCAATTTCTCAAATGTTAAAGAGAGCACCTTTGAGTAATTTGAGCTCTCTCACACAATCCCATTGCAGAAGTCACCAGTCAAAACCTTTTTCTTATCATTTTGTGTGACTTTTTTGTTTGCTTGCTTTTTTTTTTAATGAAAAGGATCATTGTACTCTTTGATTTAAGTAGCTACTACAACCGAGGACACCAAAAAAGTAACTCTCAGTTGTCCATGTCAGGAAACTTCCACATTTACAAAAGAAACACAATTCACATCTCAGGTCATCAGCCAAACTGGACCACTTACAACTAGAGAAATAAATGATCTGTCATCTTTTATCATTTTAAGTATCACATTCTCTTCTCCTGGCAAAAATACTTAGCTTCAACTGCTAGGAGAGCCAGGCATGAAAGACTCAATACAGTCACATCATACAGGTCAGTTTGAAAGTAACTAAAGTCACAGGTGTTCATCACTGCAAATGCACATTTGTAAATGCAATCTAAGAATCCACTTTCAGCTTACTTCATGCTTTCCAGCATTTACTGGAACAATCTAACAATACTGAAACATGCTCGAGAGTACATAGGATTCAGATCATTTGCCATTTTGAGTAACAACTCATTTTTGCACACTAATGAATCATACTAGTTTCTGACTTGCAACAATGTCAGCAGTCAACTCGGCAATGCTAAGACGAAATTTAAGGAAAAAACACAAACATATGTATTTACTTCGTTACTGCAAATGTTAACCTGTAACTGAATGTGCATGTGCTTGTGAACATGTAAACGATTCATACTGCCTCGGCTATTCAAAATTAAGAGGAGAGCTATTACAGTGGAATAAAGTCTCCTTTAGTGCTCTCTCCATGGAAACCCTCTGCAGTCCTTTTACTACATGAGAGAGATGCACAGGCCAGTGGAGGCTGCATGCTTGATCTCCCGGCAGCAGTTATGTAACAATGTACAATACCTAAGGATTTATTTAACCATTACATTTCAATATTCTGAGACTTGTTGGAATTAAGTTCTCCTTCTAAACTGAAAATACTACTTTAACAAAGAAAACATTCAATCTTTCAGAGCACCTCAATCAAAAAAAAAAAAAAATCCAAAATAAGGACTTGCACCTTCAAAACCAGAGGTATTTAATTTACAGCAAATCCAAAGGTAGTAAGGTACCCTAAATAGCTTTAAGAACCTGAGCCAAACCTCTCCCCTTACATCTAATTTAAAAAAACGATATACAGCATTTGAAATGTTTTCCTTCAAGTACAAGGAAAATCCTATATAAAATCATTAGGAAAAGAAACCTAATGACCTTAACTTGTCAGAAAAGGGACACATTCAGCTGGAAAATATTACATTTATGAAAGAGAGAGCAGCAGCATTCTAGCAAAAACATCCTACATTTCTCTGAAGAAAGCATGGCAGCATAGTGCAGCATTTCTAAAATAAAAGGCTCAACAAGAAACTGAAGCTGTTCAGCTTCAACTATACCTAGCCAACTCTCTTTACACCCACTGGTACTTCAACAGTTTGCAGCAGGAAATGACCTACCTGGTTTTTAGCTGCAACACCAATAGCTCTGTTTTTGGATCCAAATGAAACCACCGACCTGGAAAGAACAACAGGCTAATTAACCCGGTCCTGACAACGAAAACGACTAAGAACTGTCACGGATTCATTTACTACTACTACAAATAAAACACCAAAGTCTTTCCGTCAAAGTGTCATTCTTTCAGTTTGCAGTAAAAAAACTACAGGAAGACTTTTATCCATCTTAAAGCCTTGGCTCAAATCCAGGACTTTTCACAATGGCTTATCCAAACGGTAAAACAGAATGATCGCAATTCAGAGCTCAAGCCAGACTACACCCTACCCGTCTGTGCCTGGCTGCTTCTAACTTGTTAACTAACTCCTGCTTTGAGCCAGAGGCTTTCTCCACCTGACCTCTGACTAAAGGAGAGCTGCCCTGGAGCAGTTGGCAGAGTCCATCCCACCGCAGCGTGAGTCGGAGAGTGTTCCCCCCGTGTCCCACTTAACCGGGACTGCCCCCACGGGGATTCGCGCGGCCGCCACCGGCGCTCCCAGCCCGCCGCACCGCGACCCGAGCAGACTCCGCACAGCCCTCCATCTCCGGGCACTCCCGCGGAACGCGCTCCGGCTCCGGGCCGGGGGGAGCAGGGACAGAGAACGGCTCGGGACCGGGACGCTGGGGAACAGAGAGGGTCGGGACCGGGAAGCAAGGGGCTGGGGGGTGGTACACAGGGGAACAGAGCGGGTCGGGACCTGGGGGGGGGGGGGGGGGGGGGGGCAGGATGGCCAGGGGGTATAGGGGGACACAGCGGGTCGGGGCGGGAAGGAGGAGCACGCGGGCACGCAGCGGATCGGGGGGCACACAGGGGGCTGCCCCCCCGCCACCCTGTACCTGCCCCCCGGCAGACCTCGGGGACCCGTACGGAGGCGGCGAGTGCCCGGAAATGCGCTGGCCCCATAGAGCGGGAACCCCCCACACCCCACCGCGAAACTTCCAGCACCTTCCTCCACGGCGGGCGCTCCGCCGGGCATGGACCGGCCCTCGCCCGCGCCCCGCGCCCCTCACTCACGGCGTGCACCGGTCGCTGAACTCGTTGGCGACGGTCTCGATGCCGCCGGCCCGCGCCACAGCGATGTAGCAGCTCTGGAAGCCCAAATCAAAGCCCACCACGGCCATGGCCCCGGCGCCAGAGGGAGGCCCCTGCTCTGCCCGGCTCGCTCCCGGTGCTGCTGCGGCCGCCGGTCCCCGTAGCGTGCGCGGGCGGGCGGACGGGGAGGGGACCCAGCGGCGCCGCCGCCGCTTTAAATATGACAATGAGGCGAAGTTTCCAGAAACTGCGGCAGCCACTCACCGGCTCCACGTGCAGCTTCCGCTTCCGCCCTCGGCCGCCTTCTCGAACAATTCCCGCCAATCGGCGGCGCGGGGCGCGGTGACGTCAGGCGTTCCCATGGCGACCGCGGACGCCGCCAGCCCCGCGAGGGGCGGGGCGGGGCCAGGCGGGCAGGGGCGGGGCCGCGCGGAGGAGGCGGTGGGGGCCGGGAAAGGCGGAGGCTCCTGTTGCCTGGAATGTGCGGGAGAACGGGAGATGAGCGGCTCTCCGCGGCAATGCCCCTACCTTAATACACTGGGAAACATCTCTAGGGCCGATTGTCACGTTGTTGTAAGTGTCTCCCCTCTGTGCTGCCAGACTAAATATGTTAATTCTACAGATCACTTGTTCTCTGCAGAGGGCTTTTGTCTCAGGGTGCCGCAACCCACTATAGCATATATGTCCTATTGCCTCCCAGCTGTCTAGCTCTAGCTTTTTGTGCAGGACCCCATCCCTGCTAGAAGAAGCCTTAACCTTCTGCATTCCGTATGGAGGTATGGTGGGTTCACAGATCCTGATTTCAGTTGCCAGCGGTACATCCATCACAGAATCGATTAGGTTGACCTAAAGGGACCTTTGAGATAATTGAATCCAACCATGACCAAGGCATGAAAACCAGACCATGGCACTGAGTGCCACATCTACTCTTTGCTTAAACACCTCCAAGCACAGTGACTCTACCACCTCCCTGTGGCTCCCACCAGCCCATTCCAGTATCTAATCACCCTTTCTGTGAAGAACTTTCTCCTAATGTCCAGCCTCATACTCCCCCTGGCACAGCTTAAGACTGTGTCCTCTCTGCATGTTAGATGCTGCCTTTCAGGTCCTGGCTGTTACAAAGGGCAGGGAGAGGCGATTGCATTCAGTGTCCTGAGTGTCCTTGCATGGAAGAGACAAGATATTTCCACCCCCACCTCCCACCCCCCGCCCCCCTTTCTAGGTACTGTGGTTCAGCAATTTCTGATAAAGCTTTGCCTCAGAGTTGAGTAACATTCAGCTCGCGGGATCTCGACCCCTCATGAGGGTGCATGGGGAGGATTTGTTCTCCTGAAATAGTGCTTGCCTGTTCCAGAGGAGACACAGAGCTGAGAAATTCATGAGACCAGTGTCACTAGCTAAGGATGCAGCTTCTAACTTCAGAATGAGCTGATAGGTTGGCCTGATAGATGTGTGTGTGTGAGTTGATGAGGTTTCGTGTCCTTACTTGACATGGTAAATATTCATGATAATGTATTTCCAGTTTTGAATGAGGAGACAGACTTCATCAAAATATTTAGCTGCTTAAATATCCTGATAAAGAAATGCTTAAAGTACTTAAGCAGCCTTCATGAGCATCCAAAGTCCTTGCATCCTGGATAATACTTGTCTAGAACTTGAAGGTGAAAAACCAGTCTTTTCATTTATCGGTTCACCGGTATGTCAGCTGTCACCTTATCTGACAAGAAGTGGGGTACCTAGTATTTTCAGTGGTTGTTTAGAAAGTCCTGTTGTGGCAAATTACAGACACAGAGCATACCTGGTGGTTTAAGTGTTGCCATAGATAATAAAAGTAGATACCAAACATTCTTTCTGCTTTTTCTCTTTTGTTATACATTGTTTATCCTTGAATAGAAAAAGAAGAAAACTTGACTGTTTGCCCAGATTTGCAGCTGTTCTCTAAAGGGAGAAAAAGCTCAGCAGTGAATTTGGAAGTTACTCTGCTGGCATCATCTCTGATGGTGCAGTGCAGTGGTTGAGTTATGGCTTCAATGAAGTGGAATCCCAGTATAGGAATAAAGTTTTTTTTACTCAGCCTAGAGCAGAAGCACATATTGGTAGCGACTTGCTGTCTGTGAGGTGAGTTCCCACTATGGAGCTCTAAATGGTATTGGGGAGGAGTAGAGGGAAGACAAGAACTGCTGAGGGAGGTAATATTGGTAAGGTGCTTGCTAGAGATGGTTCCTGAGTCTGGGCCTGGGGCAGCTGATGCAGTGGTGTGGGCCATTCTGAAAGGATGCAAGCTGCCAGCAAATCTGGAGGCTGGAAACCCTGTGACTGTGGGCACAGCGTGCTGCCACCAGGAAGTGCTTAGTGAAGGGACAAGTTTGAATGTTATGATGTGAATAAGAACCCCCTGCTTTTCATCACAGATGAGAACCAAGAAATACAAGATCAAAGAGGCATCAAGAAATCATACAGCATTGGCTGGCTAAGGTTAACACACTGATGAGGCTTAGCAGTGAGAACACTTGCATCTGTCTGTCTAATCTGATGCTCTGGATAAAGCCAGCAGGATTGGAATCATTAACACCATGATTTACCAAGGGCTGCAGAAATGAGATGATAAACTTTATTTTAAAAGTCTAGGAGAAGATTCTGAAAACTCTTGGTTCTTTCTTCCAGCAATGTGAAGACTTGTGTGTCTCTTCCTTCTAAACTAGAGATAGGAAGGGTTACATATTGACTGTCAATCTTCTTGTAGGGGCGTGTGGGAAAACATTGTAACCTCTGCTGGTGTTCATTAGTGTTGGAAAGCTTGTGAGTTTAGGAACTGAGGTTAACCAGTGTGCTGCCCTTCTTTTTGGGTGTCACATCAGCCTTTTCTGGATGTCCAGGTGGACAGACATGCTGGCCTGAAGTGAAATTTCTGTTAATGTTCTCCTTGGTCAAATAGTCTGTGATCCTAATGCTGCTGGGAAGAAAAGAGGAGAGTTCTGCTATTCCTGCTTTCTCATTGTTCAGTGGGATACTGGATTCTTACACATGGATGCTCTATTTTAACCTTTGCGGTTTTGCAATGCACCAACTATTGTAGCTGGTTACCAGAATATAACTACTGACCCATGTTTTTCAAATTTTTAAGGTTGTCTTGCACAGTTAGGATATATGTTTACCCAAATATTCTCTCTACTTCAGTGTTTAACTTATGATGAATGAAGAGAGAGTTTGGCAACAAAATGTATCTCAGGTGGATTTTTCTTTACTCCTCAGTATGAGTAGGGAGTTTAGCTCTGTAAGTGCTCTCACTGTGACTGTTAAGGGCTTCTGTAAACATGCCCAGATTCTGACCTGGAGAAAAGAACAGTCTGACTTTCATCAGTGCAAGCAGTGCTTTAAAATGGTAGTTGATCAGGCCTTTAAAAATTATTTTCATATTTGATACTGTGGCCTCTACCAGAACATTAATAAAGGTGTTCAGAAACTGAATTTGACATGGGAACAGGAGTTATCTCATGTTAAACCAGTACTAATGTTGGTAAACTGCCATGGGGTGGAGAGATAGAATGACATTAGTGTCTATACAGGGAATGTTACCGTTATAAAACATGACCTCAGTCAACTAGAGGATGGGCTAATGTCCCTGTGGAAGCCCAGGCGTCACAGGGCTAATGTCCCTGTGGAAAGCCAAGCGTCACAGAAAATAACATAGCAATCAATTGAGCTTGAAATTTCTGCTGTGTTGCCAGAGGTCCAAACAGATCTGCAGGAGCTCTGCTGGGACAGTAGAGGCAGCATTCTTTGTACATAATCTTCATATTTTATTTGAAACAGAAAACAGGAAAACCCACCCCAGTATAGGCAGGCAACATCTAAACATTGCATTCCAAGTAAATAGGTCTCTATCATTTATCTGGGGACTTTATATATGTTCTCACTTTCCATTTGGGGGTTGAGCTGCATTCCAGCCCATGCTATTGTTCTAATCTGTTTGGAAGTTGCCTGTGCCAGCTTTACTGCAGCTGCCCTTCTGTAAATGTGAGCAGTTGGCTCTTAATGATAGCACATGCTGGTCAATCTAAGCTTCTGCAATGTTTCTGTCTCTGTCTCTCATCATTTGAGAAGGTCTTTAATGCAACCTAATGAGATTAGACTTCATTTGTTCTTGGGTTCTCAGCTAAGGTTTAAATGGTAAAGAGCACTTCAGGTCATTGCTTAGTCCAAAGAAAGACTGACATTCCTATCAAGCTGTGGTTCTCCGGAAATATGAGTTAGTTCACTAGACAGCTCCAGTAGTCTCACCCTTGTGGTACAATCCTGTACTTCAGCTCTTGCTTTACACTGATTTTCATACCACTATTTTACCACTGTATGGTATTTACTTTAATGTCTATAAACATTTTGTAAATCAAGCGAAAAATAGGATTGTGTCAAGGAAAATAATGTGAGTTGCCAAAAGTCTATCCAACTATGTGAGACAACAGCTAACACATCATGCTTGTATTTTCACTTAAAATTTTTTTTGGTCTCTTCTGTATGGGAAATGTTAGTGATAATTTCTACAGTATCATCTTTGCTAATACCTCCATCCACATTCTTGTCCTGGAGAAAGAGAGGAAAATTGAAGAGGATAAGTCGCCAATGAGGTAGTGTAAGCAGCCTGAAGCGTAGCAATCAATGAGCACTGCTTTCTGAATGTTTGAAATCTGAGCTGAGCTGTTCAGAGCATCCCTACTGTGGGGAATATCCACTTTGTACAAAATGCACAGGCTCTTTGGTAAGGCAGATAAACTTCACTTGATAGATTTTTGCGTGCTTCCTGATAAAAGCCTCAGCACCTGGCAAATTCTAATGAGGCTCTTTGCAGCTCTGGCCATGGATCACCATACTTGAACACACACCATAGCAAATCCAAATCCCAGAGTAACCAACAGGGTAATGCTTTATCCTCCTGACACTCTGAATAAGACTCTTAACCCCAAAAAACTTTTTTGATCTGCATACAAGGATGTCCTTTTCCTGTGAGTTTTTTTCATTTTTATGCCTATTAATATATCTGTGTGCTTATAAAACATGAGTTAAAATGGAGAAGACTTTATTTTTGATGTTAACATGAATTCCTCAAAACCTGTAGCTGTGAATGTTTGCTTTGATGGCTGGGAAACTACCAATAGTGTCTGATGTTGATAAAGCATTATTTGTATTTAGAAAAGCGCAAATTAAGACTGAAACAATGCAAAGGTGGAGAAGGTAAGTTAAAAGTTACAGTGCCAAGGTTATTGTGAACTTCTTCGTTCTATTCCCTTGGAGGTACAGATGTTTTAATCCACTCACTTAAACAACTGGATTGTCCTACTGGAAAATGTTAAGATTTTAGGAAAAAGAACATTTACACTTTATTTACTTTGTATTTAATAAACTTAGCACAGGAAGGCAAGTGTCCCATAAATGCTTTAAGATCCAAAATTATGGAGCTTAGGAACATTCAAATAGTACTAAACCTGGAGTGTTCATGAATGTCAAATACTTTAACGTGAGTGATTATATGTTTATAATTCCCTCATAACCTCTTCTCCTGTTGCTTAGACACAAGATGTGTTTTAAACAAGAAAATCAGACAATATGATTATGGTGCAAAACAAAATTAATATAGATGACCAGCTGCACATCACTAATTGGAAGAAGCAGAGAGCTGGATGGTTTTTAAGTAAATATGGAACTAGATTGTATAAACTCTCTGATGCCTAAGTGCAATTAATAAAATAAAAGTACTTCTAAAATCAGAAGGATTGCAAAGCCTCCTTAGGCAGTCTGGATTTAAAAAAAAAAATCAGTGAGGTTTTGACTGGTTCTTGTATATGAAATGAAAGGAACTGAAAGTTATTTTTAAGTAGAGAAATGAAAATGGATGAAAATGAAAATAAGGGGTGGGGGAATGGAAATAAATAAGGTAAGTTATTACTACTTGATCTGATGGCAAACCATCTGGCAATATGCTGCCAAATCATTATGTATCATTTATATGACTCAGTGCTAATTAGATGTGCACGGATTATGCAGACTTCTTGTGCTTTCAACATTGGCAGAATGTTTTAAAAATATCACTTACATTATTAGTATGACATGTCCTTGTTATGAATTTCTGACAGTAATCCAAGCCGTTTTTTCACTAGAAAGTATCCAAAGCACTTCAAAGACTGTTCAGATTTTTACTTTTTAAAAAAGAAACGAAACAAAAAAACCCCAGTATAACACCAGGATCTTCTGTCCAGACACTAAGAAATTAATTTATTTTTCTTTTCCAGTAACTTTCAGAAAATCTACTGACTGAGCAGATAGGCCTGGACAGCATGAAAAGATAACTAACTACATAAATATATACACACTTCAGATTATAGTAAACATGCTTTGAAAGACCGTGTAATAAAGAGTCTTTTAAAAGCGTGTGTGCATTGCTCCATGTCTATACATACACAAATCAAACACTTTTCTCTTTTTTTCTAGGATTTCCCCACTTTCATTCACATGACATCAACAATTTCCACAAATGGGGGACTGTAAAATTTTCCTTTGTTTATAGTACCTCTATAGCTATACTTAGAGCATATTAACTGTTATATGTCTACCTTAAACATGCTACAACATAAATCTGTTAATAAAATGTATTCTGAGAGTTGAAAACTTCAAACTGCTTTCATATGAAAGCTATAAACATCTGTTGGATGGAAGGTGAAATACTGAGAGTTAAAGATCAACAGGGTGAGTGATTAATGGGTGAAATTTCTTCCTTTTCAAGGAATGTCTCAAAGGTGGTGCATCCAAAACCACAGGTTTTGGTGTGGCTTTTTTTGTTTGGTTGTTTTTATTGGTTTTTTGTTTGTTTGTTTGTTTTTGTTGTTGTTGTTGTTTTGTTTTGTTTCATTTTGTTTTGTTTTAAGAAAAAAAAATCAATATGCTTGACTAAGAAATATTATGTGTTTTCTGAAAATTAAAGGCCTCTGAAGGGAGCTTGTTTACTTGTCAGTTATGAATACAGTGAAAATAAGGCAGCACAAATCCATAGTTGCATAAGTAACTAGCAAGTGCATAGAAAGAAGTAATATTTGAAAAAATATCAGAACGTTCTAATACAGGGATATAGATCTTAACACAAAAATACTTTTTGTGATGTGACTACTTTTGTAAATATGCATGACTTGCCTCATGCAGTTTTGTATTTACATTTAAAGATTATTTTAAAGACTTGAAGATAGCTCAAAGAGTTGGCAGAATGCTCTATAGCACAGGACACATGATCTGCAAAGTGGTATAAAACATTTACATTTACTTATAGACTTAGAATTACACAAGAAAGAGATACGCTCATTAGAGCATTTTTTTATTTCAGATGCAGTCACACAATATTCCTCTAGTAGGGGGATGAGGGCAAAATTCCAAACAAAAGTGAGATGTGCACTTTTAACAGTAATTGTCATTAATGATCTCCTGCTAAAGTTTTCCAATATTATATACTCTTTATTTATAGTTTCAGGTGCCTTTCTAAAAAGTTACTGTCTTTGAACACAGGCTGGATTAATCCGTTTATCAAAACTGGATTATTGTGCACAAATTTCCATTTTAGTAGTATAATAGTAAAGTTCCTGCACTGCTTGAAACATGCTGAAGAATGATCCCTGTGAGAGGCCCCAACCTAGTGGGCTCAAAAAGTGAGAAACTAAAATAACAAGGACCTTAGGAAAATGTTAGTAGAAGTGTTTTGACAGCTTGAATGGATTTACCTGGCCTATGCTAATATTCATTTTACAGAGAATTCAAGTTGAAACTAAAGAAATATTTGCCTGCTTAGAAATTTACCACATCTGTTAATCTTATGCCTGAGCCAAGCTTTCGCATACAGTTATGATTACTAATAACATTACGCACAGTTTGTTGAGTTTGGGTTTGGGGTTTTTTTGCTCTTGGATCAATAAAGAAAAACAAATTTATGTATAACTTCTGGACATTGGGTGGCACCATTGCCTCACATAAGCCATATAGCTGCCTTCTAGCTTAAGTTTCACAATGTTGGCTCTGCTCCTTTTTCCTTTAGCATAACTATATAAGGCAAGCCAGACTGCAGAACTAGTTGCCTTCTTTCTTCTCTCTCTCTTTTTTTTCTTTTTTTAGTTTGATTTTAAGTAGTCATCTTGCTTTAAATAGTAATGGATTTTTAACCAAGAACTGATGTTGCTCAGTTGAGGGAAGCGGTGTTTTGATTTCAAGTGTTGAAATGGAAAGATGCTCGGTACAGCCAAACTGCTTTCATGTGCATGTGCGCCAGCCAGCCTGTGATGAAGCTGTACACTAATGCAAAAAGTAGGAATAGCACCTGTGTGTTTTATTGTCTTTAATAAAATTCAGTTTAAAACAATGTTTTAATTAAGAGCTGATTTGTGTCCACAGCAGGGCTGATATATCAGATACCAATATGTGTTTCTGTACAGTCAAGATTCCTCTAGGTTTACTTTTAAGATGTATTTAGGTCTTTTTAATTGGACCTTGATCTCCTTCCTGGCAGATACAAAAACTTTGTCCCAAATCAGGAGACTGGTATAAAAACATACAAAAAAAATACCTTTCCTTACACTGGTATGATTTTTTTTCCCCAGGGTTTATTAAATTTATTGTACAGAGCAAAGTACTCAGTAGATAACTAATAGTATTTTGTCTCCATATTAATTAAAATGTCAGAGACTGCATTTTGAAAATGGTCTGAGGAGTTACACAGTGGTTACTACTGTGGAAGTGAATGAGACAGTACCAAGAAATGCAGAATTTCCATTAATTTTTACTTTATGTCTGTATTTGGGGCAAAAGTGCAGAATTAAGCTTTGATGTTGTTTCATACAGTCTTATGGAAGAGCTCTGTCAGTTATGTAGATCAGCATCAGTACTAACTTACTTGGGGGAAGGCATTCTGATGAAAGCTGTAAGAATAATAGTGATTTTTTAAAAAAAATTTGGATTAAAGAAACCCCAACCCTGTTTCCATATACATTGGCTGGTCAACCTAAAGATAGAAGTTTAGCATAAATAGAAATCTGCATAAAGGTGTTTCTGAGTCTTTGAAAATGTTGCCAGCCAGTTGCAGTTTCAGAAACAATATCAAATAATGTATCAGTAGTATCTGCTATAAAGAATTTACGAACCTGCTTGTCAAAGTTTCCACTGTTAAGCCTTGTAAAGAATGTGTTCACTAGAATCTGAGCCAACTGCACAATTAAAGAGCAGATCATTAAAATACATTTCTTGGATTATCTCTTTGTAATGTGTGATCTGAGCAGCTCTGTATGTTTGTATTCCTCTAGAACTGATCGCAGTGCAGTTCTTTAAGTTCAAGACCTTTCATTCTTATTTTAGAGCCTCACAAATAAACTTGCAGAAACAGATAACTTGGTTTCAGAGCTGAAAAGTGAGACAGAAGCCTTAAATATACACTATGAGAATGGGTGAGGACCGGTGATCTAACATTGGAAGCATTCTAATTTTTTATTCTTTTTAGTGGGAACAGAAATTGAAGAGAAACATGAGACTATGTCTCAAGTACTGAAAAACTGTGTAAGGACTTTCTCTAGGTCCACTAAGGATATGATGAGAAATAATGTCCAAAAATTAAAAGAAGGAAGTACCCTTTGGCTACAACAAGGTTTGAAGCTCAGTGTCAGCCAGGAACAGGGAGCCAATGTCTTGCACAACTGAAAGATACTTTTGATTTATGGTGTCTCCCTGGTTTGAGAGGTGGCTTGTTTCCTGCTGTGAGCAGATATGAAACAACCTCTTAAATTTCTTTCTAATTCCTCTTCAATTCCACCCCATGATTTTAACATTGTACATTGTGTAGTAGATAAATCTGCTGGAAACAATAATTTGTCTTTCAAACTTACTATTCAGACCACAATCTGTTACAGTTAATTCACTGCCAAATAAAGGTGATGATAAGATCAGATTGTCGTGGGTTTAGAAGAGATTGTTACCAACTGTTGTGGGTTGACCCTCGCCAACAGCTGAGTGCCCCCACAGCTACTTCCTCACTCTTCCTCCTCCTCCAGCATGACAGCACATAAAAGGAGAGCAAAAGTTGTGGGTTGAGATAAAGAGACTTTAATAAATGAAGGAAAAAGAAGGGGAAAGACCCAAGGGATGCCAAGGCAGCTGTTCACCACCCCTTAGTGCAGTGCCTAGCCATGCTCCAGGCCTCTACCTCAGAGGTCACACACCCACACACCTTCTTCTAACCCAGCTTCTGTTGGGTAGCAGAACTTTATATGATATGGAATTTGCCCTTGGACAGTTTGGGTCCTCTCACAACTTCCTGCTCAACTTGGGGGGAAGGATAGTATGATATGGGCTCTTATGAAGGAAGTTAACTCCATCCTGGCCATACCCAGTACACCAAGTTTTTTACAGCTTTTTAGGTAAAATTCAGCAAACTAGTTGTTTTCCATGCTGTCTACACAAAGCTTGTTATTGAGATTCACTGTGCATGTCATGGTTATTTTCATAGGATTGGTTGTGTTTTCCGTAGAGCTACGTAAGAAGTTGGTACTGCTGTTATGCCCAGTGTGCCCTACTGCTTGGCCACAAAACAGTTTTTCCAGACTCTTAACTGAGTGGTTTTAATTTAGAACTGTGTGTTTTGAGGGTTTGGGCAATGTTGTCCTGTATGATGTCACCATCAAACTCTTAACTTCTGTTGACTTTTGTAGTTTCCCTGTGTCACGTTTACTTGATGTTGTTGTATTTGAATGGTTCTGTACCACCTGTGGCATCCTGTGGTTTTTTGATCCAGTCCTATTTGACTGTCCATATCAAAAGCAGAATGAAATAGTCCTAAGGGAGCAATTGCTGGTGGACATGATCTAAAACTGCTTTGAGGCTAATACAGGCTGCGATGAGTGCAGTTGCTCTGAAGTGACACCGGGCTGTAAAGGCTCCTAAGGGCCACTTCATAACTGAAAATTTCTGGAATGAGGGGTGCTCGGGTTCCTCCTGTCAGTTTTGATCAATGAGCTCCTCATCTGGTTAACTACTCCAGCCCTCGTTTCCCCTTATGCCACTCAGAAGGACAAGGCAGATATCCACCTTTGAGTGGAGACGATCAGGATGCAGAAGTCCTTTTCAGGCAATTAAATCTATTTTTATTACATAGAAGATACTTCTTGTGGCTTTGTTCATATCAAAGGATGGTTTTTAGGTGACTTATTCATAAGCAAGGACGGTTGGCAAGCTCAGAATTGAATCATTTTACCTCTAATAATGACTGATATAATGACTTTAAACTGCTGTTTTGCCGAAGTGGGAGGCCCCAACAGGCAGCAAATACCAACTTCTGTGCTTGGAGTGAGTTTACATATCCAAAATTGACTGATTTTGTCTGTAGGCATGTGTCAGGTAGGCGTCATGTCTTTTTCTATTCTTCTCCCTACCATCTCAGAATAAGAAAGTAATTAAGCTGGGAAAGGCCTTTTGAGGTCATCTGGTCCAACACCCAGCTCAAAGTTACTTCTGAAGCTGCACAATTTTCCAACTCTGCTTGTTCAACAGCATGATTATTGTGCACACCTGAGCTGGTTCAAAAGAAAACTGCTTCAGCTGAAGAAACTAGCTGTTATGTGCCTGCCACTGCTTAGAGTGTTTGCATCTAAGTACACAGCCCCTGTGCTTCTTGAGATTATTGGCATAAAAAGCTGTAAGACAGACATACGCCGAAGTCTTTGGTGCCACCATCTTATAGGATGGATTTTTCCAGGGTCTAAAGCCTCGTTAAGATGTTTCATGCTGTCTGAGCATCTCTGGATATTACTGTGACTACTTGTCTCTTCCACTCTCAGGAATTCTTTTTTTTTTTTTTTTTCTGGCTGCCAAATTGGGATGTCATAACAACGTTTAAGTTGGTTTCTGAACTGTCATGCTTTACAGTGCAGCTGTAATAAGGCAAAACAAAATATATGGAAGCTATTTGTGAGACATGGGAGATCCTGAGGCACAAATCCCAGGAGATGATGCAGGTTAATCAATACTTGAGTGATCATGATATTTACAGCTCATCAAACCAGCAGAAATGTTAGAGACAAATTCATAGGACATTATTTGACCACGCACTTCAGCGGTCCTTGAACAGTCTGCCTCATTTTTTTCCCTGCCTCTATGACTTAGTACACAGTTGAGAAAGGTAGGTGATTTTTTATACCACTGTTTCTTTTCTTGTACGAATTAGAAGCTGGGGTAAGTAGTTAATGCTGCCACTAATCTTTTTAAAACAAACAGAAGTATTTTGTTCATACATGATTTTGCTCAGTTAAATCCCTTATTGTTTATCTATACTTTGACTTTCGGTTGACAAGGTAATATTTTCACTAATTTATTAAAAGACAGTAGCAGGTCGTTTAGGACTAATGTTTTGTATTTTTAAATAGCTACATTTCAGCAGGGAAAATATAAAGAGCTCAGTGCTTGGTAGAGGTAGTTGTGTGTCAGATGGAAGCAGCAGGAGACCGAACAGGAGAGAGCAGCAAGTCTGACAGTTCTTTAGGCAAGCTGTTCATTTGACCAAGGGAGTGGGCAACATGCCCTTGGTGTATAATCAAGACTGAAAATCTTCAGTCCTCTACATCTGCCTATAGAAGTTTCTCCTTGACTGTGTGCAGTACAGTAGACAGGAGCATCTCACAATCTCATCACTTGAAATCTGGGGACCTGTGTCAAGTTCCACAGCTTGATAGATCTTCTGTTTCTTATCTGTAGTTCAAAGATGTTGAAATTCCTGTGTCCTGCTCCCTTCCCTGAGCGTATATATTCTGCCTCTTGGACAATCCAGAAGATATGCTGCAGAAGGTATTTTCACTGTTTCTCTGCCAGAAGACACAGGAGCTGACTGGCAGAGACAGTTAAGCACTCATTACTGTCCCATAGGAAAGGAATTGTCTTTGATCCATCTTTACAATCTTATAAGAATCTGTGACTGATTACTTCATGTCCAGTGTTTTTCCAGGTCCTTTCTAGAGAGTGTGTAATCTAGTAACAGCAGTCTCGATCATGAAAAATCGCTTGGTTGAACTCTATTCCCGGGACACCTTGCTACAGCCACACACCAGTTCTCTATACAGCTTTGATTGAAGGCTGTAAGATTTAGCTTAAATGGAGTCCTCAAATTTTAATTAAGAGCCACCACTTCCCAGGTTAACCCAAGAAGAAGAGAGACTAAACTCAGACTACACTGTGGGCTGGCACAGGGGTTGAGTGGAGCGCTGAATTCCCGCAGTGTTCTGGTTGTCAGGTTTACAGCATGCACATGCTGATACTGCAACGTTATCAGTTCTCCTGGGCAAGATGGGGCAAGTCCTAGGCCAAGTGTCACTGACTGAGTCATGTCTAGAGTATGGGGGGCTTTCCCTCCTACTGCAGGTTTCTCCCAGGGAGAGCTGTTTAGAGTGGTCCAAAGGGGACAAGGGAGTGTAGTTTAGATCTGAGCGCTGCAGAGTATCAGAACTCCCATGTTCAAGGTCACTGCCTAGTGTTTGACG
The DNA here is from genome assembly GCF_000738735.6 of Corvus cornix cornix. NCBI lineage: Eukaryota > Metazoa > Chordata > Aves > Passeriformes > Corvidae > Corvus > Corvus cornix. The sequence continues at coordinate 48,739,998 of NC_046332.1, forward strand.
AATGTAGGTGTATTCCCAGGGTATCAGTATCTTAGGGTATATAATAATGGACTGGAACTGTCATTGAAATACTGCCTTGAGTAGCTGAAAGCTGAGAAATTGTTCCCAAATGCATGTTGTGATTCAAAAGTAATTGTGTGATTCTGAACTCATTTGGATTGGTTTTGCTCATTTCTGCAGGATTAGTCTTCGCTTAAAGTTATGCCGCTCCTTACGCAACTTCCTGAGTAGGACAGAGAGGTCCAACTGCAGAAGCCTGAGGAAGAGCTGGAACAGAACTCAACTGATGTGACTTGTAGGCCTCTCTCTGACAGAAAGGTCTTTCCACCCCAGCTATTGAAAGAAACTAAGAAAACTCTGTCATCCCTGGATTAAACATTTCTCATATGTCTAAAAGAACAAAGTAGTTGCAGTCAAGTTCTCTAACTCAGTAATTGCTGTTGTGTCTGGTTCATAATTTCTCTGTTTTCCCATATTACAATCCTTCTATAGAAAGAGATGACAAAGCCACCAGGGTATCCAGAGGCACTGCTGCAGTGCCTGCAAAAAGAGCAAACTGCCTTTGAATCACAAGCCAGCCTTTGCATTTGGTATTCGTAACTTTACAGATATATATCTCTGACAGTATTTACTTGTATTTGCAGTCCCCCCTTTTTAGTCTCAGAGGTGGGACATCAAAAGTGCTACATTTGTATTATTTAGGAATCTAAAATACATGTAATACTATAAAGAAAGGAAGCTTGGTGGTCTTCTAAACCTCTGTGTTCCTTAATAGAATATTCATTATTTTCAACCTTCCTGAGATGGAAATTCTCAGTGGGGTAGTTAATATAACAAACAAACACAATCTGAGTGTGTAAGTAGAGTAGAATTCAAGAAAAAGGGTTATTTCCTACTTCCTCCTCACAGCCCTAAATATAAGATTTAAAACCCTTAAGTGTTATTTTTCTTAACAGTTGGAGAACACCAGGTTCATGGTAGAGTTCCATATTTCTTGGGGGTTGTTACAATGGAATTTCTCTTATTTGTGACAAGGCAAAACACTTATTACATCTCAGAAAAAGGCTGAGGTTTTTTTTCCTTACAGACTTGGCGCATGGGGAAACATTGGAACATGGGTATATCTTAACCACTTTGAAAGTGAAAAGTCTTATGTTTATCCCAGATGTTGTGGGCATGATCCTTGTGATGTGAATACTTAAAGAAACCAGCATAAAACAGAAATGGAAGAAAGGGTGGGAAATGCTGCTGAAACTTATAAGGAAAACCAAGCAAATGCAGATACACATGTTAAGCAAAAGGTTTCATATCTTTTGTATTGTTATAGTCCTAGAAATGGAAGGATAACTTTTTACTTCTCTCTTTTTTCTCCAGTAATGATGAACATGCACATAAAACCAGACAGAGAAATAGTATGTAAGTTTCTACTTAGTTGGCATCAGAATTATTATTCTTGAGGCCAGTAACTTATCTAGTGAATCAGAATGTCAGCAACAAGCACTTGTTCTGTAAGGCAAATAACAAGCTGTTGTTGTTCGCACTTGTGCCTCATTTTCCCTTCTCTTGTGATATCAGGGGGTGTGTGTTTAGCAAATACATAAAGCAAGTTGAGTACTCCAAAGAAGTCTAGCTAACATATTTCTATTGTGATATTTTTAAAGTAAAGTGTGAGGTCTACTACTAAGTTACTGTGATATAGATGTGCTCGATGAACTTGCTAAGGGAGTGAGCGTTTATCACTGTGAAAAGGTTTCCATTCATCTTCACAATCACTTCTCTGGAATATTTAAGGTGTCCTATTGAAACCACTTGACCCATCAGGAAGAGAATGCCATAGATCTAAAGGTTGCAGAGTTTTGAAGAAAGATCCAAGCTGGGTCCCATGCTGTTGGCCTTACTGGATTAAAAATAGTTTATGGCTGGCTTGGACACTGCACCATTTGTCTCCAGTGAGGTCAGTGCATACTGAATGGTTGGGTTGCTAGGAGGGGTCTATGTGAAAAATATTTGAAGAAAAAATGTGTACAAATAGACCTGGCTGGAAACCATGTTTATATGTACCCGGCATGTAAGGAATTGTTACATAGGGCACCATGTGTTACGCTCAAAATCATGTTTAAGGGCAAAGAGGAAGCCCGCCTTATATGTTATACACCAAGAATTTTTTGGTTCTTGCTACTGTAGTTGAAATGTGAAATTCTAATAATTATTAATACAGATCTAATTGTTACAGAAAAAGAAATAACAGTGCACTGAAAATTTTCTACACACTGCTGGGTTTCTAGTCCTACCACTGCTCACCTTTCTGTGGCTTCCATGGGTCTGAAGGACAGCAGTTTAATTTTGGGGTGTATGGGGGATATTATAGCAAGTTGTCAGCATATGGACTGCTTCACTACGACAAATCTGACATTCCTGTGGATGGTTTCTTTTTCCTTGCTCCAGGATTCATGTGGGGTCATTTTTTGTTTGTTAACAAGGTTTCAAACTCTTGATCTTTCTTCATTGGTCTGTGGCTCTGTTACATTCAAATTTACTGTCTGTATTGTGACATATATGCATGTGGAATCTACTTTGTCCTCTGTGTTACCCCTAAAACCAATTTTGTGCAGCTCCAGGTCTGCATTTCTTTAGCCGTGGAGTCTCCAGTGTCAAGGCTGTGCTTCAGGTCACATGCCTGTACTCCGTGCTGCACCCCATGTCCCCACTCCTGGTCACACAGGTAGTTAGGAAAGGCAGACTGAGGGTGCCGCGTGCTCTCCTGGGTTTGTGAGAGTTGTTTTAGAGATGAATTAGGTCCCTTGCTCTGGTGGATGATGTTCCTGTTACCCTGCTGGGTAACATTTCACAGAATAATTGAACCAATTAGGTTGCAAAAGACCTCTGAGATCATTGAGTCGAACCCATGACTGAACACTACCATGTCAGCCACACCAGGGCACTGAGTGCCACATCCAGTCTTTCCTTAAGCATCTCCAAGGTCGGTGACTCCACCACCTCCCTGGGCAGCCCGTGCCAATGGACAGCTCAGGAGCGTTAATGGCTTAGGAGAGCTGTGCTTACTGGGATTGCATCGGGCAGGATGCTCACTGCCTGTCCCCGGGAGCGGCGGGCGTCCCGTGATGAGCGCCCCGGGAGCGGGGAGCCGCGGCAGCGCGGGGCCGCAGGGCGCTGCCTCTCCCGCTGCCGCCGCCAGAGGGCGCGGCGGCCGCCGAGCGCCTCCCCCTCCCGCCGGCGCTGGCGGCCGGTCCTGCCGGGGAGGAGGGAAGGGGAAGGGAGGAGGAGGAGGAGGGCGGGCAGGCGGCGACGGCGGCACCGCCACCAGCCGGAGGCCGCTCGCCCGTGCTCCTGCGGCAGAGGCGGGCAGCCGGGCGCACCGTGCCCCTCGCTTCCTCCCCGCGCCGTGCGGCTCAGCGGCCCCCGCCAAGATGTCTCGGGAGCTCGGCTGCAGCCGCTGGCTCCTCTTCGCTGCCTGCACCCACCTCGTCTTCCTTCTCCCGCCGCTCCGCGCCCGGGGTGAGTGGCGGGGGCCGGGCCGGGACGCCATGGCGAGGTGAAGGGAGGAGACCCGGGACGCTCGGCCCCTCCGAGGAGGTGATGACAGGGAGGAGGGCACGGAGAGCCGGAGAGCTCGGAGCGGCGCCGGAGCCGCCGCCGCTTCCTGCCCGCTCTATCCCGCCCCGCGCGGGGAAGCGGGCGGGGGAGCCGAGGTGCCCCTGTTCCCGAAGTTTGTTGGCGATCCGGGCTGGAGCGCGGCCGGGCGGCGCGGGGTCCCTGCGCGGCGCCGGCTGCGGGGGCAGTGTCGGGAGCGCCTCCCGCCCCCGGGGCCGTGTGCGGGGCCAGGGGGTGAGGGCAGGGACAGCCTGCCCCGGGGAAACCGGCCCTGGGATCGGGAACAGCTTCGTGGAACAGCCCGCCGGACCCAGCGCGGAGCACTCGTGCTCGTGTTTGGGGAGCGCCGCACTGACGGGGTGTTCTGCTCAGGGCGGGGGGAAAGGGAGAACCGCCCGGCTGAAATGCCAGCCGAGAGGAAAGACATATGCTACTGTGTTTTAGAGATGTTTTCCATGTGTTTAGTCAGGTGGGAGAAGATTAAAGGAGAAAGATTAGTAGTATGTCAGCGGTTGGGTTGCTACAGGCTCCTGGAGTTGGGAGCTGTTGGCGCGAGTGTAAGAGACAGAAGTAAATGTTTACATCTGTTCTGTTTCTCATTATTTCTATTCCTGAATATTTCTGTCTTTGTCAGCATAGGCTTGTCAGTTTGTTGTGAGCCTTTGGATTTGATTCTCTTTCACTGCTATGGCTTGTGCATCAAAATCATGCAGGGGAAAACTGGTACTAATAAATCACGTTTTCTGCAAAGTAAAACGGTGATATTTTGGTTTTTCTTCTGCTAAACACTTTTCCTTTCACTGACACAGCTTGGTTTTTGGAGCAGTCCTGATCTCTACAGCTCTTCCTAAAGCTGCATTTCATTCTTTCTGGGATGAGTAGTTTTGCTCCAGTAAGGTACTATAGCACTTGTAACCTCAAACAGATTGTAATCACAGTCAGAGAATAGCAGCTTCAGTTTTTTCCCCTATATGTGTTTATTGTATATACATACATACATACATACATGCAGGTAGAAAGCAGAAGTGGAAACACTTGTATTCTTGTTTAGTAGGTCTCAATTCATGCTTGTATGGAATTTATTCACCAGAAGCTTCCTGCAGTATCATGGTTCTCTTTTGGTTTTTTAATACCTTTTTATGTTACAGAAGCCATCCTTTCCCAAATAACCCATGCTTTTGAGATGGTCTGGATAGGGAGTTTGCAAAACAATCAGCTTTGTTCTTGGAAAACAGAAATAATTTGGTTTGCTTTCCAGAGAAGCAAACAGCTTGTCTGTCAGTAGTTAAGTAATTTCATAAATTCCAGCTTGCAGGTGGCAGCTTACAGAATGCGAAAATGTGTTCAGATGATTTTGTATGGTGTAACTTCTAGGCAATCAGAAGGGATCATGATGATGCTTTTTCTTCTACTGTTTTTCTTTGCTTGCCTCTTATAAAGATACTGGTGTTCACAGCACTCATTTAGACATTTCACTGATTCAAAGTGGTGATTTCAGCTGCCTTCGTCCCATATGTGCCATTTGTGTAAAGAAATATAAGTAGTTGCTTTTATTTTATGAAAAGCTTCAGATGCTGTAAATTTGCTTGCATCACCCTCTCCTCTTCCTCCTTCCCCTGCTCTCTCCCTATTTTGTGTTGATGAATCTGTAATTCATTCTTATCTGGCTAAACCAGAGTCTTTGATGCTGATAGGGTGGCAACAATGAAGAAATATTATAAAAGCTTGCATATAAATACATGAAACTAATTTATAGTGCTCACAGGCTGTCTCATCATGGAAGATGCCATCTCTTTGACTGACAGCATCAATGCAAATTTTCTCTGGAATCATGTCAATCCATAGAATCTTATGTTCTTTGAAAACTTGGAAGGGGTAAGAAACCCAACCAAAACAAAAATAGGCCTTTCATTAAATTATTATTAGAAGTACAAAGAAATTCTATTTTAAATGTTTTCTCTACGGTGTACAACATAATCACTAGCTGTCATTATTTGAAGTGGTTATTGTTAGTCATAGTTTTGCCATATATTAAGTCATAGAATTGTTACTTTTTTGTAGCTCATTTAAACTGACCCACAGCTCAGTGAGGTAGTTGGAACGACTCTGGGGTCAGTCAACCTTGAATCAGACTCTAAAAGAGGAGTGTAACAGAAGTGTTGCTTTTCTGTCTCAGGTGAATTAGTCTGTGAAAGCAAAGAGTTAAGTCCTCAGTTTTTAACATCATTTGCACTTCAAGGACATATAATTGTAAACGTTTGGAAGGTGTTTATGCTTGAAAGGTTATTACTGAGGAAAGGATTACGTTTACATATAAAATGTGATATTATATAATTGTATATATTTATCCAGTTTACTGTATTTTAATGCTGCAGTGTTTACATCCATTTTTTCTATCCTGCACATATTCCTGCAGTTCGGTTGCTGAACAATGAAAATAATTACTGGGTTTTATTTTCTAGCGTTATAATCAAGTCTATTTACTTACCAAAATTTTAATGGAAATAATGGAATACTTGACAAAAATAATAGGAATTGGAGGAATTTAATTGAATAGGAATTCTCATATTTCATGTCCAGGTTTTTAAAAGGATCCAAAAACGTTGTCTAGCTTTTCCAGTGGATTTTAGTTCTGCTCTCAAAAAACATAAAGATAAGATTGATGATAATACAGAACTTTAAAGTCTTTCTAAAATTTCTTTCCTTTTCTTATCCTCAGTTCTTGGCCATTTAGCAAAAGGAGGGTAGTCTGCTTCTGTCTGCTGTGCCAGATGACATGATGTTAATGCACAACGTGTGTTAAAAATCTTCAGAGTACATAATGCATTAAATAATGAAATGACAAATACAAAATTACAGGTTGCATTTAAGATGGTGCCTTGCTGGTTTTTTTAATGCTTTGGGTAGCTTTGTTTATGAGAAACTGTACAGTTAATCACCCTGGTCTTTTGGTTACTGGTACCTACAGGGCTTGAACTTTTACCAGCTAGTAAGTTTCTCCTTGCAATATATTTTCTCTGTGCTCTATGGCAAGTCAGTGGTCCTACTGAGGTATGCTTACATTGTATTAGAAAACACAAAAGGACTAGAGGAAATTCTGGATTTTTCAAAGGTACCTCTAGCTCCAGAGATTGAAATGTGTTTTAGGGAGTTATACTGAAAGAAATCTGTTGCAGTTGTCTGAATTAATAATGATGTTCGAGCATGAATAGTTTCTGGTTTAGGATAGTAGCATCTGATAGCTCCTGGACATAGGTCATCCTTCTTTGTGCATGTATGCCTTGCACACAACAAAAAGATGTCCTTCACACAGAGAATTTATGGTTTCTGCCTGTGTTGTACAAGTGACCTGGCCATGAGCTGCATCTGGGGTTAGAATATTTCTGTCAGTGGTCTACTCCCTGGAACATCTTTTTCAGAAACCCCTTGGAAGTGAACTGCAGGTGAATGAATTAATCTTGGAGATGTCCACTTGTACCAAGGCACTGTATTTTCTACCTACCCTGCAGTCCCTTTGTTGATATGTTGCAGGCCAGCATGTTCTTCTCCTGCTGCCCTTTTCCCAGTAAATCCTTAGAAGAGCATATTTATTTCCATGCTGAGAGATCAGGTTGCTTAGCCAGAACAGCACAGTCTTGGTCACAGTTGATTTCTGAAGACTGCTTTATCAAATTAGATGTGCATAACAGATTTGCTAATCAGGTAGAAGAGTGTTGCTAAGATAAATCCATACAGTCTGTGTGCGTGAAAAGCTTCATTACTGTTGGGTGAAGACTCTTGAGGCTTTTTTGGTGGTGTCTTCAGGGGTCTGTTAGTCTGTTTTGTGAATGGTTCTTTAGTAGTTTACAAATAGTCTGAACAGTTCTTGTCTTATTAAAATGTATTAGCTGGAAAAAGTCTTCCTGATATATTTAACATAAAAGATACCAAGTCATTCTAATGTGTTTAAATGTTGGAAGAGAAGGGGAGGCTGCCTTTCTGAAATCGCAGGGAATAAGAATAATGATATAGCGAGAGACTTTAGCATTCATTGCATGTATTGGTTTGCTGAATAAATTAAATGTGTGAATGTTGAAATTGCACTGTGTGACAGGGTCAGAGCTGGTTGATTTTCAAGGTTCATCTCCTACAATAGTGATCCATCCCCACATGCAGGAGGGCAGGCAAAGATGGCAGGAGGCCCACATGCACAAACAGGAGCTCCTGGCAAAACTCAAACATGAAAAGGAAGCACACAAAAGATGGAAATACAGTCAGGTCATCCCAAGAGTAACGTGGAGATGCTGTCTGAGAGTGCAGGTATGCCATTAGGAAAGCCAGGGCCCACCTGGAGTTGAATCTGGTGAGGGATTCAACTTGTGAAAGGTAAGAAGGAGAGCTTCTGCAGGTGTATCAGCAAAAGGGAGACTAGGGAAAGTAATAATAGGCCTTCTTATGAATGGGGGACAGGGATAGAAAAAAGGACATGAAAGAGGTCAAGGAACTCGGAACCTTCTTTGCCTTGATTGGTATTATTAAGACTCACCTTCAGCAGTCCCAGGCCCCTGAAACTCATGGGAAGGTCTGGAGCAAAGAAGAGTTAATCTTACTGGAGGAGGACTGGTTTAGGGAACATTTAAACAAAATGGACATACAGAAGTCCACAAGACCTGATGGCAAGCACACGCAAGTGCTGGTGGAGTTTGATGATGTCAATGCAAATCTTTATAATCTTTGAAAGGTGGTGGTGACTGGGGGAGATTCCTCAAGGCTAGAAGAATATCACCCTGGTCTTCAAGGAGGGCAAATATAAGTTGGCTGGTGCTACCTCAGTCCCTGGGAAGGTGGTAGAGCAAATAATCCTTGGTATCACTACCAAACAGGAAGGACAAGACAAACATACGAAGGACAAGAGGGTGATTGGGAGAAGTCACTGTGTTCTAATGAACCATCTGACTTGGTGGGCTCGTGGGCTCTGATGAATGGCATGATGGCTCCAGTAGTGTTTAACCTTTCATTAATGACCTGGACAATGGGATGTGCACCCTCAGCAAATTTGCAGAGGATACGAAATGTGCAGGAGGAGTTGATGCACCATCTGGTTGTGCTGCCATTCAGAGGGACCTCAACAGGCTGGAGAAGTGGGCAGACAGGAAACTTGGGAAACAGAGTTCAGTGAAGGGAAATACAAAGTCCAGCCCCTGACTAGGAGGCACCTCATGCAAAATTGCACACGGGGGGCACATTGTCTGGGAAACAGATTTGCAGAGGACTGGAGAGTCCTGGCATGCAGCAAACTGATCATGAACCAGCAGTGTGCCATTGTGGCAAAGATGGCCAGCAGCCCCTGAGCTGCAGTGGGAAGAGTGTTGGCAGCAGGGCAAGGGAGGTGACCCCTCCTGTCTGCTCAGCACTAGTGAGACACACCTGGGGTGCTGTGTCCAAGTTTGGCCTCTCCAGTACAAGCGAGACATGGACATACTGGAATGAGTCCAGCAAAGGACCACGAAGATTATTAATAGATTGGAACATCTGACAGACAAGAAGAGGCTGAAGGAGCTGGGGCTGTTTAGCCCGGAGAAAAGAAGGTTCAGGGAGGACCTCCAAAGTGTAAATACCTGATGGGGTGCAGTAAAGAAGACAGAGCCAGACTCTGGTTCTTAACAGGACATGAGGCAGTTTACACAATCTGAAATACAGGAAATTCTGTTTGAACATAATTACTTCTTTCTTTGGGGTTTGTTTGTTTGTTTATTTTATTGTTTGGTTTTTTTTAAATCTAAGAATGATTGAACACTGGAAGAGGTTGCTCAGACAGTTTATGGAGTCTGTTCTAAAAGATAATCAAAACCTGACTAGACAAGGTCCTGAGGACCCAACTCTGGGGGGTTGAACTAAATGACCATTAGGGATCCTTTCCCTCCTCAACAAATCTGTGGTTCTGTAATACCAGGATGAGTAGGTTGTTTAATTAATTCCCTGAAGAGCTTTGTCTGTGCTCTCAAAGATGTAGTGTGAAAAAGGTGATCTGATTATTGTTTGATTTATTTCAAGGATCATGTGTATTAATATTGTATAAAGCTTAGGAGCAGTGTGGCATGGGTTATTGAATGCACTGTGGTGACAGAGGCAGCATCTCTTGTCAATCACAGTTGTCTTAGGTTCCATGTGTCATTCTTCAGGTGCATATTAAAAACTTAAAAATTAGGCTTGTGAATTTATGAGGTGATACTTCTTCAGGTTAATGCTACATAATTAATACATTTCCTGGAATAAGGATGTTTTGTGTTGATCTTGTAATTAGGATCGTGTCAAGAAGAAAGTGTGGATCTGGTTTGTGTGGGGGAAGCTATTCCTTGTCTGAATCTGTAAATACTGTTATTTTGGGAGAAAATGAGGAAAATGACCTTGAGATTAGCTCAGTTGGTTAGAGCCTGGTGCTCATAACACAGATACAATCCCTGTACTGGCCATTCACTTAAGAGTTAGTTGTGGGTCCCTTCCAACTCAGAATATTCTGTGATTCTGATTTATGGGCACCATGAGTCAGTCTGCTATGTTAGAATGATGTCTGGATCTAGTGGTGTGATTTGAGATTCAGGTTAATCAGGACCTGAGACACCAACCCCTGCTCATGGACACTTGATGAAATTTGATCTCCAGCTGGAAGAGAACAGGGATGTAGGTATTCAGAGATGGGGCTCCCTAGACCTAGGACAATCTTGTCTTGCTCTCCTATGTTGTAGGTTTCTAGTGTGTCAGAGGAATGATAATGGCTAAAAACTCACTTTGAAGTCAATTTCAAGCAATAAGTAATTTAAATATGTAGTGAGACAATCCACTTGAATCTGTTTTCTGCCCCAGTTTTTAAGAAGACCATCAATTTGACCATGATGAATACTATCTTGAATTCCTTCCAAATTGTAACAATTTACTTTCATTTGCATCTCTTTAGTACTTTTAAGAAAAAGATTTCTTAAGAAGAATCTTAGCAAGGCTTTCTAATGTGAAATGGAACTACTTTTACAAATGAGCAGGCTGAGACGAATTGATTAAGTGACTACATCAATAACAAAAAAAGCAACACCAGAACCCATTTTACAATTATTTTTCTAATACAAACCAGAAGTGTATGCAAAAGGTGGTGTCACTATAAATAGTTTAAGATAATACTATTTCTGTGCAGATTAGCTCTGTTCTTTTTGTGAACATTTATTTGGGTCTCTTATATTTACAAGTTTGACTGTTGTTCGAAGATGGCATTCGAAGCCTGTGATAGTCATCTTCACTTTGATAGAAATTTCTGTCAGCCACTGTCAGTTTCTGTGGTTCCAAGAGAAGCTTTGGTAATCCAAACTTCAACCTAAAAACAGTGGACTGCAGGTCTCCCATTTGGTAGCACATTAGGCTGCTATCAAGTGAGCTACTGGACTGAACAGATTTTTTTTTTAAGGATTTATTTGCCTTGAAGCCAAGAAAAATTGGCTTCATATCAAAGAGTATTTTTTTTCAGTGATGGTATAGGAATTGTCAGGCAGCAAATGTATAAATTCTATAAGAACACACTCTCATGTTCACAAAGATTATCACAAATACAGTGTCATTTAATGTGAAAAATCTACCTAAATGATGGGGGGGTTGGGGGTTTTTTTGCTGTAGAACTTTGTCAGTTGTGAAAGTGAGCTCCTGTAATGTGAAAAAAGTCTGGTTTTTCTTTCAGCTTTTGCTGTAAGTGTAGTTCCTGAAGGTGCAGAAGATGAGACTGAACTACCAGTACTGCAGGTAATAAATTTTAATTGCTAGAGCAGGAACATTTTACAGACATTATAAAATAAGCTAGAATAGACCAGAGCAGAAAGCCTAATATCTGTAGCATTGATTATTTTGACCATTGACTCCAGTAGTACTAAATGTCATATGATGTCTTTCTGTTCTGTGTCATATAAGTTCTTAGTGCTATTGCTGTTGAGAAAAGTTTTTGAATATATAACTTTTATTATTTTAAAGACAGGTTTTACTTTCTTCTTGGTTCTGCTAAGTATGTAATACATTGAGAGGGAAATGGCTGCCTCTCTGCCAAATTAGCATTATTACATATTACCATTCAAGTCACGGCTCAAGCAAAGCTTAGGTATGAAATTTCAAATTAATAGATTAGGAGAACTAATGGTCAGAGCTAGCCCTAGCTTTAAATAGCATAATGAGTGTTAGGTGTGTATGCATGCATGTCCTTTGACAGACTTCTGACTACCATTTTTATATGTGTATGTATTTGTAACAGATATTTGTGTATGTATAAAAGAAATTTAAGGGAGGAAAATAAAAGTACTGGAATGAATCAAGAGTTAGAATCTATAGCTGCTATTTAGATCTAGTGATCTGACATCAAATACAATAGAAGTATAGTCAGAAGTACGTATTTCTAAGTAATTTTTGGTTTTGATGGTGATTGCTGTACCTACAGTAATTTTTCTAAATGAAAAATATCCCTATTGCAAACTGCTGATCTGCGCAGTGTATCTGGGAGGCTCGGTAATGGCATTCTGTTGGCATTACTAGTAGGTTGCTGTTTGATAAATTCTGTTACTGTCTCAATCCAGCTGTTATCCTTCTTAGACAGGATATAATTTATGAAGGCACTCCTACTATTTTAGTTTCAAAACCTTCCCTCAGATGAAGTCAGAGGTGCTTCCTAGAACTCTTCAGGCCAAAATATCTTTTCCCCCCCACTTTTTAAAAAAACATTAACAGGAATATAACCAGCAATAATTGTTTTGTGTTTTTATAAAAATAATTGTAAATATGGCTTGTTCTTCACACTGTGTACCACAAAACACATAGATTTTTGTTTGCACAGGAAATAAATCTTCCTATGTTTTCTCTGATAATAGGTTAGCTTAGAATGTTAACTTACTGTGCTATAATGACAGTGTTGTGTATAGATATCAAAAAAAATTAGTGTTTATAAGAAATCTTTTAAACTTTACTGACCCAGGCAGCAGAAAAAGGGTCATAAGAATGGATGCAATTGCAGTAATTTTTGAAAAGGTTTAACAGAGGGCTACCAAGGAAGTTGGAGCTTATTCATTTCAGTGTAAAAGTCAGAGGAAAGATCATCTGATGCAAGTAGAGCTAAAAGGATTACATAGATCTGATATTTTAAAAAAAGGGAGGGGGCTAGGTATTTATAAATAGAAATTGGCTCAAGGGTAGGAAAACTATGTATGAGCTTCTTACCGAGGAGTGCCTTGTATGGCATTTCTGTCTGAAAGTCCTGAAACACTTGAACTGAGATAAATCCTACGACGTTCTTATGCAATTAGTAAAGATGAGTTTGATTTTTCATGTGGACAAAGCAAAGCACTGGGGTGCTGTCACCTGGGATAAATTGTGCAACAAATGAAGGCTCTGTTTTCCTTTGTACAGTTTTCTAGGCAGTGCAGAGCTCTTTCTCCAGTCCTCTCTCTCTTAAGCCACACCTTTCCACTCCATCTCTGTTACTTAGAAGCAATCGAATATGCTCCTAAGATATTTTTATGTGTGTGTCTTGTTTCCTGGTTAATGATGCAAGTGCAGTGTCACTGTTGTCTCTTCCTCAGCACTCTGTTAAAATTCCATCACAAATGTTTGTGATGCCTGAGTAAATGCCGGTGGAGTCACATTATGTGCAACAACCTTTTGATATTTGTCTTGATACAAATTGCATTTGAGTCCTTGAAGAATTGTGTTTTGATAGAAGTTTGAGAGTAGATTAAGTGAATAAGAGTGTGCTGGGGGGTTTTTCACACCGAACAGGTGTGTTTTTATTGTAGAGCTCCATATTCCAAACTTAGTGCTTGGGAGATGCATTATAAAAAAAAAAGATATTGTTAGTAATAATTTAAAAAGCTGTGGTATAAATTGAGTCATGGCAAAGCATTTTCTATTTTTTTTTCTTACTCTTACTGTATTTTCTGAATAATAGCATGTAATATCTGTTGCAGTTCTTGATGTTTTGGGGTTTTTTTAATTTTACTTTATTTTTCATATTAGTTTTTGAGTTAAAACCTCTATGTATACATTTATAATCTGATGAGTGCTTTGACTCCCAGTGTTTTTCTGTAGAACTATTGGAGGTTTTGTGTGTATTCTTACTTGGGTTTTTTTCTTTCTTTCTTCTAGAAGACTGAAAAAAGTAGAACAATCAGTAAAATAGGCAGAGGTAAGTAGAGTATAGTGCTGTTTCACAAATACTTTTTCTTTTCTTGGTTCATATAGTTTCATCAAACAGAAAATTCTAAATCTTTGATTGTACTTGAAGTTCTTGAAGTTCAGTTTTTTGTGAACATGCACACTTGCACTGTGAAACGGATGAATTGCTTTTTGTAGCGCACTGTAGTTTAAAATAAAATTTGATGATACCTAGTAGCTGTTCTTGTAACAATTTGAGATGAAACTGAATTTTACCATTCTGCTAGGCTCTAATTGTACTTGTAATAACTAGGGTTATTATAAATTGATTGTAACAAGTTATAATAACTCTGTAATATCTAGAAGCAAGTATGTAAGAAGCATGTCAAACATTAATAGGTAAAATAGTGGTAAAACAATTTTTTGCTGCTGGACACGTGATAAATAATGAGAATAAAAATTCTGCAGGGTTCTGCCTTTTCTGAAGACGAGTCTGATGCCCTTCTGGCAAAAAGTTAACAGACCTGACTTACATTCTCTGCACTATAACCTTGGACTTCTCACTCTGCTAAACCCTCAGGACTTGGCTCTGCTTGTTCTAAAAGGACCCTGCTTAATTATGCCTGTCTTCTGGCATTTCCTAATATAACATTTGTCAGTGCTGTTAGAGTTTGAGGAGCACTGGAGAAAGTGAACATTTTGTGGTGTCTCTGAGTACTCTTTCCTGTTACTATGGTTAAAGAAAATATCCTGGACTGGATGAACTGCTGGTCTGATGTATGAAAATACGTAATTTTTTGCCTCTGCCTAATAACGTTATTTTGGTTTGGGTTTGGTTTTTTTTTAGGTCTTTTAACCCATTCCTGTAGGTAAGATGTAAGAGTTTGAAACAGAGTATAGTTCCTGATGGTTCTTAGTTCCCCTGATACTTCATTTTTCTCTTTTGAACTGTTATATACACATCAGTAGCACTTTTGGATATTAATCTTTCAAAAGATTGTTCTTTCTCTTGCTTTGTTAAGTGTTTCTCAGCTTGAGAAACAATTTAGGTGTTTAATATTATAACTATTTTCTGTTGACATTTTCATACACTGAATATGTCTTTTTATTAACTACTTTAAACTCCCTGTAGCAAAGGAAACTATTTCCATTTGATTTAATCGTCAAAGTAGATGTTATCTTATTCCTAGAAAGTATTCTGTTGTGGAATGTCACAGGTGTCATTAAGTGTACCATAAGTGAAACTAAGTGTTTCCATATCTGTAAATATACTGGTACTAAAACAGCAATTATATAAAAACAAGGTAATGTTTGTTTTTTATCTCTGTGGATGTTTTTGGTGTTGTGCATGTAGATTTAGCCCTTTGACTCTCATTAGCATCAACAAAGTGTAGTTTCAGTTTTTGCACCGATTTTAATTTTTGCACAGGAAATCCAGCAAAGATCTTGCTAGGTAGCAATTAGTTGCTATTCAGATGTTTTTATTATGCACAGGATTTTTAAGCAGTTTGTTTGGTGGTTCAGAGCATGAACAGTGTTAATTCCTATGCTGTGTAGGAAAAATGTGAAATGAATACTGATACCTTAACCAATGCTTACTCAATCTCCACAATATATCACCAGAAACCTCCCAGAATTTGACAATGTCTTGATGAATATGCTAATAAATTGAGAGAAAGTAATATTGAGGGAAAAGTAGAAAAGCAGCTTACTGCAGCTTTGAGCTGTCATAGGTCTAAATTAACAAATAACTGTTCAGAGGAACAAAGCAATGTAGTCGATCCTCAGGTCCTGGACATAGCAATCTCTCCATAATCTTAGTGCAGATATTTGTGGTTAATGCTCTTTCTGTTCACAATGTTCTCCTTGTGATCCTTCTTCATGGGCTCAGTTTTAGTCTTTTTCCTTGTCATTACTTCTTTCCTTTGGGCAGTTTTCTTCCATCTTTGTTCCACTGTTCTTCACTCATTTTATTCTATTTGCCAAGTTAGCATATAATTTATTTGGTCTGAACTTTGTTCCTTCTCCGCAATTTTCAACATTCTGTACTGATCTCATGGACATTAATTTCTTTCCTTGTAGTGCTGTCTTAAGTTGTTGTATTCTGAGTTTCCTGGTACACTTTCTACATAGTATCTGTAAAGTTCACCCTTTTGTGGCCAAACAAACAGAAGCTGCAGTATCATGTGTTACTCCTCATCTTACACAATGATTGATACTTAGTTAATGGTCTTGAGTGGGTTATACAGCATAGATCAAACTTGTTAAGAATTTTGCAAAAGGCATCTGTCCTCTGCCCTTTCTCATCCTCTGTTGTCTGCTGTGCTCTGCTTCTGAATGGGATCATATCTTCCTGTTTTTCTAAGATTTCTAAGTATTGAGGGATTATTCTATCTACTGTTGTCAAGAAAATTTGGCCACCTGTGTCATGATCTATTGTACTTTATAACAGGCACTTTTATAATCCATAAACATTTGCAAAGCTACTTCATTATTGTCTTTTAAATTTCTTGCAGTCTTCTCTCCTGTTTGAAGTTCTTACTTATGATGCCTTAAAACACTGTGAAGACTTGTGAGATACTGATGCTGTCATATTAGATAAGAGTATCAACTTAGTGTTCTCATGAGTGTGTTTCTCCATCTGATGTTCGTTTCTGGGTAGGGTTTTAAACTCTTTGTTTGGGAAGCATCTTTTCTGTTTCATGTTCATGCATTTCCTAGTGAGGGGAGATGCTGGTCTCTGACTAACACCTTTTAACTGTGATGATAAGGAATGCTGGTGTATTGGAGGAAAAGCAACCTCATGAGTGTGACTACTGTTAACTGCTGCACATCTTCCAGTCATGCCATGCTCTTTATAAACGAATCTTTAAAAGGGCTGGTTTGGATTTGTGTGTGTGTGTTAAATAATGCCTTTTTACTATTTCATGAAATGTTTGTATAATTAAAGGAATAGCTTACTGGGTAATAGATTCCCACACACACCTGGGTTCTCACTAGCTTTGGAGCAAATCAGAAAATAACTTCTTTTATCTTTAAATCTTCTTATTTGCTTGTTTACAGAATTAAAAGGAATTGTATTTGTCATCCAGAGTCAAAGTAATTCTTTTCATTCCAAGAGAGCAGAAGATCTAAAAAGAGATATTTTGAAACAGGCTGTAGATCTTGGAAAGGTATGTTGAGATAATATAAAGTGCACCTTGTTATATATGCTGTTATTGCATTTTACTAAAAATACTGAGGTTTGTTTCCTTTTTATCAAATCCATTCTATTTCTTTTGTTGTTTTCTGTGTGCTTATAAGAAAATTATTTCACTGGTTATTTACTGATTGTATGCTGTGATTTATCAGTACTTCTAATTTCAACTATCAACTTTTTTGTGTAACAGCTGTTATTGTTTGGATGACATTTGATGCAAAAATGATAAGAAAGACCTGGAAGAAGGCAATTTTCCAATATGCCTGTAGTGTGTTTATGGAAAAAAAAAGAAAAAAATGATGTAGTCTTTATGAAGTGAAAAACATAACAATTTAATTATTAGAATAATTTTAGGTGAGTATTTTAATAGAGCAAATGAATTTGCTGTAATGTAGATTTCATTGCTGTAATGTCAGAATTTCATTGCACAAGTTTGACATCATGGCAGTAGAGCAGAAATGTGTGCGGACATTAAAATCCTAAGGCAGGATTCCCCACTTCTGGATGCAGCAGTCCTCCACACCTCCCTCGCCCCTGTCCCTCAGTGATGCAGCACCTTCCCTAACTATTCCTTGTTGCTCTGCCACCCCTCTGCAGCCTGAGCACTCTGCCCTTGACCTGCTGGTGGGTCATGCTGACCTGAGAGCTGCATGCTGTACTTAACATTCTAATGTGAAATTTGACTTGTAAAGCTTAAGCCTAGAGAGAAGATGTTTTTAAGAAACTTATATTGAAAGTTAAGTGTGCATAAACAATACTTTATTTTCTTTGTCTTTTATAAAATTAAGAAAAATTTAAGAGTGGCACACATCCCCTGATGTGAAATAGCTTGCTGTGAGGTTATTTGACCTATTTCTCATTTCCATGTTCTTTGTTGTAAAGGAAAAAGAAGTCTAATGTAAATTGTCTTAAGTACATTAGTCTTGTAGTGCCTAAATCAGACTGCTGGATGTTTTAGGCTTCATTTATCCAAGCTTATCAAACCTGTTGTAATTAAATCCATTCTAAATGTAATTTTTAATCCTTTAATGAAATCAGTCATGTGAACAGCCTTTGTTCTGCAGAGTTCTGCTCTTTCAGAGTCCTCTTCGGAATTGAGACAAGTGTTCAGATACAATGTGTGCAGAGAGGATTATGGTGTCAGTTGTTAAACCCAAGGATTTTAGCTGAGTTCTGTAATTGATGTCGCAGAATATGAGTAATGAAAAGTTCAGTTAGTGGAAGTACAAATGTTTTCAGTGAGGCAGGCATATGTTTTGTGGGAGAGAGGTAAAATCTTCTTGTAATCAGGGTTGTACCTGAAACTGATGTGGCTTCTAAAAAACTTTATTGCCTAATTAAAGAGATGCCTTTAAGGGAATGCTGAAATGGTGATGCTTTTCCAGTATTAGAAGTTACCTCTTCAACAGCAGTCATGGTGACTTAAGAGAATCAGTGATGGAAATCCCACCAAAAATCTCGTATCTGAAATTTGGGGAAAGGGGAAAGCCATCGTACAGGAAAAGAATCAACAGTCATAGTCAGCAGGTACTTGGTATGCCTTGATTGTTTTGGTCAACTCACAATGCCACAGTGAGGTATGACCCAATAATGCTGATTAGGGAGATGGGGCAGATAATCTCTGCAATCCTGCATATCAACATTTGAAGTTAGCATTTTTCATTGCAAAGAATACCTATGAAATTATTAGTTTTGGGCAAAACCAGTTAAATCCTTGTGTTTTAAAGGACAACTGCTGTATCGAAACAAAGGACTGAATTATCAGGTTCACTCCTCTGTTGTTACAGGCCCAAGCAATAGATGTTTAGTCCATAAGGTTTCATTAATTATTTTCTACTGTTTTAAAATGGGACATGGAAGCCAACTGCTAGATTTGTGTTACTTCATTAAACTAGCATATATGTCTCACTTCAAAATGGATTAAGTAACTGATATTAATGCTTACAAGTGATTTGTTCGTTTATTTGCTTCTACAGTGTACTTAAAACATTTTTTTAATGTGAAACCAATCTGTAATTGCAGTCACCAGTAGATGTCAGTATTTTGCTCTTGCTTAAAAGCATTTTCCATAGCGATTTATTGAACATTAACCAAAACTCTTCAGCTAGAATTTAACAATGGCAAAAATTCATTACAGTTTCTACCAATCTTCTTAATTTCCTGAGATTCCTGAACATTTAACCTCTGTAAACTAGACCTTTGTAAGAAGCACTGAATAAGAGTGAGGAAGCTGTTGGGAGCATAAAATGGTAATATTTGGGACTACACCCTTTCTGTCTTAAAAAGTCAAAATCAGGATTACTTTTCAGCTATTACATTTAAAATGAGAACACAGGTAAAATAAAGTTTTGGAAAAATTACCGGTTTAGATGCAGTCAGTGCTTTTTAATTGCCCGTCATTGTGACACTGTTTAGAAGACAAAAGTCTGTGTATTTCCCTATGAAAACTGGTCTGGTAGAGTAAGAGGTTTTTTTGCTTTGGGTCTGAGGGTTCTTATGTTGAACACACTCAGCCAATTCAAAAAACTGTAATTTTTCCTGAAAAGTCTGGAGTTCAAATGGGGTCCTATGTTTACCAAAAGAACTATAGCAAATTAATACTCTTCATTATGGAGTTAAAATAAAAAACCAAAACAACAAAACAATAAACCAATAATGTAAGAATATTTTAAAACTCTTACCATGGAGTATTGGAAAATGAAAATGAGTGTCACATACTTCCATGTGAGTAATAGATGATGTGAAGTATGAATTCCATTTTATAGAAGTGTTGTAACTCTAATTTGCAGTATTTTTACTACTGGGCTTACTTTGTTTTTAGCAAAGTCGTGTATATTGTGACATCACACAGAAATGAAGTTTCACACATTTAAAATACCTCTGCATATAAAGGGAAGTACTGCTCATTTTGTGAGTTTTGTGAGACTGTTACTGTAGTGATTATTAACATCAGTTTGAATGAAACAAGTGCAGTCCAAAGTGTGGAACTGTATGTAGGAAATGGATGTATACTATGTTTCATGAGTAAGTGCTTGCTTTAGTTAATATCATCATTAAACTTTCAAAATACCATTTTTTTCTTTAGTCCCCCAATTTCCAGTTGACTGATGTGAAAACAAGTGACAAATGTTAGGAGCATCCTATAGTTTTGTTCCTGTTTGTTTAAAACAATTTTGCAATATCCTATTTCCTGAAGCGCAGCCAGAACAAAGATGATCAGAAACCCAGCTGGCCTGTGCCAGTGGTCTGTGCCTCAGAAGTTCAGTGTCTTCGTTATCTTACAAGATCATGCCTACACAAGGTTCTGTTTTTCTCCTTTCAACACAAATTAATTGTAACTCAGTGTCTTAGCTGCTGATCTCTGGTGTTGAAAAGCCTCTTAGTGCCCATGTCAGTGTTACTGTGTCATTAGGTTCATGGCCACAGTATCTGTTGCCAAGGTGCCAGTGACCATTGGGCACGGATTGTGTGCTTTAAAAACCTGTTATTTTTAATTGCCTAGGCTGTACTGATGGCAGCATGCACTGTTTTAATAATATGGAAGATTTCTTTGTTAAAGGATTGGAGAGGGGGAAAAAAGTAAAATTAGTTTGCTTCAATTTTGAGGTATGTATGTTAAGCCATCACCACATTCCTATCAGAAATTATCTGTCTCCAAATTGTTCCTATTGATGTTCTGGCCATCTCTGAGAGATTACTTTCAGGGAGTTTGTAGGCAGTTATCTTTTCTTTCCTTAATTTGCTAGTGAGACATCCTGGGTGAATTAATATTTCCTGAAGTTCTTCCTAGCTCTGTTTTCACATTTGATTTCAGATGCTGGAGTGAAGCTAGCTGAAGTTCTGTTTTCTAAAGTATTCCTCTGTTATTGTTTTAATACTATTTCCTATATTCAGAATACAACAAATTCAGAATTCACTATATTCTGACATCCATATCTCACCTGAAATTTTCAAATTTTCAATACTATCAGGCTATGATAGAAACAACTCTGAAAATGTTTTTCTTGGGCTGTATTCTCCTTATTTCATTCCATGATAGATATATTCCACAAATGAATGGCATACATTCCTCTTCTTGACCTACAACAAGCTCTGTAGTTAAAATTTCCCAGTAGTTCTTGGACTAGGTCTGAACTTATTGTAAAGCTCACATGCAAGTTAATAATGTTGTAGTTAGAAAATTTAGTGGAAAAACTTCTTTTTCAAGGCAACTGAGTTGTTATTAAATTGATTTGTATGTTTAGATAAAATAGATACAACTTGCTTGAGACCTTTCAAAATTAATGCCATAAATGCAATGCAATGCATAATATACCTATTGCTTCAATTTTCAGTTACTTGCTTAAATTCAGGATTCTAGTATGAAAACCCTGTTTACTTCTCTCCCTCCTGTAATGGCTTCCCATTCCATGGAAGCCACTTTCCAGCTGAGGCTGATAAGGTGATTCATTTTTTGATCTTGCGGTTTTAACAAGGTTTAACAGATTTAAGTGAAGTGTTGGACTACATTCTGACCTGCCCCTCCATCTCTGTGTCTACAGTAGGTTGTCTTTATGGCAAGGTTTTCCACCATATCAAGATCAACTCTATTTTTATAATTAAAACAGATATGGTTTAACTTCAAAAGCTTTAAACTTTTTGATTTCTCAGTATTACTAGATCGATTCCCTTCGCGTTTTTGTTTAAAATAATAGTGTGCCCTTTGTTTCCTTCCTAGCAACAACTTCCTTTTTTTTTTGGCAAGGATTTATTTGTTCTTGTGTTTGTAACATCATCCATAACTTTAATATTTACATTTATTTTCCAAATCTGACGACACTTATGTGGGGAGAGCTTGCAATATAGAACCCTAATAAGTGTGTGTATTTAAGTGGTCAGTGTATAAAGTTCCTATTTCCACCTTTTTATCTATGTTAGCACCTGTGTTTGTTTTGTGTTGTGTTACTTACTCTGCTTGCATACATTGCCTAATATCAGTATTCTCTTGGTCATTTTTCTTTGTCTTTCTTCATAATGCTTCATTCCTTTTAGGATTTGCATTTTAAAGTGCTCATTCTGGGGCTTCAATATTTGGGTGCTCATGTTCTGAAATGCTTCTAAATTCTGTTCTGTTGAACTGTTCCAGGAAAAGTGTACTGCTTAGTTTTGAAAATGTATTTCAGAGTTGTCTTAAATCTCTTGGAGGCCAACTTGCAGGGCTTTACACATTTGAGTGACTTTTGTTTTCTTTGCTTTCCTCCAGCAGTTCTCCTGGCTTTTTGTTTTAATTGTTTGATCTTTGACTTTCTAATATGCCTTTGCTTCTCATTCTGCAAAGGTACTGGCATCCTTTTGACAATTGCTAGGCTTTATTATCAGCAGAATTGATGCCTAGCTCATTAACTGCTGAAAATGTAAAAGTTACCTACACTGTAGTGCTGGAAGGTGAACAGGATCATATTCCTCTAATGGATGCTTAGCAGATTTAAAGGAATTTGTAGAAGTTGGATAATTCTGCACTAATGAGATCTTTTAAATGTTTTAGTAGTGATGAATGGGCTCCCCTCAGCCCTGCCTTACACATCATATACCATTTTTATATAGCTGCTTTTACCAGTCAAATGTGTGGTAACTGCCTTGGCTTTTTTAATGCAGAAAATAGGACCTGTCACCTCACAGAGTTGTCTTGTCATGTCAGGGCAAAATATATACAAGAAATTTGGAAGTTTAAAGTGCTTTAGGCTAAGTGTCTCAGCCTCTCCTGCAGCAATCTCTGCATACTTAATAGGATTTGAACGAACCCGTTTTACTAAGGTATTTCTTTCCTTAGTAAAGAATAAGAGATTGCTATAAAGCTTTCTCCTCCAGTGCTGTTGGCTGTATTAAAATTGCTCAGTCATCTCTGAATAGAGTGCTCAAGTATACATGAGACTAGAATTGCTAAATCATCAGATTAAAATCATTACCTGGTGACAGTTGTTTTGTTCCTGTAAGTTCTCCTGAGCATCTATACCAGTACTTGAAATACATACACCAAATTTCTTGCCTTGTGAAAGCTTCTTTCTACTCTGCTGTTCCTTCCCTTCTTTCCTAGTTAAAAAAGGTACATTGGGTTTATTTGGCCAGAGCCTGTTGTGGGGAAAGGACCTGCTCCCTCATGTGTCACACTGATTTAGCTTGGGAGACAACTGTCTCAATCTTGCTGTCAGTGAAAGATGCTTCAGGCTTTCTGTGGATAAAAAAATCTACTTATATTGCTGATTTTGCTGATATTAAAACAATCAGCTGAACCCCATACATTGCTTAAATTTCATTGCTTGAATCATAAAGTTGTTAAGGTTGGGAAAGATCCCCAAATCATCAAGTCTTTGACTGACTACCACCATGCCCACTAAACCGTATCAGGAAGTGCCACATCTGCTCAGTTTTTTGAACACTTCCAGGGATGGTGACTCCACCACTGCCCTGGGAAGCCTGTTCCAATGCTTAACCACTCTTTCAGTGAAGAAATCTTTCCTAATATCCAGCCTGAAATGTTTTTTTGCACTGGTTGGGATTGAGAAAGATTTTGCTTTTAAGTAAAAACTCATTTTACACACTAATATTATCAACTACAATACTAAAATTCTGTCTTAAACACATTCTAAATGAAGATGTTACTCAGACCAATTGGCAACATAATTATAGCGGTTCATCTTTAATACTGGCTTTCATGAATAATAGCTATGTACTGTATACCTCATGTCTGTCTTTTGTATGATTGCATTTATTTAGAATTCTTGTAAACTCTGAGCTCTGGTTCCTCACTGCTTTTTATTCACTCAAGTGAAGACCAAACAAATGACACTTTACTGCAATATATTGTTGTTATTCTAGGCTACTGTTTTATTATACACATCTGTGGTAGCATTTAAAATAAGCACTCAAAACTTTTCAAGATTTTTTTCCATATCTTTTTATTTGTCTCGTTACAAAATAGTATTTAATTTGTGATGTTGGTGATCAGTAGCTCTCAAAAGAACAGAACAGGGAAGATATGGGATATCTAAGGGGAAGATGGAGGATCCTAGGGGAGGAAAAAGAAAATTAAATGCAAACTAAATTGGTGATAACTTTCATATTGGATGAGATTTTTCCTCCAAAGCTACACTTTTTATTTAGCAAGTTCAACATGTAGCCCAGTGTAAATTAAATTAGAACTATTCCATGGTTTTTTACTAATTGGATGGGAGGAGTGGGGCACATTATTAATTTGTTGATGAACGTATATTTGAGGGGGGAAATACTTATTTTCATTTTAGTAATTTCTTGAGTTTTCTCATGTTCTGGTCATCTGAATTATGATCAATTCAAGGTTGGAGGCAATTGTCAACACATTTTTTCCTCCTGCTACTGGAAAGCATAGGCACATTTATAAATTTTTGTATGATGGTTCGCTGCAGGTCATTTGAACCAATAGTTGAGGAAAATCTTGGAGTGTCACATCAACGTAATGCAAATCTAAGTAACTGATTACTACTGAGCACAGGTGAATTATTTCTGGATCACAAAAAACTTTACTGGACTTTCTACTGATTTTCCAGTTGGGGGAAGTTTAGGCAGCATGTTAGGAATTGGCCATGTGGTAATACAGTTGCTGAAACTCACTCCCACTATTGTCGAAAATAAGTAAAATACAAAATCAGTGACTGCCAGCATCTTTCCTACATGAAAAACTTTAATCAGTGATAATTATAGGGTTTTGTGACAGGGTATTATTGTCGTAGAAAGCTTTATCTTGTTTTGTTTTGTTTTGTTTTGTTTGTTTGGGGTTTTTTGTTTTGGTTTGGTTTTTTTGGGAGGTTTTTTTGTTGTCGTTGCCTCTATTCTGAAGTTACTGTCAGGAACACTTCAGATTATTTTAAGTTCTAGTTATTTTTTCCATACAATTAAGTAAATGCTTCCATGTTTTCTTTAATGTAAGATCATTTGATGACAAACTTGCACAAAGTACTTGCTCTTGATTTGTGAAAGCAGGGTAACACTATGGCATTTCACTGAGCTCTCTGAAATACCCATAATATATTATAAAAACTCAGGTCTTTTTGGAAATGATAACCAGCCATCTGAGAGTAGGACAGAAGTAGAAATTTCCTCTAATGGAAAATAGTACTTTATACTTTATTACTTTGGGCTTCCTGAGGAGCAAAAGATTATTATTGGAAACTATGCTTTATTAGGAATATGGGTTTTGTTGTCATGGGGTTTTTTTAAACCTTATTGTGGCCTTTCAGTACTTAAAGGGGGATTATAAAGAAGGGAACAGCATTGTTTTAGTGCCTGTAATGATAAGGAAAAGGGTAAAGTTTTTAAACTAAAAGAGAATAGATTCAGACTCAACATAAGGAAGAAATTTTTTACAGTGAGGCTGACAGTTTGCCCAGAGAGGTGGTTGATATCCCATCCCTGGGAACATCTAAGATCATTCTGGTCAGGGCTCTGAGCAGCCTGATGTAATTTAATATGTCTCTCTCACTGGAGGGGTTTGGACTAGGTGAGCTTTAAAGGTTCCTTCCAACTCAAAACTATGCTACAATTCTATGGATGCAGCCTAAAGGGAGAAATAGAGCAAGGAATTAAAAGAACTAGACAACTTTGGAGAAGCTCCTAAATAACTGATGTGTTAAACAGAAGCAAAGTTCTTTTACAGTGGTGTTGTAAAATAGTACTTTAAATCATCCATGAGTTTTATTTGAATGGAATTATTGAAATAATATTTTGTCCTGGATTCCTGGACATGGGGCTCTGATAAAATTGATATTTATGTCTTTAAAACATGAAAAATATTTGAAATGTGTATTGTAATTTTCAATATTTAAGCAAATTTTTAGAATATAGAGAAGATGTAGTGTTCGGTGTAATGTTTGAAGCTGGCAATTCCCACCCAATTGTCTGACCCACTGGGTTTAGAGGTAGGAGATTTGCTATTACTTTCTTTTACTATTGCTATTACTTTCTTTTAGAAATCCTTCAGGGTGTCTACAGAATTGGCATATTTGTGAAAATAAAACTGTAGGGAGACTTCATATGTATTCACAGCTCTTCTTTATCAAAGTAGTCACAGCAGATGACTGTAAGAGCTTGGCTTATTTAACCTCCCAAGGGAAGGCTGAGAAGGTAGGCTAGCTCTGAATGTGTCTTAGGATTGATTACTGAAAAGAAGATGAGAGTAGGGAAAACGTTGTTATGTGCTTGTAGGGTACGTAGAGATAGGAAAACCTTTCTAATTCTGGAGCTGTGCAGTTCAGCAGCAGTGCTCAGGGTTTAAGATCCCCACTCCTGCCCCCCGTCTCTGGGCTGCATGAGGCAGTTTAATAAGCTCACAAAGCACAGGGATATATGCAAGACACCTGCAGATACAAGCAAACTGGACTCATTAGGAGCAAATTCCTATACACTACTTTATTTTTCTCTAGTGTATTACAAGATTGCTTTTTGCTCTGATCAGGTGACTCAGTAATATAACAAGGAACACATTACTGTCGTGTTTTGCATTTCACCGCAGTTCCATATCTGTTTCTATGTCATACTTGCAAAATCATGTCACATAGGGCATACAATTAATAGTGCTGAGCAAGATCTAGTTTGAATTGTGTTCTAATAGAGCATGTTCCCACAAAACAATACACTTGGGGCAAGGTTTGGTTATGCTTAGATGAAATTCAGTGAACTATTTTGTAGGAAAGCAAAGCAAAATTCTGCTAGAGGGTCATAGAGGATGTGACCTAGCCTGGAAATCCAGGTTTAGCTGGGGGTGATCTCTGCCACCCTGGGTGCATACAGAAGCCCATTTTGGCCTTGTAGTCTGTGAAACCTTAGCGTTTTTCTTTGTTTTTACACTGTACAGTTTTGTTCTCTATAAATTGCACATTTCTTATATAGGATTTGGTAGATTAATATGAAATTGCATGTAGTGCAGAAAGAAAACAGCTACTTATTTCAGCTTAACAATTTCCTTACTTAGTTCTTAATTATTTTATTATGAATTACCTTTTTGTTATTGGATATAGTATTCCTCCAAGTTTTTTCATGTTAATGAAGAGAACTTTCAATATTTACATTAAAGAACCAGAGTTCTCTCAATTATTTGTTGTGAAATTGATTGTGTTGCTAGCATCTTCATACTTCAACTTGCATAAAAAATACTAAATGATTTTAAGGTACAAATGAGGCTGTGTGAGGCTGCGTCTTTAGAATTGGTTTCAAAATGTGGATCTAACCCCTTTATTCACACTTAGTTTTTTGTTTGTATAGAGTTTGCAATTGTAATCTGTGGCAGGTATTGCTGATCTCACTATGCTGATAGAGTAAGTGGCATTTGGAGTAAAAATGTCTTATATGGTGTTTCTGATCACAAGCAATTCCATTTTTTGGTTTTGCCCTTTAGAGTCAGCTCAGTTGTGAGAGTGGGGAGGGTAGTTTCTCAGTCTTAAAGTGATTAAATTTTTTAGTTTAGATTATAAGATACTTTACTTGTGTCATATGTAAAATGTTGATATGTGTGAAAACAGATGTGGTTTGTAATGGTGAAAACAGTAGTTTCAAGCTAGAATTACCAGTGAATGCAGTACAGGCCATGGATGCATTTGTAGGAGAGTTTTATGAGACAGACAGACACAATGTGTAAGTTACATATCGTTACCTTGACTGCACGTGCCCTTCTGCTCCTCAAAGCTGGCACCAGCTACATTTTGCTTTTTTTTCTGTCCTTGTACTGAAGACAGCATAAATAAAATGAATAGGTCAGCCCAGTTCCACTAGATTCAAAGTGAGAATACATGAAATGAGAGAGGAAAAGCAACAGAGATCCTCCAGTATTTTTGAAAGAGGCTGTTTTACCTGCACAGTGTGTTTGAAGCATCTCCTTTATTAAATTAGAATTGATGCATGAGTAGAAGTGAGTGGAAGGAAAAGATCATGCAGGACATGTATTTTTATGTTGTAGAGAAAGAGAGCAGGTTTATGAGAATGTCAGAGAGAAAAGATACCTTGTAAAAGTATTGAATTAGCTCAAGAGAGAGTGCTTTCTCTTTATCCTCACTCCTTTGCTCTGCACAAAGGAAATTGCTGGCTTTTTGTTAAAGAGGAGATAACTGAGCATGTGGTACAGCTACTTAGATTATGTCACTTACTTCATTCCTTTTGCATGGGCAAATGCTGTTTTTATCTAAAATTAATCCAGTTTCAGCCTTCAGTGTGATAGAGACACTGAGTATATTATTATTAACTACTTTTTTCTTTGTCTGGATCCTACTGTACATGAAATGCATGGCTGCCTGCAAATACTAGTGTAACTGCAGGTAAAAATAAATGTTCTTGTAAAGAGAGAGGTCTGCTCTTTTATCTTCCTATCTGCCATTGCAGAAGTAAACATAATTTTACGGCTTTACCATAAACTTATGCCAAAAATAAAAATAAGCATATAAATTAAGTAAATAAAATCAATAAAAATAAAACTATACCAAAGTAAATTTTACCATTCTTACATTTTAGTGAAATACAAGATGTTGAGCATACTGTGACTGAGATTTGCCACTTCCACAAAAAAAACCTCTGAACTTTTGGTTTTTCAGTAAATTGAAAACAAGCAGAAACATATTTGTTAGGTTGGCTTGAACTGGAACCATAAATCAGAAATGCTGATTTTTGAGATGCAGGTGAATATCCTGTTCCAAATTAAAGTTTTGGCATTGTTTCTTTTCAATTTGGGCCATTCCAATAGCATAAATCCTTGTTTTTGTGTAAGGTTAATGCACTCCTAGGAGATACAGTTATTCTTTAGAGAAGTAGTGATGTTTTCTTTAGCATATGAAATTTGGAGGTTTTATGTATTTTTAGGTGCTGTGCTTAACTGCCCTTAAAAAGGATTTAAAGTAAACTTGACAGAGTCAGCAAATAGTGTAAACTTTATCTTAGAGCTTTTCTTAGAAAATAAGTTGTTTTTGTGTTTACATGTGAATTTTATATTAATGCCATCATTCACGAAAAGCATTCATCCAGCAGGAATGTTTGACATATGCAAGCTGTAAGTGGAAAAGGATTAGGGCCTGGAGAGACAGGTGCACCCCTACGACTCATGGTCCTCTCTCTGGCTGTGGGAACACAGGTCTCCAAATACAGACACACAAAGCCTCCTGCCCAGGAGTTAGAAGTGGGATTTAAGGACAGGACAGACTGCAGTGATCAGTGCAGGGCATGGCCAGACAATTGTCCTGACCAGTAATTTGTTCCAAGTGACCAGCTCCCTTTTTCCCCTGTACTTACCAATGTTTTTTTCTCCTTGTCCTGGTTTCAGCGAGGGTGGGGAAAGAGGGGCATTGAGTGAGCAGCTCTTTGGTGCTTAATTTCCAGCTGGAGTTAAACCACCCACCACCTGACCCTTTCCTCTTTCCTAAGCATCTCATGTGAAGTTTTGTGCCAGCCTAAGCTGCTGTTCCCCTGAATCCTGTATTGAGTCCCATGCTCCTGTGGGCAGTAACCCCCTGTCAGACTGTCCGGTGAGCAGGGAACCTCTCCCTTCTCTTAGCTGGTGTCACATCCAGGCAGAATGATGCTGCAGTGGAGGACTGGACTCGTTGATGGAGTGAGGTACTGTGTGTGTATTAAGGGATGTATCTGTATCCAGCTTTTCGCATGTATTACAAATTGTGCAGTTTAGTTTATCAGAAAGCTGTGTTTAAATGGTGGTTTTTTGGAAACTACCCCAGAATGGTAGCTTATCTGCTAGACATTGGGATCTGCCACATCAAAGAGGTTTCAAGTAACAAAAGAGCAAAGGAATTTATGAGAAATATTTTTCTTCGTAGGAAAGCTTCTTTGATCTTTCAGGAAGAAGAAAATGCTGGCTCCTCATTTTGATTTTTGTGTAAATCCATGGGTTTTGTCATGATGTTAGTGTGACAGGTCGAAGCTCAGCTCAAAGTAAAGAGTGTCAGAACTCTCACTTAAGCTGTGTGTAACATGCCTGTCCGATGGAAGCCTTTGTAGAATACCCTACATTAATTACTTCTTTACAGTATGGGATTTTATGGTATGACAAGGAGATTACTATGGTATATTGATTACATGGGTTCTTATGCAAAGCATTTAACTTGAAGTCTGTTAGCTTTATAACTAAAAGACAATTAAGAAATTATGATTTGGAAGAGGCACTATCTCTAAATTGCAGGTCACCTTGTTTCAGACCATCCTAAGTCATCTATTCTTCAGTGCTACTTGCCAGTCAAAAACAATGAAAACTAAGTAGTCATTCCAGAATAATTTTTTAAAGATTAATTGATACTTAGGAAGAAAGTATATATAATTCAAGTTTAATGGGAATTTTTTTATTTTTCTTAAAGGAATTGCCTACAGTTCTGCTTATTCATCAGATCAACAGGCATGAAGGTGCATGGACAATATTGCCATTAATGAGAGAGTAAGTGTAATGAATGTCAGTTATTTTCAGAAGTTTTTGTAACCAAGAATATATATATTAGTTACCTCTTTTTTCAGAAGCAAAGTTTTTTAATGAGAGTTGCAACCTTATATTTTAACTTTCTACTGTACTTCTTTTTTTTTTGTGTTTTACAAAGCAATTTTCTGATAAACTTAACTAAATCAGAGGAACCTATTTTAAATAAAAGAACAGTAATAATAGAATTTAACTGAGCAACTACCTTCCTCAAATCACTGGGCATGTAAAAATTATTAGGGAAGTAAACTAGTCTAAAGAAACAACTTGTTTAAATGTGCATTTTTCTATTTGGTCCCCAGTTCTTATAGTGTAAGGTGTGAAGTATTACAGAAATTTTGATCTTTCAGATTACTTGACTGAATGGAGTAATTATTTTTTTTTTTGATGTATCATAATAGCTGTTTGGGTTTTTTATTGCTTTTATTGTTTGTGAGAGGTGGTATGTCTCTGTAGTGAAAAGTTGTAGGTTTCAGCATCTTTTTAGATGCTTATATGGCCAATTTTCATATTAGTATGATCAGAAAAGACAGGTCGTCTCAAATCTCAAATATGTTTTCTTCTTAGCTTATGCAGATGGCTTCAAGGAAGACCTGCTACATTTATATGGTAGTAGTGGTAGTATCTTGCAAAGTGTCAGGAAACAATGACTTTGTTTCAGAAATCCTCAAGCTCCGTGATGCTGAAGTCTATCTTTTGCCTGAAGCTTGCATTTGAAATCTGCAGCCTCTTGAAATTTAATTTAGTTCATGTAATCTAGTAGACTTATTCAGGGTGAGGTTTTCATATCAGAATGATTGCAGGACAGGATATTTTTCCTTCTGCTTTGTGTGTAGAAACATGAAAATAGTGTTTGTATAGTGGCTGTCTTTGAGATATATGTAAACTGTGAAAAATAGCAAAAGAGATTTGAAGTAAATCAAAAAACTGGAAGATGATGTTCCAACTATCAATCATTCTTTTTTTCCCTGCTTAGCTCCTGTTTCAATGACCTTGCGGTTCCTCTTCTTAATTATTTATGTCTTGGTGATAGGGTTTACAGATATAGCTCTTATAAGATAACAAAACTAAAAGCAAAAATACAAATGCTCATTTGTATGAGAAAGCAGAAGAGAATTCTTTAGAAATCAGAAGAGGAATCTTAAGTAGAGGATTTCCATCTTGAGATTTCTGGAGTATGAGTTTCCTTGTGTGTACTGTTTCACTTAGTACTTTTGGCAAATGAAGACATGGAGCAGTTTGGAAGTATGTTGATGTTTTGAAGCTTTTATTGTTTTGTTTTCTTAATGGACAAAAGAGGAAGAAGGGAGGTCGGCCCATTCTGCAGCAGCTGATGATGCTTTTACTTGTGATATAAGGTGCATCTGTATCAGAAAACTGCTTTTGAAAAAACAGCTTTTCTCAGTCCTGTAGTTGTCAGCATTTTTAAGGAGGTCTCTAAGCAATTATGAAAATTCTTAATTTTTAGTTCTTGGACACACGTTAAGCTGGACAAAATATGTAATGTCAGAAGATACAATCAGTGGATATCTTATGACATAGAATCCTTACTGTGCCCAGAAGGCCTGCTACATTTCTTCTCAGTAACCATGTTCATTCAGCAGAGAAGAAATCCCTTTTTAAGAAATTATCCAAAACAGGATCTTATCTGGATATCTCCAATGGCCCCTTGTTGTCTGAACTCCAAACTTTTCTGCTCTGAGGTCTCAATTAGACTCTCTTGGAGACCTTAAGTACTTAGCCTTGGGAATCATTATATTTGTCCATCAATAGCTAGATGAGCTGATAATTATTTTTGTGAACTTATGTGTGCTGTATTCGCAAGATGCAGTAATTCTTTTTGTAGGGGTCATTCTTGTGTTTTCCCTTTGCACTTCACCCACCTGCTTTCATGTAAATCCACACATTTCTGTCTTGAAGTTCTAGCTGAGCACTAACGTGTGAGAGAAAAGCCTGCAGACTTCACAGGGTATTAAGTACTGTACATATTTAAAAACCTGAGGTGTATCTGATACCCTTTCTGTACTTGTTTGGCAAGTTTTAGAGGGGACAGCTAGGAAGTGTTTTTCCAAATTGATTGTATCTTTTTTGCTTGGCTGAATGGCAGAGAATTGGCTGGATTTCAGTGTTGACTATGCACCAAGTATATGCTTTTATGAGCTGAAAGGATGAATGAGTTCTTCTGGCTACTGTAGTTTAGCAGATTAAGTGTCTTAAGCAGAAAGTAGTGAATAGTCAAATAGTGTTGCAAGACACAGAGGAAAGGTAGCTCAGCAGGAAGATGACTGTCGTGATACTGTAAAGAAAATTAATTCTACCCCAGCCCAAATAATAAGCACAATAACTTGTCCCAGATGAAAATAGACTGAACTAGTTTAACACCTGGCAACCATCTGGTGCTTCTAGCATGTTATTTCAATACCTGCAGAGGCAGGGAACACATTTTCTAGCTTAAGTTTTCCTCAGATGATGGGTTTGGCTTTTCAAGTGGGTTTTGGTCTTTGGGGTTTATTTTGGGCAAACATCATTCCCCAAAACATAAATGATCCAATCAAACTTTTTTACTTACTTCTGCTGACTTCCATTTCTGCTGGTTTTTTCATTGCTGATTTTATCAGTAGGAAGTGCTGTGGAGAAAGCAGACTGTGATGTTTATAGGTACTGGTTTTCTTATCCCTCTCCTCAGATGATTTGTTAAATTGAATTGATGTAAAAGCCATGCAGAGGAAACTGGACAAATAAAGATTGTAGATTTTTTCCGTTAGGATGTTATTAATTACTACAGCTTTGTTTTGATAAGTAGTGGAAGAATGAAGGTGGGAGGAGCAGAGAAACAAGGAGTGGCTTTTTTCTGAGGGAGTCGGGAATCCTGCATCGAGAGTATTGCTATCTGTGAGGAATCCCTTCAATCTGTACAGTTTCACTGTACTGGAAAAGCTAATGAAGTTCTTAGGTTGGGAATGATCAGTGTCCAACAGCTGTGAGAAAAGCTCTCATTAGGCATTTTGACAGTGGCTGCAGTGCTGTCAGACAGCCAATGGTGGGGCCCCTTGGAAGAAGGGGAAGGTAACTTAAACTGCTATCAACGGACGTCAGAATTCACGGGTGGCTATTAGACCTGTACATTTCTGAATGGAAATTCTTTATGTATCTCTGTTCCCTTCTTTCTGGAATAGCTGGTGCTTTATGAATAGGTAGCTGCAGAGTCAGTATCTTTATCTATTCACTGTAGTCCTTTGATGTGTAATTCTAAATCGGTAGTAAAATTTTCTGCTTCTGTGTAAATGAAGAATTGATGGCAAACTATTTATATTTGGGGAATGTGCCTTGAATGTGCCATTTTGGCTATAATCCACCTTATTAGTAAAATGTTTATTTCTTTTTTTAGCTTCTCTGTTACCTATGGTAGGAACTCCTCATGGATTTTCTTCTGTGAAGAAGATACAAGAATACAAGTTGTAAAACTGCTAGAAACACTCAGAAGATTTGACAAGTCTAAGGTGAAATAAAAATTTAGATATTTGACTTTTTTTTTGAATGTGATTGAGTGTATTTTGCCAAATGTTGGAAAAGATGTGTCCAAACACCTTAATAGGGGGATGGATTTCTGTTGCTGAGGCTGAGAGCAAGGTATTTAACATGAAGCAGTACAAACACCTGTCTAACTGTCAAAGAACTGTTAAAATCGAGCAGAGAAACCATTTTTTCTGTGAATTTGTACCATCAATAAAAAGATGAATGTAGTCTGTTTTGTGGTCCCTTCTCCCCATTTTCCTGTCTGTTATCAATTCTGATTATCGTCAGATAGAATGCCTGATGTTAGTTTGTCTCTGATGTAAAAAATAGTAGGGTGTTTTACTTGCATTCTCTTTCTGATTTGTCTTGGTGATAAGTCTTCTGTACCTATTGGAAAAGAAACAATACCAAAGAAATACCAAACAATACCAAAGAAACAATACCAAAAGACTTGCTGAACAAAATAGAAGCACAGTCACCAAGGAGCAAAGAAAATTTGGCAATGCAACTGACATGAAAGGTGTTAATATTTAGAATTTTCAGTGTTCAGAAAAAAATCACCTTTGTGTCAGTCCTTTGCCTGTAATAAAAGAAGCCAAAATCTTCTGTGTGAAATATGTTTTGCTTCTTTATTGTAATTCTGCTTCAGGACTCACTTTAGCATATTTACTTCTTTTTCAGGCACATGGCCTTGTGGTGTTTTCTCACAATTCTTTTCTAAAATGGTAATAATAATAACAGCAATTCAGAGATCTTACCTTTTAAAACACTTGGTCTTCAAAATGGAGGACTGAATATATTCAGACCTTTGGAATATCCTTTTTTTTTCCTGTTTCAGAAACACCTACTTGTAATTGATATTCTCAGAATAGAAACACAAACATTTTTGTTCTAGATGCTGCCCTTTTGCCAGCTTTAGTGTCTGTCCTTTGCATTACACACAGATTCTAATAAGATAACAAATTACATTCCAACCTGCAATAAAAGGAAAATGAAACATTTTGCTTTTGTACATAGTAATCGTCGTCTTAGTGTGGCTGTCCATTCCTTGTATACAGCAGTAGTCCATCAGGCCCAAAATTTAAGCTGAGTTATATCAGAATGATCTCATTCACTATTCATTTTAAAGTCTCAGCAGTCTGCATAAACAAAAGTTGGTATACATTTATCTCATTAAGAGGTCTGCAATGGGCATGTGAATTGTTGATGAATCTGCAGCTTTTCTATGTGGATATGTAGAGATTAGTAACAGAAATGTTGAGACTGATCCAAGTGTAGTACTGAATGTAATAATGAGTGAAAACAAATGTTTCAAAGCATTGAGAGAGACTGTGGAGGAATGTTAAGAAAATGACCTGTGTTGATAACCAAGGGCATTACTGAC
This sequence comes from Corvus cornix cornix, assembly GCF_000738735.6. Classification (NCBI taxonomy): domain Eukaryota; kingdom Metazoa; phylum Chordata; class Aves; order Passeriformes; family Corvidae; genus Corvus; species Corvus cornix. The sequence continues at coordinate 48,775,329 of NC_046332.1, forward strand.
TGCAGGAAAACTAAAAACCAGTGAGGAATGTCTTATTTAGATGAAGACCTCAAGGCAAACGCTCAGATGCTGAATTATACCTGAACATCAGACAACACTTTTTTATTGTGCAGATGAATGAGCACTGGCCTAAAGAGATTGTGAAGTCTCAGTCCTTGGAGGTAACTCATGAGCCATTAGGACATGGTCCTGAGCATTGTGCTTTATAGCTGGACCTGCCTGAGCAGGGGAGGTTAGGCCAGGTGATCCCTAGAGGTCCCTTCCAATCTCAACCCCTCTGTGATGCTGTGTTCCAACAGTAGGTTGATTCAAACTGTGCTTTCATAGTGGAAAACAGCAGCAAGGTTAAACCAAACTGTATGTGCCACTCCTCTTCCTGTCATCCTAGCAGGGTGGTAGACTACAGCCCTAAAGATGTCCAGAATGAATAACCCATGTGGATAGCCAGCAATGACTTAGTACCTGTTGATAACTAAAGGGGGTAAAAAATCTGTCTTAAGAACAGTTTGTCTGTGAGAATCCTAAAATGTTGTGGTAGGACAGTGAGGGTGTGACAGCTGAAATCTCTTTTTGAGTTCCCTAGTGTAGAAGAGACCAGGTGGATGGAAATTCAAAACTGATATGTATGAAGTTCCTGAATACAGTGCTTTGGAGTGTCTTGTCTGGAGAGCTGTCAGTTTGGGAAGTCAAACACTGGAACAGGTTGCCCAGAGAGATTGTGGAATGTATTCAAAACATGACTGGACAGAGTCCTGGGTAACCTGCTTTGGGTGCTCCTGCTTGAGCAGGGGAATTGGACTAGATAATCTGAAGAGGCCTCTTCTGGCCTCAACCATTCTATGACTCTGGGATTCAGTGTTCTTTGAACAAGTGGAATCCAGGGCATATTCTGGAGTTTGAAAATGCAGCCTGTATTTGATTTCAGAGAGCTACCTTTAGTTTAATTTCTTACCAAGTACAATTTTTGTCCAGATTATTTATTGTGAACAATATGCTTCCCTTGTTTTTGTTTTCAGGTTTGCTTTATTCAGCATGAATGCAGTCGTCATCTTCACTAAAAGGATGCTGTAGATGAACAAAATTGTTTCCTATATTCCTTTACAGGAGTGGTTTTTAGGTAAAGCATTATATGATGAAGAATCTACAATAATTCACCATTATGCCTTTGCTGAAAATCCTACAGTCTTTAAATTTCCAGATTTTGCTGCTGGTTGGGCACTTAGCATTCCACTTGTTAACAAGTAAGAATTGAATTTTTAATCTCTCCTGTTTATTCTCCGTTGTTTTACATATTCCAAGCATAATTATTATAAACACTTCAGATTTTACTAGTAGACAAGAGTGCAGAAATAGATTTCTGTATCATTGCTGTGCATGTGATTTGTTTTCCTTCACTCTGCCTACATCAACTAGCTAATAGTTGTCCAGTACTAGTTGTTCAAGTAGTTCAATACCATCTTGTAATTTTAAAAATGTATTCTCCCCCAGACAGTGGTTTTATTCTTGGGTTTTAGAGTGTTTGCATTGCCCTTTAGAAGTGTTTCTCCTGCTGTAAGATAGATATTTAATTCAGATTAGACGTTTAGATGCTTTCAAATGAGATTTGAAAAGTTCATAGATTTCAGATGCATCTTATTGTAGCAAGGATTGATGTTCTCATAAATTGAAAGTCCCTAAATACTGTGCATTGCAATACACAAAAAGAGAATATTGTCTGCAGTTTGAGATGCTGATCAATACTGAGCTTCAAATGCACTGCTGCTTTTAATCTGTTGAAAATGTTATGCCAAACTCTCCATCTACTCCAGATGAGAACTTTCTTTTGGTCAGGAAGAGTGTATCAAAATGTGTGTGCTGAAAATTAATACTAACATCAAGACACTGCTCAGATTAAAAAGAAAAAAAAAAGGATTTATATGATAAATATAAGTTTCTTCTTGAGGCAGTAAATACAGAGATGTGATTTATTATTTTTCCCCCATAAGATGGTCAGTAATATCAGCCACACTTTCCTGCATGCACTAGTGATTGATTTTTTTAATATGCTTGATTAAATTTTTTCATCTCTAATTGTATAGGCTTGCAAAGAAGTTGAAGAGCGAACCACTGAAGTCAGACTTTACAATAGATTTAAAGCATGAGGTAAGCAGAAAAAAAAGGTAGAAAAAAGGTCACAAGGTTGTATATTTGAATGCTTTTAAATCATAATGGATATAGGAGATTATTCTTAAACATTGCTAAAAAGTTTGACTGCAGTGGCATGTTAGATTTCCTTCCTTTAGAATATTGTAATACTTTAAAACTATATTTTAAGCATAGAAAAATCCATTAATAAGCTTGCATTCATAAATGAATGCATACATGGTTCTAAATATTAAGATACCTTCTAAGGACTGCTCTGTAAGGAAAGAGAGAGAATTCCAATTCGTGAACTATAAGCTGAAGTGAGTTTTACTAGATAAAGATACTTGCCACCCTCATTCACTTTCTGAATCAGACTCTCAGAGCTAAATATGATAGGGTTTGCAGCAAATACTCTCAGGAACCACCCTTTGTGTGAGCAATCAGTGCTGCAACTTGCAGCATGGAAGTCAGGAAGGACTTTTTTTTGTCTCTGGTACGCAACTGTTTCAAAAGGTAGGCAGAAGGTATTTCAGACCAAAAGGAACATGAGAAGGAGGCTCTGAAAGAGTATCTGAGTTTCATTTTTGGAAGCTTTTTAATTTTTTCTGCATTTAAAATGTTTGTGCTGTCCAGGGTTTTTAACTGTCACCAAAGTGAACTTCTGAGCCACGGGTGGAAAAGGGGGATGAATCTGGTTTAAGCTTCTGGCCTGAAATAGGAATATGATTAAGATTAAGAATAAGAATAAGGTAGAAGAAGAACAAGAAGTAAGGAAGAACAGGATTAAGGTTTTGGCCTGAAATTATGAGTGACACTGAAGCAATTTTAATTATTTTATTGTTCCTGAAAGTCATCTATAAACTGTTGTTCTGGTCCAGAAAAAAATCCGACTTTACATAAAACTGCTGCTGCTTTTTCAGATCTTGTAATGGTCATAAACCCCCTCATTTACTACATAAATCTACAGTGTGTTTATATACTATAGATTTGTAGCATATTTAAATTAATTTGGTTTTGTGCAAAACCACTATTTTACATAGTTTCCCCTCATTGACTGATGTATTTCTCAAAAACAATTGGATCCCTCTCAGCTTTCATTTTGCTGTGAGAAACAAGACAAGAAGCTGGTTTTTTCCTCTTGTTAATTTTTCTCAGTGCAGGATTTTGGGCTTCACAAAGTCATTTTATTTTAATTTTTTTTTAAAGACAAAATAATTCATACATTCCCAGTATTCCAGTCTACCTCACCATTAACAAAGTCTCTAAATATAATGTCATAAGAAAAGATCATTAAGAGACATTCCTTTTATGGGCCACAGATTGCTTAGTAAAAAAACAACTGATCACTCAACCAACAAAATGGCTTCTATCCACTTATTATTCTGTAGCAGGTCTTTGCATATGTTTCATTTCAAATTTATTGCCTTTGATAACCTGCTTCAGCCCTGTAGTTATTCTTTCTGTGCAGTCTCATGTCTCCCTAGAGACAATTCCATTCCCTCTAATTTATTTAATAAATCACCATCTTCTCCATCTTAAACCATTTTTATATCTATGCTCTTCTTGTGTGAATCAAGATTGACAACAAATCAAAGAATATAATCTGTTGTTCTTAATGATTGTGTGTAATGTTTAAGTTTATAAGAAATATTTTCGTTTGACACAGTCCTAATAACATTTGCCTGCAGTCTTTGATATTTTGTTGTGCTTTGCATCCTTTTTATTATTTCTTTTTTGTTTGTTTTACCCTATTACTTTCCAAGTCCCTATTTCTTATATCCATAACATTTATATCACTTCCATATCTTGCAGATGTGGTAAAGTATTTTTTGTTGTGCTGCTGCTCATTTGTAGGTTGTTGCTTAGACTTTTTGTAACTGTACAATATACAGCATATTACCTGGTGCCTATTCAAAGCTGGAATTGAGTAACAGAATTTTTTGTGATGTACATTAGATTTGAACTAGGATTAAGACTATTTTTGTCTTTTTATTATAAATCTGTTTCCATTGTTTTTAGTAACCCTGTGTCATACTGTGCTACAACCCAAAATAGCACTCTAACCTCACCTCTGAAATAAAATAGCTTCACACCATTCTAAGGCTTTCTATTGAAGATTTCATTTTTCAGTGGGAAATTTTAGCATATTGTGAATTTTTGTAAATAATTCATGATCAGTTTCAATTGTCAAATATTCTTTGTGGTCTAGGAGCATTGGTGCTTTGTGTGGGTTCATGTGATAGACATTAATTCTGAATGGCTGAATTCCAAACTAATACAGGGTCAATTGGTTAAAGGACCCAGGAGCATAACTAGTGTTCTCTGTCCTTCCAGTCACAGGGAATGATGAGGGAAGAAACAGGAAGAGCCAACAGCCAATACCTGGCTCTGAGCGTGGTGCCACAGGCAGAATTTGGAGGAATTAGTTAATCAACTAAGGGACAAATCTGCTACACCATCCCATGTTCTTCACTTTTCCTCTTAAGTTTGTCCTGTAATGTGGTTTCTTTGTACGCCCTGAAAATTTTTATCTAGTTTAATTACTGATATAAATGTTTCCAATTTTGGTAGATTGCCCTGTACATTTGGCAGAAAGGGGAAGGACCACATCTTACTCCAGTACCTGAGTTCTGCACAGATGATGTGGACTCGTATAAGGTTGATCACTGTGCAACAACATTCAGTAATTTTCTGCCACTTTGTGTAAGTACAATATTTTAAATACCATTTGCTTAGTAGAAGTAAAACTCGTACTAAAATGCATAATACTTGAGTTCAAAAATCTCAAAACTTGAGAAAATATTTTTCAGTAAGCTAAAAAAAATCCTGACAAAATAGTTTATTCTGGCATTTATCTGGGATGTATTTTGGATATGCTTTCAGGCTTCCGTGGCACAGGAAATTTCCTGGCAACTGATATTGCATATGCTTTAATGAGTCTTTGTACCACAATGTTTGGTTGGCACATGATCTATAAATTATTTATCCTTACACTCCTTACACAGTCAGAGACTGAAGTATAGATGATACTTTTTTTTTTTTTTTAATTTCCCCATGGATGGGAATCTAAAACTTGTTCAGGCTAAAGATAAAATGCAATATAGTATTTGATGCCATCTCTTCCACCTCTAGGAGAATACATTATTGTTTTATGAGTTATGTGTAGATAGAGGCCAAAAGTGTTCCGTGCTTCCAGGAGAGCAAAACTCTTGGTGTCAAAAAGGATAAGAAATCAAAGTGGTCAAATGGTTTATTACAGTTGAGGAAGTTCAAAGACTTCTAGTGTGTAGCATGTAAGCTGGTTTTTCCAAGTGTGAGACAACTTGTGTTCTCATAGTGACTAATTTCAAAGAAATTAAGAAAACATTGTATTGCAGATGAATCATTCTTAGTTCAACAAGTTCTTCTACTCATGGTCTTTCCCTAATGATCCGTGTTTTAGTTCACGTTAGAGTTCTGCATCAATGGAAAAAAATTTCCAATAATGTTATTTCAGGAATTTTAAACAACCAATACCTTTTTTTTCAAGAGACACCAGGAAGTACATTTCTATATCACTAGAACACTATTCTGCTTGATAGGCTATAATATGAAAAGATATTTCCTGTTTTATTATCTGTATGCACATACATATCCTATAATATACTACAGGCACAGCCTGCACTTAAAAGATTAATTTTTGTTCTGTTCATATAGGGAGAGCCAGTGAATAAGGAAGATGTTTTTGTTGCTGTAAAAACATGTCGAAAATTTCACGGTGACAGAAGTAAGTTGCTGGCTGGTCAAGGTAGTAGTTCTATGCAGTAAAGTTCATAAAATGAATATTTCAAAAGCAAGCTGATATATGCTGTCTCTGTAGCTCTTGGGACTAAACGTTTGCAGAATCGACTGGGAAACAGGAAAGTCTTGGAATTATAAACAGCTTATCCTTCAGATGGAATCTTTTTGCTGTTCAGAGTCCTCAGAAGTGCTGTGAAACATTCAAGATAAAAAATTGTTTCATCATTAGTCACTGTTGGCAAAAAACTTGGAATTGAGTACCTACATTTAAATATGCATAAAGTTAGCTTATATTGTTGTAAATTGGAACTGTTGCAATATGAATTAATACAGCAGCTATTAATATCCTTCAGTGAGTTTCCCCCAGATAATTGCTTCACTTCTCTTCTTTGTACTAGCAGTGGCAATTGTGCAGCTCTTTGATGGCTGATATAGAAATTTGAACAAGCTGGAAGGTCCCTCATCTCCTTCCTTTTGTCCTGCCCTCCTCTCCAGTATAAGATGGAGCAGCTTATGCTGTCTGTCATCTTGCTTCTAGCTGTTCCACATGCACGTGTTTTTTATAATGATTGGAATGGGAAAATTTGTGCCTTCTAGGAATCTGGTCATATGTAGTACTTTGTCCAACCAGCAGCCCAGATCAAGAGTGTGTGAAGCACTGTGGCGTGTTCCATCTGAAAATTGTAGGGTTAAACAAGCTGTGATAGTCACCATGCTAAAAACAACAAACAAAAAAAATCGCTTTTGACAAAACAAAATTGACTGTCCTGTAACTGGAGTTCACTGAAGAGTTCTCCTTCCTGGATCCATGTTAATTTTTTAACATCAAAATTTAAAAAAAAGAAAAAGAAAAAAAAAAAAAAACCAACCTAGAAAGTCAGAAAGTAACTTGAGGCCTCAAAAAGATAGCATAAACATCCTTCAAGAAACACCTGTTGAAGACTGAGGAAAATTCTTGAACTTTCCTCACAGCTTCCAGTGTTATGCAATAGAGGATAATCTTACTCCAGATTTTGAAAGATTAATGGATGCCAGCTTCAGAGAGCTCTTTTTACCTGGTAAGTCATTCTTTATTGTATGCCAAAAACTACATTAATGCAGCACCAAGGCTTGGAAATTGATGTGCTTTTAAAAGCTGCTAAATTTTACCTCAGAATTTACTTCAGATACAACTCTCCTTCTTACACATACCATCTGTAGTTATAAAAGAAATTTTCGAGACTGCAAACATGCATTAGGGTTCTAGAAACAGCAGAAATAAAATGTCATTAACAGCTTAGAGCTGACCTTTAAGTATGTCTAGTGGTATTAAAACCTTGGTGTGATCACAAGTATTAATACATATTGATAAATATTTGCATTGTCGTCTAGTCCAAAATTTCAAATTGGTTTTTTTGGAAGAAACAATTTGCTAGAAATTACAAAGTATTGTGGGATTCAGTTTACAATAGACATTAGTCTGCCTGGTGACATTTCCATCAAGACAAGCAAAGGAAAGACAAAGATGCTTCAGCTAAAGCCCCCTTGCCAGACCTTTCAACTGAGGTGAGACTCAAGTCCTTGCTTCAGTGAACTTTTCTTCATTTATAGAAGGAGGGGGGATTCCACCAAAAAAATAGAAAGGCTCAGTCTGTAACAGCAAATATTTCTGTGTGTTAAAGAACCCTGCTGAGTTTCAGGTCCTTGTTTGAAGAAAGGTAAAACAACCTTTACAGGTGCATCTCTTCTGCGAGGGGAAGGTTGGATGCTCTTGTGTATTTGAGATGCTTCTGCTCTGGGGCCTCGTTTTCTGAAACCTTTTGGTTTTGTTCTTCTGGGAAACATTTTTAAGTAGAACATTTCCACAGAATAAGAAAATAATTTCCTGCCTCTACATATTTTTTTTTGTACATAATTCCCTTTGGATTTTTTAATGAAAAAAATGAGAACACTTTTACTTTTCTTTAAGACCTTTGAAAAGCAGTATGGACCACTTCAAAATGCTACAAAAGTGATTTTTTTTTTCTCCAAATATGAGAGCCTTTCTGTTAGTGCACTGAATTCTTATTACTCTGTCTTAACACTAAAATGAGCTAAAAGGTAACTGTTATCAAACTGGCTGTTGGCCAATCAATAATAATAGATCCTGTGTACTCAAGAGTAGAGGGAAGTGAGCAACTAGGTAGGCAACAAACTTCAAATTAGGTGATGGATGATTTTAGCAAGGGGCTAAAATGAGTTGTTCGCAAACATCAGAAATGTACAGCAGCAAAGGGAAGTTACATAAATATTCCTCCATTTAAAGCACTACCTGCTACCAGTGAGACCTCCTGGATGGTGCCAGAGAACATAAAGCAGAGAAACTAACAGCAGAATGCAGTGTTTCAGAGTACTTGCTCATCTAAGGCCCGAACTCCTCATTTTTAGGATGGAAGAGAGACCCTTATTTCAATCTGATGGATTTCTTCTAAACACCCTGCAGATGGCTGGATTTTTTTTTGTGTGTGTGTGTTACCCATAATTTATTCACTTCTGGATGTAATTTAAACACTCGTAGCATCATTACTAGAATTTTGTGTGATCAATTTTAAATGTTGATGTGAAATGGCAAACTAGTTAGAAAAAGGTTGCTCTTTTAGAGAAGCATTAAGAAATCCTCCTTTGAATAGAATCTCCATGGGATCAAAATTGATTGTATTATATTTATAAACTATACAAATGCTTCTTATTTATAAATGAAACAATAAATATTTATACATTTGTAACAGGAATGGTTATAAAATGCCCTGTGTGTGTCTCCAGAGACAGGTGCTTTTGAGCATTAATATGATGTTGTTGTCAGATGGGATGTGTACAACACAAGTGTAGTGTTTCAAAAGGTACATTTGGTCTGTTTCTGATTCAGAATATGTGATACACTGTACCGTTGGATTAAAATGTGGCATGTCAATACTGGAAGAAGGACTGATCTCTGACAGTGTTTGTGCTGATGTGTGCTATGAATCCTACCATAGCAAGTGTAAAAGTATTCCATGCTTTGGTTAGTCAAAATGTAAATATCACAGTTTTTAATTACTATTATGAATAATAGTTTTATGAAACTATACTCATATTTTAATAGAATTTTTTTATTATTTAAATAAAACTGTCCTGACTGGCTTTCATAAAAATGTAAAATTTTTTCTCTCTAAATGTTATAGGAAAGAAAATAGAATGAACATTTAGAATCATGCTGCTGTATTTGAAGCAGCATTTTATTACCATGTGAAGGAATGTGGCTAACAAGAAGTGCTTAACATGAATATTTGGATCAAGTATCTATTTTAATCAAGTTACTTGTGTTTGAACGTCAATCATTCTTTTGCAGTACCAGTTGTAAAGCAGACTTGGGAAAGAGAAGCTGCCCTTATTGAATACTACAGTGATTATGCAGACATCTCCATTCCTACTATAGATTTAGGCATACCTAATACTGACAGAGGTGAGATGTTGACTGTTTGTCAGTTTTGCGCAAATGACTGACTGAAGAAGTGAAGTTTTATGGATGATACGTGTCTTTCATGTCAAGTATGTCATTTAGAAATTCTGTATTTCTCTAGCACATATGTGCAGCCTAAACTAAAAGAATGCTCTTGACACAGGAAATGGATGGAAAATACATTCAGAGTCCCCCTGTGTAGTTAACATGTTCATTTTAGCAGAAACCTAAATACTGAGATTATGAAAGCATGGTATACTGATATACTGCAAGAGGAAAAACAAATTGCTGTTATTACTTGGGGTAAGAGTAATAACTCTACAGTTATTGATGATTTTGTGTAAGATCATCAACAGTGAAGAAGTCATAAATTTATTTCAAAAGATCTCAGGCGGTGCCAACTGGTTACTGAGCATAAATTACGTGCCATATGGTATTCAGATATTATATGCTGGTGCATAGCATGCCTTGATTTAAGCACAAAAATTAAATGTTAAGATTGAAACATCTTTTTATAGCAAATAATAGGCATTTAAATTAATTTACTTTGTGTTTGAATACAAAAAAGGCTATGGATATGATGGCTTTCTTGAGCTTACTAGTTTTGATTTTTTCTTTCATTTGATATATCGTTCTTAGGCTCATAGCCTATATGTATTACCTTCTGAATTACAGGTGTCCAGGCAGTGGCCTGTTAGCCTTATCTGGCCCACTAGGTCAGTTGTTCTGACCTCTGGGTTATTTCTGCCCCTTTTTTCTGTCTGTTAGAGGCAGAGAAAGGATAGGCAGGGATTTCTGTGTGCACAGGGACATGAGCAAGCAGTGAGTGTTTTCAGGAGGCAGCAAGCTTGTGGGGCACATGTGGATCATTTGTAGAAGCCATGCCCAGTAGTTCTAGTCATGCCAGGGAGCTTCCATGTTTTGTGATAGAATATAATATAGAAATCTTGGCTTTAATATTGTAATTGTTCTCATATCAGTCTGCATTAAGTTCACCGTTTCAGAAAATCACCAAAGTGAGGACTCACTTCATTTCTTAAGCATAGAGTTACTGCATTTTGTCACAGAATATTTTAACTGGAAGTGGCTTCAAATACAATTTATTTTGAATGATTGTTTAGTAAATGTAATATTGATATCTAATTACATTAGATAATCAACTGTGATGAATAAAGACTGACTGAAATGAGATTTGTCCAAGATCTAAAGAAGATTCAGTAGAGGTCTGAAACTTCTTGTTTATCATGTCCTGCTTATTCTGAACAAGGGTGTTTCACTTCTCCACTCCTAGCAAAGGGTGTCTTACCTCTGAACTTCATTATAATCTTGTGATAAATGTTGAGACCTTTCCTTAGAGGCAGTGATCAGGACCTGAGTTGCCAATGACGAGTACAGTAGATTAGTATACATTTAAATATTTCTATAAAAGCAATGGATCTGCCTGATGCATCATGAAATGCTATGACAGTATCTTGGAGTATTTTGCAGATCATGCTTCTATCATAGTCTTCTCATTTTTACAACTCTTTTAATTAAATTAAGAGTAGCAGTTTGTCCAACAGCTTGACAGATAGCTGGAATAAAGCTTGTTTTTAATTTAATTCCTATTTTATTTAAGTGTATATTCTGTTAATTTCTCTTTTTCTCAGGTCACTGTGGGAAAACTTTTGCCATTTTGGAAAGGTTTTTGAATCATACTTCTCCCAGAACCCCTTGGTTAGTTGTAGTGGATGATGACACACTGATAAGGTATATATTGCATTACTTCAGGAATTACCACTGTTTATGTCAGTAAGAGATTTAGCAATATTCACCTGTTCTTTATTTAAGTGATACAGCTATTTTATTAGTTATGTAGCTTTATATTACTTTAAGAAAAAAAATTGTCACTTTCCATCAGTATTCTTTTAATGGATATTAAAAACAATATTGTAACTTGGTTAAAACTGTGCATATCAGTGTTATCATGTAATCATATAGTCTGAATACACCACATTTTGTGATTCGTCAGTGTAGGTGTGTTTGAGATGAGGGGGTATAGTCATTTGCTAATACCCTTTCTAAGATGTGTTTCTCACAGAAATGTGTCAGAAGAAAGGTTTCATAAGCTCAGGTCAGTTGTCTGAGCTACCCAGAATGGTGTTCTGGAACTTGCCTTGGTTGGAAAATTAGATCCCATTCTCATAAAATCTGACACTGCAGTGAAAGCAAAAAAGGCACAGTGATCAATGAGCAGGATCACATGGTTAGGAACAGTGGTTCAAGACAGTACTTTACATTAAATCATGTGACAGAAGAAGTAGGATGTAACTGTGGATAATGCAATATTCATATAACTAAACCAACCCTTTTTGCTTTTCAATTTGTAGATGTTCACAGATAATTTGCAAAGATCTTAACATTGCTTGGAAAGTATAATTTCATGTTTTCTCTGAGATGAGATGCAGTTTTGCTGACAAACTGCCTACTTCAAAAAATGTTTTAAGCTAATTTGTTCATGATTTGACCAAATTCAGCAGTCATATCTCATAGTAAATAACCCATCATAAATTTCTGTTTAGCAGTTTGTATCTCTGGGGGAGTTTTTTTGGGTAGAATTTCTGAATTTCTCCTGTCATCATTGTGCTATTTAATAGAATGCTGTTGAGGGTAACAATGTCTGTTCCAAAATGAATGTTTACAAGATTTTTTATTAATGGCTTTTCATATTATAGTATCTTCAGACTCCGAAAATTGCTCAGCTGCTATGACCCAAATGAACCAGTATTCCTTGGCGAGCGTTACGGCTATGGCTTGGGAACAGGAGGATACAGTTACATCACTGGTGGAGGAGGGTAATCTATTTAAGCTGCTACTGAGATCTACATTAGTTCCTGTTTTGAGTGCAAATGTTCTAAATTACAACACAGATCACTTTCAACAGAAACAGTGATGTTTTCCCCAAATGTCTGCAATTCACCTCACACCTTCTGTGTAGTGACACATGCTGGTCACGAGTCCCCAACTCTTCTCTCTCACGTTTGAGTAAGATTGAGGAGAATATTCCTTTTGAGTCCAGGCCAAATTTAGGAGGAATTATCTGCAGTAGTAGAAATGGTGGGTAGCTAAGTTGTTGTTGGAATAACAACAATGGGTATAATTGGTGTAATTAATTTTCAGTATAAAAAGTAATTATCTTTCAGAAAATGCCTCTGGCATTTGTCCGTTCTGACCCCTCAAATTTTGAATTTCAAATATGTTGTATTGGAGGGCTACATTTGGTCTTGCAGTTTAAAATAATTTAGCAATATTTATTAATTACAATTATTTGGTGTCTTTAGTAGTTTTATACATTTCATGTGCTTTTTTTAAATTCAGGATGGTTTTCAGCAGAACAGCTGTTCAGAAACTGCTTGCTAGCAAATGCCGGTGTTACAGCATGGATGCCCCTGATGATATGGTCCTTGGAATGTGTTTCAGTGGCTTAGGAATCCCTATAACACACAGTCCACTTTTTCATCAGGTCAGAGAGCTATTTTTGAGTATTAAAAATGTATTTCATTTTCTAAGTATAAAACAGTCATAAATATTCAAACTCGATCAATATGTAATAACACTAACCAAGATGATGCTGCTGCTTTACCTTGGTTCCCAGCAGAACAAGACTGATCAAATAAGAGCATTCTCATACCATGGATTACTACAATACTTTGCTAGTTGATATGATATTTTAGCTAATCTATAACTATATTTTATTAAAGATGCTGTCAGAGGTGAGAATTTTGAAAAACAAATAGAATTAGGAGCCACATGCTTTGAATAGTTGTCATATGTCCTCTGAAGGAAAAAAACCTACAACAATAATTTTTTCTTCAGGTAATGGAGAACTAACTAAAATTTTTCAATAAATCTGCCTGCTCTACTTACCTAATTTTTCTATTGATTCAGTATTTACTATTCTGAACTATCTCATTAGTGAAGATTTAAAATATGAAAATACTGGTTTTGTGGTGGATTCTGAAGAATGGTATAAATATGATAAATTGCTCTATGCTAGCACATGGGAAAGAGAGCTCCCAAAACATAATTTTCATGTGAGTTTGGGAGAAAATGGCTGGAGTAGATTTGAATTTTGTTTCTGTCTTCCACAATATTTAACAAGCTAACTGTAGTGCCACAGTGGAAAACATGATGCATTGAGGCCTGTAGAGATTTTCTTCCTTGTAAGCCAAGTAAACCAAATTTTTCTGTGGTATGAACAAGAAGCACTAAAGATTTTTTTCCCAAACAGTGCACAACTTTTTTAAAAATCAGCATTTAAATGAGTGTAGCATTTGATGTTTTTCAGGTGTTGATCTAGTTGAAAAACTGGGAAGACCTGCGTACCTGAATAAGAGCTGAAAATAAGATAATAAGCGACTTGAGAATTAGTAAATTACCATGTCGTTCAAAGTAGCTGTCAGTGGAGGGAGGGAGTTTCTTATTTAAATTGTCATCTTTTCCTATGTTAAGATTACATTTCTCATTACATTTACTATTTAGAGAAGTGGGAAGACTGAGAACACACTGTTCAATATTTTAATTCCCTGTCCGTGTAAAGAAATCATATCTGTTTACTCTCCTGTTTTGTTTATCATTGCTTACTCCTTTCAGTACAGAAAGAAAACAAGTCATGCATATTATAAAATCAGCAGTTATTGAATAATTTGTGCTTGAAGAAGTGTTAAAAAAACCAAAACAACAAACCAACCTAATTAAAGCAGAGTCAGAACAGAACTCATTTTCCAAATTTGTAAGAATGGTCCTTATTAAAAAAAAACCAAAGAACTTCCTTGTAATCTTTAATAGTGTGCATTTGATACTGAATCACTTTGAAAGTGAAATCCTAGGAGTTTGATTTTCCACACAGAAAATTGCACTTGACTTCTAATTCATCTTTACTGTTACTTATAACGAATTCTAATTAAACATCCCTCAAACAGGAGTTAACCCTTGGGGGAAAACCACTGAATAAAAATTGGATGTGCTTGTTCTACAAATTCCACTATTGTGAAAAAAATATTTTAAAAATGAGAAAACCAATTTTGGATTTTCTGTCAACCAGAAAATAACTTCTTAAGGACTTGAGTGAAATATTATGATGTGTGATGTTCCTTGAAGTATGTGAATCTAAAATTGTACTGAGATGGATTATGAAAGAGAAGCAAAGATATCTTCATTCTTGGAAAGTCTATGATGTGTTTGCTCACTCTTACTGGTTTCCTGCTGCCTACTTGCTGAGTTAGATACATACATATTCTGTAACCTGTGCCAGAGCTTTCTGACATGATGAGACTCTTAAAGAGAACAGGAACCTTCCCATGTCGAGAAGCAGCCAGAATTGTGGTCTTAAATATGAAATCTGGGCTAAAGCAATATATTTGGCTTTTCTAGAATACCAAATACAAATTTTAGTTAAAAAAAAAAAGTTTTTAGAGCAGATATCATTATTTTAGAATTATCAAAACACCAGAATTGTGTCTATAGCTTAATAATAAGCTGATTAATTTTCAAACAGCAAAAATCTTTGGTCTCAGTTGTGTAAAAACTCTCTTTATCCAAAATAAATTCTTCAGGTTCTTGAAACCCAAACGTTCTTCAAAGTGTTTTTCAAAAGTTGTGAGGGATATAGGTTCCCTCTTGATTTCTCCAGTGGAATTTTTAAAAATAAGCACTCTGTCATTTAAATATCAGGATAAAAATACCCATAACACCAACAACACATATTCAGATTTCATAATGTCAAATTCTGTTGCCTAATTTTATGACTGTGATGTATACAGAACTGCATAGAGAATTCATAAATACCACCATAAGTAGGTGAAGCGTGCAGTATTGAATCAGTTACCAGCTTAGGCATCAAATCAATTATTTGTTATCCAAATCACTCAATTTTCCTCTTGTTTGGGTTTTTTTTTCCTTAGATATAAAACACAAAAGTTTGCCTTCCATGCATTTTTCTTTACAAAAACTCCAATGGCAAAAATGTAGTTGTTTTTCCAGGGACCACTACAGGTGGGAATTGTTTATGTAAAGGTGCATTTATGTGCTACTGAACTGCCAGAGAAAATGAAATACATGTGGTGCATTAGGACAGCAGCTGCATCTTGTAGCTGTGTTGTAATTCTTTCTGGTTTGATATAGCCTGCTAAAGAACAACAACGCAGTTTTCTGGCACCACAATGTATCCCATATTTGGAACTTTTACCTATCATAAAACTCCATGTATTTTGGCTGCTTATGGCCTTATTAGGAGCCTACAATCACAGTGGCAGTGCTGACAACTGTCATTAGAAGGAGGAAGAGAATATTGTTTAAAATAATTTTGTCATTATTGAGCCAAAACTGCATATTTAAAAAGATTCCATACCAACTACACTGTTTATTGCTTGACTGCATAGATGGTGGACATTTCATATCCCAAGAAATAGGGCATATTAAATATCAGTGTACTTCATTCCTAGCATGATGGCTCCAGTGTGAGTTGAAGATGTAAACTAATGCCTTGTCAATTGATTTAATAGAATGATGTAAAAACCTCCTTGTTACCATCTTGAGTATTTTGTCAGTGCCACATTGTTCTGTTACAGAGGCCATTGAGCAGTGATACTTTCTCTTTTTAAAATTATTATTGATCATTAACTACCAGTGCTTTTGCTTCTTTCTTCCATCTTAGGCAAGGCCAATGGACTACCCAAAAGATTACCTTTCTCACCAAATTCCAGTATCATTTCACAAGCATTGGAATATCGATCCAGTGAAGGTATATTTCACATGGCTGGCACCAAACACAGAAGAGTCACATAATGGAAAAAAAGTTGGATATAACAGAGAGGATTTATAAGCAGTAGAAGAATGTAAGTGTTAATTACTGTTCTACAGATGAGGGACAGTCACTACTGTGATTTTTGGTTTGTTTTCATGTTGTTCATCTGTTCATGACATGGGAAGTCAGTGTTTTGTTCCTGTTGCTTGCATCCCTTCAGAACAATGGAAGAAGGCACTTAAATGACTTTTGGATTCTTTTCCTCCACTTGGTTTCTTTTTAGAATGTTTCTGGGCTTTATATACCAATGAACTTGACACACATTTAAGAGTCTTGTACAACTTCACCTCTGTTCTGCTTTGGACTTGGTTCAGACAGCATCAATTTACATTTCCTTCCTTTGCTCTTTCAAAAGCTGAAGTTATTTATTTGGGAGCCTAATACTGAATAAGTGTTGAACATCTATTAAACATCATCTCTCACTGACTTACAGAAAACAGCTCTCTAAAAGGTTCTGGAACAGTTTCTCGATAAATCATAGAGGACACTTGACTTTTTTTCTGTGACCAGGAGCTAGATTGTGTGAAGGCTGTGCTCCTTTATGCTCATTGCAAATAGAAATACTGTAGTTTCCTGGAGTAGTTGGACCAGGCACGAAACCACTGTTGTACCTTTTAAGTTTATTGGCACTTCTGTGGAATGCCATGTACAAAATGGAAAAAAAGGTTAAGGACAGGGATTTCTTAGGTGGCCACGGGAGGTCACTGTGGCTCCTTTAGAAACCTAAGTCACTGTACATCAGTCTGGCAAATATAAGAGTGACTCTTAAGGATTTTGGCAGAACTAACACTTCAGTATTTCCGATGTGTGCATTTCAATAGCATATGAATGCCAGCTTTAAAAATTTTGTAGTATTCCTAATTTATATCATCAGGATAAGTAATTTTATGCATACAACATGTAAAGTGTGATTCATATTTAAAACTTTCTTGACTTCTTTTTAGTAATTCAGTTTTGTAAGAATGTTTGTACAAAAACTGGCTATAGTATGTTCTAAACTAATTTTTATATTGTAAAACTGCTTGTTTTAAAATGACAGTATTTGGCACCTGTATGCTGTCATTTAACTTGGCTTGCTATATTGTAACCAAATACAGGGTCTTAAAGCCATACTGCTGAAGTAATTTGTGTTTTGGTTTATTTTAGTAGGTTAAAAATTGATTCCACTCCAAAGAAAAGCAATACTTGCTCTAGAGTTGAAGTAGGGGAGCCTCGGTAATTACCGAACTTGTATAAACATTTGTTTGTGAATGCAGCTTGTGGGTTTCTAAGCACTGAATAGCAAGCACATATTCATAACAGATTCAAATTCTGATTAAGAAAGAGCAATCCGTGTTATGTCTTTTTTTCTTCCCACTACCAGTGCCTTAAACAGTAGACATTTTACTGATACCAGGACTATGTTCTCTGATACCATTGGTGAATTGTTAATTATGTTTACTGTTTAGAACTGTGAAAGCTGAAAGCTGAATAAAAGCATTCTTTAACCTTTTGTGCCTCCTTCCTCTCTGCGAGCCAAGTACAGGATTCTTTAAGCACCAGTGAAATAAGTTCATCACCTTAATTATGTTCACTGTCAGTTTTATTAAAAGGCGGCTTAATCTTTAGGGTTTTTTCATGTTCTATCCTGACCTCCAGATTAGGTCAGTTTTCAGCCTCTAGTTTTGTGCAAATGGAAAATGGTGTTTTGATGAGCACCTCATGTGATTGGGAGCCTTGCTGCTGTCACAAAACACATGTCACTATCAAATTCCCCACAGGTCTTGCAATGCAGTCCAATCAGGTTCAACTTCCAACTGGTGATATTTAATCTCTCCTTGGGCCCTGTGGAGGCAGACTAGATCAACAAAAGATGATTTGATTTGGGTCCAGGCTGTGTTGTGCCTGTAGACTGGTTATTTAGATGTTGGAAGTCACTGACTCGTTGATTGATTGCGTGCTTGACTTTTACTTCTGGTTTGACAAATGTAGTAGTAGCTATCCTAAAGTCCATCTTTTCTCTTGCTGTTAGCCCTGGTTTTACTGCAAGGTTTCTGGAGGTATTAGTAAGCATTAGACTTCTGATTTTAGTTTCCATAGTTTTGAAAGCAACAAAGCCATAATTTGCTCAAGTATTTTGCCCCCAGAACTCTGACTTTTGAGACACTGCAGCAGCATGACACAAATGACCTTTTGGTCCACCAACTAAATAAGATTTTTTCAAGCAAAGGATCACAAAGAGTTTCCATAAACAAGATATGAAGCCTTGTATGTGAACTTTAGTTTTAGAAGACTCAGGATGACTGTTACTAGCTGAAAGCTAAGGACAAAACTGTGTGTTAATGAGCCTGAACAGTACTAAGGTCTCTAATGAAAATCAAGTGGATTACAAATGGTGTAATGTTAAAGCAAATCAATAGAAGAGGCATTCACAACTCACTTGGAAACAGGCAGATTAAAACAGGGCTGCAAAGTTGATTGACTGCTTGAAGTTTCCTTTTCTGGGACACTTCAGGGTTGTGGCATGAAAAAGAAAATCTGGGAATCATTACTGACTATTTGTTTTTAATGTTTATAACATAAAAAATTTCCATGTATTAAGATCTTTCTTTGACAGAATTCTTTTGATAATTTGGTTGGTTGGTTCATCTTCCAGGAGCCAAAAAGACCCTTGAAATACTAGTGCCTTCAATACAGCAGATATGTAAATGAAGAGTGACAAACTATTTGAGGCCCACATTTGATCAAAACTGAGAATGAGGGCTGTGGATCTGTTTTTATTTCCCTACATCTGCAGATGGCCCAGGCATGGAGGAACCCAAAAGGACCTGACCTTTGTCTCTTCCTCTGTGATTAGGAAAATGGGCGAGTCTTGAGGCAGCTTCTAAGCTGGGTAACTTTCTTTTTGTGCATGAAGAGTTTGCCCTAACACCAGCTCCAATGGCTGGAGGGAGGAGTCCAAATTACCTTATTTTCAATTCCTTAATTTCTCACGGATTTCATTATCATGGCTGGAACTAGAATGTCTCAGCCAGAGGCCTGAAACACCATTCAATGAGATTCCTGGAAAGTGGGATCAACATTGTGTGTAAGGACTGTCATAACTATCTTCTGTGAGCACCTCCAAAGCCAGTAGTGCCACTGCATTACCAAGAAACATGGAGAAGTAGTAAGAGATTTGCTTTTTGCAACACTGTAAAATTGTGAATCCTTTTGTGCATTGAACACCATGATAATAAATATATTTGAGTTTGCTTCAATGCAATTGCTTCTGCTTCTTGTTGATATGAAACTAAAGGAGAAATTTAGAATTCTGAGCAAAATGCTCCCTGAGGGTGTCACCTCATCATACATTGGCTGAGGAATCTAAGAGCACCTGACTGTTCCATTAGTGCTGCCTGGTGCAGCTCTGGCTCTGAGGTCCCATCAGCACATCAGCATGGTGGCTTCACCCTCTGTACTACCCCTGTGCACACATCTGTGTCAGTATAGAACAAATTCACCTCCCCAGTCACATTGAGGGCTTTAAGTAATTGTTTCGTTCAGCAAAGGAATAGATTCAATATTGATTTGTAGGTAACTAATTTTTCTAGTTCAATTTGTGACACATTATATGCATGTGTAAAGAATAGGTTTTTTAATACACAGTGGTAGCCATTGTGTAACTACTTGATTTAAATTCTGTCCTGAGAAGAAAAGTCCTCATGCTTTTCAAATCTCAGCCTGTGGTTTACAGGGAGAGACCTGTGGGACTAGAGGAAGCAGAGAGAGGTGAACAATCTGTTTTCATCTACCTGCTTTTGCAGATTCTCTTGACTTGTTTATTTGTGCCCTTGTCAGCCAGGAAACAGAAGTACCTCCACTGAAATCAGTTAATGAGATTTCTTCTAGGACCTGCATTTGCATGGCAAAATGAAACAGCTTTGGTGGAGTGTGTGTGCACTGGTTAGTTCTGAACACAAGGGGAAAAGAAACAGTAGAAATAATTTATTTAAAGATGAAAAGATAAGTAGGCATTATGCAAATGCATACAGAGGCCTAAAGGACTTGCTTTCAAAGAAAGGAAGAACTGGTTTGGAAAACAGGCATGGAGAGGAGTGATGGGAAATTACATCAATGGAGTTTAATGAAACATTCTTTATGGAAAATCTATAGGCATGCTGCTTTTGTAAGCTGAAAAAAAAACCAATGCTAAGCTATTCCTGTGAGAAATAAAATTTTAAAGCAATGCTTTTTGTAAGTCTGAAGGCTTAAGTGCCTGACTGTTAAACAGAACAACTCCAGGAAAGTTGAAAGCACTAGGCTGTTAATATTTTACACTCAACTTACAGGAAAAAAAATAGTGTAAGCAGATTGTTAATTAATAAAAAGCCAATAAAGAAAATTTTCTGCTGGGAAGGTTGTTGTGCATCATCAACTGGTTTGTGCCCACTTCTCATTTATGCATTTCTAGCTGGGACATCCTCCAGATGAAGGTCTAATCAGACAGTTTATAATGAACCCCATCAAGGTCCTCATAGCAGGAGCTCACGTGTTGCCCTAGTTCTACAGGCACTGCACCCCATCTTCACAGGGGTGCTGCGTGACACTGTCTGCTACCTGCTCCCCAAAAGCCTGGGAGAATGGCAGGAAATCCAGCACATATCCCTCAGGAAGGATGGAAACATTGCAGGACTGAAGATCTCGTGAGTTCCTCAATGGTCTTAAGGAAAGCTTTCACTGGTCCTCCTTCAAAGTAGCCATTCCCAGGCTAGCAAGGCAGCAGAAATGATGTGAGGAGTAACCCTGAGTAAACACAAACGTGAAGTAATAGCCTGGAGCAGGTCAAGCTCAGCTGTATCTCCAGGGGCATTGGTAGCTCTAAGGACAGTCGGTCACAAGTGCTGATGGGTGATGTTGGCCAGTTCACCAGCCTTTTTTTCCAAAGACTTCTTAAGACTTCTTACGTTGCAAAGATTCTGTTTGCAAGCTCCTTGAGGGAGCCCTTTACACAGAGCAGAGTGGGAGCTGTGCTCCAGGTGCTGTGGTTTGATGCAGCCTATGCTGTGGTCCCATGGCCTCATTCTGCCCAGCCATGAAGCTCTGCTGAAAAAGTCTATCTCTTGTCCTGACAAACCAAGTTACTAATTTGTTGTTTCTCTTTCTGTTGCTGTTTCTTCAGGCTAGAATTTTCCTGTTGATGGATTTTATCTTAACTAAAACATCTGAGCCTACAAATGCTAGTACTGGAATGACTTCACACTTAATAAACAGTGAAATACATTTTTAACAAAATAAAATGTGGATAATCATACTATAGTTACCAGCTTGTTATATTCTTGTGAGAAACTCTGTCAAGTGCAGTTCAAATGTCTGAAAAGATTCGATTTTGTTTTATAAGAGCTGGCTTACCTCTACTATGGCTTGCCCCTTGTTCACCCAAGCGCGGTATGATTAACACTTAAACCTTGCTTTAGAAGCTCATAATTGTTCTGCCAGTCTTTCAAAAACTCGTAAAATACTTGCTGTCCTTCCAGCATTACCGTAGGTGTTGCTTATTATGAGTGGTTTTGTGACCTTTGTTAGCAATTCAGCCACTTCTTTCTTAAAATCTTTCTGATTTCTTGAGTGAAAATCCTGGAAGATAAGATGGGTTGCAATGAAGAGGGTAGAGATTGTAGAAATGCAGAAAACACAGGTACTGAGGTACCAAAGTCTGTGCAAATTTTTGTGCTCACATTACTGTATGCAGCCATATGCTCATGGATGTCAATACTGATCTCCATGTTGGAGTCAGTCTTAGTAAACCTTTCTGAGAATTTCCTGTCATATTCATTCCTTCTAGAATAGAGAATTGTGGATTTACCCTAACGATGGACATGCTCATACTGCAATTGACTGCTTTGGTTCCTTGTGCATGAATTTGTTCTTGTTCTTCGGCCGCTGCAGAACTGGGACTCTGAGTGGGTGGGTTAACTCCTACCTTACCATCCACCTGCCCACAGGCAAGATCCCAAAACAGTTGAAATTACAGCCTATTTTAAATAACATGGCTAATGTAGCTTTTGGCTCCATGGGCAAACATCGTAAGTTCTGCACTGCGTCTCTCCATGTGCTGGAAAGGGCAGGACTGAACTGCAGAAGGGCCCTAGTGCAGGACTGAAGAGACCCCAAGAAGTGATAATGTAGCCAGGTTCCTTCCATTGCCTGTATCCCATGTGAAGAGATGCATTTTGAATGCAGACATTAAACTCAGTGACCTGAGTCAGATTCTTTGCTTGTCGGCACTCATTTAAGTAGGAAATATTTTCCTTTCAGATTAAAAAGTAACATATTCCAGAATTTGCTCCATTTTATTTCTGAAGACAGAAACAATGCAAAGGGTGTTAAGGATCTGTAAGACTTTGGGACAGTCTTTTGTTCCATGAAAGACTAAACAAGCTAAAAGTATCCATTTGAAAGAGCACAAGCGGGGTAGGGAGTGGTTTTTCTCTCTTTTGTAGCCTGGGTACAGAGAGATAGAAAACAAACTTGCCAGGGTAGTTCTAATACAGCAAGTGTGTTTTCTGTAGCACAAAACTGAACTGCAGAACCTGACGGCATCAGCTGAGCAGAGACTAAGAAGTACTAAAAGAGCTTAAAGCTGGATTGTACAAAATCACAGCAGAAAGGTCTGTAAATGGCTAATAAACACAATGGTTTTCAAGAAACATCTTCACGCTAAGGCTCTGAATTACTGCAGCCTGACCCTGGGCAGGTACACTGAAATGAATGCTTTGTCCCAGTTCAGTATGACTCTTTCTGTGTAATACTGGCATGTGCACAAAGTTCAGTTCAGGGCTCAGGGCTTGTGATTATCAGCAGTGCTGCAGCTCCTGTGCCTACAGAGTACTGGAGCCTCCTGTGCTTGTACAAGTCCAGAGCCACCTCAGAGACCATGGGTGAAAAGAGAGAGTCTCTCAAACCTCTGCTTTCCTCTTCTGTGACAATATCTGAGAACCCCAGAAGCAGATGGTTGTCAACACTTGGACCACGGGCCACACATGGATGCCATCTAAGTGTGGTTCACCACAGCCTATGAGATGAGAAACATGCCAAAGACAAAAGCCCTAAAGTTTGGGCTCTGCAGGGCAGCCAGCCAAGCTCCTTGCTGAATCAGGTTTTAGGATCCCAAA